>NW_017729000.1:34892787-34922209 GCF_001723915.1 Gavialis gangeticus
TGATGACAGGCTTGTTCAGTGATAATAAATCTCAGCTGCTTTCCCTCTGCCTATATACCATAATTCAGGGTAGTGGAAAGGTAGCTAATTTATCTGGAAAAGGGATGTGTTTTTCATTCTTTCTACATTGCATTTATTATTGCTTCCATTTTTAAGGGGTTGTGATACTTGCCTGAAAGCTCCATGGCAGTGTGCAAAATGGGGCGTGCAAAATGAGGCATATTCAATTTGGATTCAGCCCAAATTGGGGACAGCGATTCGATTAATTGATTCAGATCACTGTCCCTGATTCAATTCAGCTGAATCTGAATCTGAAGAGTCAATGCTTATTCAAAGAATCAGCGATTTGGCCATAGACAGAGCTTTAAATGTTTTTTCTATGTACTTCAAGGTACCAGGCGTGACTCGTGAATGCTGCAATGTGGGGGCAGATGGAGCGTCGCACAGAAGTGCAAGGGGGCCCTCCATGTGCTCAACAGAAAACCTTGAATTGGGCTGGAAGTACTCCTGGTCCACTTCCAGGTCTGCTGGGGAGCATGCAGGCCCCCCACCCCCGCACTTCCCCAGCTCAGTGATCAGCCACAGGGGGACCCCATGTGCCCCCCACAGACCCAGGAGGCACCAGTCTCCAAGATGGGGGGGCATGGGCGGACCCCCATGCACTCTCTGGCGGACCCTGAAGTGGACCAGAAGTGCTTCTGCTCCACTTCCAGGTCTGCTGCCAAGCATACTGGGGACCCCTCCTGCACTCCCGTGGGATGCTTCATCCACCCCAGCACTGCAGCATTCACGAGTCACACCTGGTACCTTAAGCTACATAGAAAAAACATTTAAAGCTCTGTCTATGTCCGAATTGCCGAATCTTTCCAACTTTCTCTGAATTGATTCAGAGGGTTCCAATTCAATTCATAGAGATTAAAGTGTTTCCTGATTCGGATTCAGAGATTTGGCCACCAAATTGGGCCTAATCTCTGCCGAATCGAATCAGGGACCAAAGCTTCACACAGCCCTAGTATTTACCAGTGCTTTATGAGATTAGAAAAATACATTTAAAATAATGAGTTTGTACCCTTTAAAAAAATGAAGTTGGGATTTACCATTTCAAATGTTATTTTAAGTGGTATAAGGATTAAATAATATAAAATAAAACAGAACCTTAATCTGCATCCCAGATGCAAAATGAAGTGAATCTTTTTTTTAATTAGTTACAGTAAAAAGTAAGTTAGTAGTGGCTGGTTGTATGTTGCTTTGTTTCAGTATACTTGCTTATATATATCTCTGTATTTGTTGGATTCAGAAAAAATACCAATAAGGATAAGACCTTCTTATCATTTGAAAGTATTTGGGATTCTGCCAGAAAACAGTGAAAATTCCAAGAAGGGAATATGTTCACCAGAAATATCCACCTTGTTTCATAATCCAAAATATGTCAGTAACTTTAAATAAACTTCTGAACTTTGGGAGGTTTCTTCTGACCAAGACTACTAAATTATTTTGTTTTCCCTATAGTTAGGAATATGCAAAATACTATTTCCAGAATTAAATAACTGGATAAAAAATCCTGTCAGTGCTATCACATTATAATAAGCAACCTTGCCAAAGATACCATGGTCATTTATTTCTATAGGAAATAAATCTGAATTAAAATCAGACCTATTTCATAATTCCTATTTTGTCATCTCTATTATGTGTCTGCTTCAATCTTGTTTGTCATATCTGATTTATATACTACTTTTAAATGTTCTATAACTTCATAATGCATTTGATATGAATTTGTGTTTAGGGGAGCAGCCAAAATTTGAAAGTAAAGTATTGTTCATATAAGGTTCACTGAAACTCTCTTCCTTAATTCAGAAGGGCCATCTTTGGGAAAGATGAGAGATAAATCACTTTCATTATACACTCCAAACTTCATACAGCCTCAAGAGTGAACGCCAATCATTCTTAGTTCTTCAGCTGTGCACTAATGTACACTAGTCATGAGATGAATTTATTTTACTTAGGACATCACTTTGACCTTGATCCTCACTTCTGCAGTGAAACGCTGTTTATAAAACCTCCAGGTTGACATTTTACAATAGAGTGCAACTCACTTAGACAAATACTTGCTGTAAGGTAAAAACCTTGAAACTAAAATGTCACTTCTGATACAGCTGGCACACTCCATCACTCAGTGAGATCCAAGATGGCAACTCAACCCACATGGATGGTTTTCTGCCATTTACAAAAAAGAATATTTTAAACAATTTTGTTTTCTTTTTTTTTGGTTTGAGAAATAGTTGAAACAGTAACTATCACTATTAAGAGAAGGAATGTGGTCTAGTGGCTAGAACAGATTTCAGAAAACTGGAACTCTTCTGTTCTAATCATAGATCAGCCACTGACTGTCTATGAATAAAATGTTCTAAGGTGCCTGCCTGACTTAGGAGTCTCAGTGAAGCTTAGGTTATAAAGCCTCTATTTTACTTTTAAAAATCAGACTTGTCCTCCAAAGTCATATGGGTGTTTTTGAAAATTTTAACTTACGGGTATTTGACTCAGTAAATCTGTGCTTCCATTTTCCTTCACTTAGTAAAATGGATACAGTACAGATATTACTCTATTATAACTGTATTATAGATGCAGGATATATGTAGACATGTCTATAATATTGATATCTATAACATTATATGTATGATTGTATTATAATGTGTTATATAGTAATGATAGTAACATTCCTAACAACTAGTTTTGGTAAATTGTTTTGAAATCCTCTGAAGAAAGGTATTTTGGATCCATGTAAAGTATTATACTTACTCAATTTCTATTTAGCTTTGAATTGTATTAATTATTTCGAAACTTCAGTTTAATTCAACAGAAGTATGCCCTGAATGTGGACCTCTAGATTTAAAATATTATTTTCACTGTTATTTTAATGCACTCATTCTTTTATTCTTCCAAAGTCAGGTTAAGATGCATCTTTTCTGTTTTATCTTTTTCATCTTCTGGCATTCATGTCCCAGCAGGTAGAATGGTATTTTTTGTACTCTCCAGTTCTCAGGATTGATTTGTACGTGGCTTAAAGAGCAACTGCAGGAGTTTGCTATAGAGTAGAATCCAGATTCTTCATAGGATGAGGTTCCTAAACCCTGTAAAAATGAGGGTTTGCAAACTGGTCAGGGGTATATATAGCCAGAGCAGACAGCTGTGGGGGGACTGCTGAGGCACTCCAGCTATTTGCCACTTTTATTTCAAGGGTACTACTTCTCTGATCAACAGCGCAGGACTCCAACAGTGTGGGGAAGCAGTACTCTTTGAAATAAAAGCTGCAGCAATCAGCTGAGTGGCTCATTCTTAATTCAACAATCTATTGTGAATTAAGCAGGTTGCAAACCTCCCAGATATGAAAAATCTAAGTCCTACTCTACTTCACAATATAACAGTACTGTCCTTCATCTCAGCAATATACACATCATAGAACGCTGATCTCTCAAACCGTATCATCCAGATGGTATGTTGGGTGAACTGACCCTTTTCAAACAAAATGTATTTTGTTTTCTTTATTTAGTTGATTGTTTGGATCCAACCTGCTCCAATCATGGTGTCTGTGTGAATGGCGAATGTCTCTGTAGCCCAGGTTGGGGTGGCCTAACCTGTGAGCTTCCCAGAGCACAATGCCCAGACCAGTGTAGTGGGCATGGTACTTACCTCTCTGACACAGGCCTCTGTAGCTGTGATCCCAACTGGATGGGTCCTGACTGCTCTGTTGGTAAGAAAAATATTTCTGCCTGGATTTGTGGTAATCTTTCTTTCCCATTTACTGTATTGTTTAACATTCTGATGTCAAGGAAGAACCTAAAATACAAATAATTTACATGAAATATAAATTGTTCTTTCAGTGTTTGGACAGTGAAGTCATTTACCATATTTATTTGAATATAAGATGACTCTAACTGTAAGACAACCCCCTAATAATTACATTCTGTATATAGAAAATTTATCCATTTGTTACAATTTTTCAGGGATAGAATCTAAATACGGGAGAGCTTTCTTGTATCCCACCCACCCCACTGCTACAGCCCCTTGCCCTCTGCCTCACCCACTTCTTTCCCCTGAAGACTTCCTGATCCCCCTGCAACTTACACCCCCCACAAAGGGGCCAGCATTAGAGGGCCTGCAGGCTCTTGCTCCCCCCTCCTCTTCGTATGCAAATATAAGACAAGGGGCTTCCCCCCATGCTGACTGGGGGGAAAACCTCATCTTATATTTGAGTAAATACAGTATATTGTACTCTAGTTACTATGGGTAAGTAGCTATTCCTTAAATATTATGTACTATAGCATTTTCAGTGCAGGGCTAGGAGCTTGGAATTAGGAAATGTAATGTTACTGTTCCCAGACTGAAATTTGTGTGGGTTGTGATAGTGTCTCTTTCTGTTAATGTAAGGCTTTGCATTTGTAGGCAATAACCTGTTAATATTTTCAAAACACTTTAGAGTTGGAAAGAACCTTGTATGTACTACTCATTCATAAAAAGTCATAGAACAGCAAAAAACCATTATAATGAAAATTCTTCTCTTTGGCAGTTCAAACAGAAAAAGAATCTAAGCAATTAGTTTCACATCAAGAGATATCTGCAGAGTAAATACAAAACATCCAACTTGCCTAGTGATGCAATTAGCTGAATGTCCCTGGAACTTTGTACTCGTGACAACAGAGAAGTCAGGAAGATCAACTTACAATTTGGATGAAACACTGAATAGTTTATTTGAAAAACAATAATTTAAAATATTATATCTCCTGGAATTTTTCTTTTTATTTGTATTATAATATGAATTTTCAGATTAGAATTCTGTGAAATAGTACTTTGGACCTGTTCTTTAATTCCTTACCTGTGCCCGAGCCAGTTAGCCGTTACGTTAATGTGAGGTTATTGCACCAGCACTGAATTCTGGATGGGGCAAGTAAATATCATGACGGGTTCTTTCTGCTTTGTGTTCTCATCAGCTCTAAAAGTTCATGACTGGGAATTTAACTAGCCATTTCACGGCTAATACTTGAGGCAGAAAACATGACAGTTTTTCTACAATTGTAACTGGCACAGTTCAATATTATGCTGATGTTGGTGGTAAGACTGGATGACTCGGGATTGGCTATAGGTGCGACAGAGCTCTACACCCAGCGTTGCTATTTCCGCTCTCCCCTGGATTCCAAGGGCATGTCTATGCTGTCTTCCAACAGCACTGCCAAGAAGCACACCCCATGTATCCACTTACGTTCAGTGCATGTCCTAGCCCATCAATGAAGCAACCCCCAACACACACACCAATAATTGCTTCCAGGCTTTCTATCTTTAGGTCATGTTTCCTAGCTTATACTTAGGACAGCACTAAACTGGCTGTGCTATCTAACTCTTGAACATGCTTTGAATGAGAGCAAGTGAGTGTAGCATACTAGTTGGCAGCACTCTCAGAAACCCAATGAAGATCTGCTTTGAATGACCCCAAATGAAGTGGGTTGGTGTTGTCTCAGTTGAGTTAACTTACACATTTCCATTCCCAAACACTAACCATAATTATCCCCCTTGTTGGCCATTTCAGCAGAAGACGCTAGCTCTGAATAAACCTTAGGGCCCGTCAGGTAAAGAATCTGATGCAGGATCCAGACAATCACACGTCCTGTCATACCACGCTTGCATGGCAGGAGGCGTGATTATGGGATTGAGCATTAGATCCTATCATGCCTTATTGCTGATGCAGGGGGAGCCCAGGATCCAGATAGTGTGGTCCCACTACTGTGAGTTCCCCAGCTGATGAGGCTCCCAGCCAGGGCAGTATGAGGAACACTGGCCCCACTGCAAGCCCTGTCAGCTAACAGAGCTCTAGGATGTGAAACCCTGGCTCCACTAATAGTTTCATCAGCAGAGGGGCTTGCAGAAGATGGTGTGTCCTTATGGCTGGGGGCCCCTTCGTTCGATTAATAGCATGATGAGAACGAGCCCCAAAGTTATTACCATTTTTCTGGAATAACTTTGTGGCTTATTGCTTGTTTTATCATGCCATTAATTGATTGAATGTATAGCTGGGTCACAACTTAAGGCGTGATTAACCAGTTAATCATGCCTTAAGTGTAACATGCAGATGAGGCCATAGAAATAGAATTACAGTCTTACCCGTAGAAATTATATCTTCATGCCAGGCCTGAAGCATGTGAATGGAGTTGTATGGGAAAACTCATTTGCACTGAACAAAGAAGTCAGCTTTGGACCTGTCAGTGCAGCATTCAGGTTGTGGAATTTGTTATTTTCTTTTAATAAAAACAGGGGTGGAGGGAGGCTGGTTTTGGTGGGAATATGAGCATGCTGGGCTGACAGCATATAGTTTACAGGAGCAAGGTGCCAATTTGTGTTACTTTTCATCTTAAGCTCCCACTGCTCCTTTGCCCAGTTCACAATGACAGTATTCAGCTGTAATCATCCTTTTATTTTTTTATCCACCTAGAAGTGTGTTCTGTGGACTGTGGCACTCATGGTGTGTGCATTGGCGGAGCATGTCGTTGTGAAGAAGGATGGACAGGAGTGGCGTGTGACCAGCGTGTGTGCCATCCCCGCTGCACGGAGCATGGAACCTGTAAAGATGGGAAATGTGAATGCAGAGAGGGCTGGAATGGGGAGCACTGCACCATTGGTAGGCAAACGACAGGCACCGAAACAGGCACATATTGCTTTCTTTTCATAAATCGTAGAAACATAGTTACTATTGTGTATTGTAATAGGCTGTTCCTTTAAGGACCCTAGTGCTTCCAAATATGAGTGCTGCCTCTCAGAATCTAAGGTGGAATGCAGAGGAACTCTGGGAATCATTTAAAATCAACAGCAAACAGAGTCTGAAAAAAAACAAATGCAAATGGACACTAATAAGTAAAGATGTAACAAATGGTCCATCAAGGTACCATCTGAGCCAAGCTTTTCAAACTTAACTAAACATTTCTTTGTGTGAATGGGATCCTTTTTAATTTCCTGGTCTGATGCTTCAGTGCTTTCCTGCTATTATACATCACATCCGAAACACATCACCACAATAACCACACAGAGCAGGGGTCAAGTTGAGGAGGAATAAGTGCTCCCGTTGTTACAGAAATAGCTCCCTAGCATTTTCCCTTGTTGTGCTGTGACAGTGGGCATGGTGTTTGCATATAGATAGTCACAGCATGGGAGGGCCTAGTCAGTACTGCAGCCTGCTGATGTACCCTTTCCTAATAGCATGCTGCTCAGTACAGCATTGGCATCATGCAGAGTGCCGTGACTAACGCGATTGCATCTCAACTGTGATATGTCGGCCGGGGAAGTTCAAAAAGATTATACACACACACACACACACACACACTAAAGATGCTATATCCTTTCAAATGAAAATGCTTTAAATATAAATTTTAAGAGAAATTCATTATTGCTAAATGCAATTCTTTATCTTTTCCTGCAAAAAATTAGGTAACATACTGTATTGCTCAGACTCTGTTGAAAGGTAAGGCCATATTCACTATTTTTCCAGTGTATGGGCAAAAGGGAAGGAGAGTGAGTTTCTAACTGGGCTCGCCTCTGCTAAGAAATCTGAGTAAAAATGATCTGGAACAAAGGAATGTGTCTGCAAATTGAAAGGCTATGCACTTTGAAAGCAGCATGATTTTCTCTTAGAAGACAAATGTGTCCATTTTCCATTTCCCTGGGGCACATATTTTACTATCAAATATCCTTTTAAAAAGTAAAAATGGGTTAAAAACATAGACAACATGATTTTAATTACCTTTAAAAAGTATTTTGTAAAACAGGCAACAAAGAGGCAGTATGCGAATTGAAATTTTATGGCAATCAGGGACCCTAATGGGACAGTCCTATTACCAGTGAATTGTTTCTTCGTAAGCTAAAACCCTGGTCAAAATTTTGCACCCCTTGAGCAGATTTTCTTTTAAGTTTCCCTTTGAATCTCTCTGGATGTGAAAATCTCCTGGGAAACTTACTGACTGGATACTAAAAATACACCTTTATAAATAAGTAATCTATACATTTTAGGGCATCTCCTTTGATGTTGTGGTGCCACAAGCTTCTGATGCTGTATTTTAATATCACTGAAATCAAAGCTTTTGTGATTCAGCACTTTGTCACCAGCGATGCTGCTGAGCGTTTTTTTCACTTTTGTCCTCTGCGCTTCTGCCCCGTCAGTACTTTCCTGCCAGGATAATCATGACATTTTATCACTGTGCTAATTAATTCCTGGACCTTTAAAACATCCAAACAATTGTCAACCCTGCCTTTTGTCTCCAATTGTGCAGTAATTGCTTATTCAAAAAAATGTTTTCCCCCTTGTGCTGAATTTGTTTGGCTTTGTAATCTTTTAAAGTATATTCCTATGTTTAGATATAGCTGAAATGTCTAACATTAACTTTACTGTGCATACAAAAAGATGCCTTTCTTAGGTTGTTCAAGGAAGCTTTGTGCTTAGTGTTATTTTCTGTGCACTTATTAATCTCTCAAATTGTAAATAATGCAGATGGCCTGTAAATAAGGTAGATGGCCTGTAAAGGGATATTTACCCTAGTTTTCACAGGAATGAAATGCATACATTTCTTCCAAGAGAGAGGCAAAGATGTTTCTTCTGAGGAGAATAAGCTATTCTTGTGCTAGCTTTTTCTTGAAACGGCATGTTTAAACTTTTATGTGTGTCTGTCTGTAGCAGAGATGGGACTAGGGCCCAAAGTTCAGGTCTACAGCTGTAATTACCCCACGTTTCAGTATAAATAATGAGCTATGTAGACAAATACATGGTCATTCTTATGAGTGGGTTGAAGAGGAATTCCGTCTTTCTTTATCACTGGGCCTGAATATAATCGTGCTTGTACATACACAGCATATTGCTGCAGTGCAGTTGAATTCACCAGAGGGTAAGAGAACAGGATGCTCTTTCTTTTTTATTTCTAGTGTATGGCTAGCTTTTGGGGGCCAGGATGAACACTTATCAGTGAGTACAGCATAAAGGGCATAACTACTCCCAAAGAATTGCTGTTGCCAAATAGAGACTGAAAGCTTAACATGAGAATAAGTTATCCAGGTCTTTGAGGTTTTACACACATTCACTTGGTCTTTGTCTGTTCCCTCTCTGCCTTGGCATTCAGTGAAAAATCTAGGAAACTGGCTTACTGCTGGTAATGGTATTCAGTGAATTTTCAGCTTAAAAAAGAGGATATTATGTCAGCAACCTGATTCGGAGAGTCAAAACGTAGAAAACCTTCCATCTGACATGTTTCAGCTCCTGTGTCTGCCCTCACTTTCCCATCCCCCTCCTCTGAAATAAACAGCAGTTTGAATTTTGAGTAGTCAAAATTAACTGCTTAGGGACAGCCATAGGCCAGGATTTCTTCTTCAGTAAATCTGAGAAAATTGTAAATTGCTCACAGATAGTTTGCAAACAGAAGAAGAAGGGAAATTCATTAAATGAATAATTTACTCTGAATATGCACCTGCCTCTAATGATTATGACCTTGATCCAAACCCCACTGAAGTTGATGAAAAGACTTCCCCGACTTTAACTGGGCTTCAGAGCAAGACCAATTAGGGCAAATGCTCTATTTTGTGGGGAAATGAGCAATTTGAAATATACCCGAATATTTTTTACTTTCCCTTGAGTTTCTTTAGGAACAGAACACATTGGACTAATGTGGCGGAGGAAAGGTGATGGCTGTAGCAAGCTGGAGATATTCACACTCACTCAGAATATATTATTTTCTTTTACTTGATGCCAAATTATTCCTTTCCAGACATTTAGCCAAAACTAAATCATATTTTAAGTATACTCTGTGACATTTCAGCACTGACTGCTACAGCTAACATTCCCTCTGGCTAAATTCAACAAAAAGTGTTGTTTCTTACTCCATTACTGCATTCTAACGAGGGAACTCTGAAAAGTCTCCAAGAATCATAGTGTTGGCTCATTGAAAAACATGTTTTGAATTCCAATAATGGTTTTCTGCTTGTAGCAGTAGAGATAAAGTATAAGAATAGAAGAGTACTAGTATAAAAGAAAAGCTGTAGTCAGACTTTGATATGTCAATGGAGAGCAGAATAGCTGAAAAGAGAAAAAGTCACTGGTCCTACATAACTGATTCGTATAGCAAAGCAAAGCTCTGCATTCTACATCACACTTCACTTTCCTACTTTAGTAGTTAGGAAGGCAGATAGTTTAGTCTGATGGCAATAATAAAGAAAATGAATCTTTTACCCAATCTAAAAAGAGACATGTGCCCTGATGTGCTTAATAAGTGATTGCAATAGTGGTTGAGGTTATAACTAAATAATAGGGGAAAATTTAGATAAGGACAAAGAAGTTAATGCAAAACTAATAAAATAGAGAAAGACTAGGTACAGCAGTAGCTAAATCTTGGACCAATTTCATGCCTGAATTTTATTATGAGAGATTTTCTTTCTTTGATATGTCTAAGCATTAACTGTTATTAAACCCTAATGTCCTAAAATAGATCAGCTAGTCAGAAATGAAACTTGAATTGCTATAACTGTTGCATATTACCAGGGTGCAGGGATTCATTTCTTTCCAAGGGGAACTTTGTAATGACAAAGAAAAGGAAATATAGCAAGGACAGAAACCTTAAAAAATAGCCAGAAACATCACTTTGAAAATGTCGTTCTTTTGCAAGCCATGTCTCAACAGAACTGAGTTTGAAATATTGGCTCCACTAAAGTTATTGGCAAAACTCCACTGACTTCAATGGAACCAGGATAAACACACTGAGTATTTATGAAGTCCAAGAATGGAAATTAATCAGACAATACGAATACAACAGCCTATGTTTTGTGCCATGAATAAGGTGACCTCTTTCCACAGGAGTGGAGGCACCAGTCTTCCTTTGGTAAGTCCTATTCCCTGAACATTTTTTTCAACTGCCTGTCCTGTTATATTATATATAAACCCCTAGATAGAAGCTGGGCAACCCTTCTTTTTATGTATGGATACGTAAGCAAAGCATAGTGGCAGGCGACTGTGATTGGAGGTATTTGATAACATGGAAATGTTATTGTATATGATCAGTTATTACAGTTGGTCAAATTGAGTACTACAATTTTTGTTTCTTTTATTACTTTAGTACTGGTGAAGGGTGTCACCTTTCACAGCCCTGGAGACTGAGCCCCTCAATTCATTTGTGCCTTGGCCATAAGTGCCAGATTTCTGACAGAGCCTACCCTGTGCCTCAGTTCTGTCTTGCAGAAGACACCATCTGAGATGCCATCTCCTTCACCGGGCGCTTGACCTCTCTACTGAGAGTACCAATCAGTATGTCAAGTTTCAAACATGGACCGTTTGTTTGACCTACAGTAATTTGTTTGTTCCAGCCACATATGATTACTTGTTGATGTAGACATTGTTCCACAATGAATTAAACTGAAAACTCCAAATCTTTCACACCCATCAAAAACAGTTACTTTCAGACACTTCACCACAAACTAAATTTACACTCAAGCGGTAGAAGACTTGGGATCCCATCTTTGAAGCACAGACTTCTACCAGATATGAGGACCAGATAGGAAGTAAGCCATCTTTAGTTTTGTTTGAGATTTACAGAGACTATTTGTGCAGGATATATTGGGAAGGTGCCCTTTGCAGCCTCTGGGCATGTTCAGGTTTCCCCAGAAGGGAGAGTACAACATATCATCAAACAGATTGCTACATACATTTTTTTTTCATTTTTCTAGCTACCAAGTCAATAATCAACAAAACCCTACCCAGTGCAGCTTTGTGTTGTATTCTGACACAGCGGGGTAGTTTTGTCCTGTTGGAATGCTCTTTGTGTCAAAGAATTTTTTCTTTTACTGATTTTCTTAAAGTAATTACAACAATAATGATACAAGGAAAGGCAATTTACAGGAGAGGTGGGAAGAAGTGTGTGAGAAAAGACAGTGGGAAAGCATCATTTATGACAAAGGAGAGCAATTTTGAGGGATCTGGCTGTATTAGCCTTTTTCAGATATATATTTCTAGCCATTTAAATCTAATCTATAACAGACAAAGATGTACAACATGTTAAAGCAAAATATAAGTTAATTTACTACATGGCACTAGATTTCTTTAACAAAGATTGTAGGATCCCAGCATTGGTAGCAAGTTTCTTGCTAGGATGGACTTATTAGTGACATGGTATTATACTTCATTTTGAGTGTCACTAGATAGATTTCCTCATTGTTTTCTGTCTGTTGCAATACCAAACAATAATAGTAATCAGATGAATTAAGTGGAGGTATTTTCACTGATTATTGCCATTCTGTGTAAATTTAATTTATATTTTAATTTTCTGAAAACCTAGATAGATTGAAATTGAAGAAGTTCCCATTGTAAAGTGTTGCAGAAGTTCTCCACTTTTTTGCCTAATAAGTAATACTCTCAAGACTGACATATTACTAATCCAGTATTTATTTTTATTTTTAGTAAATCTCTATACAGTGCCATCACTTTTCCCTAAAACTCTATCAAGCTTCCTGAAAAGGAAAGGGCCTTTTCCAGAAATGTTTAAAACTGACACCAAAATACCAAGAAACCTGGGGATAGCAGACCTAACAGAGGAGTAGGAAAGCAATGGGTCAGGATTAAAATGTATCCAGGTTAAGCCCAAACTACATATTGCAATAGGATGGCCTGAAATTTTTGCAAAGATTCTAATGCTTCAAGAGCAAAGAGACGCACATAGATTCATTGCACTTATTCATGGAATCCTTTATTCTTGGAATTAAAATAGACATATTTTAATAGGAAGCATTTACTGTGGAGGCATCAGACTCCCTGGTAGGTAGAGCATCACAACTATAATATGTAAAAACTAAGGCAATGTAGCAATTCCTATATTGGCTCAGACTTTTGGAGAATCCAGGCCAGTATCTAGATCCTTCAGTAAAAGTGAAAGTAGCTTGTAAATGTGCACTTATATACTTACCCACTCACTGAGGAAGCATCTTCCCTGAATCCCTCTTATGCCCTTAAGCATGTGAGCTTTATAGGCCTCCCAAGCAATTTTTGCAACTCTGGATATCTTCATTCTCTCTGTAATTGTCCCACCTTTTCTGTAGCCTTCTAAGCTCTTCACTTCAGGGATATCTTTTGGCTACTCATTCTTCAAGCTCTGTGATATATGGAAAAATAATTGTTACTTCCAACATCATGCTGAGCTGTTTCTGATCTGTAAGTCTTTTCATGATCCCTGTATGAGAAACCGGGGTTTAATTTATCATTTGTATGCCTTAAGCATAAGTAAAGTTTTCAGAACAGTTTCTCCAGTACTAGATTATCTAAATTCAATAACTCTGTCATAACTATTTCTTTATTTATGTATTAGATGTATATTGTGTCCTTCCCAAAAGAGGTTTAGGGCCTCTAAGCAGGCTATTGTATTTCCTTCCAAGTTTACAACCAGGTATTTATAGAATTTTCTCATGGGAACACAGGTTTCAGTATCAGGGAGTCTGAGAAACAGGTACTTTTCATATAAGTTACTTTTCATTGTACGTCTCAAAGGTGCTTGCGTGGGGGACAGCTAGAGATATTTCTTGGCTAAAAAGCAAGCTAAGTAAGCTAGGAAGAGTTCTTTGGTTACGTTCCTTATTGTGGGTTCCCTGTAAAGGTTTGGAACGTGCTGCTGAGCTATGTCAGGCCACTTATTTTTATTCTGCGTATAGGATATATTCTGAAATGGACCCTATATCCTCCTTCATAAGCCAAAAAAAGATGAGTATATTTTCAGCCAGGCACCCTACATTTCATCCAGGATTTCAAAGAGGTACCCAACAGATACTTGTAAATAACCTCCCAGCCTACATCATGATATTTCTTTCATTTGGTGGGTCTTCTGTGTGTTTTGTATTGATTTCTGGCCAATTTTTGAGCTTGCACACCCACCACCCTCCCCCCCCCCCAAAAAAAAAGAGAAAAGAAAAAGAAAAAATTGATCAAGCCTGATCTAACTACCGAAAGAGCAAAACTAATTTTGCAGTTCTTCGGCATATTTGCAACACTGAGCAACCCCTAATGTTCCAAAGATGTTGTTTCTATGTTATTTTGTATCCTGTGGTGTCAAGCACAGGTTTCAGCAAGTGAGTGAATTACATGGTATAGTTGGATATGAAATAACAAAGACATGAAGATGGTTGTGAGGGGTCATTGGTGACATCCAAATAGACGCTGCAGTAGGTCAAATAAGAGCTTGGAATATATGTATTGTTTACTTGCAAAGAGTTATACATTGCAATAGTGCATTAATGAGAGTCCAAAGTGTATCTGCCCTTTTATGAAAGACTACCAAAAGGACCCTTTTTTAAAAAGGTACCTATTCCTGAGCCCCTTACAGGCATGCAGTTCTTATGCTTCTAAGCCCTGGTTCCTAAAGGTTTGTTTGCTACCTGAAAATATAAATAGGCACCAAGTAGATTTGCAAAAGCACCTAAACAAATTAGGCACCAAACCCTATTAAAAGTCAAAGGGAATTAAAGGGATGAATCATTTCGACTAAATCACATGTATCATTTCTACTAGGCACTTCCCTACATTTTAAATACATTTGTATATTTAGCCCCTCCTCCCCACATGAAAGACCCAGAGACTATATGAAGAATAGTTGTGGCCACTGTTCATGAATTAATTCAAATTGGCCAGAGAACTTTCACTGGAACCAAGTTCTGCTGAAAATATGTACTTCTGCCAAAATTTCCAAAATGGCAAAATATATAGAACCTATCCAAGCTATTATAATGTCTTTCAGTTCTGAATGCATCGATACCACGTAATTCATTCACTTACTGAAACCTGTACTTGACACCACAGGGTAGAAAAAAACAAAACAAAATCCAATTTGATATTTTGTTTCAGAAGAAGAGTGGAGGTGGAGGAGGTTGCAACAATGATTACAGATCTTTTCAGCATTTTCAGAAGAAAACTTTTCAATTTTTTGTTTTCAAGTAATTTTTCAGTGTACTTGTTTACTTTATTTTATATGTCATAACATGCTACACATTTGAAAAAGTAAAAGTAAGATCTTTCTGCTAAAATTAAGTATCTTGATTAAAATTTTGCTTTGTGGAAATTTTTGAAATGTATAGGTTTCACTCTGATTTGCATATCGGATTTGGAAATCTTGAAATTCTTTGGAAGGTATAACTTCCTTCCTTCTCGTAGCTAGTTTGTGTCCTGCTGATAGATTGACAAGTATCGTGATAGCTTTGAAAGGGGCACAGTTGTCATGATATAACATCTCCAGGTTATTTTCCCCTTAGCAAGGCACTGTCAGTGCACTGCCAGTGCCAGTGTGGAGCTTTTTGAGTCAATCGGTGCTCAGCAGCAGTTTCCAGGTGGCCTTTTGTAACAAAGTCTAATTAGGCTAAAAAATGTTATAAAGGCCTTGTGCTAATAAAATGAGAGAGTGGGAAGGGGAAAATCTGTGGCACTGCCCGTCTTATACTGCATTCTCTTTATTTTTCAGATGGATGTAAGAAACTTCTCTCCATCTGATCCTCCCACAAATTCTTTTGTAATAAAGCATGAAAAATTAAAAATTAAGTCTCAGATGCCTATACTCTCTGCATCCTAGAAGTGTTTGTATTGTTGAATTTTCTCAATTCCTTGCTCCTAAATTATTTCAATTAAATAGGATTTCAATTAAAATAGGATGCACTGGAATTCAGAGAGACTCATGTCCTTAAGTTTTGGTGCTTTTGAAATTATGAACCTGTAGTTTTTCAAATTGGACAATATGTTAAAAAGAAAGAATATCATAAATATATTGAAACAATTTCCCTACAATCCTTACACAGGTAATATCATTCAACAGTTTTGCCACAGGTACCAGTTAGACCATTTTTTTAATATATATTTCCAAATTTCAGCTTTTCATTGTTTTCACAGCTACCTACTGTCTTTGATTCTGAATAAAGATGCTCTACAACCCAGTACAGAGTAGCTATGCACAAGACTTTGAGCCCCACCCTAAGCCTTTAATAGCAATTTTAAAAAAGAGTTTCAAGTGAATGATATGGGGACATGTCTGCAGCAGGGTAAATTGCATCTTGTGTCATTCAGATTCAATAAAGCTTTGTAAAATTTCTGTCAGTTTCTTCCTTCCCTATCTTGACCCTTTCCCCAAATGCAATCTGCTTGCTAGGAGAATCCCATCCAATAGAAGTAATTATTTTTGTGATTCTTTTTTAGTCAATTTTAGTTGAATTAAAATTTTCTGCAAAAATAAATAAAATAGACTGTCACATAGAAATCTGCACAGGTTATGAAGTTATTAATTTATTGGAACAACCATAAATATTACAAATAGAAATAGGTCTCAAGTGCCAAGTGTACATTCAGTTGTAAACCTTCTCAGCATTCAGCGTTATTCAGATCAGAGGTTTTGAGGTTTTTTTGTTTCTATCTGTGATAAATATAGAAGCTAATAATGCAACTAACAGAGTTTGTTAATTGTTGAAGACATGTAGAGTTAATTGCTCTTTCTTTTCAAGTTATTGTAGTACTGAAATATTTAAACTCAAATGTTTCGATTTAAACAACTTCCAGCATGCATGAATGGACAATAAATTTTTTCACGATAGTATTGATTCATACATGTCTGACCCACAGAAGGCAATGAAGTATATGAGATTCACCCCCAAAAGACCGCCAAGCATTTTCAGAACAGATTTAAGTACGAGAAAGCAAGAGTCTATGTAGGACTTCATTATAGCATCAATTCACAGCCAAATTCCTAGGAGCCTGTTTTGTCTACACACAACCTAGGTTGCTGAGATTGCTGCACCACGGTTGGCCTCATCCTGACTTTATTCAACAACTGGATTGGAGCTGGAGTTCCCCTTTACAAGCTTTCAGCTCTTAAAGCTAGTTATGACCATTGGGTGCTAGATACCAAAGCTCTGAGTTGTTAAATAGGCAATTGGCAGCTCCATTAGCATGCTGCATGTTTTTCACATGAAAGTGGTAACTTTTGCATTCACAGAGACCACAGTGCCTGAGGAATCATTCACATTATCCCTTGCAAACATTTAGGCAGACCAGAAATATGCTGTCTCCTTATCCAGCCAAAGCTGTACCCCCACTCACCCCAATAAACTTAGAAATTAGTTTTATTTCTCCCACATTGTGATCTGCCAGCTCTATGGAGCATGACCTATGTCTAACATCTGGGATTCATCGCCTCTGATTGTGTTGTCTCATTGGATATCAGGAGCCATGCAGTGAGTCCCAGATGCTCAAGTAAGAGATGGGTTCTTCATTTTCTCAAACACTGTTTGTCTAATGGCACCTAAATCCTACCCAAGCTTCTTGTATTGTATCCATAGCATAATGCATATTAAAGGACTTTGGGTTAACTGCAGTCTGTAAACAGGGGACCATAATTTTGAAAAGCTGCTAATAAGTGTGAAGGGTTATTGCTTTTCTCCTAATCCTATTGTATCTTTAGTTTCTGTTTACAATCTTTAACGGTGCAACTCAGAGTAGGTCAATCAACTTGGCATCAGCTGTCTGTGGCATGCTTTTTATATGCCATAAAGTAAGATAGCATGCAAAAGAGCTGAAAGTAGAAGTTTAAGTCGTTCTTCCTAAGCATTCTTGGGGCAATTAGACTGGATTGAATTGCATAAAATGCCATAGTTAGCAAATTTTTCATATAATTAAAAGTAGATCCTTGGTTTTAGCAAATCAGTTCCATATATTTTAATTGTATATTGGTAAGTTAAAGGAGTGTCTGTGGTATATTCATTCTAGCTAATTATTATGATAAAGAAGATATCTGTTTAGATATGTTAAACAAGTGAGACTGCTAGTGAATATTACAAGCATGATAAATATAAAGCACATACATTTTAATTTGCCTCCAGATCATCAGAGGTGTAGATGGTTGAAAGCCCTGAGGTTTAGCTGCATTCTTTAGAACTGCATTTGAATGCAGTGCCAGTGCAGTGGCATGGCTAGGGAGGGTCAATAGTGGCACCCGCCCTGGGGTGGAGTTGGAAGTATTCACATTTACGATTGTGGCACTAACTGTAATTCACTGCTTTCACTTTGCCCCAGGGGCATAACCATATCCCTATACTGATGTGCCAGTGCTAAAGATTAGACAAAGAAATAGAAACCAATTAATAACGTGAGAGACCCTGATCAGAGTGGTCTTATTACTGAAGATATAGATGGGAGAGTGCAGTCATAGCAAGCAGCATTATTTTTGTGGGGGAAAAAAACAACCATTTTCCTACAAAAAAAAAGTATTGTCAAATTGTCTTGTTTTTCATCTAGAGACACTGTTAAAAATAATTTTAGAAATAACTATCCTACAAGCTTAGTAATAATATTTTTACTTAATTTTTTCCTTACAAGCTAGTGATTTATTGATCAGAAAAATAGTGCTGCATCAAAACACGGTGATCTCCAATTGTTAGGAATCAGAAGTGATTGCTACAGCCTTTGTGGAGTGAGTCCCACAAGGATGGCAGTGATGTTATTTTTGTAAATTCACTGTGCGCAAACACAAAAAGCCTAAATGTCACAGATGATTGTGAGTCTTATAAAGCTAAAGAGACATTGGTACAGATGAGAGAACTGGGTTTTTTTGTTTTAACAACTGGGAACACAACTCGGTTCTTTTAGCATGTTGCCATCAACTTTTCAGTACATTTTGAATATAAACTGATCTGACTTCTTTTGCTTTCCACTTATTGAAGCAAGGCAAAATATGTATCTGTTACATTACAGACCAATTTCTTCTGTGAGTTTCCGGGGAAATTAGCATCATAGCATAGAGCTTTACAGTAGCATGTAGGGTGTCTAGAATTAAACAGAAAACCAAAGGGTTTTGGTTTGATTTGGTTGGGGATTTTTTTTACAGTTTCTACAATTATATATTATTGAGAGCAGTAAGCCAGGGTGCATTCCATGATCATTATTTGCTGGTGGAAACATAAAGCACAACACAAAACAAAAAGTTAACAAATGCATTAACTGCACTCCCCATAGACTTTTCCTCAAAACCCTCTAATAATGGTATGGAGAGAGGGAGCAATAATAACATACTTTTTTCTAACTTCTTGTCAGTGAGTTCTAAAAGATGCCATATATTTCAGAGTCAGAATCATGCCATTTATTTTTGGAGTTTATTAGAAATGCGAAAAGAAAATTCAAGTTGACATTGTTCCCCATGCAGTATTATTAATTGATGATAGAGTCTGGAAGCCATAGGCATATAGAGTTTTATATTCAATGCATCTGTTCATGGGTTTCACTGAAAAGCAGGTAAAAAAATACATTTTGCTATCACCTGTCTGAGATCATTATTAATTGATTCTTTATTGTTAAGCCAATCAATACATATTTTTATTGTACTTTGATCAGGGTAGAGACTACTCTGAGAAATACAAATAGGAGTAGTACATAAGGAATAGGAAAAACTATATACCAGTATGTATGTATTTAGGGATGTGGTTATTATAATCCAGGTTTTTTAAATTTGAAATGGCAATGTTTATGGAAGCAAAATTCCAGGCAAATGATGCTTTCTGAAGTACTATAGGCAGATGAAAACAAATAGACTCTTACCCTCTGTGGTTCACACTTTTACAGAACAGGTTCTGGACCAGCGAATCTTTTTGTGTTATGACTGCATGTAGTGCTGCAAAGCTCAAAGGAAAAAGAAATCCCTATCAAAAATCTAAACTGATTTGCAAGCAGTATTTGCTTAATTCAAACCAGGGCATCTGGCAAAGGTTATCAGTTTATGGTTTTTCTTCAGAACCCTTTGTCAGTTTATTTTATAATAATTTTGCTTGATTATGTGTTGAAGGAGAAAGATCAATGGGTGAGCCAAAGCCCTTAACTTCAAACAGTAGTTTATATCCATTTGCAGCAGAATTTAATTTTATAAAGGACAGCGCTCAGGTACCAAACTGTGTAGATGCACTTAAATGACTCTCATAATTGTTAATGCTTTCTACAGCAGATGAGATTTGCTTAAATCAGATGAAGATAGCAGCTCATTAAATTCTGATTTTTTTCACATTCTTTTTCATCTTTTAATCCCCCATATTCAGAGCAACATGTCCTATTAAATAACTCTCATTAATTAAAGTCCATTTTCTTTCAGCAGGGTTTATATTTTTAGTTATTATGAAAACTTTAAGATGCTAATACTCTAATTTTAAAGGGATTAGTGCTTGGACATTTCAAAATATGAAACACTGTCTCTTTTAAAATTGAGATACTTATATATGAAGAGTGGGGGTTGGGGCATAACAAGCTCTCCTTTCATTTCAGAATGTGCCTTGTGCCTCCATCTTTATTACAGACATGCTGTTCACCCTGCTGTACTCAGGACTGTATCAGCATTTTCATTATAAAACTGTTTTTTTCCTCAAGTTTACAAGCAAGGATCCATATTGTACCATAGATTTTTAAGCAGAGCTCCCTATTGAGATCAGTAGAGAATTCTGCTTGCAAATCAGTGGTGTGATATGAACCAAGGCTCCAAGGTAAAACCTGGCCTTCTAGGCCTTCATTCAGGAACAAATTATTTCATAAAATATAAGAAACAAAGCATTCAGGTGTGACCAAGTCATAACAAGACAACCAAAGATTTGTTTGGATTTTTTAAAGAATTCCAGGGTTTTGTACTCACACAATTCAAAAGTGTTAGTTTGTTGAAGGAAACTTCTTTTAGTTTCTTCCTCTATAGGTCCCTCATACAGACTTGATCACTTTGCCAAGGATGAGGAAATAATTAAAATTAATAAACGGTTTAATTCAAAGTGAAAAGCAACTATGCATATCGAAACTCTTACTAAAATATCTATAGCTTACGGATTTGTACATTGACTGTAAAGACCGTGCTAGCTCATAAAACAGCTGTGATAGTCTTATTAGTCAGATTAAGAAGGATTTTTGCAAACAGACCATAACCACTTGCAGAAGCTATTCCAAGCAATTGGATAAGTAATCTGCATACTTAAATATATATTTACTTCAGATGCTGAAACTGCCCGCAAAGACATTCACTTTGCTTGGCTAGTTGCAGCCACATTTTATGACCTCCCTGTTTGGCACTGTGAAGATGTCATAGAATTCATAAAAACCAATTAAATCCATGGTCAGATGAAAGACAACCAAGTACCATTTATATGCTGCAGAATGTAGCGCTGGTGGCAACTTGACCATTTACAGTTGCAAGAACGGTGGCACACACCACTGCAGGTTGAATTAGATCTGCTGTAATGTTACTGTGTGCTGTGAAGCAGTTGCCAGCTCCACTTCAAAAGCACATACATTTCTCAAAGGTTGACATAATAATTCCTGTTCTTTTTCCGTATCTCAAAAGGAGTGTGAGCCTCAATTAATTAAGAAGTGTTTCTACCATGCACTGAAATATTGCAAATGTGACAACTGCTAAACAGTACCCAAGAAGTAAAGGAAAGGACTGCAGCCAGTAAAACTACTGAAGGCAGGCAGGATTAGTGGGCCATATTGTAACTTGATCTGAGCATGAGGGGAAATATTCCAACTGTTCAAAGAACCCATAGGCTAAGCTCAGGTGGCTTTTCTCCTGTGCATGCCTAACATCATTAATTACCTGGCTGGAAGTCATAAAAATACATTTTCCCTGTGGTCTATCTGGAATATGTCTTAAAATGCCATAAACTACTTGTAAGAAGTGTTATGAGACAGAGCATTTTCCAGGTTGGAAATACTTGGTAGATTGTAGAGAATTGTGGCAAATTTGAGTTAGATGCGTCATACAGAAAGGTCAGACTTTTTTTATTATTATTATTGGAAATTCCTTTCCTTGTCCACCCATCTGTTTCTTACTAGTTAATTCTGCTTTAGTTCTTGACATTTTAAAAACCTCTTGTAAATGTCTTAGAAAGATATAATTCTGCACCTTTTAAAATTAAATCAGGATGAATCAGTAACTGCAGTGGAATAGTATGATTTATTGATCTTGTATACATATCACAGCACAAGTGGAACATTTTCTAGGTTTCTTTACTCTTTTACTCCCTACTCTGGCTTGTTTACAGACTGTTTTTTGGTCCTGGGAACTGTTCCCAGCAATGATTCCTGCTATATTTGCTCACATACTGTACATCCCAGTTTACTGCAAAAAACACTTCAAGTTCAGATGCAGAGTCATAAAGTTAGAAGCCAAGTGGTGAACACCTGGTTATTTCACATGCTTGAAACAGGAGAGTTAAAACCATTCTGTCTTGAAGCACAAAACTAGCTGAGAATTTGATCTGGGGAATTAATGGTCATATTCCTCTGTGAGTGAGTGCAGGGGAGCAGGGAGCTATGGATTTTCTACTCGTACACATTTTAAAAGCAAACAGAATTTAAAGCCCTTCCCTTTTCCATTTAGTACAAGAAATTGATTAAACAAGCTAAGCCCTTTGAGGTAGGTGTGTGTGGAGGGGGTGCTTCATAGCAGATCAAAATCAATATTTTAGATTTATTCATTATTTAAATAGCAGATAAGTCAACTTTTTTTCCTTTCCATGCAAGCACGCAGAGAGGTCATGAACAGGAGAGGTCATGTTACACCCACACGTGCAGAATTTGTTCACTCACATGTGCAGAATTAATCACAGTTGAGAGATTAACCTATGGTATTGCTAAACAAAATATTTATTCCCATAGGTCTTTATCAGTAACTTTTGCATCTGTTACATGCAAAGCAAACAGGCAGTGCAAAATTAGATGAAATGATCAAACATTATTCACAAGATCAACACCTATAGTGAAAAGAAACCTTATGTTGCACTGCAGAATGAAATGTCTATATATAGAAAAAATACTGTGTACATGCTCAGTCTCCAAAATACATGGTTACCCATCCAGCTGAGCATTTCCTACATATGCTAATGTTCAGACAGCTCGGGATTTCTAATTTGTTTATGTAATCTAGTTTATACACACACTTCCTATGTGGAAGAGCTAAGGCTCCAGGCACAATTTGATACATGTAAAATATACAGTTATACTAATATTGTGCACTCCAGGAACTCCTGCTTCACCAAATAATTAATGTAAAACACATATCACATTTGTTTGCCTGTTTTCAGTACCAGTGAGTTGTTGCCCACTCATAACCTGGCTTCAGTCCTCATGAAAACCCAGGATTCATAAAATGCTGTAAGGAAATGAAATTTGAAAAATAGCCATTTGTTGTTGTTAATGCTTCCTTTGTTCTAAACCAGCATGGTGCAAAACTTCTAGTTCTTTTTTTCATTTTCCTTGACCCTTCATTTGATTTTCCTACAGGGGTCTAGAGATGTTTGCGTACACCAGTCTGTAAAGCACACTGCACAGCCACATATTAAAATTCATAAAAGGTCAGCAGCAAGTTCATACTGATATCTTATTCCTATAGCGCCTTTTATCCTGAAGGGATGCCAAAACACCATACAAATTATGCGGCAGATTCCCCACAGCATTATTTTTCACTCCCAAGTGTTTGACTGTTGGTGGTAGGAAAAACATAAATGTAGTTGTATTCTGGCCAGTATGCTCCTTATATATACTTTATTCATCTGGTACACACAGATGGGGGTCCACGTTCAGGCAGAACAAGACATAGGGAGTAGGGAACATTTTGGGATGCGTGCATGTAAGTATCCGCAGATAGACTGTATTTCCTGATTGTTATTAATAATAAATATATAGTTCCCAGAGAAAATGACAGTCTGTAGCCCCAGAAGGCTTACAGTCTAAAGCTCCCTAGATTGTGTCCTAAAATATCCTTCTTTGTCTTTCTCTTAGGAGGGAGACCATACAGCATATTCTATTCTATTCTATTCTATTCTATTCTATTCTATTCTAAATAGGCTGTTATCCAGTACTCAGTCCCATATCTAAGCACCTTCCAGCAATTCAGTAAGCAAAATGACTAACATCTGTTACATGTTATCATTTCTATAGTTCTCTCCCCAGTGTGAGAAGCATGATGGATGGAGTGCCCTGTTTGATAGGTGTGTGTCTTCTGATATACAAATTACTATGTGTATGTAAGAGCAAGCAGATCCAAGAAATGTGTCTTGTACTTGGAGCAGAAAGTGTTGAGGCTTGTGATGCTTCTTGGTTCATTCCACAGTCTCTGACTGACTCCAAAGCCAGCCCTGTCTCCTGTGCAGATAAACTTTCCCCTTACTATAGAGTGTTCTCCTGTGCCTTAGAGCAGACTTGACCAGTCTTCATCCCAGAGCTATAGGCGGTCTTTATTATCCTGATCCTGGAAGATAAGGCCAGAAACCTAGAACTTGATTTGAAATTCCGTGGAAAACAAATAGAAAATGGAGAACAGGCTTGATATGACTACAGTAGTCTGTGTTGCTGAGGAAATGGGTTACAGTTTTGGGACTGGCTGGAGTTTCCAAAGCTCTAATGGCTTCATGCCCAAGTATATTGCATTTCTGTGGTCCAACGAAGAGGTGACAAAGGCAGGAGTAACTGAGGCTAGATCATTGTCTGCCAAGATAGAAAAGATTCTCGTAGCCAAGCAGAGATGATATAAAGCTTTATTCCAGGATACGGTTATGTGAGTGCTTAGCTCGATGAGGAATCCAAGAGCACACTTAAGTCATAAACTGAATTTACCAATGATGGGCACATACTTTCACCAAAGGAGAGAACATCATGGCTGCAGATTCTTCATAATACTTTCCTATGCTCGCTAGCACTGTCTCTGTCTTGCTCAGGTTCAGCTTCATCTGGCTATTCTATATCCATGACCTGATCTCATCAAAGTATTCAGCCATTGTGTGCAAGCTCAGCTCATCTTGGCAGTAATTATAATAAACCACAGTCAGATCTTAGTGTCGTTTGAAGACTGTTATCATTTAAGTCCATATCATCTGACCAGTCCATCTTGTGGCTATATGTATGTGTTAACATGGCTTGTGAGATAATTGATCCTTGTGGAACTTCACAGGTCAAGGGTCTAGTGGTGGAGATACAGACCCTTGAGTTGCTTCTCTTCAGGAAAGATGCAGTCATTTTAGCATACTGGCTCCTGTCATCTCTTTCTGGTGACACAACAGTGACAAAGGCTGCAAAGAAGGCAGAGAACTAGGTCTCAAATGTTAGCTTCTGCGAGATGTATTCAGAAATAACTTTTGGATAGCTCCTCTATAAACTTACACAGGAGCCTTGATTGTGGGCAGTAATGACTGAGATTCAATCAGGATACTAATCAATCAGTAGTCAAGGTGCTTTTCTTCAGTGTTGGTCAGACTAGTGTATATTTGAAGGAAGAAGAGAAGCTCCCTTCCTTGAGTGGTATGTTGGTTTTCTCAGTCAGGTGTGCTACCAGCTCTTCATGATTCTGTCATAGGTCAGAAAGGCCATACAGTAGCAGCAGTTTATCTGCTAGTGATGTGCAGCCTGTGGTTTGCATCACTGTAGCCAGGTGGACAACCAGCATGCAGCATATAGCACAAAATTTTAGCCAGTGTGGCCAAAGAAACCAGAGCTAATAATCCCTGCTCTTCTAGGAGGGACTGTAAAATATTTTTTCTTTGAAGAGTAAATGCAATATTAAGTTTTTAAAGTTTTATGTAATTAACCCTGATATGATAAGTTGCAATGAGTTCCATGAAACCTTTATCTGATATAAATCAAAGTCATTCCAGTAAACTCAGTGAGAGACAAAGTGGCAGTGGGGAAGGCATCTTGCAAGGATCCAGAGGCATGAATTTGAGTCACACTGGACGCTTGCCAGAGGCTGCTCAGCTGACATGCCTGTAAACAAGTTGCTGACCATTTGTGCTTAGAACTATACATTGAACGGTGGGAGTTTGAGGTAGGCACACAGTTACGTGATCTGCTTTGTAACAGTGGCCATGCAGGACTGCTCTTTTACATATGCTATTGCAAGTGATGGGACTTCTACTACTTACCTGAAAACAACAGCCTGCCAGATCTCTCCACCAGAAGCAGTCTCGTTACTCAGCCAAAATTTTCTTTCCTTTTCTTTTAATATACATATTTTTATGGATATGTCAGTGGTGTACGGAGGCATTGAACTGACTCGTATCTAAAATATTTGGGCTCCAGTGGGTGAGGTGTAGATAGTTTGGGGAAATGAAAACTGACTCCTGAAACAGACCCAAGGGACCCCTGTCACTGCCCTCAATTCCCTCATTCAATAGCAAAATAAAAATGTCTTCCTCTTTAAGTGAGATTACGTATCTAGCCCTGAGTTGGGGAGGACTGCAGCCTCTTAAATGCAGAACTTAAGGTCTATGAAGGTCTTTGCAGTAGTGCCTCCACAAAATGAATGAAACTCATTCAGAAATATATGGTTAGCCTTCAGACAGAACTAAGTGATTAGCAAAGATTTTGCAACAAAACCAGGTTTTTAATTAGAGCCTCTCTGAAGCTAACATAAGCTTCTCACACTACCTAACTGTCAGAACCATGCTGTGGCAAGGATGATGCCTGCATTGTAGACATTATCCATAGTGTCAGCTCGCATGCTTTGCACCATCAATGAAAAATTATTTTCCTTTTATCTCATTTTTTCCTGATTGGTTCTCTCTAAGCATTTTTTGAAAATATTGAAAAGGTGGAGGATTAAAAAAATTACATTGTTGTCAGCCAAACTATCACCTCCTGTCATGGCATTATTGTTACAGAATATTGGAAATAGGGTCAGTGCCAGAGAAACTGATTAAGAAAACAAGAGATTCAGATTTAATGTCTGGGCACTACAGGATACATTACAGATAGTGTTTCATGCTTAATTATGAATACCCTGTGGTTTGTGGGTTTAGGCCAATGCCTTGTTACTTTAATGTGATTGCATTTAATGTATCTATGCATTTAATTTATCTGAGTATGCCTAATCTGACGTAGTTTGACAGCTACATTCTCTGTCTCTTCAGTGAGAGTTCCAACAATGCAGTAACAATGCAGATTAAAATATTTTCTGAGCAGTAAAACTAATAATTGAAGGCCTGTAAAATGAGTTTTCTTAAAACATTAACGCACAGTTGCTATTGGATGGTGTCTCCCATCATGGGAAAAAATAATTTGTAAGAAGGCAGACTCCTCTGACAACACAGGTTGTTAGGAGAGAATGGGGTGTGCCTTCCATCTCTCTGAGGGTTTTTCAATTGAGTGGAGAGGTCTGAGAGTGCAGAGGGCTGGCTTGATAGCAACAGCATAGCTACTCTCATGAGGCCTAAACCTACATTTTTTACAACAATGGGATCTTAGAGGCAGAGTCTGTGTTTGTATAGCCTGTAGACCAGGGGTTCTTAGGTGCGTCCCCAGTAGGATAATAATCCTGCCTTTTACTTCACTGGGCATATGATGAGGCTGATGACCAGCTTTCTGTTATGTTCAACTTTCTGTTACTCTTTCCAATGTTTGGAACAAGAACCAGCTGCTGTCACAGAAGAGTTGCGATAATAGGTACAGATTTTGGTATATGCTATACCATCCTGTCTTAGAGTGCTCCATCTGAAGAGCATGCAATGCATTAATCATTTCTAAGTAGAGTGTGTGAACCCTGCATAATGATATGTCAAACTAGGTAAATCCTGGAATTCGTCTGGTTTCATGCTTTATTGAAACAATGCAATAAAGATACTGCAGACATTTCACTGGGCCTGGCCCGTCTGTTGAGCCCCATGTGCTCTTAGCTGGAAACCATGGAAAACTCAATGCTTTTTCATAGTTTACCTTGTCAAAACTAGGTAAAACCAGATCTGAGTTTCACTAGTTTCCAGTGAGTTGTAGGGAACTGAATCTGATTTCTAAATTCAAAGATTCTGAATACAAGATAGTAAACTTCATTGCCTCTGGCATAGTGATGACATTAAATATGAAGTGCTGTGTGCTCTCTGATCCTTGTTTTTACTCGCATCATTCCCTCTCCATAATGGTCACATAGGATTGTACAGGACACAGCGTTACATAACCCTGGATAAACCTGGTGCTAGAAATTGACTTGTATTAAGTTCTTGAAGGTTCCTGGTTAATAATACACGTTTGAAATCTTGGTTTGTTCACCCCTATTTATGTAGTCTTTTCACCATCACATGTTCAATAAAATAATTATTCAAAACAGTTCAATTACAGTTCTCATAACAACCATAACCCTGCCACATATATTTAGACATATAATTATCATAATATAACTGTAATTAAAAAAAAACTGCACATGTGCAAGGAGCCTCAATTACAGTTGCTGGGGAATTCAATAACTTTGAATTCCTTAACTTTCATGAATTCTTAATTTTTTAAATGCTTAACCATAACATTGCAATTAACATAGGTTTTTGTTACTGCATTTTAATTAGATTTGAACCTTGAATTATATATTCTCTATTTTGATCTCATGCTTAAGTCTTGCCTTTCACACTTTCGTTTGCTAAACCTGCGCTCTCTGCCTAAGTAATGGGCCAACTTATTGTTGCACTGTTGCTAAATATTTAAAATAAATGTTATTTTCACAGAGGACATCAGTGAAATACAGCATGAGACATCTTCTCCCACTGCAAACAATGGTGCACTCTACATAAAAAGACTTTATCAGTCCTTTATCCAGATATGAGAGAGCTTATTAGAATATATGAGTATATGAGTATGGCTATGGTATTGGTTTTATATGCATAATTTCAATCTAGAATATCTTTAAAATGAATTTTAATGCAATAAAATTAATGTGAAAGACATACTTTATTTAAGAATTTTACTAGGCCTTTCATGTGTATTTTATTAGATGTTAAATATGAATTTTACTATAAAGTGCACAGTATATAACTTTAATATTTTGTAAAGGCCACTGTTTTATCTCCTACTTGTAGCCTGAATGATCATATGCCCAAACTTTAGAAACTGTACAGCTGTTCTAGACAGACAAGGTTCTTTGGTAGATGTGATATCTTTAATTAGACCAACTAAATAGTTGGAAAAAAAATTCTTTGCGATTGTTCTTTCCTGTTCGGGCACAGCCACCCTTCTTTAGGCATATGGAGACTCTGCTGGTGTTTTATGTGCTCTCCTGCAGTATGCAATATGCAGATCTGGGAAAACGCAAATGTATGGCAGTGAGGATTAGAGGCCATGGGAGACAATGGGTGTGAGACAGGTAGGTGTGTGGGGGGGGAGAAGGGGTAGGTTGACCTGGTGATAGAATGTAGCTGGTAAAATGTACAGAGGTTATGTGGGGTTATCAGATGTCAGGCAGGTTACAATGTGTCATAAATCCAATGTCTATATTTCATCCATAATTTTTTGTATCCAGTAGATTTATGAAGTGAAGTTTCATAGTTTCATAGTTTCATAGTTTCTAGGGTCGGAAGGGACCTGAGCAGATCATCTAGTCCAACCCCCTGCCATGGCAGGAAGATC
>NW_017729000.1:34922694-34924079 GCF_001723915.1 Gavialis gangeticus
GGCCCAAGGACCGAGCCCTGTGGGACCCCACTTCCCACGTCCTTCCAGGTTGAGAAGGACCCATCCACTACCACCCTCTGGGTGCGACTCTCTAACCAGTTGGCGACCCATTGGACTGTATGGGTGTCTACGCCACAGTCCCCCAGCTTCCTAATGAGAATGGGGTGAGAGACAGTAAGTTCATAGACTCGTCTACAAAAAGTGTTTTGTAAATTCCCTTTGAGGATTGCAACTGGGAGATCTGAAAGAGAGTGGTTTTCTTCTAAGGAGTGTGCCCCCACAAGTAATCGGGTATTCTTGTCTTTGATAGATTTTCAGTGTGCATTCATTCTGGTACACAGTAGGCCTGTGCAAAGCTTTTGTCACTGATTCGATTTGGTGGAGATTCAGCCTATTCGATGCCCAAATCTCTGAATCCAAATTGAATCAAGAGACTCTTTAATCTTGCTGAATTAATTCTGAGAGATTCAGAGAGATTCAATGATTCAGACATAGACACAGTTTAAGTGTTTTTTCTACATAGGTCAAGGTACCAGGTGGCTCATGAATGCTGAGATGGTGGGGTGGATGAAGCATACCATGGGAGTGCAGGGGGGTCCCCAGCATGCTCGGCAGCAGACCCAGAAGTGGACCAGAAGCACTTCCAATCCACTTCTGGATCTGCTGTAGAATATGCTGGGGACCCACCACCCCACCACCTTGGCTCAGCAACTGGTGCCCCCTGCATCTGGGAGGGGACACCTAGGGACCCCCTGTGGCCAATCACCAAGACAGGGGGTGTGTGGGGGGGATCCCCCACACACTCAGCAGTGGACCCAGAAGTGGATTGGAAGTACTTCCAGGTCCGCCGCTGAGTACACCCCACCCCTCCCTGCCACACTCCTGTGGGACTTTCCATCTGCCCCACCATCTCAGCATTCGTAAGCCACACCTGGTACCTCGAAGTATGTAGAAAAAACATTTGAAGCTGTGTCTATGGCTGTAGCATTGAATTTTCATATTTGGATTCGGCCGAATTGAATCGGGACTGAATCAACTAATCAAATCATTGAATCCAAACTGAATGTGGCCCACTTTGCACACCCCTTGTACGCAGTTGTTGTTTGGTTTCTCCTACATATTTTCCATAAGGGCATTTAGTGCACTGGATGAGATAAATTACAGTTCTGGAGGTGCAGGTATGAGATCTAGTAAATGTGATGGTTCTGTTGTGGGGTGTCATTACTGTAGGAGTGCTGGAGATGTGTTATCAGTTTTTACATTTCTTGTCCTGACATGGTCTGGATCCATTTGGTGTGCTATAGGCCATAGGAAGTTTGCTTCAGGTGATGAGGTTGGCAAGGTTTGGTGCTCGGCTAGGATGGGTGGTTCTGGAACGATCTCTT
>NW_017729000.1:34929079-34935840 GCF_001723915.1 Gavialis gangeticus
ATGAGATAAATTACAGTTCTGGAGGTGCAGGTATGAGATCTAGTAAATGTGATGGTTCTGTTGTGGGGTGTCATTACTGTAGGAGTGCTGGAGATGTGTTATCAGTTTTTACATTTCTTGTCCTGACATGGTCTGGATCCATTTGGTGTGCTATAGGCCATAGGAAGTTTGCTTCAGGTGATGAGGTTGGCAAGGTTTGGTGCTCGGCTAGGATGGGTGGTTCTGGAACGATCTCTTTAAGAACTGGCTCTTCTTCTAGTATGGGTTGCAGTTGTTTGAGGATTTCCCGTATAGGTTCTAGGGAAGGATGGTGTCATAACTAATGGTGTGTGATTCATGAGGATTTTCTTTTTATATTGCAGCAATTCTTCATGCAGTTTCCATTACAAATTCAATAATCATCATTCCTTCATCAGACTCTCTCTTGAATACTCGAGCCCTAACATTTCCTTTTTAAACATTGTGAGCAATATCCAAAATAATAAAATACAATACAAGAAACCCAGGGACCAATATACATATCTACAGAGAACTAACAACCACCCTTAACACACCTATTGTCTTCCATGGCCCCTATCCTCACTGCCATACATTTGCATATTCACAGACCTGTATTTTGCATATTGGCTTGTATTCCACCCAGGAGAGCACAAGAAACACCAGCAGACTCTCCCTGTGCCTGAAGAAGGATGTTTGTGCCCAAAACCTTGCAAAGAACAAGTTTTACAACTATTTAGTTCGTCTAATAAGAGATATCACATTTACCCAAAGAATCTTGTCTGCCCATGTTCTTAAACCAACATGGCTACAACCAACACAGCTGTTCTAGAGTTACTGTTATTCTTAGAATAGCAGTAGTTGCCCACCAAGTGCAGTGGTTTTCCATGATGAATATGAGTGGTTTAAAATATGTCTGTAGTACATTCACATATTTAGCTGAACAATTCCGTCAGTAGAGCAACCATTGAACACATTCTTCATGGGTTGAACTACATCTCTTGTTTTTCAGCTCCAGGCTGATTTTTAGTATGTGCAAGAGAGGAGCGAGTATGCCCAATATTTATCCCTACAGTATTATTCATACCAAAATGCATAAAATAGTACATCATAACTTATTCAATCCATACAAAAACAAGCATCTTAACAAAATCTCCACTAATGTAGCGGAGGAGGGGGAAACCTAAGATTTTGGTAAGAGTAGAAATGCAAGCAGTCCACCAGTTATGTATTCATGTCATCCTCTTGTTCTAGGAACCTCACAAAACCCAGGTGCTCTAGAGATTTGGTCCAGACCAAGTCTTGGAATCCAGCCTTAGTATGAAAAAGATCTCAGTGGATGATCTGTTATAAACGGAACTGGAATTGGGCCCTGGATCATAACATGAAGCTCTCCTTCTTGACCTGAGGTTGACCACCCTAATCCTTGGCAACTCCAGCACCGTTTCTCTCCTAGCAGTGGCTGAAAAATATAAACTCTGTTCATTGCATCTTACATCCACCTTCTTTCCCTCCTCATCCTTAGCTCTTCTTACATGTCTCCATGTCACCTAGTTCTCCTTCTACAAGCGATGCCTCTGAACACTGCTAAAAGATAGAAATAGTGGTTTTGAGAAGAATATGCACCAAAAAATAATACTGTCTACTCTTTTTTTTATAAGGCTCAAATTCACACTGTACTCAGGACAAGACCTGACCCTGGAATAAAGACAGCTATTGCCATCCTTGACCCTGAAACCAGATCAGTCTCAGGACAATTTAGAGCCACTATAATTCATGCCCAGGTGCCAGCAGCCCCAAGGAGTCATTCCAATAGCCACTAAGTGCCAGTGTGAAATAGTGCTCTAGTTGTGATAGGCAGGCGCTATGATTGGAATAACCTAGCAAAGGAGCTCTACAGCTTTAGTCATTTAAAATGAAATGCAACAAATAACTGAAGATTGAACTCACAGAAACAATCTCACATTAGCAGGAAGGTGTGCTCTGGACCTAGGAGGGTTTTTCTTCCACCTCAAATTTATATATTTTATACTGTTATGTAAAAGTTCTTCTTTTTCTTTTTTTCCTGTTTCTTTCATGTACTCCTCCATTCCAGAAAGGTATGGTAAGGGCTACTTGCATGTATTCCAATAAAAACCTGTATTTAAGACCCTGGCAGTTTTTCGTGTCAACAATTGACCCTCTGCTGAGGTTTTAATATACCTCCATTAAACACAATCACAACTTTGAACTCTCAATTCTGTGGCAAGTATTGTATTATCACCATCATAGAATGAGAGATTAGACAGTTATATAGTCTATACAAATAGATAGAAAAAGACTGGAAGAAAACTCTATTATTCCTATGCTTCCCCTGGGCAATTTAGGAAAATTTGCGTAGCATCATAATTGCTTGTACTATGAGTAATGGGGCAAAGGGAAATCAGTATTCAGGATTATTGATAGTTCTTTCTTGCCCTTTCCTTTTCTGTCAGTTGGAGCAATGAAAATTGACTAGCTAGTATGATTTTCAAACCTGTTTTACTTTTACATCCTTATGTACTAGCACAATGTTTGTTTATTTTTGTCTCTTTCTTTAGTTGAAGTCTGTGTGAGAGAAATGTTTAGTGCACTTAATAGCTTTTCAGAATCTGTAGTGTAAAAAACAAATTTTTGGTATTAATTGTGGTCCTGATTTCAGTCTGACAGATAAACACTATCTGTGCAGTAAGTAAGCAGTCTCTCCCTATATCCCTGCTTTATGTCATTTGTATTTTTATGCCCCTCCTGTGGCTTTAACTAGACCTGGTAGGCACAGGAATTAGATAGTCAAAAACAAATGATAAATCAAACTCCTTCTCTGATTTCCGTTCTCCAAGGTACCTCATTCATAATTTGCTAGACAGCCCCCGGGATATCAGTAGCTCACAGAAGAAATCATCACAAAGTATAGAAACAATATTATTGTTTTCCATAAGACAAATTAAATAGGGAATTACTTTTACTGCTTTGCTTTCTATATATTCTTTAGACACAACCATTTTCCATATTATTAGTTACATATGTACCAGTTGTAACGGGTTTGATATTTTATGTAATTTTTAGAGGGAAGTTGGAATATGGAGATACCTGATTTTACACCCATTGTTGCTGTGCTTGAACTCAGAAGTTTGCAGTCAGCATTATAGGTTTGTTAGGTCAGATTGCAAATTTGAAAACAAGAGAGTTTTTGTTATATTGGGAGTGGTATAAAGCCCATCATGTGAGTGACCTGAAACTAGACTTGCATATAATCCAATGTATTATAGTACACAGTACTGTCTTGGCAAGAAGTAAAGATTGAGGGCTTAATCTAATGCTAATAAAAGCCAATGGAAAGGCTCCCACTGACTGTAAGTGGGCTCTGGATGAAGGCCTAGATAATTTATAGTGGACTACAATGACTAAGGGAGTTTTGTTCCAAATTATTGATGTATCATCATGGATAGACCATGGAGAAGCACAGGAAATCCCTTCTATCCTCTAGGAATCCCAGGTTCCCCAGAAAAGGCAGCCATAATTTGCTGCTGAACTAGGAGTTGGAGGTCTAGGTTCTCTTCCTCAGTTTTCCACTTATAAAATGGGAGGGGTGCTGGGAGGATAAATTTACTGATAATTTTGTGTTTTCCCAGTATTATAGTAATGAGGGAACTAGATGGCAGATTTTCCTGCTCATAACTCCATCCATCATCCTTTTTTTCCCCTCCATATCTTCCATTCCCTTTATTCCTCTTTAATAAGCAAGCCTTATTTTTTTTTATTTTAAACTTAGAAAATTTGGAAAAGAGCAAACAAATGAGCAAACACTGCCTACTTGGGGAGGATTTTTCAGACTTTGACATTCCCGGGATGCTTCCTTTCTTTCCAAGGTGGCTGGCCCCATCATAACAGTGAGTGCTGCTGATTATAGATAGAATCAAGGTTCAGATCAAAAAACCAAGTGAGGCAGACAGCGTGAATTTGGACTTTGACTTCTTCGCAACAAAACGATATATGGTTGTCAGTTTCAGTAGTTTAAAAGTAAGTTTAAAAGTAGCTAATGCCAAAGAATACTCTTACATATTTTGTGTGTGGGTGATAAGCTGAAAAAACTGTTTTATTATTCATCAAAAATTGGGTCCAGATATTTCCTAGAGTGCCAAGGTGTAGTAAGATGTATCAAATTAATTTACTGAGCACTGTTACTACTTAGTTTAAAGGTGAGATGAACCTGATAGTTTATTATCTCCAACATATTTTCACTGTAAATATAACGTATAAGTGGACACTGACACTTAAACAGAACCAAGGATAAACTTTTCTTGAAAATAAGCATATAAAATAATAGTCCAGACTGCACTGGAGAATTATCATCACAGAGATCAAAATCATCTCTAATTTCACCCATGTCTACAGGCTATTATGTACTACATCAGTCTTTAAAATGGCCTTGCATGAGATTTAAATGGAGCATTGAACTTATACAGACCTTTGGCATAGGGATAGAGTATCCTCACTGCTTGTTTTCCTTATCCACCAATTATTATTGTAAATAATTATTTTGTATATTACTCATATTGCTGAAGCAGCTCATAATCCCCCAATGGACTGTGGCCCCAATGTGCTGTGGGCTGTACAAAGCAAAACAACCTTAGAAACATATTTTGTCTCTTGGATTGTAATCTTTTGGGGGCAGGAAATTTATTTTCTATTCTGCTTAACATAATGGTGTTTTCAGCTGATATGCATCCAAGCATGGTGGCAATATACATGTTTGATCATAACAACAACTTACAGAAAATAGGAGTAACTGATTGCAAAGCTTCAGCAGAAGAGTCAAACTGGTGCAAAATAACCTTTCTAACTGAGCGGGTTGCCTTGCTCATTTGTTTTCTGAGGTTTCTGAAAACAGGACTGATGAAATCAGTGGGACATACAGGACAGGAGTTTAAAATAGGACTGTCCGTGGAAAAATTGTATTATCACCCTATTTATAGCACAGTTAACATATTATTTAGGTTATTAAGCATTGAACTGCTTCTTTTTTGGCCATCATTCCATGTATAGTGAATACAACCAGTTTCTCATGTGGTATTGTCACATGTATATTCCAGCTAACCTGGAAGACATACCTGAAAAACTCAAATTCACTAACAAACAATATGAACATCCAAGGAAAAAAATGTGCCTGGCCAGTGATATATATTCATTGAGTTACTTATCGGAAGAATTAAGAGTCCAAAGCTGTCCTTGAGTATTTAATAATGCCCACAGAATTCAGCATTTTGCTACAACTTGCCACTGTGCACATGGTACATATACCATGGCCTTTCTGAGTATGAGGCATTTTAACATGTCAGAGCCCCTGCTATTCAGAGGAAAGCAGAAGACTCCATGAAGTTCTGTAAGGTACTTGCTGTGCCATCACACTGAAATGCACCTGAATACTTTTGTGATGGGTCCTAAGGTAAACCCTTACATAGCTAGAGAGAAAGTAAAATCAGATGCTAAGAAATACTGACCCCCAAATTCTTATGTTAGAATTAGAAGAATACTAAGATTTTATTTGTCCCTGAGCAATTTATAATGTGTCATCCTTGAGAATCCCACCCTTGAAAAATAGAATAGTTTGCATCTATCCCTAATATCCATCAGAGATGTCCTGTTCTTGCTTTCTCTTTTTCTTTACCAGCATTTCTCAGTGTTCCCTTTCCACTGATATTTGTGTAGGGGCATGTATACATGAGACATTTGCTGTGGAGCTGACTAATTAGCTCCACAGTAAAGCCTCAACTTCTATATATGCAGCCCTGTTAAGTTGCAGTAAACTAATAAATGCTGCCATAGGATAGTATGAGTAAACACAAGTTCTATCCTGCAGTAGTGTTATTTAGTGCACCACAGTGCACATATAGACACTGATGGGGCTGGCTGGGGTACCTGGGTGCTACATTACACAGGATGCCTGCGAGCTAGACCTGCACTGAAGCACTCTTGTGCCCCAGCCAGCCTCTCCGCAGCACAGTGAGCTGGGTCAGAGCAGCCCAAGCTGATCCCCTGGGCCCACTGCCAGCCACAGCTCAGCATGCTATTCCTGGGCTCACATGTAAACACGGCACGTAGGAGCAATAAACTCTGGAGCAAACTGTACCAGAGATATTTCAGGCACATTAATTTAATGTATAGATGCACTCTGTCTGTAGTGTGTGTCTGTCTGCCTATAGTGGGGGGTGCTTTAATATTTTCTAGGATGCACTTGGTTTGGATTTTTAAATCTTCTCTTATTTTTATACCATTCTTATTACAACCATAGCCAACTATTTATACTACTACATAGTCAAAATGGTAGAGCATTTCTTGATATTCTTAACTGTAAGAAAGGAAACTTTTTCCCTAATACAGAGCTATTAAATAATTTCTCATTCCCCCCCCGCCCATCTACCCACAGACACATATGCACACATCCACTTTTAATATTCTTGTAAGCAAGTCCAGGACTAAAAAAAAAAAAACGGAGGCTGAGCTAACATCTCACCCCTAGCAGCAGCCTCTGCGGGTCACATTGAGATGCACTGTTGGAGAAATGTGAGAAGTTTGCATTGCTGATGCCCATGCTGTGTCTATTCTGTGGATAAATAGGCTGTCAGATTCCAGAGCTGTCAATCTGGCACTTTAAACAAGTACTTTATCCTTTTTATCTCACTTTTTAAAGATTTTCTATTAAGCATAAGAGAAAATATGAGTAAAACAATTCTACACACTAGGAA
>NW_017729000.1:34935851-34971119 GCF_001723915.1 Gavialis gangeticus
AAGAGAAAATATGAGTAAAACAATTCTACACACTAGGAATATCTACCTGTCTTTTCAATGTGAAGAGCACATTTCTATACTATGAGATCTTCACGCTGATGAATTAGGTTTGAGGGCTAGATTCTGAAAACCTTACTCTCACTGAGTGCCCTGCACCTTGAGTAGCCTCACTGATTTCAGTACTCAGGGATAATGTACAACTCAATGTATCTAAAGCTGGGTAAGCATTACTTGTGATACCATCTAGAAAGCACTTACTATCAGTCAGGAGTGCTCCTATTGAAGAAAGTACCATGTCCTGTAGTGAGCATTTGCCAATATTGGGACCTTGCTATGTGTTAGAATCTTAATATTATTTAATTGTGCAAGGGCTGATTTCTATTCTTAAAGCAGCTTACCAAAATGTGTCAATACCTGTTAGCCAGGTACAAACACTGAGTGACAGCTTCTGTGTATCAGTCATTACACAAATCCCTGTTCAGAATTTCAGATTTTTAAAAACAGGTATTTTGGGTTCTGGGTAAAAGTATTTTCTACAAACATTGTGTAGAAAATCTTTTCAGAAAGCTTATTATTTCACAGATCACAATGAAGATATTTTAGTCTATTGTGTAAAGGGGCTCTTAGTACCTTTTTTGCCTAACAGACTATAATGATTCAGCATCATGCAAACATTTATTTGAAGATCTCTTTTAACTGTCTTTTTGTACATTTTAGTAAAAATCTGAAGTATCCATTACTTGTCTATGCTCTTAAAACTATTTTTCAAAAACTAAATATATCCATCATTTTAACAGCTTTTTAAAAGAAAAATGCCAGAAATAATTATGTCATTTTGTGGCCTAATCAAGTGCAAGCTTTTAACGCTTCTTTCCACCCTCCACCCTCCTTTTCCTTTTCTTTTTCTTTCTTCTGCTTTTTTCTTCTTTTTAAATGAAATCTGATTTTTATGTTACTGGAACACAAAGTCTCTCCTTGGAAGGGCACAAATTGAATGAACTCATCTGTGGTGGCATAGTGTTTCCTAGCAACATCATGCCCGCACTAGTGTTGCTTCCTTCACTCTTCAAGCTAAAAGCAAAGTCATGTCCATTAATTCCCAGCTGCACCTAAAACTTTTCAGAGATTTTGCTGGCTCCCTACTGTTCATGTTTTCATTTTACTCATATGTTGTGGAGCAAACCTGCTACTGTGATCTGTTTATCTCTCTTCAGTTTCCCCATATAAAGCAAACCCTGAGTGTATATTCACAATTAATGTTCATTTTACATTTAAAACAAATCATTTGTCCTACAGCATGATGCTTCTCTTGATGCATTATCATTTTGGTCATTCAAACAACATGACAAGCCACAAAGATAAAATAAAATGCTTTCAAAATATGTTTCACCAGGTGCAGAGTGCTGGCAACATTTTATAGCTAAGAACTATAATGCAAAAATAACCTTTCTTTCAAGCAAAAGGGGAATTGCATACTTTAAATGTATAACTCCAGCACTGGAAGGAAACTTGTAGGGCTTGTTTACAGCTATCTGCTGATAGTTTGGCTGTGCAGAATGAGTTGGATGGCCTTGGTCTATTCATAGAGAACGCACGATCACATTGCTAGTCACACTTCAGTTAACACTAATTGACAATGTGTACAGAAGTGCCCTGTTCACTACTAGAAGTGATATGGGTTCAAACAATGTGAAGAACCTTTTATGGTATTGCCTGAAATGTATCTTTTCTGTCAGTAGGCAAGGGACTTCATGCTCCAGGGCTCACAATCCATGGTCTTTTACAAGTTCTCTGTTCATTTGGGAAAAAAAATAAAATATAAAAGAAAGATGCAAAAATAAACACAGCTAAAAAGAAATGAGACTGTCCCCTTCCACTGAAACCAACAGGAGCATGGGTACCCTGAATCATGCAGAGCATCGCCCATGGTTTTCTGTAGAGATTCTAGGTTTTCTGGTGTATGTCAGCTTTCTGAGTACACAAGAGCCACGAAGCCGGCACGTCACATCACCAGGGCAGTACCTATGTCATAAACATCAGTGCACAGCCCTACTGTCAAAGCCAGGAGTATTGCAGGGGGTGGGAGGGCAAGGGAGGCAAGGGCTTGGAATTCCAGCTCTTTTGGGCAGCTCCAGGAGGAGGTGTTGTAGGCAGCATGAATTGGAGCTCCTCTTGGAGTTGCTAGAGCTTCCAGCAGGGGCTGTACCCGTCCCCAGCCACCTCCAGAGTCTAAGAGGCACAAAGGTGATGTACAGTCATTATGGCCCTGCTCTGAGAGGTTTTGCCCAGAATCAGAAATGGTAATTTTCTTTTTTTCTTTCAGGATATTTCCATCACAGCATCCCTCGCTGTTTTCTAATAAAGGAACAGCCTACAACACTGTGCTTGGGTAATTAGCTAATTTCACTGTGTCCTTGTGATATTGGGGATATGAAATTGGAATAATTGGTTTATTAACAGCCACAGCTTAGGGTCAGTGTGGGACGTACAAAGAGGTCTAATACATGCTGCTCCACACACAGCCTCCCAAATAGCACAGGAAGTGCTACTGTAAAGCAAAGGGCAAGGCTACCTCCAGGCTGAGAGTATAGTTTGCCAAAGAAGACGATGTGATAGCAGCCTCCTAGTCCACTCCCATCAAGACTTTCCAAACTTATTGTGAGGAGCACTTCAGAAAGGTATCCCTTAATCATGTTGTCTACCAAGATTGTTTTACTGTAATTAGAAGTAATATTTACAAGAAATGTGATTTGCCCTACCAGACCAAACGTTGATCCCTTCAGGTCTCACCTCTAACAATGGTCAGTAAATGATGTCCCAGAGGAAGGTGAGGGAACCCCCATTTACCCTGCAAAACTTTGTGGAGGGTAAAACGTCCTGCCCAGTTCCTACAGCAATAAGACTGAATACCAGAAACGAGTACTCAGTGGTCTGTGGCAGTTATATAGATAGCAAAATTCATTTCAGACACTAGTGAGAAGGTTTGAAACACAATGGTCCGGTTTGCATCCCATATCAAGATCAGTTTATATATTTCCAGTGTGGAGCCTCAGTATATCTCTTCTGTTCTCTCCCATCAACCTATATGTAATATCCTAGAGAAATTTGTTCAATTGAATCTCCAGACTTCTCACCTACACGCTCAAATGAGGTGGATTAATGTGGATCGGATGTGACGTGTCTGCGTGTGTAGGGTCACCTAGGCTTCCCCCCTTATTGCTAGCTATCCATTCCTATTCTTTCATTCTGCTCAGGGAAGGGAATTTGTTTCTGTCCCTCTGATCTAAATGATTATTCAGACAGATCCAATTCCTCCTACTGAGACCTACAGGAAGTTGAGTGGCAGGACAAGTTGGCCCATTATTCAGGCTTTTTTTCAGGACAGCTAGGCAGCCTAGTAGTTAAAATATTTCAGTCCCAATTCAGCTGTACTCCAAGAAATCTGAGTCTAACTCTAGTCAGTCAAAAATAGACATCATTTGTGAGGTAAGCATGCGGACATATCTTTCAGAACATGTTACATGCTGAATCCGAAGTAGTCTTAGTCATAAGTAGCTGGGTCCTTAAAAGGTTCCATTTAAAAGTGACTGCTAAGGAGGAAGACTTTCAAAACAGTGTTACTGCACATTGTTGCTATTCCCACTTTGTGTAAAGAGAAGGTCTGGAGAATTCGATATAGTACTAAGAAAAAGACACGGGGCATGTTGTAACCCTTGTTTGAAAAGCCATTAATGTCAAGGGCAAAAAATAGGATTTAATCCTGTGTCAGCAAACTGCCAGTTCTTTGCACAACAATTAAGGCAAGATCCTTGAATTTAGGAGAAAACTGACACTAGGATTCATCTTTTTTTAAGAAGAGGGAGAGAAATGTGAATTTAAGTATCATTTCCCACCTTTCCTACCACCAGACGCTTCCTGCATCCGGGCGGGCATTTGTCCCACCAGCCAGAGTTAAGCTTTTTGTGTGCACAGTGGTACTATTTCACCTTCCTCGAGTGTAGACTCTTAGTGTGAATCAGTGTTTCTTGTACTTATCTTCTTTGTTTCTTCAACCAGATGGCTGCCCTGATTTGTGCAATGGCAATGGGAGATGCACACTCGGTCAGAACAGCTGGCAGTGTGTCTGCCAGACCGGCTGGAGAGGGCCTGGATGCAATGTTGCCATGGAAACCTCCTGTGCTGATAACAAGGATAATGAGGGAGGTGAGCAAAAGTCTTCCAATTCCCAGTCCCTAAAGAACAGAGGGTTGTATGCACTTTCGTCACGAGTCATTTTACTACAGAAAGACCCTCTCTCACACTATTGTCAAATGTTGTTGTTACATTTCTTTTGAAACAAATGAGATGGAGAAAGCTGTGTCCTTGCAGAAAGATGGCATGACCTGAACAGCCTGCGTTTGAAAACAAAGGGCTCAGGTCATCCCTACTATAAACCTTACTGAAGCCGATGGAGTTTATGCCAGAGATAAATACGGCCCAGAGTCTTAGAGTGCCTTTTTGCCCTCATATACGCGGGCTCTTGCCACCTGTGAATTATAAAATCACTTGCTATGCATAAGTGCAGGAGCAGAGCAGCTGATTTAGCAGGATGTTTGGCAACATGTTTTCACCTTTGTGCTAGGGGCCAGGGTCATGCTGTCATATACAAAGACCATTCGAGTCATTGTAGCTTGCTGTCATATTTCACAGCTCACGTAAAGAGCTTTAAGGGGCTGGATCAATTGTGCTGAACAAACATACGTATATGGGGTTAGAGCCTGAGGTCCTCATTCAGTTTTCATTCTTTCCTTAGTCAGGCAAACGCTTGTTAAACGTAGGATTTCTTCTGTGCTGGTTTTCAAGGAGGGTTGCAGCATGTCTTGTTGTCTTGAACCCTCCAATTCAGAGTGAGGGGCGCTGGGCTAAAGCTGTACAACAGGAATTTCTAAATAAGGCGTCTCGGTCTTGTTTTGCCTGAAATAACGTTCTTGTTTTATTACCGCCTCTTGCCAGAAATCTTTTCAACTACTTTTCTCTCTTCTGACATTCATTATAAACCAAATAGCTCGCATAGCCTCTTCTTTGCAAGTCCTGTACTTCTCTTTGGTCCTCAGTTATTGTAAAGATTACGTCCATTGTTAGCTGATGAAATATTTCTTCCAGTGCATAGCTGAAAAGAAAATGCTTTGTGTTGTTTTTTGAAACACCATTTTCAGATGTGTTTAGATGCCTAATTCAATGTTCATTGTTTAGATGCCTAATTCATATTTTTGGCTACAGAAATTGTTTCTAACCCCTAAATCAAAAAAGGGTTTTTTGATTAAACGTCAACCAAACCTTGAATTTTTTCAATCCTTTTAGACCGGACTTTCAAAAGTCCTCAAACTAAAATGAAAATCTGAAATCTTTTGAAAATCTGTTCTTTGGGGGGAAATTCTGTAATCAAATACTACAGAAGAGCCTTTAGCAAATACACAAATAAGAGCATCATTTGTTATAGCTGAGATTTGAATCCAACTGTAATGATTGTTATTTCATCGTAAAGATTGATTCAAACCTTATTTTAACTGCCAAACTATACAACTAAGGCCTACAGGTAGTAACTAACCTCCCACATGACTGAACAGCCAAAATTACAAAACCTTGTAATGCTACTAATGATCTTTAATAAATTAAAAAGGAGCTATGTTCAAGACTTTTGTAGCAGGATTGAAAAATGAAATGAATTAAAATGAAAAAAATTAAAAGTGAGTATGTGGCCAATATAGGCCAAAAAATTTTAAAACATTGGTAATAATATTGAGGGGAAAGCTCTTAAAATGATTAAGGGAATGTTTTCATATAGGAAATAGCTTTTCTTGATATACTACTTATTTAATTTAGATAGTATTCTCCTCTTAAAATAGAGTTGTAAGGCGTTCAACTGTTCATCCCAGTTAAAAAATTACAAGCCTCAAAGACTTCGCTGACAGAAGGCAAAAAGGATGTATAAAATGCAGAAGTTTAATGACAGGCATATAATATTAATCATCACTATCAAGCAAGAAGTGTGATTTTTTAGTTCATCAGAATCATGGCCAAAGGGGAAAAGGTGTAGACATCCTGTAAATGAGACCTATAAACCATCTGGCTTCTTATCATTTCCATGCATAGGCAATCTATACAAATATTGTCTAAATTCATGTGTTTTCTGTCTCTTCCATTTGTCCCCAGTTGTAATAGATTATAATGAACTGTGCTATCCACTATAAGAGGACAGAAACATGGAAGCTTTTGTTTAAAGAGAGCTTTCCTATTTCATAAGTGCCAATTAGCCCTAATTCCAATAATATATGACAAACGTTGTAAACTATTGCAGGCTTCTTTTAACCATCATATAGAATTTATCATTATTTCCCTGAAATAGAATTGTATAAGGAAGGGTAACTACCTATAAGGCTATGCATATCTATATAAGTCTGTATTTAGACATTGATGAAACTTTTAAGGTAGGCAAAACTCAAGGTCAGGTTCACATTGTACTAGATGCTGAGACAAAAAGAATCAATCCGTGTCATAAAGAGCTCACATTCCATATAGTCAACAGAGCCAGTGGAAGAAGGGTAATATTATTTGCATTTTGCAGATGCGGTACTGATAGCTAGGTCATGGACAGACTTATGTTTGTAGCGATGCAAACATCCTTGTAAAGGAGAAGACAGATGTGCACAAAATGGCAGAAGCGCTGCAGAAATGTTCCTAGATGAAGCAAGAACTTCTGTGTAGTGCTGAATTTTGTGGCATCACATGTAACATCTGTGCATTGCACCGTAGCACTTTAATGGTGTTCTTAGTCCTCAATATCTCACTGCACTCTGCTCTTCCCCCACCCTGTGCTCCAAGAAGCGGGAAGAAGAGTGCACAGCCACTGCCTCCTCCCTCACTGGCCTGCGCCCTCCCCCTGCTCTGCACAGAACTAGGCTGTCAATGAACACAGGACCTGCACCAGACTTGCTTGAGGTGAACAGAGCAGCTACCCAGCTGGAACCAGACTGTCAAAGGGGCTGATCCCCTGTGATCCTGGCCTGGCACTCATTAGCAGCCTGCTCCCAGGTGGGCTGCAGTTGTCAGTGAGCATGATACTGAGACCAGGCCCACCTGTGGTGAGTACAGCTGCCAGTCCCAGTCCCATTCCCAGTCTCAGGCTGGAACTCCAGCTTTGCTCACTAAGCATCCTGGCAAGTAGCAGGCTCCTAGTGGGAGAGGTTAGGAGGGCAGAACAACCCCCTATTGTTCTTTGGCCAGACTGTATGCCACTAACGCCTTCATGGTGACTATATAGTGCTTGAGACAGGGGATCTGCATATCTGTCTGCCCCTCCTACCAATACAGTTTTGTAGCTCTTCAAAATGATACAGCACTTACAGCACCAAATACATGCCTATCCATACCCCTAGAGATATTAGGGCTGGAAAGACACAGTACCCACAACTGGGGCCAGATTTTTCAGGATTGTTGTGCACCCAGCAGCCCCTTTTAGGTGCTGAGTGATTTTGAAAATCCAGAAACAACACTGAGCTGACTAAATGTGATCTGGATTCTTGTGACAGTTTGGTGCTAACTATGTGTAGCTGGCACCATGGAAAGTCTTCCTGTTTTAGAAAGTACACACCACATGACTCGAGGTTGTGCAAGGAATTTGTGGCAAAACGAACCATATCCCTGGAGCCCTAGTCTGGTGCTTAAATCAGAAGATCTTTTCTCTCTATTAGCTTTATCCGTATTAAATTCTATAGAACTTTTCCAGAAGAGGTTTTGAGGAGATATTCACTATTTATTGGCTCTATCTACGTTGCTATACAGAGTCCTTTGTTAGGATACGTATAACCTTTCTCATAAACGCATTTATCTAGCCAGCCACCTATTTATCTATTTATAGAGCTACCATCATAACAACAGGTAAGCAGCTGCCCTAATTTTCTTACTATCCCATATTCTCCTCTAAGTGAATAAGTTGACTACAAGTTGAATATATTCTCATTTTTTCTCCCCTTCAACTGTTTTTAATATGGTTGTAGCTGAGTTCTGGCTTTTTAAGTGAGCATGTTTCTGGTAGTATTGAAGGGATGTTGTAGCCATGATAGTCCAGGAAATAAGCAAGAATTTTTCTGGGTGATATCCTTTATTGGACCAACTGCATGGCTGAAATAGACTTAGACAGGCTTTTAGGTATTACAGTACACTTCCTCTGGTCTGCAAGATCTGATGGCAATACCCAAAAGCTTGTCTAAATCTATCCTAACCAAGTAGTTGATCCAATAAATATATGACCCACAAAAAATCTCACCTCTCGCATACTGGGTGCATCTACACAAGATGCTTTACTGCACAGTAGAGCAAAATACTGTGTAATAAACATGTCTACATGTGTAGACTGTTACTGCACAGTCATTTTCTCTACTCAGCAGTTAATTTGCATATGCAAGTAGAAAATTAACTGCCACATAATTACTGGGTAGTAAGGCACGTGTAGATGGCTGACAGGAGTGGGAGATTGCTCCCTGCCTCTAGGAACTCCCTGCTGCTGGGGGAGCTGTGCCACCAGAGCCTGGGGGGGAACAATGTCCCCCTGCCCGCTGGGAGATTGCTTCCTGCCCCAGTCTGCAATCATGATCATAGAGTGGGGGCAGGGAGCTCCCTGCACAGGGAGAGTTCCCTGCTCAGCGTGGGGCTTGCTGGGAACTGTCCCAGTCTGGGGCAGGTCCTAGCCCTGCAGCTTTTTCCCAGCCCCATGCTCCGATCTGGCAAACAAGGCATGGGGCTTGGAAGAAGCTGTGGGGGAGGAGCAGTTCCCAACCCTCTACCCCTATCTGCCAGTGGGGCAGCTGGCAGTGAGTTAGCTATGAGCCGGAGGCTCACTGCTAGTCGCCCTGTGGAAGGATCGGGGCTTGGGGCTGGGACCTGCCCCTTCCCAGCAGCTCTTTCCAAGCCCCCTGCCCCTGACTGGGGAGCTGGGGTCAGAAGGTCCCTGCTTCTGGGGCAGGGGAATATTGTCCCTGCCCAGGCTCTGCCACCAGAGAGCCTGCCCTGGTAGTAGGCAGCTCCCAGGGGTACAGAGTAATCTCCCAGCCCCTGCCAGAAGACAACTGTCTCGTGGCCCCATGCTCCTTGCCAGCCCCTGCACTAGCACTCAGGGGGAACCTAGAGTTCCCCCTGGCTGCTGCTGCGGTGCAGAGCCAGAGCAGGTGGGAGCAAGGTGCTGTCAGGAGTAGTAAATCTGCTCCCAAATGGGCACACTTATTAGATGCCTGCCCAGGGTGGGTTTACTCCAGAGTAAATTACTTTGAAGTAAACCCATCCAGCAGCTTTTGCACATGTACATGCACCCACTGTTTCTTATTATTCTATGTTTGAATTCTAGTTAATCTGTGATGGAAATTTCTCATGCTTCTCATGCAAGTATATTGCTTTTAATTTAATACATTTGGTATAATCTATAAGGATGTTTAGTATATTTTTTGAGGAGATGTTTTTTCCCTCCTGCACGTAATTATTTCTCTCAGAGCACTGTGTTCTTTTTCCTTTCTTTCATCTCTAACAGCTGGAGGATTAAGGATTCCCTGACACTTATGAGGAAGATATCGGAGTATATGATGCAACTGGTTTGCTATAGACTAGACTCAAGGCACCCATTAGTAGACTCAAGACACCTCTCAAAAAATGCCAGCTCTTAGCTTTCACATGTTTTTTGTGCAACAGAGCAAAAAATAATAGAGCAATTATTCTGTTGCAAAGAACTCAAAAGGGCAACAACAGGTCAAGATGTTTTTGACACTGTGGGGCACATCCAGATGAGCACCCATGTGCGTTTCCCTCTGGACAAATAGCAGTGGCACATAGTTGTACCACTGCTGCTTCTAGTCCGTGGATAGTGCCTATGCACACACACTCTGGGGTGCAGCAAGTTGCCCCAAGTGGAGAAGGGGAGGCTGGGATCAACACCTGGGCTGGCCCCAGCAGCCTTACCTGGGGTCTTGGGGATTTCCCGGGGCTCCAACAGTGGTGATCCAGCAGCAGACAGCCTGGCCAGCAGCTGGAGCATGGCTCCAGCTGGCCAGGTACCCATTTTGGGCAGTGCACAGTGCCACTACATGCACTGCCCCACTTTTTTCTAGTGGAGGTTTTTTAGACACCAAGATCTCACAATGTCATAACCATCCCTCGTGCCCCTATGCAGTATGTGCAGTGTGTGGCACCTCAGATGGGTCTGCAGTGCCACACACCACGCATACATGCTCATTTGGATGTGCCCATGGATTTCTATTTGAAATCTCTGGGTTTATCTTGTGAATCATGTGTAAGTGTTTGCAAATCTAACAGCTCTAATGTTGCACCGCACCCTGCATCGCCCTTAAAAGCATCTTGCAGCACCCTTGTTGAGAACCAGTGCTACAGAGAGACAATCAGTTGCAGCCCACATGATGTAACCCACAGCATTAACTAGGCTGGATTTTCCTGTAAGTTCTCAAATCAAGCCATATCTTCACTCTGTGGGTGCCAGTGGTGGTTTTTAATGATGATTCTAATGGGACTAGAATTTATCCATTTGTCTTATAATCTATTTTAAATTATAACATGATTTCTAAATCAAATCAAAGTGTGGACGATTATAGTGAATATTTCACTTTTTAAAAGATTAAATTTAATGGCCCCTCAGCTGAATTAGTCCTAGAAGTGGTACATTTGTCCTTGTCTTGTTAGGAGTTTTGCATGATTATTCTGTTTTGCCTCTATTATTATGTCTTGCACTCATGGGAACTCTGTGGCCAGAACTGCAAAAGTGAAGTGGGCTTCTGGGATATCAGAGGATGTCTCACAGGTTTGAACACTTTTTGACAGAATCCAAGTGTGGCCCTGAAAAATGCACCAGTCAGATCACATCCAGATTTGCTTAACTAGTTCTTTTTTCTAAACCTGTTAAGATCCACAGTGGTGCTGAGACATTTTGCTCAGAAAGTTTCATAGGGAGGGCTATTTTTAAATGTGTTTAGAAAGAAGTCTGATTAAAGACATGCTTTTGGAGGTGGGGGGTATAACTCCCTTTTAAAACCTTCCCCTTTAAAATCTTTTTGCATGACAGTGATTTTAGTTCTCTCTCTCTCTTTTAAAATCATTTGAAGTATATTAAGGTGTTAATTGTGGCCACTTTTAAATCTAATCCTCTTCCTAATCAAGGCCTTGGTAGCTTAATAGTTATTAAGCATTTCTGGGCAGATTATAAATAGTTCTTTGAGATTTTATGTTAAACCAAAGAGTCATATAATTGTGATTAAATATATGATCCCCCTAAAACAACTTGCATAACTATTTAAATTACCATGGATTTAATTTGGGGAGTAAGGGATTAGAGACAAGATTTAAAGGGATGGTGAGAAAGAAAGGGTACTTTTACTTTAAGTTCATATTTATTTTGACTTCCTGTGTTACATGAGCAGTTGGACTGTGTACAAACCTATTCAGCACTACCATTCCTGTTCAGTTTTTTTGACCTCTAATAATTGGGCTCCTTCTAAATTCTGAAATGTCTAGTCAGATTTTACCGTAGGCCTCATAGCACCTAGAGGCAAACCTGTCATTGTAATGCAAAGCAAAACCCTCATCTCTTTCCAAGGCAGCTAGTCTACTTGGGCCTTCTGTAAACCACTGCACTCAGGATAAAATTCACCCCCTCAGAGGGATCCTCATCTCTAGCCTGATGGCATAAAAATTCTGGAAGTTAATTTATCCACGATGCTGCCAAAATCAATTTTTGGTCTTCAATACCAGTTTCCTCCAGTAAGTATTCCAAAGCCACATAGCAACTCTGAGTGCTTTCACGTGTACTGGGGATACTTAAGAAAGTGGCGGTAAGCATTTTTAGAGTAGTGGGTCTCAAACTTTTTTGGGTTGCATAACCATTTTAGAACTTGTTTTACTGCTGCACCCCTCGAGTCTGTGTTATGGATAATAGATAAAGCAATGCCTTATATCATCACAGCTACGTTGTAACCTCTCCAACACCCTAACAGATACAGAGTTATTCTGCATTTTTGGTTTTTCTTCCCTTGCCTCAATTTATATTTCCCCTCTCCCTCCTGCTTTCCCCTTCCCTTTCCTTTCACAGGCCCTCTACTTCACCCCATAGGTCCAGTTTGAGAAACACTGCTCTAGAAGTGACTGGGTGTCACAAACTCTGGGATCTGTTTCTGACTTTCCTGCTACTTCATTTTAAGACCTGGTTCAGAACCAATATATTTTCATAGTTTCTAGGGTCAGAAGGGACCTGACCAGATCATCTAGTCTGACCCCCTGCCATGGCAGGAAAGAGTACTGGGGTCAAACGACCCCAGCAAGGTGTTCATCTAACCTCCTCTTAAAAACCCCCAGGGTAGGAGCCTGCACCACCTCTCTTGGAAGTTGGTTCCAGACTCTAGCCACCCTGACCGTGAAATAGTGCCTTCTGATGTCTAACCTAAATCTATCCTCTGCCAGCTTGTGACCGTTATTCCTGGTCACTCTTGGCGGTGCTCGGGGGAACAGTGACTCCCCCAATGCCTGCTGATCCCCCCTGACTAGTTTATAACAGGCCACTAGATCCCCCTCAGCCTTCTCTTGTGGAGGCTGAACAGGTTCAGGTCCCGTAGTCTCTCCTCATAGGGCCTGCCCTGCAGTCCCCTGATCATGCGAGTGGCCCTCCTCTGGACCCTCTCCATGCTGTCCACATCCCTCTTGAAGTGCGGCACCCAGAACTGGACGCAGTACTCCAACTGCGGCCTGACCAGTGCCGCATAAAGGGGGAGGATCACCTCTCTGGACCTGCTCGAGATGCATCTGTGGATGCATGACAAGGTACGGTTGGCCTTCCTAACTGCCTCCCCACACTGCCGACCCATGTTCATCTTGGAGTCAATGATGACTCCAAGATCCTTTTCCGCCTCCGTGCTGACAAGAGGGGAGTTCCCTAACCTGTAGGTATGGTGCCGGTTGTTCCTCCCCAGGTGCATCACCTTGCACTTGTCTGTGTTGAAACCCATCCTATTCTCATCCGCCCACCCTTGTAACCTGTCTAGGTCAGATTGTAGCCTGTTGCTTCCTTCTAGTGTGCCCACGTCCCCCCACATCTTAGTGTCATCAGCAAATTTGAACAGGGTGCTTTTTACCCCCTCGTCCAAATCACTGATGAAGATGTTGAACAGCGCGGGCCCGAGGACCGAGCCCTGCGGAACCCCACTGCCCACGTCCTTCCAGGTTGAGAAGGACCCATCCACTACCACCCTCTGGGTGCGGCCCTCCAGCCAGTTGGCGACCCATTTGACTGTGTGGGTGTCTACACCACAGCCCCCCAGTTTCTTAATGAGAACGGGGTGAGAGACAGTGTCAAAAGCCTTCCGGAAGTCCAGGAAGACTATGTCCACTGCTACCCCTGCATCTAATGATCTGGTGATCTGATCGTAAAAGGCCACCAGGTTGGTCTGACAGGATCTGCCACTGATGAACCCATGTTGGTTGCCCCTAAGCATGCAGTCCCCTGCTGGCCCCTCCTGGATGTGCCTCCTAATATCTCTGTGCCTCAGTGCTCCTGTGTATAAAATGTCAGGTTTCCCTATTGTTACCCATTGCTTAGAAATCTACAATAGTTGTCCACTATTTTAACTGCTGCAGCATCTTGTACTTCCTGCCTGTCATTCATTGCCTTGCAGCCAATCAAGAACTGGAATAGTTTCCAGAGAGTTTGGGATTTGTGCTTCTTGTAAACTCTAGAGATTTTATAAACAGGAATATATATATCATATGCATATCATTCTAAGGATTTAGCATTGAGGCACCCAAGTCTGAAAATGCTGGTCTTAGTTTAGTTTCCCAAGTTGTAAAATGTGGACAGGAATTTGTATGCTCCCCACAGAGAGACAGCAAGGATTATGTAGCGACATGGTTAGAAGAGTAAAGCCTTAGGCAAAAATATATATATTAGGAAGTCTTTAGTCTCATGGGTATCTTTACACATGCTCTGGGGTGGAGGGGGAGGCATTTTGATTAGAGCAGCTCTTAAGAACCTCTCTAATTAAAATGCTTGCAGCATCTTACCTATTCAGCATCCTGCTCTCCAAGATGGTGGCAGGGGTGCTTTAACTAAAGCTCATTCGAAGAGCATGAGTTAAAGCACCCCAGCCATCGTTTTGAAATGCAGGGACACTGAATACACGTGACACCAAGGCTGCTGGAGCGTTCTAGTTAGAATCCTCCAGCTGACTCGAATAGTCAACTTAGTTAATCAAGTCTGCTCCAAAGCGTTGTAATTAGAATGCATCGGAGCAGACATTGGGCACATGTATAGGTCCCCCATGTTATTTTAGTCAGTGTGTGCTGTCTTACTCATTGATTTTTGATTTGTATCTTTGTTTTTCCTTTTTAATTTGGGACTTATAAAATGCTGAAAACATTGCAAAGTATGAAGAGCATTCTCAAGTACTAAGATGCGCACCAAAGCCTGGTATAGAAAGGAAATGTTTCCATTGGGTTCAGTTCTCTATACTCTGGAGATTTCCTACTGCAGCTGGCATTGATCAGTGGAGAGATGAGGATCAATTTCACTTTGAGTCCCATCATTCTTGCTGAATTTTCTACTAAATCTGAATTCTCTGATATTGCAGGGGCCTTAAGAAAGACCTCCATCCTTATCTGAGCCAGAAATCCTAACTTCATGCAGCACTAGTTCTTCCTTCCCAGGTCTCCTCTCCTGGTCTCTTCTCTTCCTTTCCCTCTCTGACTTCTGTACTTCAAACTGCATTCTTTCCTCTGGTCTTCCTTTCTGTCATACTGCCTGAAGATCTCTAATACCATCTCTTATGTGTGAGCCCTCCAGAAGTTTCCTTCCCCTAAAGCCAAACTGCAGCTTGTCATGTGTGCCTAACCAAGATGAGGAAGAAGGTACAACTAGTTTCTTTCTTCCTCTGAACCAATGCAAGAGGTGGCAATAATGTTTGTGCACCCCAAATTCCACAGTTTGGAAAGTCATCTAATGTTGGTGGCTAAACTGTTCTTCTAGGGGATGGGTGAAAATCAGCCATTTCCAGAATAATTGTGATAGGGAAAATATTATATACCCCTTCTATTAGCTGCGCTCCCTTCCCTACACCTACTCTGGAGGCATTATGCTTTACACAGTGTAATAATCCCCTCCTTCACAATTTACAGTTTAGAGTCTAAATTATATCCTCAAATAATTGATTAGCTCTTTGATCCTTAACCCTTAATTTCCTTTCTCATTTTATAATAATTTACTTATTTTATAGTACTTATTCTTTTGGCAGGAAGGAAAAGCAGAAGAGATGTATCAATCAACCCCATGCAAAAGAAAATATTGAAAGAGTTGAGGAGAGGGGCTTATGTGAAGCCTTAAGGATGACTAGAGTTGTACTGGCAAGGTCATTCAAAATAGTGAGGTCTGACTTCTGCTGCTTGCTTTATACCCAAATCAATATATTTTGTATTGGAGCAGGAGTAGAGAAAAACAGGGAGTAGGTAACTAAACGTCTAATTGGACCATGCTAAACTACCATGACTCAGGGTATAGCTTCACTGAGAAGCTTCATTCTTTGTATTCTTCTAGTTGATCCAAAAAAAAAAACCCATAATGACAGGTGCAGCATAAAGCAGTAAGTTGAATTGAATCAAATGAGTTTGTTTTAGGGAAACCAGGAAGTTTTTCTTCTTTTGTTTTTCAAATTCCTGCCCAGGTAAGTTCTAGTTTAGTGACACAGGGCCATCTGTCAATCCTCTATGTGTGAATGTGCTATGCCACTTGAGAAAGGTGTACACATTTCAGAGGGCAGATCTATCCCCTCAGTCTGTTATTGTATAGCTGTAGCGTAACTACAAAATGTAGTCAGTGATAATTCTGCTTGGCACAATAGACTTAAGATAGTCAAGGTCACCTATATGCTCAGGTTTGAGTTGTCTCCAATTTAAAGATAAAATGCATTTCTAGAGCAATTTGCTGTTCTGTGTGGTGCACTTGACCATTGAAAGGTTACGTTTGGTTTTTCTTAGAAAAAATCATCTCTGAAATTAAAGAAAAAAGACAATAGAAAAATAGAAAGGATCTTGCCCTCTTTCAGTAAGCATTTGGACAAGCTTTGCTTTTAGAGAATTATAAATCCTGTGATTTGATACTGCATCAGGCTCATGACATTTAAGATAATACAAGTATTTCACAGCACAAAAGCAAATCATGTAATTTAGCTTGCCTCAACAAGCACTGCCTCAGCAGGGGTCTCTAATTCATCACAGACAAAAGATTTTATGAGGTTCTCAATATAAAAACCCACAATACCATGTGAACAGAAAGCCTCTCCATTACCAATACAGTGAGCAGTGTATGCAGTCATTTTTAGAATACCTGATGCAATGAATACTTGAAATCTGTTGATAATTTTGGGGGGGGAGCAGGGGGGAGGATGTTGTTCAAACTTTTAATAAACTTGAAGGCGCTCTGTGTATCTAGGCTGAATTTTAAATGTTTCGGAAGGGTTAATAAATCTGCACGTATGATCTTTTTTTTTTAACTTAAATGACACAGGCCCTTTCCATTCTCAAAGGCCACAGCTACATGAGACACTTACTGCACAGTAGCTCGTTACTTCTGCACAGTAACATTACATGACATGAACTGTGATGGAATGCAACTGTGCAGTAGTAACAAGCTACTGCACAGTCAGCATCACCAGGAAGCCATGTGGGGATGCTACTGTGTAGTAATACTTGGGTATGCAAATACTAAATGACTGCACATTAACAACTGGGCAGTCACCGTCTTGTGTAGATGTGGCCAGAGAATCTACATAAATAATAACTAAATGCTTTATATATAAAATCTTCCTGTGGGGTAAATGACTATGTGATTATACAGCTCATAGGGAAACCAAGGCAGAGATATTAGGCAAGTCCCATTTCATTTGTATGCACCCAAGTGCTACTTCATTGCACCAAAATGTCACTTACATGACTATCTTTGGTCATGTCAATAGGGCTTAGGAACATAAACGTGAAATAGGATGTGAGGCTTAATGACTTCATATTTCAATATTTCTACAGGTATTAGTAGCTATCTGATATAGGTTGGAGTCAGGTATGTATGCTCTTACAGATCTGTTCATGGACAATGTTTGGGCACTGAATTCCAATGTTCAAAGGCAGAGCATGGATATGGAGTATGAATTTAAGGAAGAGCATGAAAAAGTCTTCAGGAGCCTGTGGAAAAGCTGGATTAGAGGCATGGCTACGTTGGCAGCCACAGCTAGCATAGCTCTACAGCCTTCTGTTCTTCTTTCACTCTGATGCTTGTATTATATGTTGCTTTCCTTTGACTGCTTGAATTCTGGGTTGCACGGGTACCCTCCAAGTAGGCACAGAAACTATAGCTCATTGGCCTATGATGCTTCACAATGGCTGGTAAAGCTAACCCCTGCTAAAGGAACTTTTCAGCACTGCAAGAGCAATTTTACCTACACATTTTGTCATTGGGGCCACTCTGCTTCTCTCTGGGGTTATGATTTGAACTCCATCTTCTCCTGAAACATAGTCTGGCCTCTGGTGGAGCATTCAGCTTGGCCCCCAGTAAGTTTCTGTCATACTTTATAATGGAAATATATTTATATAAATTCTTATAATTTATACAGAGTCTCTTCAGCTTGGCTAAGCACCAGGCAACAGGGGGGAAATGAGTCTACAAATACCTGATGTCTGTTAACAACAAGAATGGTGAGGAATTATTTAATGTGATACATGCAGGTCTAACCAGTAGTAATAAGATCAAGCTATGAAAGTGAAAATTTAGGCTGGATTTGAAGAAAAAGATCCCTGATTTTCATTAGGTTGTGGAATACTTTACATGGGGAGAGTGATATGATCCTAAACAGGACTAAACTAAAATATGCATGTATAGACACACCCTGTGAGAAATAATCCTCCACTGGTAGGAAAAAAAAAGTAATCTGATGAACCAGGATCATTCTGTGCAAACCAGGTAATTTGTCCATATAGTGAGAAAAGAAGCTTCTGCCTTCAGGGCTTACAGTGTATGTTGATACGGGACAGTACAGCACAGTGGAGAGATAACCCAGGTAGTTCTGTCCTTTTATAGCAGCACAGATTTTGGCCCTAAACCTTACACTACCTTATTAATATTTAAAGTATCCATCTACATACACAAAGAGAGAAAGCAAGCAAGCAAGAGAGAATGTAATGTGTATGTGTTTGTGTGTGTATACATAGTCTCAAACACAAATACAACTGAATATATTGTTCTGAATTTAAGAAAGGAACATTGGCTGAGTCAGAGTCATTAGTGACCTATGCTCTCTCTTTCAAGCAGTGAACATTATAAATTGCACATCGGTTCTTGGCAAAGTTTGTGCTGTCACCATCACTAACACATTTTTGCAAGGACATTGAAATGTCTGTACAAACCAGCCCCAAGTTCCAGTGCAGTAGAATCAGTAGGGACTGTGTCACTCTGAGTTTATATTTTGGCTTTTGTCTTTAGGACATGCTATAAATACATAAGTAAACGGAACAATCTTGGTTTCTTCTATTTGCTAGTATAAAATTAGTTCTTTTTTATGTTCTGTGGCAGAGAATCTTCCATAACAGACCTGTAAAGTCCTGCATGCAACTCTACTCAGCTTAGCCTCAAGTGGTGAATATGGCCATACGTCAAATAATAAAGGGAGTTCCTCATAAAGTAAGAGGAGAGGAGCTCCTTTAGATAATATTGGTGAAAAACCTTACTGCATCTCTCTGTGTGTTCAAGGACAGAGACATGATATGAAAAAACAGCTCTTGGAAAGTCATTATGTTTTTTTTCATTCCAACTGTATCACTCAGTAGAGAAAGGAAGTCAACAGTGAGGGGTCCTGTGTGGTCAGCAGTGCAGATATCACTATCTCTGCTGGACACTTGTTAGGCCTTGCAATGAGGAAATCGATCAAGAAGGGGAAAACAACACCAAATCACTCCAGAAACACATAATACACTAGTGCACAAGTGATTCTTTTATTTACATTTAATATATTAAAATTCTAGTTTCATGGAGCAAAGTTAGAGCTGCAAAAATGCATATGTATTGATTAACGATAGGCAATGGAAATGGATATGTTTGTTAACAAAAAGTGAACTCTTAAAAATGAACACAATTGTCACTTAATCTGTTGCTGAAAAGGCTTGGTAATTTGGAAAAACCAAGAGTAGCGATGAAGAGCTAATCTTGTGCTGCCAGTTTAAATCAAATCAGAGCCTCCTATTTCCTTCTCTGCTGGGTTAAAGCCAAGTCAAGAGTACTTTCAGTTATTTCAGTCTTACTTTTAAATTGTTGGAAAGGATTCAACATCATGTTGACACCCATATACAGTAGTTTCCCCTGGTGTGCAGGCAAGAGGGTTTCAGAACTCCAGTAACTAGGCATTGCATCTTTTAACTCTGACATGTCCACTGTAAAGATCAGTGGCACTTTAAGGAAACCAATTAAAGTTTCTTTCACTGCATTACGAATAAAAAAGTGCTGAGTGCTGTCTTAAAGGCCCAGAACCTGACAAAAGCCTGGAATACAAAGTTAAAACAAAACAAAACTACTATATAGTAGTAACAGATGAAGTTCATTGCAAAGTTCTCTGTTGCAAAGTTAAATCATTATGACAGCTGTTATGTTAGGCAACTAACTCTGATAGGGTAGATTTGGTAATAAAAGTGTTTATTGGCAGAAGCTGACAAATCTTCCCATTTTCCTTTAAATGGCATTTAAAAATAGATAAACACCAATGGAATTATGTACACTTTTATCCCTGTGAATGCAGTTGGTCAGGAAATGAGGTTACTGGCTGGCAAATTTTGGCATAAATGAATCTTCATTCTTGAGATATTTCAAAGAGATGAGTTAAATGCAGATAGTGTACTGCCTACATAGGCAAGCAGAATGCCTGTCATGCATTCAAAAATAGTCATCAGTGAGACTCAGATGTGAAAAATTAGGGCCTAGGGGCTAGCCCCATGCTCCCAAAGCTGGATCACTGCTGCTAGAGCCCCAGGAGGTCCCCAGGACCCCAGGTAGGGCTGCTGGAGCCAGCCAAGGTGCTGGTCCCAGCCTCCCTTACCCGAGCTGGGGCAATGTGCCACATGCCAGAGTGTGCATGCAGGAGTATTTCCTGGGGATGACTAGCAGTGGCACAAATATGTGCTGCTGCTAGTTGTCCGCAGGGAATGCACCTTCCCACTCATAGGATTATTCCCAAAGGGACCATCTTGATAGTCTAGGAGCATATAGGATCACCACTGTCCCACAGCCTTCAACTTTGAAATCTTCGCATGTATCCATTTGTTGGCACTGGATTTGTGACCCAGATACCTTATGCCGGGCGGACCCAACCCTCAGACCAACCATGACTTTTTTCATTTGATAATAGGCAAATTGTATTGATACACAAAGAGGGCAAATAAGAATAATGCAGACACAGAAAACAAAATAATCCCCGCGCCCACCCAATTCTATATCTACTAGTCCTAGGGGTGTCACAGAGGGAAGGTAGCCTGACCAACATGTGAACTTCACCTTGTGGTTCTTCCTTGAATGTCAGATGTCAGCAGCCTGAAAATCAAGAGCTGAGGCACACCGGCCCCCAGTGAGGTGGATGAGATGGGCTGGTGGTGTGCCCTCTGTCCATAGTGGCCTTGGGTTCCCCCCTCGGGGGGTTGCTTCTAGGATCGCTTCCTTAATTTTTGGAAAAAATTATCAAAGAAACCATTCTTGACAGGCTAACATAAAGCAACATTCTGAGGAATAGCTGGCATGGGTTTGTAGTGAATAGGTCTTGCTTGACCAATCTCATTTCCTTCTATGACCAGGTGACGTATCACCTGGACAAAAAGGAAGTGGTTGATGTCATATATTTGGACTTTAAAAAAGCCTTTGACCACCTGGTGTCCCATGATGTCCTCATGGAAAATTTGGCCAAATGTGGCCTCAACTACTTCACAGTCTGATGGCTGGGGGACAGGCACTGAGGTCAGACCCAGACAGTGGTAGTTGACGGAATGGAATCAGCAAGACACTCAGTGACTAGTGGCATCCCCCAAGGCTTTGTTTTTGGCCCTATACTCCTTAATGTCTTTTAAATGATCTGGACACTAGTGTCAAAAGTGAACTGGCCAAGTTCGCTGATGACACCAAACTTTGGGGAAGAGTGTCCACACTTGAGGATAGGCTGGTGATCCAGGCCAACCTTGATAGACTAGCAAGGTGGGCAGATAAAAACCTGATGGTATTCAACATGGAGAAATGCAAGGTGCTCCACCTCAGGAATAAAAACCCATATCACAGTTATAGGCTTGGCAATGCTACACTCACTAGCACCATGACCGAAAGAGACTCGGGGGTCATGATTGACCACAAGTTGGATATGAGCCACCAATGCAATACCACAGCTGGCAAAGCGAACAAAACTGTGGCTTGCATCTACCAATGCTTCTCAAGCAAGACCCAAGATGTCATCCTCCCACTTACTTGGCCTTGGTGAGCTGCAGATGGAGTACTGCATCCAATTCTGGGCTCCACAATTTAGGAAGGATGTGGAAAAGCTTGAAAGAGTCCAGAGGAGAGCCATGCACATGATCAGAGGGCAAGAGAAGAGGCCTTATGAAGAGAGGCTGCAAGCTAGAGGGCTCTTCAGCCTGGAGAAGCGTAGGCCCAGGTGTGACTTGGTGACAGCCTGTAAGTACATAAGGGGTGTGCATCAGGATCTGGGGGAACACCTGTCCACCAGAGCACCCCAGGGGATGACAAGGTCCAGTGATCACAAACTCCTGAAAGACTGTTTTAGGCTGGTCATAAGGAAAAACTTCTTTACTGTCCAAGCCCCCAAGGCCTGGAACAGACTCCCCCCAAAGGTGATGCAAGCACCTACTCTGGACGCTTTCAAGAAACATTTGGACATTTATCTTGCTGGGGTTCTTTGACCCTAGCTGACTTGCTGCCCCTTGGGCAGGGGCCCCAGTGGTCTTGAGAGGTCCCTTCCAGCTTTAATGTCTATGAAATCTATTAAATCATTGATTGGTCTTCCTGTGACCATCATACTGTCCACCTTCTGTCCTGTCAGCTTATTCCTTGTTTTCCCAAACCCATCACATGCACAAATCTTAATTTGGTCATTTACTGGTGTCTTTATTTGGCCATGCCCTGGGCTCATAATTTGGTCCATCCACCAGAACCAGAAATCCCAGGGGCTCTGCAGTTCATCACTGTGGCCTAGCCAATGCTACAGAGTCCTTTATCTTTGTTATGGGTACACTGTTCATGTTTTTAATTTTCCAGGATGAGTATACCTGCTTGTCCATTGGCCTCAGGCACAGTGCCTGCCTTGAAGGCTGTGAACCTTTGTCACAAACAGGTTTTAGAAAGCAATTAACCCTGGCCACCCTTGGACCTATTTCTAATGCATATCTACTCTACCTACAAGCCAACTTCTAAAAGCAAACCTTGAAAAATAATTTTCTAACCATCATCCAGGCGTTGTGCGAATGTAAATGACGGTGAAGTTCAGCCAGTTATATCAGTCCAGCATAGAATCATAATAAATTAGGATTGGAAGGGACCTCAGGAAATCATCTAGTCCAACCCCCTTTCAAAACAGACCAACCCCAACTAGTTCATTGCAGCCAGGGCTTTGCTGAGCTGGACCCTAAAAAATCCAAGGATGGAGATTCCACCACCTCTCTAGGTAACCTGTTGAGGCTAGCATATTGTTTTCATTTTCCTTTGGGTTTTTTTTCCCTCTTATATTTTGATGAATTTTCTGTAAATTACTCAGTGTGTCTAACCATATTTTTATATGCATAACAACTTTATATATACTAGATACGGCCACTCTGATCTTGGAGAAATTCCATTGTTTAAACTTTTGCTTTTGGTTTGTGTGGAAGGCTGTAGCTTGGACTTAAGTCATCCCCCATTAAAGTCAGTGGAAAATGGAAATAACTTCTACATGCATCTGTCATTCACTCCTTACTGTTTTTTTCTTCCAAAACAGAACATTTTGGGCATTCAAAACCACCTTGATCATTGTCTTTTAGTAATGCTGCCCTTGACTTCTCACAGTAATAAAGCTTCACACTGGCCTAAAATACTCATTAAACAAAATGTCCTTGCTTTCATATGAGGAGTACTAACATATCTGAATTGACCTGATGAGGATAATGAATTTAACATGATAAGAATAATGGGTTGCAGTTATCTTCTATGATGTGTAGCAGTATTTAATTCCCTTTAAATTACCATGAAAGATGTACTCATGTAATGGAGTCATAGCTGGAGTTTGTTTCCAACCGCTTTTTATTCTTTTCAAAGTTACTGTGGGACAGTATAAATTAGAATATATTAAAAAAGCAGATGTGCAGACAAGCAGATTATGTGTATATTTAACATTAGGTTACTGGACACTTTTAACATATTTTCAGAACTCTGGTGTGAAATTTGTATATTCACACACAACACACACACACATTTGTGAAATTCATCCATTATCAAAGGAAGCGTATGCTGGTTTCTTGCTGGTATTGAATGGAGATGTTTTTAGCCTCCCAGGTCCTGAACTGGCAATTCAGAACAGTTTGATTGCCTGCTTGATTGTTTGCGAGATAACTGTAAGATTGGCAGTGACAGGGTAATTTACTGAAGATTGCAATGTCAGACTATATCCAAGGGGGCTTGCTGGCATAAAGATGTGATTCTCATGACTGACAGGCCACTGGGAGATTGGTGTGCCAATTTAAAGTTCATGGTCTTCGGCTGCAGGAGCCCATAATCGTACTGCATGATGAGGTCATTATAGACATAACGTATGCTCACATACAGTAACAGGCATAGCAAAAATGTGCAATAGCTTGAGAAAACAAACATAAGTTTGTCAAAGGGAGTAATTTCTATCCTATGTTTTGCTTCTACTATTTCTAATGTGTTGATAGGATTCTCTTGACTGACAGCCAGTTGAATAAAAGCACTGACGAGACTAAAGAGCGGACAATTTTAAGTTCATGGTTGCGAAGGTGTCACAAACCCAGAAAGAGCAAGACGCTGAGGAAAATGTGCTCAATGCTTAATAGGAAAACTGTCTGGAGTTATAATCTGAACCCAATGATGTCCTCACATGGATTATATAAAGTTTGTAGAAAATAGACTGCTGAAAAAAACAATCCCACCTCTAGGATGGAAGGGGCTTCAAGATGAATGGAGTTCCTAATGTGAATAGGCCACTGACCTTAAAGAAATCTATAGGTCTAACAAACAGGAAGTTCATCTAACTTAAGATGTTTCCATGGGTGCTGAATGAAGACTTGCCAGCATATCTTAGCAGTTTTCTTTTAAAATCAGACACAGTTATTTCGATCATAGGAGTTTTCACTTACTTCAAGTGCAAGCCATAGGAGATATGTGGCTAACTGCAAAAAGCAGAAAGCTCTGTTCCTTATGCTCTTTCTCTAAGGTACAGTTAGTCCTTGTGTATATGAAAAAAATTGAAAAGAAAAAAAAAAGCTCTAAAGATACTCATTTTGTCTTCAGGAAAAAATTACATGTTTTTAAGTAACCCAATGGAATGATTATGGATTACAGTGTTGTGTACATGTCCAGGTTGCTCAAGCCTTCAGGTGTTCAGTTCCATAATATGAGGAAGAATATCTGAACTTGAACTTGTCTATCTGATATTTCAAACATATTGTAAATTGAATAATCAATTCTCATAATTTTGAACATCAGTAAATAACTGCAACTTATCATTTATTTGCTAAAAGGAAAGTAGTGCTAGAACTTCAGTTAAATGCCATGTTTCAGATTAGTGAGGACAAATGAAAATGGTAGTGCACAGATTTATATTACAATGCATTTAATTGTAGGACCAACTTTGCTCAGCAGGCTAGTGGACATGGTTAGTATCTGTCTCCCGGTTGCAGATTCTATTTTTTCTTTCTAAATAGATTAGGATGTTCTTAAAGGCAGGTTTGATGGATGATATAACACAGTTTGTTGACTGAACTCAGCAGAAGCATGATTGATCCCTTCTTATCCAAGTACACGATAGCCTAATAATTCAGATTTTGAAGGGAAGCATCCTGACTGCATTTTCCATTTTCTTTTAACCAAATCCCTTCCTTTTCCTCCCTATCCAAAAATACTGCAGAGCTTATCCACAGGAATTCTCTGATCATCAAATCCTGTCCAGTAGAATTGAACACCTATCTTCCTGATTCCTCCTTCTACCTATTAATGCTACTCCCAGCCCTAGCTCCTTAAAATGGACCTCTTTGGGCCTGAATTTCTTGTCAAATGATGTAAATCAGAAATTAACCATATCAAAATATAATTGGAGTTCAAGCAGAAGAATGACAAAACAGTTCTGGCCTCCTCTCTTTATTTGGCACATTTACTCTGCCAAATGTTGTAAGGTTAAGCAATTAAACTGTGTTCACTATTTTGAATGTGTCCCTGTAGGGCACAGATGGACACAAAAATTAAAGGTGGAGCAGCAAAACTGCTCCACCTTTAGCCACACCTCATCCATGGTCAATGTTACGGCAGTTTCGCTAACTTGTATTGCCACAGGTTCATGCAAATGTGGCATTTACAGCATAACAGCTACAGCATGTTCTCCCAAGTAGCAGCTCCCTCACCCCTTTCGAAGTGGCTAAAGTGTACTTTTGTCCAGACCCTAATCCTGCATATTTGGTAGCTAACTACAGATGGCTGAACTTTGATGATTCTTCCCCTTTCAGATGGCCTTGTGGACTGCCTAGACCCAGATTGCTGCCTCCAGTCTACTTGTCAAAATAGTCTGCTGTGCCGAGGCTCACGTGATCCTCTTGACATCATACAACAGAGCTACTCTGGTTCACCAGCCGTGAAGTCATTCTATGATCGAATCAAGCTCTTAGTGGGGAAGGAGAGTACTCATATAATTCCAGGAGAAAACCCCTTCAACAGCAGGTAGCAGTTATAAATATTACATTATATCGGCCTGGATGCACTGCCTGGATACATTCATCATAGGGGTTTTATTCATGTTTTAATGTGAAATGCTGCTTTCAGGAGCTATATCCATTTCTGTCTCAGGGAACAATCCTATTGAGGGCACTCTGTCACAATTTATTACCATTGCCTTTATTTTATAACACAAACTTTGCATCCTGCCATCATGCCACAGCCTAGCACTAGGTTTCCTGCACTGAGAAGCATTTGCCCAGACTTACGAGAACACTACAGTTTACGAAAGGGAGAAATGCTAGTTTTCCATTAATAAGAAAATTATAATTTGCAGAGTATAGATAGGACAAATATTTAAATATGGCTTTGGTATAATAAAGTAGCTTTAATGTTTTAAGGATAAATGAAATTAGGTATCTTTATTTTGCTGAATTATTTATTCTTTATACAAAATCATTTTACTTTTTACTTCCACATTATAATGCTACCATACTAGATCAGTTTCCATCTTTGAGGCTCCAGGCCTACTCTACATTTGGTTGCTAATTCTACATTTATAAATAAACTAAAACCCAATTCATCATTAATATATATGTGATGCCCTAATATCCTGAAAAAAGCCTGTTTTACTTTTTACAGTTTTTTATTTAAATGTGTCTATATTTTAGTCCTTCATTGTATTTTTTTTAAGAACTTGATTAATAAAATAAACTTGTTCACATCCTCCTATTTAAGGCAGCAGAATGGGCCATCAGAGACTGAACTGGGTCCCAGGGAACTGGGTTTTTATTCCTGGCTCTGCTGCAGACTTCCTTTGTTACCTCAGTCAAGTTATTAAATGTATCTGTACCTTAGTGTCTCTAACTGCAAAATGAGGAGCATGGCATATCCCTATGTGCCAGATGAGTCATGGCTGCATTATGTCTATGCTGCTGCTTAGATACGACTGTTCTGGATGATTCAGAAAACCTTAAAAATAAATAAGTAGAACTGTCTAAAAATGACAAAAAAAACCTGCTCCTGTTTTCCATTTAAATGTAATATTTGGTAAGATTTTCTGGCCATGTGTATAAATAATCTAGTCATATATATGAGGCCTGTGTGTTTTTTGGGAGTGACCTTTTTTATTTTCGTAATTCATAACTGAGATTTTAAGGAAGAAATTTAGCTTGGGGGGTCACTTTTCTAACCATGACATTTGGTCGCCATCTTTAAAAATAGTGCCCATGGCTAATGAGATGAATAAATTGAGGCCAATTTTGATTTTGGTGCAACCAATTTCATTTCACCAAGAATGAACTATTTCAGATACAACCACCTTGGTTATACCAAAACCTGAAGTTCAGAAAAGTCTAGTCTGCCCAGTTATTTCCAAAAATTATGGGAGTGGCAAATTACATGCTCAGCCACAACCGTGAAGATTGGAGGTTAGCTCTGAGGGAATACTGGTGCCCTGGTTAACTGCCCATGCATTTCTCCAAGTGATTCAGCCACACGGAAGGGTCCCAGCATTAACTAGATATCATCGCTGTCTTGAAAGCAATGTCATGAAATGTGAAACATACAAAGTTAAATGTTACATACAGCGTCCAAACAAAAAAGTTGTTATAGATGTGATGGATAGTTGCCAGAAAGTTGCTGACCTGAAGAAGATGCCAGTGATTCAGTTGATGCAGATCAAGCAATGTATAGATATATCGAAGAGGCCTTTTGTGAATATGAGAAGAGATGGGCTCATGTGAAAGGGATACTTAGTGGGTTTCACACAGAAACATCTTATCTCAATGCTGTTCGAAAGAGATATGCAGGTAGGCTGCATCCAGACAAGTGAGCACGTGCCTGTTGCAGCATCTCAAAGCAGTTTGAGACACCTCAGGAGGCACTCTGGGAATGAAAAAAAATTCCCCACACTGCATATTTGCAGCGCAGACTCTAATTTTGATACTGGGAAATCCTGGTATAAAAAAAAAAAGCATGCTGGGAAGTGGCACAGGGCACTCTCTCAGAGCATGCCCTGAAGGAACCAGATGCTGGATCTGCTGATGAGACTGTGTAGCACCCAGCCAGACCATCTTTATGCCTGCCTTGTGCCCCTGCTGCTCCAGCCTGCTGCCCGCTAGCAGCTGGCCCAGAAGTGGAGGAGGCTCTGCTGCAGTGCCCATATCACAGCCCAGGTGGATGTGCAGTCTCTGTCTGGGTCTGGCAGGCATGCAGCCATGGGGCCGCAGGTCCAAGGGGGAAGATGCTGTTGCAGGTGGCAGCAGATCACAGCCAGGCACCAGCCTCCACTGCCAGACTGCTGCAGTGGGTAGAGGGTGCAGGGGCCACTCTAGCTTAGGACTTCTTAAGCAGTCCAGCTGGAACAAAGAGCTAGTGTCCCCAGATACCAGCAGGCTGGGCCTCAGAATCTTCTAAGGGCAAAGAACCCTAAGCTGCTTGCCAGGACAGCTTTTTATACTGCTGGGGCCAGCACCCGTGCTGGCCCCAGCCTCTAGCTCACCCTGGCAGAGGATCTGGGAGGAGCTAGCAGGGTCAGTTTGCCTCAACTGGCACAATTTGCCCCACACCGAAGTGCATGTTCAGGCATGTGTGCTAAGGCACAAATCTCTGGCACAAATTTGTGCCATTGGTATTTGAGCTGTTGCAAGCACACGTGCCTGCATGTGTGGATGTGGCCATAGTGGTCTTAAAGAATTAGCTGTTGCTGTAGGGGCTGTGGTTGCAGGTGGTGCACAAAGAGCGTTTTCAGGTAAACATTACAACTGAGGAAAGTGCCTCCACAAACTAGCAACAGAAGGTTTACTGAATATGTTAATCCATAGATACCTCCATAAAAATACTGAAGCAATTCACAGCTTGAAACAGTTGGTAGATATCACTATAGAAAATTGACATGATGAATTCATCAGTTCAACTACTTTTCATGAATTGGTACAGTCAGTGTTTGAAGAAATGCTCAGTTGTGAATCAGATATAGCCAAGTATTTTCCATCTTATATTATTGATGTTGAAATCCTCTTTCAGCATTACTATTGTCTGAGGAGTGGAATTAATTTCAAAGAGTATTTATCAACTTGCCGTACAATGCTTCCACTATTAGCAGCTTATGGAAATGTCAACTATTTAACACTCCTGTATTACCGGTAAATAAATGTATTACTAGTGAATGACGACACTGGGAGAAGATGAAAAGGTGTACATGACTACAATTTTTCACTTAGAGCAAACTGCCTGCAGACCAAGTCATTGAAATGACCATGAGCAAGGAATCCTAGAACAGAAGAAGTGGGGGATGGATTAGATTTACCAAGAATCTGTCCATGATTGCAATCATCATACTCAGTAAACCAGTTATTATGCAGTTAAGGAACAACTAAAACAGGTGGCTCATTTCAAGCAACTCCTGTATTGCCATCCAGAACTGGGTCCATTAAGAATGGAGATGGACTGCAAGGTTGTTGTTGCAGTGAAGACAGCTCTGGAAGAATGGGGCGCAAACCCATGGGATCTGAATTGACCAACTCTTTGTTCCCTTTGCTCTGGAGAGCAGGTAAATGAAGAAGTAAAGAAGAGTCTCCACACGGCCCATGATGAGGGTAATGTGATTCTGGGAAACATTCTGGAGAAACTTTCTTCCAGAACTCAGTCAATACATGACACAAAAAGTGAGACTTTTGCAACAAAGAGAACTGCAAGCTAGAGTGTAGGAAAATGGTTGACTGTACTGCAATGAAATAAGTCACTGACATTTTAATCAGTGGAAAAGAGACTACCATGACTTTAGAGGAAATTATGCAATACACAATTATGCTCACACTTCTGTGAGCCTTTTGTTCTTCCAAGCAGATGAGACATTCCACAAACCTGTCAAATAAAAATTTATGAACCTCCAGTCAATCTCACCACCATCACATTATCCTGCATTAATAAATGTTGGAATGATATGGAATAAAGTCCCACCAAGAAAGACATGGTCTGAATATGCTCTCAGTTTCTTCAAGTATGTCACTGGCCTACATCCACAAGCAGTGGCATTTCATTTCATTAATGATGTTTATGATGAAGAACTGTTGAAGATTAGTACAAAACAGCATGGGCAGCAGTGTTACTCAAAGTCGTTCAGGTTTGTTCTTAACATCTACCCTGTTTCTGACCAGTAAATGCCTATTGGAGCATCCTGGTGCTCATTTCTATCAAAGCATTGTAACAAAATGAGACAACAATGTTACCTCTTGAATGAATGGAGTTCTTACTTCCACCATGCTGATGTACTTCACAATGAATCTTGTCTGTTATGATTTAAAATCCAGAGAACGTGATGCATGCTTTGTATTGAAATCTCCATGTGAGGCTGACACAAGGGTGTTCTTCCATGCAGCTCAAATGGATAATTCCTGCACCATCATTTTTAATTTTGAAGATACTGATGTATGGGTTGTCACTTCCTACATCAGTCGCATAACTGAGCAAGTTATATACAAGAAGAAACCAGGAGATGCACCATCATACTATTACTGCTGTTCATTATTTCCAGAGCATAATGTAGCATCTGCTGCTCCTGGGATTTACGGATTCACTAGAGTAGACACACCAGGAGGTTTCTTTGGATGTGGTAAAGTTACATCAATGCAGTAAATCTTACAATTAGAACAGTTGATATGCACATGGTGACTATGCAACACCTTGAAAAAAATGAGGAGCTTACTGAAGATCTGTTCAATAAACTAGCTTCATTCACTGTCAGAATACTTTACAATGATCCTGTGAGTGATAGTTTGTCCACTGCTCATGCATGTAAATGGCAGCAAATGGCACACTATGATTCTGCAAGACTTCCTCTGGACCATGACTCCTTCAGACAGCATTGCCTCAGAGCACACTTGCCAAATCTATGAATGGAGAAATTCACAACATGTACAGACTCTTTATCCAACAAATTTTGGGTGGACATCAGTGCTGGATGTGTTGGAAACTGAGATTCATACTAGAAGTGGAGTGCCAGGTAGAGTAAAATTGTCTCTAAACAATGAAAATAGACAGTCAGATATGCCAATTAAAGCTACTGTTCTAGAGTCATCTGAAGAAGATAGTGATAAAGAAGAAGAATACCTAGATTAAGAATATATAGTGTATGCCATGTCATAGACTTAACTTCAAATTTGAGTTGAAGCATTTTCTTTTACTTAAATGTGTTCCATAATCATTTGTACCTTTGTTGTTAATAATATTAAATGTGACTTTGAAGAAATAAATGTAAAACTTTCCATTTGAAACGAGTACTCTTATTGAGTTACCAAAAAAGTGGTAAATACTGCTGGTTTTTACATTTAAAGGCTTAGAGCTGCCAAACAATGAGCAATTAAATACTCATCAAAAGACAAAAATCTGTAGGCTATCGCAGTACCTATTTATAGTAACTTAGAAAATCAAAATCAGCCTCATAGGTACTGAGGTACCAATATTTATTCATCTCATTTGACCCCAGTACTCTTTCCTGCCATGGCAGGGGGCCAGACTGGATGATCTGCTCAGGTCCCTTCTGACCCTACCAACTATGAAACTAACTATCATTAGTCAGGGCCACCATTTTTTTAAGATAGTGGCCAAACACCAAAATTAAGAAAGTGACCCAAGGCTAAATTTTATCCTAAGCAAATCAAAAATGATTTCCAGTCATAAAAAGGTCCCCTAAAATGCACAGGCTTTATATATATGACTGGACTAAAATAAGACTAGTAGCTGTCCTTTGCTGCCATAGTGCATGAGGAGAAAAACAAGATGAGAGAGTACTAGAGAAGACAGGACTGGTCAAGCACCAAGCTGTGTAATATGCCCAGGAGGGATACAGTCAGTGGCATAAGATGCATATCTGGTCTCTCATCTGATAGTGGATATTTTACAGTCAACATCATTTGCTCCAGCTAAGAGGAGCAGCCTGTATCTTGTCACAGTGGCATACAAATCAAAAGTTTAGCTATTTCCTCAGTGTGCCAACCAAGATGGGAATAGCCTTTTCCCTGGTAACCCTGTTCCTGCCATCTTCTGAAAATGATAATTTACATAAATACAGGACTTCTAATCCATAAATTTTAAAATACTGAGGACAATAGATGGCTGCCTGCCTACATATATTATTCCTGTATTATAGGCAAGGAAATGAATTGCAGAGACATTTGTACAAAGAAATAGTGATTGAACTAACAAAAGATCCTATGCAGTCTGACTTATAGTCTCATGTCTTACCCACTGAGCAATATTACTCCTATTAAACATAACTACAACTTTCTTGTTTGTTGATTAATCTCAGGATAAAGCGTAGGTTTAACTGGAACTCCCACTGCTATCAGTAGAAGTTCCATGATTCCCTTTCGAATTGGGCTTTAAAATAAAAACACTGAAATAAGTTTTATCCATTCACTATTCAGCTTAGACTCTCTAGTTGTTGACAAATTGAGAGAATCAAATTAATACTATTGCCTGTCACAGAAGTATTGTGCCTTTAATTTTTCTGACATGTATTGCCTTAGTATTGTAGAAGTCAGTGATCAGCAGGGATCTGGGTTTTCCATTCACCATGGAAAAATGTGGAAAAGCACAGATTATTATTTAAAGGGAAAAATCCAGATTTTCTCTTTTTAAGGAGAAAAATGCGGGCTGTCTCCTGTAAAGGAAAAAAGTGAGGGAAACAGCAGGTTTCCCCTTGCAGGCTGGCAGGCTGGAGCAGGTGGAGGGTGATCAGGAAGGGGGTACAACATGCATGTGCACATGCACACATGGCAGCTAAGCAGCATGAGAGCAGCTCCCACAGATCCCCACAGGTAAGTCTTGGGTTTGGGGTGTGGGAGAGGAAGTGAGTCAGCCATAGTGAAGGAGGGAAGGAGTTGGGCAGGGCTTGGGGGGGTGCTGCCCAGCTGGGGGCAGTGCTGTGGGGCCTGAGGCTTGTGGACTGGGGTAGGAACATGCAGCCGCAGAGCCTGGGCAGGGAGCGGGACAGCACTGCGGGCAGGTTGTCCAGGGGGCGGTGGGAAGGGGGTTCCCTGCCATTGTGAGCACTCCAGGGGGGGGCATGGGAACACATGCCCCAAGATTTCTGCACAGGGTGGGGGCAGATGTGGGCTGCTGGCTGTGGGCTTGGTGCTTCTTGCCCTGCTGCCCTTCCCCTCTGTGGCCCAGCGGGCAGGACCCAGCATGGCAGAGCAGAGAGGAGTGAGAAACCTCAGTGCTGCTGCTGGCAGGCCTGTGCTGCCATAGTGCAGCATCCCCTGACCAGCCAGCAGCAGCAGGGGTGGTAGCGCAGAGTTGCATCCCCCACTGCTGCTGGGTGGGCAGGGGGCACCTTGCTATGGTGATGCAGGGCTCCCAGAAGCAGCAATGAGCAGCCCTGTCCTGCTCTAACGTGCTGCACCAGGTCCTGCTCACTGGGCTATGGAGGCCCCTGGTGGGGGGAGGGGTGGCAGCCGGGTGGGGAGCCCTGAGCCCACAGCCACCAGACTTCAGCCACCAGACTTCAGCCACCAGCCCACATCCACCGTCCCCACACCACCAGCTGTGCTCCAGCCATGCTGCCCACAGGGGAAGCGAAGCCAGCTCTGGGTTCCAGGCTCTGTGCTCTGCTTTGGCCACAGCAGGTGCAATCAGTCCTAGCATCTGGGGGGGCCCCTCCAGCAGGGCTAAGTGCAGCAGGGGGCTATGGGTGGGGAGTAAGGGGCACCGGCAGGACCAGGGGGGCTGTGGCTTGAGAGTAAAGGGCAATGTCATGGGTAGGGCACTGGCATATCAGGGCTACTCATCATCACAAAGCAGTGTGGGGGGACAGCTGCAGCTGAACCTGCACCCTGGTGAGCAAAGGGGTCAGAAGTAGCTTGATTTTCCATAATAAAAAACTCCAAATCAAATGCCAAAGTGTATAGGTATTTAGAATTTATTTTATTATAGTGATTGAGACATTGATAAGCTTCCAAATTGCTTTACAATTGTAAATATATCAATAAAACATGTTCAACTGATACCTATATATATCAGGTATCAGTGGTATATATATAGTGGTGTTTATATAGTGGTTATATAGTTCATGGAGAAACACAGAGTTAGAGGTGTTTAATCAGAATTTGCAATTGTTTTTTAAATCATATAATTTGCTATTTTTAAACAGAGAAAACCAGGATCCTTGGTGGTGAGTCTTGACACATTAGAGACCATATGTATTATGAAGTAAAAATTCAAGTTTGAAATTCCATTTTAGTTTACCTTAACTTTCCATTCTCCTTTGTCCATGTAGATTCATAGAGAAAATTACATTTAGGCTTGTGTCCATAAAAATGTTAAGAGCACTTAATAATGCAATAACATGGAATAATAGGTAGTGCTATAACATTGCCTTAATAGGCAGTAACTAAAAATAAATACATAAATTACAAGCTAGAAATCATCCATCCTACTGTTCTTTCAGGCTTTTATCTTCAAAATAGTCAAATATACATTCATAGCTAAGGGCCAGACTTTTCAAACAAAACAGAGACATACACATCCGAAGTCAATGGGAATTAGACACCTAAGCTCTCAAGGCTGCTTTGAAAATTCCAGCCATGGTTGAAAAATGTTGCTGCTAATTAAATTGATTAAAATTTTCAGAAGTGATCAAATATGTCAGGAGCTCCAGTCCTGTTTTCAAAAGTCAAAGTTAATAGGACTTAACCTTCTAAGTTCCAAGTATTCAGGTGTCTAAAGAGGCCAATAGGTGCTCAGTGAGATTCTTAAAAACACAGAGGCCAGTTAAGCACCTAACTCCTATTTAAACACTTTTGAAAATCCAATTAGGCACCTACCTGCAGCTTAGAAATCTCAATACCTTTGGAAATCTGAGCAGAAGTAGCACTTCTAAAAACCACTTAAGTGCTTATACAGTTTTTTACCCCAAGGCTGTTATCTCAAATTTTGAATCATAGATAGAACCACATTTTTATGTCCAAATTAAAAATTGTGAAGATGGAGGTTTAAATGCTAAGATGAATTTCAGACAGTTGCTTTCCAGGGGTCCAACCCAAAAATTTACATACATTGAAGCTGTCAATCTCTGCAGGGGAAAGTGCTGTGAATGGTAACAAGCCCCTTCCTCGGTTTCCCTGCCATTCCATTGCCAAGAGACAAAAGAGAAAAAGGGGGAGGAAACAGCTACTGATTCTTTTAATGCAAGAAAGAAAGAAAGAAAGAAAGAAAGAAATATTTCGTTCCCCCCCCCCCCCCCCCCCCCC
>NW_017729000.1:34971235-34986400 GCF_001723915.1 Gavialis gangeticus
AAAATTTTTTTCCCCCCCCCCCCCCCCCACAATTCTTGCAAAGGAACTAATAACACAAATGTGATTGCCAAAATCATGTTGATCTCACTGATCCCTCTGGTGCACGAACAGAGATGTGGTTAAATGAAGCTGTTGAACAAAAAGAGCCATGTTAATTTCACCTCCATTCACATTTGATTTCTATCAGGTGGAAGAAGGAACAAAATTGGATGAGGAAAATAATTGTTTTCAAGCTTCTATGAGGAAATAGCCCTGAAAACAGATTTAAAAGAGGAACACAAATGGCATGAATGAAGAACCACATTAACTTATATGTTAGTTTCTGCTACCTGCAAATTTATTATTGCATGGAAGTAATCACAGATAGCAATGAATTTATATTATCAATTTTGATAACACTTTAACTATGATATTTAAAAATATAAAGGACACTGTAGAATAAAGGTGTGTGACTAATACTGTTAAAGATTTTGAGAAAATATAGATTTAAAAAATCACATGGTAGCCTTCTTTGCAATCTTCTACATGTATAAGTGATTATTAAAAGAGGATAAGTTGAGAAAAAAACTAGTAATATAAATATCTTTGGCTTGTTCTAAAGCATTCTGAGTTATATTTTCTACAACAAGCATGGATTTTTATGGAGGTCAATATCATGATACAATATGCTAATTTCAAAAATTAATATTTGACCCAGAAGGTCAATAAATCTTGATTTAATATCTACAAAAAGCACTAGAAGGGATTATTTTCATGAATTAGTTAGGTCTTTCTTCTTTGCTATCAAGAGAATGCAGCTGGAATAACAGAAAAATGAAGTAGCCAATGGAGTGCAATTAGAAATTCACATTAGAGCATTTTAAACATTTCAGAGTTCATAAAAAGGTCTAAAAATAATCCCTGGTATTGCTAATAAAGACAGATGTGTCCTGGGATCTGAAACTCTTCACCAGTTGACCTTTGGGGGGATACCCATTATATCTAGCATTATATCTACCCCAAAATTCATGTGAATTTTGACAGATTTTGGCAAAAAGCACGAGTTAATTCCCTCGTCTTAAAGCTAGGAGTCAGTCCAGGTGCTGTAGGTGTCAAGATTTTACACGTGCCAAATTTTACACGTGCCAAATTACCCAAAATCTATTAAGGAAAAGTCCGGCCAGCACAGGGTCAGTTAAAAAATAGTATCTTCCATGTTGCAGGGGTATAGGTTGTAGCTGTGTTGGTCTAAGGACATAGGCAGACAAGGTTCTTTGGCTAAATCTGTTATCTTTTATTAGACCAACTCAGCTAATTGGAAAAATTCTTATTTGCAAGCTTTTGGGTATAAATACCCTGTGTCAGGTTGAGAAAGCATCTGCAGTTGGTCTGTGCTCTTTCTGGATGGAATGAATAGTAAAGAAGCCAGAGGCTGTTATGCACCTCCAGAAACATAATACAGGAAACCCTCACTATTCACGGGTTCAGCATTCATGGTTTCAAATATTTGTGAATATCGAACCCGCATCTTAAATACACCTCCTCAGGAGGTCTGCACTTGCCACCACCGTGCTCCTGCCACCAGCACTTGGCTCCCACCATCAGCAGCACAGCTGTGCCCCCCCAGCCACCAGGCCTTATTTGCAGATTTCGCCATTTGTGGGGGATATGAAAACATATTCCCTGTGAATGGCGAGGGTCTCCTGTATATCTCATCCAATGCACCAAATACCCTGATGGAAAATACATAGGAGAGATCAAAGAACTGCATACCAGAATGAATGCACACCAAAAATGCATCAAAGACAAGAATACCCAAGTACCTGTGGGGGCACATTTCTCACAAAAAAAAAATCACTCTCTCTCCAATCCCTCAGTTCTAATCCTCAAAGGGAATTTTCAAAACACCTTTCACAGATAAGCCTATGAACTTCACTTTGTCAACCTACTGGATACAAAAAACCATGAACTAAATATAGACATTGGATTTTTGACACATTATAACCTGCCTAACATCTGACTTCCCAGGTAACTCTCTACTATTTACCAGCTACATTCATTCCCCTCCCCTCGCCCAACCTTTCTCTCACCTGCTGACTCCTCAGTGTTCATCTTCATTGACTGGCTTTCTTGCATGCGTACCAGCCTCTGGCTTTTTTACTATTCATTCCACCCAGGAAGAGCACAAACCAACTGCAGATGCTTCCTCACCCTGAAGAAGGGTATTTATACCCAAAAGCTTGCAAAGAAGATTTTTTTCCAACTATTTGAGTTGGTCTAATAAAATATATCAGATTTACCTTGTCTGCCAGCTCAAAAATGAAGCCTTTCATGTTCTAGCTCTTCCGCATAGATGCAAATAGAAAGTAGAAGAAAATAGTGCAAACATTTCATGGTGAAATGGGGATTTTTAACTTGAAACTCAATTGTATTTTCCATATTCATTATTTAGACAAATTCCTATTTTTTCCTATTGACAACATGAAAACTAGGTGTAGGACATAGGGATATACAAGGCAAGGTTTACATATGTCAGACATTCAAAAATGTGGATGAGACTTATGCAACTTAATTTGAAAAATTAATTGTCCAAACCACCGATATTCTATATGGTGCCTTTCCATCTCTGTTTTGACTGACATTGAGAGATTAACAGAGTATTAGAGGACAAAAGTTGATATTAGAACAAGAAATATTCAAAGTAGCAACAAGTTAGGAGCTTCTAAGAGCAAGGCAGTTTTCCTAACCCACCGAAGTTTCCCACTGTGCATTTGGATGAAACTGAGAACTTGTGAACGTTTTCTGGAAGAAGGAGAGAGAGAGACCCATCTCAGAATAGCCAGTTGTCTTATGCTTAGGTGGTATCTGGGATATGGAAGACAGAAAGATTCAAGTCCCTAATTCTCCTACATCCCAGGTTAGTGTCATAAGCTAATGACTATTCTGGGATAAGTATCTCTCTGGTTTTGACCTGAAATTCAATCCTGCGAAGTCTTTCCTCTGGAAAGTTTTGTCAACATGGAAACATTCTTGTGACAGGTTTTGTTTTTCTGTTGTTTTATTTTGTCGGAAAATTCCCAGCTTTACCTTTGACACTTACAGGAGAAGTAGAATATCTGAAGACATGATATTGTTGATCTGATGGTTATACAACCTTCAAAAGATGAGAGAACTCTGTTAAGAAAAAGATAGCTGTCAAAAAGCAAGGAGATCTGGTTACACTTATGCTTATACCAATTAGCAGTTACACTGAAGTCAATGGACTTAGACCAGCGTACATCAGATACACAGAGCCATATGTCACTATGCACCTAAAACAGCAGGTGCCATTTTCAGAAGTGACTGAGCTGTTAGAGTCACATTTTCAAAAGTACTTAAAAACCTAAAGAGTAAATCTACACCTCGTGCAATTTTCTAAGCACCTGAGTAGATGAAGTACCTAATTTCCATTTTAATGAGACTTCAACACCTAAATTGCTTAGTCTAAGCCTTAGACACTTTTAAAAACAGTACTAAGTGCACATCTGCATCTTTAGAATCTTAAATACTTTTGAAAATATGATCCTGAATGCCAAAGTCACTTTTGAAAATGGAACTTAGACTCCTAACCATCTTAGGCACTTTAAAAAAATGTTATCCCAAGTCATGTTGCGTTGTTAGGAACGACTTTCACAACAACCCTGTTTCTGTGAAGTCATATGGCATTTTATTCTCTACAGGGAAATGTAGCAAGACCTGGTTCAGCAAGTACATTTAACTAGAACAGATGACATACTAACTTCCAGTTACCAAATATTGATCTGTCTATATAGAGTAAGCATGAATTTCTTTGATTTGAGTACCAACAGACCTGGGCAGTATTTTGATCTATGTTACATTGAACTAAATGAGATCACAAGAATGCTCCTTCTCTGTTTTTATACACCATAGGCCTTGTTTTTGTAACTAATACTAATTGTGTTTCTTTTTCAGCCTTGTGTCTCTTATAAGAGGCCAAGTAGTGACTACAGATGGAACTCCACTCGTCGGAGTCAATGTGTCATTTGTCAAGTATCCAATGTACGGCTACACCATCACTCGCCAGGATGGCACGTAAGTGTATTTATTTCATTCTGTGCCTGCTTAGTATGTAATATCAGTGCAGATTAACAGATGGTGCTATCTAGTGGAACCATGTGGTATCATGCATGGAATTCCTACTGGGCCAAAGAGCTATCAAGTAAACACAAAAGTAATTTTTCACATGGCATTTTGAATGCTAACTGAAAATAAATATGAAAAGGCTGACTTTTGATAATAATGTGTTAGCAGTCAGACTTCCTTTCAAGTAAATTGCTCTGTATCTATGAAAACATTTGTGGACTACAGCAATATCCAGCTGAGACCAGAAATATTTCATTTTAAAATGCAAGACAGGCCAACACTGCTGAAAAAGTACCATTATAGAGCAGTATATTTTGTTAAAAGTTCCCTTCTGCCTCTGTCTTTCTTTTCTGAAGATCCCGTATCTTTAGAGTTTCTTCGGGGTAGAATATAATCAAAAGATTCTAATTGAATATACTTAGACAATTCCCTGCTGTGTGAAAAAGTGCTTTTCTCCCCTTGTGTCATCTGATTGGAAATGCATACAAGTTCAGCCCAAACAAAAATGAGTGTCATGGTTTGTATAATTTATTGGATATGGCAACTAAAATAAAACAGCCATAGCAAATGCACTGTAAATATTTGCAGTGTTATGTGTATTTATCTTCCAAAAAATTGAACTGAAATAATTGACAAGAATCAGTTGAACTATAGGGAGGGTATAAATTTACTTACATTCCACCATGCTGCTACATTATCACATTAGTATAATGTTGTTGATTTTAATGACGTTACACTGATGTAAGAGTGAAGTACTGCAGTAGCAAGTTAAACCCTGATAAGATATTGTTTTATATTATCCCAGTATTGCATTGCCATCAGCCAATTTGTGCATGAAAACTAACCATTTTTATCCCTGGTGGGAAAGGGATCAGTAAGTATTTTATTTCTTTTCAACAGATCTCCAAAAGTTGAGGGGGATACACAGCTACATGTGCAAATCACATAAATCCAGCAGCTTTTGAAGTAATTGTTTAGTGCCTTGAAAGGTGCCAGATCATTGTTCCTTGGGACAGCAATTCTGTTTGTTCACAGAAGAGAGGCTGCACAAGTTTCTCCTTGCTACTCTATTAGTTCCACGTGACACAATACCTAGATGGACACAATTACGAGTGAAAAGATAATGCATTGGTCAGGCTATATAAGGGGTAGCTCTCTCAGTGGAAACTATTTGTAACAGCAAATATGCTGACAATCTTGGTAATTTTGAGATATGGACTCTTGTTCACATAGGAACTGGACTTGTAAGAGCGGCTTCAAGTCCCTTCTGATCTTCATTGGATTCCAACCAGCTGCTTAGGACTTTAAAAGGGTCCACATCTAAATGCCAGTAGTTACAGCCACAATATGCATGTTTGAGTAAATGGGATATCTTTTATTAGACAAACTGAGTATAGGGCCAACTCAGTCTAATACAAGATATCACATAATACTCAACGAACCTTGCCTGGCTATGTCCTTAGACCAACATGGCTACAACCAAAAACCCAGCAATATGCGTGTTTTGAATTTAACATTGATTTCCATTTGCTGGGCATGCTATTACCATGGTAATGGTCACCTCTTATGCTAAACCCACATTTTCCTAGGTTTGACTTGGTCGCAAATGGTGGGGCATCCCTAAGTCTGCACTTTGAGCGGGCCCCATTTATGAGTCAAGAAAGGACAGTGTGGTTGCCATGGAATAGCTTCTATGCTATGGATACTCTGGTGATGAAGACTGAGGAGAACTCCATTCCCAGCTGTGACCTAAGTGGCTTTGTCCGCCCTGACCCAGTCATCATTTCATCACCACTTTCTACATTCTTCAGTGATGCTCCTGGTCGAAATCCCATAGTACCAGAAACCCAGGTATGAACAGCATTAGTGAAAAGTATATTGAAAACAAGTACTCCCTGCAGTGGCCACCTACCCAAGACATACCAGTTATCAGGGTTTCACCTTGCACTGGCTAGACTTGGTATAGATGAGATTTCAAATGGGAGCTTTGTACATCCATTCTATGAGGTGAGCTAAAGGACAGATATCACTAATAAAGTCTGAAGAAAATGTGCTAAGCTTATTTCACCTGGACATCTCTCTTGACTATCTTCCACTCTTCCGTTATCATATGTAATATTAAGCCTTTTTATATTTCTAGCTATAGCTTAAACTGTTTCAAGAGAATTTTGTAAAATCTTTGTGTGGGCAACTAACCAGAAGCTGCTGCTGCTTCTTATGTTAGTCATGGGGATAAATGATAACGAGTTATTTAATGATCTACACTGCTATTATTATTATTGCTGCTTTATTCATTTATGGCATCCCTATTGCTTTATACCGATTGTCAGAGGAAGTTGCAGGTTCATATAATTGCAGCCTCTTGTGGCCCCCTTGCATATAAGTAGCAATAAAGCCTGCTGTTCTTATTTACACTTTTGCCAATGGTGTGCTTTTAAAAAGGAAACAACAGTGACCAAATAATTATTAATCTAGAAATCAGAACCTAAACTGAATCACTGCTGTAAGGCAAAGCTGCAAATTCCCAGCAGTAGAAAGTCATTAATTCGTAAGTAGAGTGCAAACAGATATCTTCCAAATGAAGCATAGTATAAGTATAATATGTCTGCTCTGTGTTTCTATCCAGGTTCTTCATGAAGAAATTGAGATCCCTGGCTCTAGTGTAAAGCTCTGCTATCTGAGTTCTCGTACTGCTGGATACAAATCTTTGCTTAAAATCACCATGACCCAGTCTCTGGTGCCTCTGAACTTAATTAAAGTTCATTTGATGGTAGCTGTGGAAGGGCATCTGTTTCAAAAGTCATTTCAAGCATCCCCCAACTTGGCATATACATTTATCTGGGATAAAACAGATGCATATGGTCAAAAGGTTTACGGTCTGTCGGATGCTGTAGGTATGTCATCACATTCAAATAGTAAAATATTTGGATGACAACTGTAGCATGTACAATGGGGTGGGCAATTTTTTCAGCTGGCGAGCCACTTAATGAGTTTTGGTGAGCTGTCAGGGGCCCACACATAAAATCTTATAGATGGTATAAGATTGTAGATGGTAAACAAATAGAATTTAAAAAAATCAAGCATCTACTATAACATGATTATATTTCAAAGAGTAATTATTGTCTTGATTTATGTTTTTTTAGTAATTTATATAGAGGTGAATATATAATCGCTCAAAATAAGGTCTTACTCTTGTATATTGTAAGGGGGGCTAGGTGGGGGGGCAGGGGGAGTTGTGAGTGGGTGGGTATGCACATATATGTGGGGGTCAGCCTGCTTGCTAGGTCGAAGGGGCCAGCCAGGGTTGGAGTCAGCAGGAGGGGAGGGGAGCAGGGGGCACATGCAGCAGAGCCTGGGCGGTGCAGGTGTGGTCTGCTCCCTGCCCACCCCCATCCAGTCCACGGCTGCCCCTGTGCATTCTGCATGGGGCCAAGCCCCTCCCACACCCACCCATTGCAACCTGTGCCACACTCCCGCCTGCGCCCTCCAATGGCCCCAGCCAGCACGCACAGCTTCCCAGCAGGGCTGCTCCCAGTGTGGCTGCAGCCTCCCAAGTACTGCTCAGTTCTGTCTGCCTCCAGCATCTCCTCCTCCTTTTCCTCTTGCCCCTGCTGTGCTGCTTCAGGAAGCAGGTAGTGCGGGGAAGTGATGGTGGCAATTGTGGGGGTACGCGCTGGGCATCACATGCCCAATCAAACTGGGGAGGAAGGTACAGCCACGTGGCTCCTGCCCAGCATGTGGGTCTCTAGGTCCAGCTCCCTGGTTTACAGTGACTGATTTAAGAATGCTGCAAAAAATCTACTTATTGTTCAAAAATAGTTAAAGCAAACCGTGCCTTTTTACACCATTTTATTTTTGAATGACATGTCATGCACACATTTGTTAGAAAAAATAATAGGATTCCTGTATTTACTGGTCGTTAAAAAAGGAATTTAATATTTGGAATGTCTGGTATTTTGTTGCCCACCTGCAGTCTAGTGCACATTGCTCTTAGAGGTTGCTTGTACTGTTGCACAATTGAAATTATAATAGGTTCTTCCAGTGCGCTTCAGTCCAGTAGTTTTATAAACATTTTTAATTCACCTAGCCAAAGTTCTTGGTTCCAGCAGAAGAGAAAAGAAATGCCTGTGAAAATCTTACATCTTGTTTTTAGATTCACCTGGAAATAGCAGTGCTAAAAAGATGCAGGAACTACAATTAATCAAAAAAGGACATTTTATTTTAAAGATTCAATTGTTTTCATGCTTTCACTTTTTCTAAAAAATCCACATTATCACCTTTCTTCTAGTTTTTCACAGATCCTGTTAGAATATAGATATAACACACACACACACACAGTCACACACTCACAGACATGTGCGTGCACATACAAGTGCAAGCTGCTGTACTCTACCATCCTTTTTCAACTGAGTTAGTATATGCCACATGCAATAAATATAAATAAATATTGTGAATATGAGACTAATTAAAATTAGAACCTTGTCATCTAATAGGAGGATTTTTATTAGCTTTTTTAATGATTTTTCTTACTCCCCCTTCATCAAGTCCCTTCCCAAAGCCAGCTATTCAATGAAAAGGTCATCAGGTCCCTCCAGAGTAGAAGGGAATCAAGTTTCAAGGTTGAATTAAATAAAAAATCTGACTTTAATATTGTGGAAGGAAAAAGTGGAACATAATCATTCCTTTTTATTGCCAAAGTTTGAGAACCAGTTGTTCAACTATTTGGAACATTGTCCACTCATTTTTGCCCACTGGGAAGGCAGTAAGGTTATCTTTCTTTTTTGTTTTTTGTTTTTTTAGTTTCTGTGGGTTTTGAATATGAGACTTGCCCCAGTTTGATTTTGTGGGAGAAGAGAACAGCACTGCTGCAAGGATTTGAACTAGACCCATCAAATTTAGGAGGCTGGTCTTTGGACAAACACCATGTACTTAATGTCAAGAGTGGTGAGTCAATTTTCAGTTTTCTGAACTACATAAAATCAAAGCCAATTTATTTAATTGTAAGAGTCTTTAAGGAATTTATTGTTAAATTCTGGGGAAAAAAACATTCCACTGCAGTTCTTGCTATATTTGTAAAAAGTCTGTAAAGTCCAAAATGCATTTTATTTCTCAAAATGATGATATGTAATTTTACCACAGGACCTATTGTCCATTAAATAGCATCACTTTCTTAAATTCAGAAGCTTTTCTCCTTTCTCTTGTCTCATTCATCTTCTCCATGAATTTCCCAACTCCCTGTGTTTGCTCATGTCATCTCTAATCCTCCTGAAAGACATATCCAAGAGGAGTTAAAACACACAAACTGGGTGAGCAGGGAGACACCATTCCTAAGAAGTGGGAAAACTGTCAGAACATTGCCCTAATATAAAACATCATAGAAGCCAGAGGTGTGGCAAGCAGACACACCAAATAGTCCCATCTTACCTACTGGTGATAGTTTAAGTCTGCTACAAAAATACTTCCAACTGATTCAGCCAATTGTTCAAATGATGTAAGGCTGACAAAATAGATCCATTTAGGCCCATTAGAGAAAACCCTGCCATCTTGTCCTAGCAAGTCAAAACTCAATGCCTGCCGTTGGGTATCTTCATACTTTTTCCTTTTGGAAAATTTTGCAGCAGTGACATATTTTTCAATGTAAATAGATTTATGCCTCCTATAAGCCACTAATACTACAGTCAGTCATACAAACTGTTGATGCAGCATCAGTAACGAAAGGGGCACAATAACTCAATTCCATTTTTCAAGTGGGGCACTTGTGGCACCCCAGGGTGCCATGAGAACCTGCCAGAGGTGCTACAACACAAGTTCAGAGTGAAGCTGCCCTGTGCGCCTCTGATTTCAAGAGGCATATCAGAGCGGGACTGAGAAGTTGCTGCAGCAGAAAGGCATGCTTGCCTGCAGTGCACTATGCAGGCAGGTGCCCTATTTCTGTTACAGCTTTTTTTAAGTTCAACTCTAACACGCTTCCTGAAAACAGGCACACGAGGCAGTTCTACCTTTCCCGTGTGCCCCTGTTTCTGGGAGATGGCATGCTGGGTTCGACTGGAAGGGTTGTGGCAAAAGTACATGGTCCTGCCAAAGCCACTTCCCAATCTGGCACTGCAAGAGGTGTGCAGCACAGTTCCATGTAGCCATGGTGGCAGTGAATATAATATAAATATATATACATATATATATATATATATATATATCTAATAGGGCTGTGCAAAGCTTTGGTTGCTGATTCAATTCAGTGGAGATTCAATCCAGTTCGGTGGCCGAATGTCTGAATCCGATTTGAATCAAGAGACCCTTTAATCTCCCCAAATCGAACTGGAACCCTCTGAATCGATTCCAAGACATTCAGAAAGATTTGACGATTTGGGCATAGACACAGCTTTAAATGTTTTTTTCTACATACTTCAAGGTAGCAGGCAACTCCTGAATGCTGAGATGCTGGGGCAGATGGACCATCCCACAGGAGCATAGAGGGGTCCCCACCATGTTTGGCAGCAGACCCGGAAGTGGACCAGAAGCACTTCCAGGTCCTCCAGGAAGCACACTGGGGGGAGCGAGGTCTCACCCCCCATAGCTCAGCAACTGGTGCCTCCTGGGTCTGGGAGGGCACCTGGGGTCCCCCTGAGGCGAATCGCCAAGTTGGTGTGCTCCCCACTGGACCCAGAACTGGACCAGAAGTATTTCCTGTCCACTTCTGGATTCCCTGCTGAGTATGCGGGGGCCCCAGCACACTCCTGTGGGACGCTCCATCCACCCCACCATCTCAGCATTTACAAGCTGCACCTGGTACCTCAAGGTATGTAGAAAAAACATTTACAGCTGTTTCTGTGGCCGAATCACTGATTCTCCGAATAAGCATTGAATCTTCAGATTTGGATTCAGCCAAATCAAATTGGGGACAGTGATCTGAATCAACAAATTGAATCACTCTCCCCACTTTGGGCCAAATCCAAATCAAATATGGTGCATTTCACACACCCCTAATATATAATGAATGATCTAATCAATATGAAATTGTGTGTGTGTGTGTGTGTGTGTGTATTTTAAACAGGGTGCTACTAAATTCTGAAAAGTTTTAGAGGGGTACCTTGAGTCTAAAAAGATCGAGAACCACTGCTCTATCCCAAGCAAGCCTGAAGAATTGCCTACTTTGAGCCTGCCAGAGCCTTACAATACTAGGAACCAGAAAGGGTCAAGAGAGCAGTGTGGCACAAAAACCCTCAAGAAATAGTTTGAGCAGTTCCTTCTACAGTATTTTTCCTGAAAATGTGCAAAAGAGATCAAAAGGCAATGGGAAAGGCAAAAGAAGGAAGGCACTAAAAATTCGGCACAAGAAGCAGCAAAGGAAATTAAAGAGAGAGGCTCTGACTGAGGCTCATGGGCATGCCCATAATGAACAGGTTTTCCCAGTTCTTTTCCACCTTGTTTCCCAAATATTGTAACAGGTTTCTCCCTTAAATTTAGTGACATAAGAAGTGTCATGTACTGCATCAAACTCAGCCCAGTATCCATCTAGCTCAGTATCCTGTCTCACACAGAAAGCAGATGTTGAGAGGGAAGGTGAACAGGCATGTTTTCTGAATTGTCTCTGCTCATCTCCCATGGCAGCTTCCAACATTCAGAGGTTCAGATATGATTTAGAGGCTGTGTCCCCTTCTACCATATTCAGTACCGACTGATGGACCTTCCCTTCAAGAATTGGTCCAATCCCCTTTTGAACTGGGTTAAACTACCAGTCTCCACTGTATCTTGCAGCTCTGAGTTCCACAATATAATGACACTGTGCGAAAAAGAATTTCCTCTTGTTAGTTCTTCTACCTACGAGTTTTGTTTTATGTCCCCTAATTCTAGTATTGTCAGAGATCATAAATAATAAATCCCCATTTACTGTCTCTGGCAACATGGCATAGCGTGGCAGGAGAGAATGAAAACAATCTATAATGAATTAAATGAATGAATGAAAATGATCCATAATGACATGATATTCTGCTGTCTGGTTAAAAGAGCTATCATTACTCTTTCAGCTTTACCGCTATAGCTCTTGTTTTTTGTTCTGGCTACCCTGAAAATAATGCCTTCACCTCATTACAATGTTGTCAGACCATGCAAAAAAAAGATGCTTTACCTTACAGCTTTAGATCACTTCACTGTCACATTGGTTGTAACATGTAGAATCATCCAAAGGCCCCACTTCCTGAATTACTGTAGTAACTCCTTGCATTTCTATTCACTCCAGGTATACTGCATAAGGGCAATGGAGAGAATCAGTTTTTAACTCAGCAACCAGCTGTGATTACTAGTATTATGGGGAATGGACGAAGAAGAAGCATCTCCTGCCCAAGTTGCAATGGTCTAGCAGAAGGAAACAAGCTTTTGGCCCCTGTGGCACTTGCAGTGGGAATTGATGGAAGCCTCTTTGTTGGGGATTTTAACTACATTCGGCGCATCTTCCCATCAAGGAATGTCACCAGTATTTTGGAGCTAAGGTAAGGTGTCAGTCTTAGCACTTTGACTTCTGTAGCCTATGTTGAAACCAACCTTTCCCATTCATTTTTATACTATTCTAATAACATTGTTACTTCAACCTGATAATACTCCAATGGAGAAATGGGGCACAGAAATACATACTGGATGCCTGTAGCTGATGAGAAAAATGAATGAAATATAGAAAAGGGCTGACACAGGTCAATAAAAAATAAGCTTGTTTTCTTACTTTAGCAGTCACTTGATATGATCTCCCTGAACTATTACACAACACTTAGCTTTTATGTTAAAACTAGGATTGACTGCACTTAAGTAGTGAGCCAGAGCAATGAACAAGGGTTTAAAAGCCTTGTGAGTCGAGAGGAATTTATATATATCAGCATGTTATATCAGCTTTCCTCCTTCACTACATTATTAAATATCTTCCTGTAGTTTACGTCAGTGTTGCCAAAATGAGAGGAGTGATGTCCCAGAACCATTTACATACTGTAGTTTTTACAAGCTGTGTAGCTGTGCACAAACAATTACAAATTATTAGATTACTATAATAGAAAAGGCATTGATGCATACTGGACCATTCCACCCATATCTGTTCAGTCTATTTCTGTTCTGTTCATCCCTCTGGGAGAGAAAAGTACTACTCCTTCAAACCCTAACTCATGTGACTAGTTTATACTACCACTGCTTAGTTTTTCAACTGCTCACATGGAGAAAAACTATAGGATCGTGTCCTGTGAACATGTACCTGATATGTCTACAAACTACTGTTTGGCTGCTGAAAGATGGAACGGGAACAAATCCATGCTCTTGTAAACTTTAGATAGCTGCCAAACACTTCAGGAGAATTCACTACAACCAGTTGTCCACTTTTCTCTATTTTTTGGCTTTTAAACCCTTAGAACAGAGTAACATGACCAAATTAGGAAAAGATAATGTGATTTATTCAGTTCTCAAACTAGCTTTCCACTCAATTAATTTTTGGAGTTCAGTAGAGTGAGCCCAGGCTTATGTCAAAGTAAGTGTGGTCAGAATCATGCCAACTGTTCTCAAAACCATTCTTTGACACCTGTCTAGAACATCCTTGCACATCAGTTCCTGTTCACATCCTTGCACATCAATCTCTAGACTTGATAACATCACTCCAGATGTTGCCCATCATAGATCATGGGCATGCTTTCTATTAGTAGGTCAGTATATGCTCTGAGAAGGGAGCTGGTGAATCTAGATGACCCTCTATACATGCATGTGCATTTTAGAACAGTATTACTCTCTGTGACTTCATTTGATAGAACATAGTTTTTTCAGTGTATGGGCCATTTCCTTCAGATACATAGGTACATGTATGTACCTATGTATAAGTAGTTTTCATTTTCAGACTGGATGCCTCATGTCAAGCATGTTACCTTCACATGTCTACAAATCAGGTTATTTAAGTGTCTTGCAGTTGTCACACAAGTTTCAAAAAGTTGATTCAAAGTTTACAAGGGAGCTAGTTTGATCATTCTTCCCTCCTGCCTGTGTGGATCAAAAACATGTATCAGTCTCAGGATTCCCAGTCAAATAAATTGCAAAAGAAAATAAAAAGCACAATGATAAGTCCTTATCTTTCCTTCATGCCCTTGTCCTGTTGCCCTTTTATTTTAATAACATTTATTTTCCATAATATAGTTTCTTCAACCTCTATAAGAGCTATTGGCTATGAATGAAAATGTTGCATATAGAGTATTAATCTCAGCAACATGTTTGATACATGAAACTTTAGAACTTACATTCATCTATTTTAGTCTGTGTTTCATAGATTCATAGATTGTAAGGGGCTGGAAGGGACCTCGGAAGATCATCGGGTCCAGCGCCCCCGCACCAAGCAGGGAAGACAACTGGGGTCAGGTGACCTCAGCAAGGTGACCATCCAGTCTCCTCTTGAAGATTTCCAGGGTAGGTGATAGGCCTGTGGGAAGCAATTAGTATTCGCTTCAGATTCGGCCAACTTGGGAGACAGTGACTCGATTCAGTGATTTGAATCACTGTCCTGAATCAATTCGGCTGAATCTGATTCAGAGATACGGCTGCTGCCAAATCAGCCGAATCTCCAAATCACACAGGCCCCATCCCCCACCCACTCTCAATGGCTGCCCAACCCAGCCCCAACTCCCGACTCTTTGGGAAAAGAAAGCACTCACTAACTGGCTCCTGCCCGGTGGGGGCCAATCCCCACTGCCCTCCAATGCCCTGCGCCATGTGGGGGGCTCTACCATGAGCCCCCCAGCCCCTGCCAACTCTCCCAGCCCCCCCCCCATGTCTGCCCCACCTGTGCCAGTTCCCGGACCTTTAAAAAACAAACAAACAAACAAACAAAAACCCCTACTCACCAACTCCTGCCAGGCAGGGGGGAGGGGGTGAGCCCTGCTGCCCCCCACTGCCCTGTGCTGCATGGGGGGGGCTCTTTCATGAGCCTCCAGAAACCCCAAGGCCACTGCAGCAGCCAGGGTTTTATTTAGGTTTTTTTAAGGTCCGGGAGCTGGGGCAGGTGGAGGTGGGGGCTGGGAGAGGGGCAATGTC
>NW_017729000.1:34991400-34993704 GCF_001723915.1 Gavialis gangeticus
GTGGGGCAGTGGAGGGCAGCGGGGATTGCCCCCCTGCCTGGCAGCAACCAGTGAGTGGGGGCTTTGCTTTAAACAACTGGGAGCTGGGGCCAGGCGGGGGCTGGGGTGCTCTCAGGAGGGCTGGGGGAGCAGGCAGGGATTGGAGCCTTGCAAGGATCCCCCCATGGTCTCCTCCCCCTTTCTCCAGTCCCCGCCTTTCCTGCCCCCTACTTAGCAGCTCAGAGTCTGGGTCCAGCTCCCTGCTGTGGCTGGGGACTGCCCAAATTGCCAAAGCTCTCTGAATCTTTTTCAGATTGATTCAGAGAGCTTCTAATTGATTCAGATCTTTTAATTGGTCCCCTGATTTGATTTGGATTTGGAGATTTGGCCACCAAATCAGGCCAAATCTCCTCCAAATCAAATCAGCACCCGAAGCTTCTCACCCCTAGTAGGCTATTGTACCACCTCTAGAGGGAGCTTATTTCACAGTCTGGGCACCCTAACTGTGAAGAAGTTTTTCCGAATGTTGAGCCTGAAATGGTCTTTCAGGCGTTTGTGGCCATTACTCCTGGTATTCCCCGAGTGTGCCCTGGTGAACAGTTGTTCACTGAGCCCATAATGTACTCCTGATGTAGCGGTATGCTCCTACCATTCCCCTCTCAGACTTCTCTTTTTCTCAGAAAGAGTCTGGGTCCTGTCCTACAAATATTAGTCACAGAAGCCATTCACACTCAGAAGAAGGTTCCCATAAAAACCTCTGGAATTTACATGAGTAAGGGTTTGAAGAATTGAGCCCTTAGGAATGAACAAGACTGGAACCCCAAGCTAACATTAAAGCTTTAATAAAATTGCAAATGCTGTTTCCATAAATAATAAAAAGTAAATGTATTCCTTCATTTACAGCAGATAATGGATATCACTCTGGTCTCTTATATACCAGTACAAATCATAACTATGGAAGTCAGTGGGGTTACTCTATCGTAAGCTGTAAATGAGAACAGAAACATGCATGCTATTCCCCTTGCACTAAGTGGCATGAAATTGGCTCAAGATACCAGCTGCCTGACTGGCTAATAATACTGTCACATGCCACAATTTGTACTGAACCTTGCAAGTTCCAAGCTTCATTCTGTGCTGTGAGAGCTGCAGCTCAGGAGTTATGCACATCATCTTTCCATTAACTGTACATTTTTAAACAAAATTGTATAAACACAATGAAACACTCCAGAGCAAAAACTGTATTAATCCACATTAGAAATGGAGAGGGCACTTGCCTGTTTGGCCTCATGCCTAGACTGCATGCTAGGCTTCAATTAAATACAACCCAGCTCACGTTGTACAGCACCATATTGCTCAGTTATAAAATAGCACTAATTTAAGAATTGCTTTGATTGGCATGAATACATTCTCCATAAATAGCTGTACACAGAGCCAAGCCTATTTTAAGCAACTACTACAGGGACCAGGGAAAAAGAACATCAGTTGCTTAGTAGAATTGGTCTAAAGCAGTGGTTCTCAACTTGTAGTCTGGTGACCACTGGTGGTTTGTGAGGTCATGGTAAGTGGTCATTCCTCCCCCCTGCTCCATTTTTTTAAATTAGAAGTTTGATGATAAGGGTGCATGACATTTTGAGGTTTGGCAGTGGCCCACTGGGTGCAAAAAGTCTGGAAACCAGTGGTTTAAAGATTTTTTCAAGTCATCTTGGAAACTGCATTTGGGCAACTTAAAGTGGCCACTTTCAACAACTAGAATTGTCGTCTGAATGCCAGTTTCACTGTGTACTAACTGCACCTCTCTGTGAAGCCCATTTTACTATGCAGAAAACTGCCAACTTCTTTCCCTCTCAGCACACAAGCTGCATATTTTTCCACATTATGATTGTTTCAGTGATCCAGAAAGTTTCTTACAAAATATGCCTTAAAGGGGGGTATCACAGCAGGGAACTATCTTGCGATTATAACACCTCCTGGCATGCTTCATCCCTCTCCAATCTAAGGCTAGAGCTGCAAAGAGATTCCCTCTCCTGTGTCCTTTTGTAAAAAAACCAAAATGCTATGTTTGCTTTACCATCTATTCTTCAGCTAACTGTTTGTTCTTTTTTTTCCCTTCTGTTCCCTTTCTATAAAGAAATAAAGAGTTTAAACATAGGTAAGACCAAGAGCTCTTTCCCATATAATTTGATACGGTTTGTTTGCTTCATTGTGTTTGCTTTTTGTGTTGTGCTTCTTGTGTAATGTTATGTTTTTCATGTACCAAATATAGTAACATTTTTATGTGCTAATTGTGCGGTTGCTATCTTCCTCTTCTCATGTGTCTCTGGTGAA
>NW_017729000.1:34998704-35016505 GCF_001723915.1 Gavialis gangeticus
AGCGTTAGCAATTATGAAAGGCAGTCAAAAAGCAACCAAATAAGTTCTGGCAGTAATTAGAAATTTCTAGTACAGCGCAAGTATAATGAACCCCAAGCTAAATTTCATATAAGCATTTCTCCCTGCAGTCTATAATTGGTCTAAATGGTTGAGGCAAACTACAACAGTAGGTTTTGTAAATGCTGGAAAGGGTTCACACAGGCACTAATGAACTGGAAATGGGTCAAAAACTCATTTTCAGCTCATTAATGATTTTTTCAAGATTCACTGTCTCTTTTTGTTTCTTTTTCCTTTGTTTCTTATTTTTTTTAACTTTCCTGCATTGTTAATAGTCAGTCAGTCTGCTGGCTTGGTTTTATCCAGCCACAAGATTTAGTTCTTATAAATGGAATTTAAATTATTTTTTTCAATTTCATGGACAGTGGTCAAGTCTGTAAACATGAGGGGAAAGATTTTGCCCTAAATTTACACTAACCTGTCTCCAGATGGGGAGAGTCTAGCAGGTTGGTATGAAGTTAGTGTGGCCAACATCCATACCCTTCTCCTTATACCCTCACCAGTTGAACTAGGGAAGGACAGAGCAAGGAGGATAGTCATTATGAACTGCTCTGCTATCCTTAGCTGGTACACAACTTCTTGAGGACCATGACCCAGGGCTGGACACAGATATGGGCAAACCGGGCAGCCACTCAGGGTCCAGACAGAAAGGGGGCCTGAAAATGGTGAAAATAATCATTATTATCATTATCTCTGGTGAATGGTGGGCTGATACAAAAAGTTCACCTGGGGCCGCCAGGAGTCTAGGTACAGTGCCGCCAGTTGTCTCCCATTTCTACAGCATAACATGAATGCAGCGGAGGTTCTGGGCTCAGCAGTCTCATTTCCTTCCCACAATAGCATAAATTAGAAGTAGCTCCACTAGGCTTTTCCTTGGTTGGCTGAGTTATTTCATTTTTGTATATGATTATCTGCACTGCTGGGTGGTCATCATTTGCAGTCATAATTCTAATTGATTGTTTGGATGCCTAAAGCTTTGTGTATGGCTGGCTTTTCTTATTATTTAACTTTACAGAAATAAGTGACTAGAGTTACACTAGTGTACATATAATGTAAGTGGAAGGAAAATTGGACTTTGAGACTCAATCCTGCCTGCACTTACTACCAAGCACCAAACCTACTGCCAGGCACAGCTGCACTTCCTGCCATGAGACCACTCATTATAACCAACACTGGATGTGTTCGCTGGATGAGATCTTCTAGTCAAATATCTCAGAGCAAGGCTGAATACTTTATTAACATCTATTTTAAACAAAAAAAAGATGTTGTCTGTCTTTATGTAATTCTAAAAATGAATAAAAAAGGGTTTTGTTTAATGGGGAAGGGAGAGGCAAAGACTGGTTAGTCAGTCAAATGCTATTTTGGGAAATACTATTCCTCCAATATAAAATATATCTGCTTGAGAAAATAAGCTGTTAACTTCTTTGTGGAAGTACCCAAGGTGCAGTGTTATGGATGAGTCTCCATCTGCCCAAGTTTGTTTGCCCCATTGTCAAAGTTGGATACAAAACCCCCTTAGATCTGCGTTAGGTGGATAGACTCATGCCCTTCCTGCCTTTTTCCAGCCCATGAGGAAAAGGAAAAACATATATAACAGGTCAGCAGGCATGCCACAAAGCTGCTGAAACAAAAGATGATGAATGCTCTGAATGAGATCACTGCATCATGACCCTAGGCTGAATGAGATTCTTGTGAAGGGAGAGGCAGTAGTGTGAGAGCTGATCTCAGTGTATATATATAGATGATTGCATGAAAAGAAAGATAGAAAGAAAAGGACCCTTCTAAGGACCAGATTCTTCCATCCTTCCTCACAGTGGCCACATCTACATGTGCACTTAACTGAGGAGTAGACTAATTGGTGGTGGAGAAAAGTGCCACCACTTACACATGACACTGTTAGGCCACAGAAAATTAATTAACATCACCGTAAGATGGTACTGTCAGGGACAGTATTATCTTACTGTGGGGTAATTAACTGTGATAAAACACGTGTAGATGCTGACCAGGCATGTAAATTGCTTCCGGTCAGCCTAGCCAGCAGGGAGCCAGATTTCTTCCTGCTACCTAGCCACATGGCTCTGCACTTTCAGCACCCTTGTGCCCCAGCCAGCCCCCTCTGCCATCCAGTGCTGCCACCTGGAGCCCAGGGCTGACCCTTCCCACCATGGCCCACTGGGTGCATCTACATGAGACACTTACTGGAGTTGCCTAATTAGCTCCACAGTAACGCATCACTATCTATTCAAGTAGTGCTATTAGGCCAGAGTAAATTAATTAACTCTGCCATAAGATAATACCGCCCAACATAAGTACTATTCTATGGCAGAGTTATTTACTCTGCAGCAATGCACGTTTGTTGTGTTGACGGTGGCTGGCCGGGACTAGCTAGTAACACCTTTGTGCCCCAGCCAGGCCTTCCTGAGCACGTTGAGCTGGGCAGGAGCAGCCCTGGGCTGGGAGGCTGGTCCCCTAGGCCCCATGCCAGCTGGGACTGCACTACCCTGGCTCAATGTGCTGTAGTCCCAGGTGCATGTATTAAACACTGTGCCTGGGAGCAATAAACTCCAGCATAAACTATGATGGAGGTTTTTTGCATTGTATTAATATTCACATGTAGATACACCCAGTGTTTAGTACTTTACTCCCCCTTGATTTCAGTGGTATAGACGTACTTACAAAGTGAGAGACGATTCATTGTATGATGACAGAATTTGGTGTTTACTGTAAAGGGAAAGCAGAGCTAGCAGCATGAAGAAAGGAAGAGGAGAGAAAGACCATGGAAGTCATTTATTTAAATGAATGGCCTGAATAGTTACCTTGCCATGATCTTCTGGAGAGCAGGAAGAACTTCTTTGTTAAAGTAAACATCTTGCAACCTTTTTTTCCAACTCAGACTCTTATCCCAGGAAAAGATAGAAGAGTCTCATAGAAGATAGAGACTCATAGAATAGAGGGGTGCAAAAAGAGGGTGAGAACAGTGCCCAGTGGATGCTGGAGGACATAGGACAGGGAAGTAGGATTAAATAGATTGTGTTCTAATCGCATTTGTGCCACTAATATCACAGTGTAACATTGCAAAAGTCACTTAACTTCTCTGTGCCTCAGTTTCCTCCTCTGTAAAATCGGTGTAACAACACCCACCTTTGTAATATGCTTTGAAATCCATGCATGGATAAATTTGCCAGGTATTTTTTATTCACTTATCTACTATATTTTGCATCTCTAATTTCTGTGCTCCTGTGTGTCTTCAGCAGATGGTGTCTCCCATGCCCATTTAATTTCAGCCAAGTCATTCTCCTACCCAAACTCTACAGTGTTAGGGCAAACTGCAGAATCTTAAAATCATGACTTATGATTTAAAATCATAAGTTGCATGACTATGACGTAAAATCATAATGTTACAGATAGCGTTACCTTGATCTAGAGGAAAATTACAGTAGATACAGGTATCACTGTCCCTCCTCACTCTCCAGAATCTGGCTGTTACCACACTGCTGGTAATCCATCTGCCGAAGGTATCAGTTGCTAAACTTTTCAGTGAGTGATTCTAATCAACAATTGGCTATTTTCTCTGTCATAACTTGCCTTATCATATCCTCACTCCTGGAGTTGTGTATTTTTGCCACATTAATCCAGGAGTGTGGATCTTTGGAGGCAAGATCAGTCCATGGTAAGTAACCTGCATTTTCTTTTTTGTGTGTTCATTTGTCTTCTACACTTTCAAAATCTCTATTCATCTTAAGTAAGTTTGCCATATCCTCATAAGCGGCACAGTTGTTATAGATCTGGTTTAAAAACTAAGGTGTGAACTCGGATAGCAGGTAGGGTTTTGCAAATGTTCCTTCACCCTAGCACAGATATATATTAATGGATGAGACTGATGTTCATCAATTTACAGATGATTTGCCGAAGCAGTTAGAAAATTTGATAAGCTATCAAAAGTTGTAATGTTGCTAGGGATGTAGCAGTGCATCTGAGCATCCCCTTGTATCACAAAATTATCACAAGACTACATTATCCAAAAAAACAGCCTGTGCTAATGTTAAAAACTTGGGCCCTCTCTGATTTTAGTCACGCAGCCAAACTCATCTACCAGAGTCCAGATTTTATCTGGCAGAAGAATATATAGGAACTTGCTTTAAGGATAAATGTATTACACACTTGTCTCCAACTCATGTAATACCTCATGACTCTTAAGTCAGAGTGTCAGCAACTCAAAGGCTAGTGCTTTGATTTCATTCCTAAGATTTCTGCTTTCAAGGGAAGTACAAAAATGACAATAGTTAGATCTGAGCCAGAGAGATTTGGCTCAGAGCAAGAACCTCCAACTACTGTGTGCTTCACAATTGAAGTGCAGGAGCGTGCGTTCCTTTTCAACTTAATACACAGAAGTGTTGAATGAAGAACTGACCACTCTTTCACAGTTTACATTAGTAAATTAAACCCTTGTCTTGCTGAATGAGTCCCTAACAAAAGAATAATAAAGTACAGATGCAGACAAAAGTGACAATTTTCAGCCAAGCTGGCTACAGAAAACTGTCTGCAGCTATGACCAGACACAAGTGCACAGCTGCAGACAGCTTAAAAAATGGCTGCTTCGGCAAAAATCTGAACCCTCATTGCATGAGGGGTCAGATGAAGACATTTCAAAACAGAGTATCTTCTGTAACTTGTGTCTGCACTGCCTCCCAGCCTTGAACTTTCAGAATTGGAAGGGAGGGGAAAGGGAGTGGAGGGTGTTTGGTCTGGGGGTTTTCAGCCCGTACAGGAGGGTGGGGTAGGTGTACGGAGCTCTCCTGAGGTGGGGGACTCCAGCTCGCCTACCCTACCCTTCAGCACTTGCTGGGGAACCCCTAGCATGAGCTCTCTCTGCTCCCTTTCCCCCCACCATTCTGGAAACAGGCGAAGCTTGTAGGGAGGAGGGGTCATTGCTAGGGGAACCCGGCTGGGGGGCAGCCAACAGCTAGATCCCCTCTCCCCTGGAACCAGCAGTGAACTTCTGTTTGCTCCAAGGGATTATTATAACTCAAAACACTTCCTGCAGAGTTACAGCGGGAGCTGCACTTCTGCCTGTTCCCTAGGTTCACACAGGAAAAAAGTCTGTTTTCATCCCATTACTGTAGCAAGTTGCAGAATTCAGCCTGATATGTGTGAGGCCACATGAGGATTTAGAGCAGGAGTGGGCAAAATATGGCCCACAGGCTGGATGCATCCCACCAAGGGATTTTATCTGGCCCACACTGGGTCCCTCACAGCCCAGGCACAGGCAGCAGTCTGAGCCATGGCGCAAGCAGCCAGTCCCACTTTCCTGCAGCCCCACTTCCTGCCTATCCTACACCCAGATGACACTCCCCACCTACCCACAGCCCCATCCCATGCGCCCAGTCGAACACACTGTGCCCTTGAGGGTCCTGGGCAGGTCTCCATGGAGACCCCATCTGCCTATGGGACCATTCTGTCTGGCACCCTTGGACCATTTAGGAAGTGGTGGTTTCGGGGGGGAGAGGTGATGACCCAGTCTGCAACAGCTCACCAAAACTCCCTAAGTGGCCCTTCGGTTCAAATGATTGCCCAACCCCTGGTTTAGAGCTTCAGTCTATGAGCAAAAAAGAGTCACTTCTTCAATACTCTGAGCATTTAATTATTGATATTTGCCATTTAAGAGCACTAAGTGCCACTTCTATCCATCTAGCCATCCAAGGGCTAGTCATCCTTCTGGCAAGTGCGCAGGAATAATGGGAGGAGGAGGAAAGGACTTTTTGAAGTATAAATCTTTGTGAACATCAGTCTGCTGCCCTGCCTTTTGGTGGCTTACTGAGTTTATTTACAGTGTTTGGTGAGGTGGGAAGAAAGAGATTTCACTACAAGGAACAAAAGATGCACCTTCTAAAAATGTTAACCAGTCCCTGTTCTCAAGCCTACAAATCATCCACTTTCCTTTTCTTTTTCCTTCTCTTTGGTTTGCTTCTCATGCAAACCAAGCTACTTGTTGAGTCTGTAGGTACTATAGGAAATATGCCCACATGAAGCAACAGTGTATGAGCACTGAGGGAATTAAAGTGTTTCAAAAGTAAAACAAAGTCCTTAAATGAAAGTACCTTGGACCCCAATGTCAACATTGAATGCTTAAAGGCTGAAGGTCTACCAAGTTTTTAGGCTGCTTAGCCATCTTTGTGTTCTGTTTTCCCCACCCCTAAAGCAACAATCCTGCCCATAAATACTACCTGGCTGTGGATCCTGTTTCGGGTTTGCTGTATGTATCAGACACCAACAGCCGACGGATCTACCGTATCAAATCCCTGACTGGTGCAAAGGACCTGGCTGCTAATTCTGAAGTGGTAGCAGGGACTGGAGAGCAGTGTCTGCCTTTTGATGAAGCGAGATGCGGAGATGGAGGGAAGGCAGTGGACGCAACCCTAATGAGCCCTCGAGGTAAAGAAAGTAAAACCAGCTGGAGAAAGTGACTGTGTGAAGCTAGGCTGGATCTGGATATAATTATCTGGCAATTAAATCACTACTTGCTCGGTTATTTTCATTCTGCACTTTAATCACAGTGGATTGGTGAGTGCTCATGCTTTGTTTAGTTAAACAAACTTTATTACCTCGGCACCGTGTGCTGCAGACGAAGAACAGAACATGATTTAGCTGCATACTGCTCCCGCGAAAGTAAACACACAAAATGGAAAACAAACAATTTGTTTGAAACACAATATTTTAAAATGTCCTGAGTAAAATGTGCCCCTGCTCAATCAGTTTTCATTCTATAGATGTGCATAAAGCTTTAAATGTGTGAAATCCCTCACGTAGTCTTCTAGAAAAGCAGGCTAAACAACAGGTGAATGTCTGATGTAAAATTCAGGGAACGGTATTTTTCTTTAAAAAAAAAAAAATTCTGGCTTTAAACATACAAAGGCTGAAACAAGCGTAGGTCAAAATAATAATGCGTTATTAAAGCTACATGTTTAAAAAACACTGTCGTTATTTAGTTTTTCAATAGAATTTTACCAGTTTATAGTAGGCAAGGATCTGAAGTCCAGAATTAGGGACCAAGAGTCTGAAAAAAGAAAGTAAATGAAGAAAAATACCTTCTAAACTTATCAGTAAAGTGCAAGACCAGAGCATTCATCATTGCTTATTTCACCCACCTGCAGGAATTGCTGTGGATAAATATGGACTCATGTATTTTGTTGATGCCACTATGATTCGGAAAGTTGATCAGAATGGAATTATATCAACTCTACTGGGTTCCAACGACCTAACTGCTGTTCGACCCCTAAGCTGTGATTCTAGCATGGATGTCACCCAGGTAGAGTTTCTCTTGCTCTTCATTTATATGCCTGGCATTTTATTTTAGCTATTAATTTTGGATAACTGCCTAGCCATTCTCCTTAGGAAACATGGTATGTTAGAATTCTGAGCAAAAACATTTACTGGGTATTGGTGATATTATGCAATTCAGGATGACAGCTAGTGTAACGAGTTACTGAAAAAAATGAACCCATCTTCTTGCAATGGTTAACATGAGTTATTTACACAGGAAAATAAGGTTGAGATAATAGAAATTATTGTGTTAATTGTATTTTGCTGTAATTATTGTGGAGTTTTGGCGATATAGTATTCTTTCTTTGCAACAGATACATAAGTAACAAAAGTTCTCATTACACATAGCTTTAATTTTTACAGGAAGAAAATTCATCATGTGAAGTAGCAGAAGCAGCACTTAGTTCTGTGATTTACAAAGCTAAACCAATGACTAATTTGCTGATGTTTCACATACAATATGTATGCATTAAAAAAGATTTAATTCTGTGTATGTTTTACAGTGATAACAAACTATTGTGTGGTTTTTAGGTACGGCTAGAATGGCCAACTGATCTTGCTGTCAATCCAATGGACAACTCACTTTATGTCCTGGAAAACAATGTTATTTTACGGATCACAGAGAATCATCAGGTTAGCATTATTGCTGGACGTCCCATGCATTGCCAAGTCCCTGGTATAGACTACTCCCTCAGCAAACTGGCCATTCACTCTGCCCTGGAGTCAGCCAGTGCAATTGCCATCTCACATACTGGAATCCTTTATATCAGTGAGACAGATGAGAAAAAAATTAACCGCCTACGGCAGGTGACCACCAATGGAGAGATCTGCCTCCTTGCAGGGGCAGCTTCAGACTGTGACTGCAAAAATGATGTGAACTGTAACTGCTATTCTGGGGATGATGGTTATGCAACTGATGCCATCTTAAATTCACCATCCTCCTTAGCTGTTGCACCCGATGGAACAATCTACATAGCTGACCTTGGAAATATCCGTATTAGGGCTGTTAGTAAAAACAGACCTATTCTTAACTCTTTCAACCAGTATGAGGCTGCATCTCCAGGAGAACAGGAGCTATATGTCTTCAATGCTGATGGAATCCACCAGTACACACTTAGCCTAGTTACTGGCGAGTATCTGTATAATTTCACTTACAGTAGTGATAACGATGTCACAGAAATAATTGATAATAATGGCAACTCCTTGAAGATTCGTCGGGATAATAATGGAACACCGCGACATTTACTGATGCCTGACAATCAGATTGTCACGCTAGCTGTTGGTGCTAATGGTGGACTCAAGGTAGTGTCAACCCAGACTCTGGAACTTGGATTAATGACATACAATGGCAATAGTGGTCTCTTGGCAACAAAGAGTGATGAAACGGGATGGACAACCTTTTATGAGTAAGAATTTTTTTATAAATATATTAGGCATGCATTCTCTTTCAAATGATGGTGACTGGGCTCAAATGCAATGCGCATTGAAATCAGTTGTAGTGTTTACACTGTATTCAATGAATATAGTATCAGGTTTTTAAATTTCAGTGCAGTAGGGCACTGGAACCTGAGAAGTAGTTTTCTTGACTTCACCAGTTTTGTGGTGTCCTTCCATAAGGTCCTGACGCTGATGCTTCCTGTATGGTAGTGAGCACCCTAAACATACGCTGGGTGCATTTACACATGCAGTAGCACAGCTGAATAACTCTGGTACAGTTTGCACTGGAGCCTATTGCTCCTGGGCATAGCATTTACACATGTGCCCAGGACCACAACACATTGATCCAGGAGGGTCAGCCTGCTAGCCTGGAGCTGCTCTGCCCTAGCTCAGTGTGCTGCGGAGGGACTGGCTGGGTCACAAGAGTTCTCCAGTGAGGGCTAGCCAGCAGGTAGCTCTGCATTGTAGCACCCTCATGCACCAGCCAGCCCCAGTCACTGTCTATATATGTACTGTGACACACAGTACATATATAGACAGTGTGGTATTTTTTTTTGGCAGTAGTATCCTATGGCAAAGTTAATTAGTTTACTCTAGGCTAATAGCACCAGGCTTGTAGATAGTAACGCTTGAGTGTGGAGATAATTGGTCAACTCCACATTAAGCGCACATGTAGATGCCACCACTGTAGTGTGAAGTTGGGAAGGAGGCTCACTCACCTCACAGAAGTGTTGCCCAGGGCCTTGCAGGATTGTGGTCTTTTTTCGTAGGAAAATCAACAACTTGTATGTGAATGCAGTTTGCAGGATGTGGTTTCAATTTGTGCCTGGTGGCCACCATCTACATGAGTATTTAATCACAGTTAATTACTGTTAGGGACAGTACTATCCTAGAGTGGAGTTAAGTAATGTACTGTACCCAAGTACCAGTGCATGTGTGGATGGTGACACTTTACTGCAGACCTAGTCAACTCTACAGTAAATCGCTTGTGTATGTGCACCCAGTACTCTGTAACTAAACCCCACTTGGTTGCATCTCTAGAGATTTAATTTTTAACATCTTTTTAAAACTTAAATTATAAATCTTGATGTTCAAATGTCAGATTATAAAATTTATATTTCTTGTGATGGATGAAACATTAACTTTAATGATTTTTCATTCCTGAGATAGGTTACAAAATTAGATCCTAAGGTATCCTTAAGAATCCAGTATGACTTGTATAATTTCTAGATAGCCCAAAAGTACACTGGTTTTCATGAGCACATAGATTAAAAAAACAGAATATCCTCTTTAGCTGTAACAGATTAAAAATAAAGTGCGAAAGTATATGAAGAAGCTGAAAAAGCAAACCAGATATTTTCTAACAATTATGCTGTCTTTAATAGTTGTATTGGAATGTATTTAGCAATAACAGAGTTTCTTTAATAAGTGGTACTATATATATGTATCTAATAGGCTAGATACATACATACACATATATATACACATACACACACACACACACATACATATCTATAGCTATACATAGATATAGATATGTATGTATGTGTGTGTGTATATGTGTATATATATATGAATGTATGTATGTAAAATTATACACACACACACATGCTGGTTTTTAACTATGACAAGGCTGCGATTAAAATAAAGTATGGTAATAATGAGTATTTTGCTTGAAATACTTGATTAGCAATCCATTCCTTTGGAAATGTTTTCCAAATTAGTACTTACAAAGCTTTGATCAAGTTTTATAATCCACCTAAAATTGCTGAGCATAGGTTTTATTTTAAGATTGTCGTATAAACAGCTAATAATAGTTGTTTTGATCCACAAACATATGTGCTAGTGTGTTGTAACATGGCTTTCTACTTAAACACTGTTGATTTTTTTTTTCAGTGCATGAACAAAAGTAACTTAGGTTGGTCCAGCTGATAACTAACTTAGTGCACATCAGCATTTACTGTTTTATGATTTGTTTATAAGAAAAGGAAGGTACTGCCATCTTGTGGTCACTGTTTAATTTCATCACCATAACTGAACAAATGTATTCACTTTTATCTATCATTCTGATGAAACTGCAGACTTATTCTCCTTACTACATAACAGCCTTTTAAAATACATTTTAGTTATTTAATAAATTCCATTTTAGAGGCATAAGAGGGTCCCAGCTATTGATCACTACATCAAACTGTATGGGGCGTTTGTGAAACACTCCTGATGATGGGTAGATGTACATTTTAGATAGGTCTCTACATAGATATTATTGTTGATCAACACACACACATTCCCTAGATCACAAGCAGGGTCAACTCATTTTTTCCTAGAAGCTACCATTCTTACATCAAATATCACAAATTTTATAATAGATGAACGCAAACTGGTTGCAAGTCCCCATTATTAAACGAGTAAAATCACAATATATAAATAATCAAACTAAATTAAACACTTATAAAATATTCTTCTAAGTCTATTGATGATTAAAATAATGTTTAAATTATTACAAAATTATTATGTTACATATAGGGAATGAAAATACAGCATGCATGTTTTTAATACTCTATGGATGTGCATGTGTAGATGTTATTTATTATTACTTTTGCAGTGCCCTAAAGCTTCCCAACTGTTTTCCAGAATAAATAAGGAAAAAAAAGATCTCTTCTCTGTATTAGGGGGATTATTCATAGTAGTAGGCACCATGCCTAGCACTAAGTAGTACAGGGTTAGGCACTGGATTTGTTAATTAGTATGTTTGATAAAAGATAGGTGGTATCTAATTATCACTTCTGCTGTGGAAATAAGTATTGCATCTGGACTCTCTAAGTACTCTGTATAGGAGAACATAGCCAGCATGTGATAAAGGCTATGTTTTCTGTTAATCCATAATTTCACTTTCACATATATATCCATTAGAGCACCCTGATCATGTTCTGCACCTGCATAGCCTGGGTTTCATTCATGTAATTAAAAAACAGAACCATATTATCAGCTCTGTCTAGGTTACAGAAATCAGTGCTGTGCCATTCACAGAGCTGTCTGTATTTCAGAGACATTTTTTGTTACAAGACCATGTGTCATGCCAAGCATACAGAAAACACTTTGTCAAGGGTGGAACTTAAACTACCACATAAATTGTAGATATTTGTTAGGGGAAAAAGTGAGATAGGAAAAAATGAAGGCATTTTGTTGGTGATGATCCTAAGTAACTTTCACTGACTCTTTAGCAGCTTTAGTCCACCTCTTATGGATTGAAAATGTTGTTAATGAGATGGTAATTTATCTTTAAATAAAGTGCAGGGTTCTTATCAACATTAGTTACTGTATTGCTTTCCATATTCATTGTGTAAAGCAATTCCAGGAAGATAATACTATCTCTATTATTATCGTATTAATTTTGGTAAACTAAAGATGGAAACATCTACTTGACTATCAAGTATGTCCTTCATAAAGGTGACATTGGTTGCTTCAAAGACCACCACATTCTCACATTCAAATACAGATAATCAGCACCTGTTGTCATAATCACAATACAACAACATCTTTGCAAGAATGACAAAACTCTTCTTAAAAGTAATATAACAAAATGAGAATTAAAATTTAGGAATAAATGGTATATCCGTACCAACTACCTTATTGAAATACAGTGCTACCTTATCTCCCAAGTACTTCATGGAATCAAATAAAAATATAACATGCACTTCATTTTATGCTATGAGCAGCCAGGGCTTATAAATAATGTAACAGCTAACAGCATGCTCACATAGGAGAATTTAAGATTGTTTTGGGGCATGAAGAACAGATCTTTGAAGTGGTCCCCAATGATACTCCACTTGGCCTTCAGAACGCCCTAAGAGAGTACTGCAGTTTTCTCCTTGAATCAGATTTGTTTTCATAAGGCATAAGGATATATTTAAATGTACGTGGCCCTTCTCCATATAAGGTCAACATTTGCTGTTACCCATTACCATATATGAAAGCGACCTAGCAAAATCCCTCTAAAGCTGTCAAGCAGTTATGTATTTCAAAAGTCTAACAGTCAAAATGCAGGCACTCAAAGACTGAGAAATGATTCTGTGGTTATACTTAGTGCCTTAAATCTTTAGAAAGATCCTGTACATACCAGCTGAAACCACTTCATCCTTTCACAAATAAAAGGTCATCTTCAGTCCCATGTCTTATCTTACAGGTCATCTTCAGTCTTACGACATGGCCCATGAAAGATGGCTGCCTCTCCCACTGCTGTGCCCAGGGGTCCACATGCCACCTGCACAGCCTACGCTGCAGTGGCGGGGGGGGGCACGGCTATATGCTGCTGGCAGAGGCTGAACAGCCGCGAGGGAGGGGCAGGGGAGCCCATGCTGCTGGTGCAGCCCAGTGGCAGGGTGCTACATGCCACTAGTACAGCCTGTATAATAGGGGATATCCCAGGGGGGCTCCGCAAAGAGTGTCATCCAAGCCGTGTACAGACCAGGGTCTACATGCCAGCACTGCCTTCAGCCCCTGTCCACACTGAAGTTGGACAATCCTGTCTTAGAGTAATACTAACAGCCCTGGATCAGGGCATTTCCTGGAGTTGAATGCCTATCATCTGACAATTAGGTACCAAATTCTCTATTACAGTTACTACTTTACAAATTTATTTATGTCTTGCTGCCCATCTCCAAGAAATATTTTAGCCTATCTATAGGCCCCCAGTATTTTCTAGTGTGGACATATTCCTCAGCTGCCCATTGCTGAATCACTGATGCCTCTATTTCCAGAGACAGCTTCTGACCTCATCTCTTTCCCATTCACTTTTTTACCTACCTTCCCTCTTAACCAACATGTTGTGCAATTTTGGATGGAAGTTTGGCCTCAGTGAGGTCAACAGAAAAAAATCCATTATCTTCAAGTAATCTAGGATTTCACCCTGTACTTCATTTTAGGAAGACTGGAATTGTCTTACCAACTCAGAATAGATGTCCATCTAGTCCAATCCCTTGTTGTGTCCAACGATGCTATGGATCTTTTTACCAAGTATGAAGACTAAGACATGGTTGCCCTTAACTACAAGCAAGTTTATTAAATCCCAACAGTTACAATTCTAAGTCAAAAAGAACAACAACCTCAGCAGTTACAATTCTATTACTGTAGTTAGACAAAAGCAATACAGCATGCTCACCGCCCCAAGATATGACGCAATGTGACTGGGTGATTGAGCCAGCAGTCATGTCGGGAGCTGCCAATTCCTACATCTGAGTTCTGTGCAAGGTGGAGAACTGATGACCGGATCTCTTCTAATCTTCGGGATTATTCCAATGGGCTGGTGCTTTTCTACTTCTTATATACTCTTTATGCTAGCAGTTTATCTTGGCACACATACATTATTTCTAACTTTAGCTAAATATTTGGCAAACTATTTTACCATATCTGTCTTTTACTATTCTACTTATAAGTACGTGCAGAAGTACTTGATATGCTTTATCTGTGGGTCTGTTCTGCGTCAGGCGTCCTCTATCTACCCAAGGACACGTTTTATTTTTCCTATTTTGACAACCAATTTCCTGATATGTTCCTACTCAGCAGGTGAATCTACACATACATTTGATCTGGGCTCAGTTTACTCAGGTGTAAACTACACTAGAGTAAGCACTCTTGGGCAGATGTCTACGCATGCAGGTACTAAAGAGAAGATTTACTGCTCTCAGCCCCAAACTTCCTGCAGCCCTGCAGGGGAAGCTCCAGACTCTTCAGCCAGCAGACAGACCTCTTCAAAAGCCAGCCCTGCTCACTGCTCTCTGGCCAGCCACTTCCCTGCCCAGGAGCTGCACACCCAGTGAAAGGGCACATGGCAGCTCTCTCCTAACCCACTCTGCCTCCCTGCACTACAGCTGCTCCACCCCAGCCCCTGGCAGTGACAACCAGTGCCCCAGGCTCCTGCTGACCACTTAAGGGCCCTGCTGGCCCCCACTGTGCCGATTGCCACCTAGCCCATGACCATCTCACCATGCCTGGCTCCCCACCCATGCAGTGACCACTTGCCTGACCCCAGGGCACCATCCCAGGGTTGCCACTGTGCAGCTCCTGACGGCAGGGGCACTGATGAGGGGCTTCTGGACATCACTGCTGGGGCCACCATCACCTCCTGGGTCTCCAGCCTCACCGCCTCTGGGCCCCCCAGGCCAGCCAGGACTGGTGGCAACACATCATCCAGCACACCTGAGACAATAAGCAATGGCTAGAGGCCTTCCACATGACCCAGGGCACCTTTGGGGACTTCCTAAAGCAGCTCCAGCCCCACCTGGAGTGGCAAGACACAAGCATGCAGCTGCCTCTCCCTGCAGACACCTGCCTGGCCCTCACCCTGCTTGCCAGCCTGCAGTACATCAACCACCTGTTTAGCATGGGCAAAGCCACCACTGGGGAGGCTGTCATGGATGTGTGCAGAACCCTCCAGGTTGTGCTGGTGGACACCGTGTTCTGTGTGCATGACCCTCAAGTGGTAGTGGTGAGGTTCCATGCCCTGGGATTACCCCAATGCATCAGGGCCCTGGATGGAACCCACATCACCACCTCACCAAAACCACCCATTATAGCTAGAAGGGCTTTCACTCCATGGTGCTCCAAGCCATCATGGACCATCAAGGGGACTTCACACATGTAAGCACTGGCTGGACAGGCAGTGCTCATGATGTCCATGTCTTCTGGAACTCCATCCTACTGGGCCTGGTGGAGAGGGGCCACATTGCACTGGGGGTGCCGGACCTGCAGGATGGCACCATAGCCATCCTGCCCCTCCTCATCTGGGACCCTGCCTACCTGCTCCTGCCCTGGCTCATGGAGCCCTATACCAGTGACCTGGACCCCCCACCAGGCCCAGTTCAACCACTGCCTGGGCCAGACCTGCACCCTGGTGGACTGCACCTTTGGCTGTCTCAAGAGCCTGTGGTACTGTCTCACCATCCGCCTCACAGTCGCTAAGGAAAACTTCCCCTGGGTCATTGTCACAGCCTATGTGCTGTATAACATCTGTGAGGCCCGGCTGGAGCTCTTCTGCAAGGCCTGGGTGGAGGAGGCATGGTGTGCAGAAGATGCCTGGCAGTAGGAGTAACACCTTCAGCAGCAGGCCTGCCCCACCAGGGTCCTAGGAGAGCTATGCACCTGCCATTGGGGGCCAAGGCACCAGGTGTGGCTGGCCCTGGCCAACTACGTCCTCCAGCAGTCCCCGCTCTAACTCACCTGCATCTTCACCCAAGGACCCCCCACCTCCCCACCCACTCCCAGCACCACACTCACTACACACGTGTCACAAGGGATGCATCAGCAACAGGCTAACACAGGGGTAGACAATTATTTCAGGCGGAGGGCCACTTACTGAGTTTTAGCAAGCCATCGAGGGCCATGTGACAAGTTGCCAGGGACAAATAAATATTAATTTTCCAAATTTTTTAGGGGCCCTGTGGGCTGGATAGAATGGCCTGGTGGGCTGCATCCAGCCCATGGGCTGCATTTTGCCCACCCCTGGGCTAACAGAAGGCAACCTTCTGAATGCCAGCCAACATGGCTTTGTTACTGGAAGGTCTTGCCTGACCAACCTCGTCTCCTTCTATGACCAGATGATGCATTGCCTGGACAAGGGAGACAAGGTTGATGTCATATATCTGGATTTCAAGACAACCTTTGACTTGGTCTCCCATGGTGTCCTCATGGTTAAGCTGGGAAACAGTGGCCTTGACCATCTCACAGTCCAGTGGCTGGGGAACTGGCTCTGGGATCAGACCCAAAGAATACTAGTTGATGGGAACAAGTCAACGTGGTGCAAGGTGACCAGTGGAGTCCTTCAGGGCTCAGTACTCGGGCCAGTACTCTTCAACATCCTAATTAATTATCTGGATTCGGGCATCAGATGTGGACTGGAAAAGTTCATGGATGATGCTAAACTGTGGGGGAAGGTGGTCACACTGGAAGACAGGCTGGGGATACAGGCTGACCTGGACATGCTTGCAAAGTGGGCGGACCAAAACCTGATGGCATTCAATGTAGAGAAGAACAGAGCACTCCACCTTGGGGAAAAACACCCAGCATCACATTTATAGACTTGGCAGTGCTATGCTCACTAGCACTACAACTGAAAGAGACTTGGGGGTCTTGATTGACCACAAGATGAACATGAGTCACCAATGCAATGCTATGGCTGGCAAAGCAAACCAAACATTGGCATGCATCCACCAATGCATCTCAAGCAAAACCAGGGATGTCATTCTCCCACTCTACTCGGCCTTAGTGAAGCCAAAGCTGGAGTACTGCATCCAGTTTTGGGCCCTACACTTCATGAGGGGTTGAGAGAGTCCAAAGGAGAGCCACTCATATGATCAAAGGCCAAGAGAGCCAGCTTTATGAGGAGAGGCTGAGGGACACGGGACTCTTCAGCGTGGAGAAGAGAAGGCTCAGGGGTGACTTGGTGGCAGCCTATAAGTATATAAGGGGGGGTGCACCAGGACCTGGGAGAACAGCTGTTCACCACAGCTTCCCAAGGGATAACAAGGTCTAACAGCTACAAACTCCTAGAAGGCTGGTTTAGACTGGAAATAAGGAAAAACTTCTTTGCAGTTCGAGTGTCCAGGGTCTGGAACAGATTCCCCACAGAGGTAGTGCAAGCACTTACTCTGGATTTATTCAAAAGGTGTTTGGATGTTTATCTTGCTGGGATCGTTGAACCCCAGCAGACTTCCTGACTATAGCAGGGGGGCTGGACTCAATGGTCTTGTGAGGTCTCTTCCCTAATGTCTGTGAAGACTCTATTTCCCTCACATCAACCGGAGCACCTCTTCCCCCTCAATCCCCATCAGAGCCCTCCCCTCCCCCTCAACAAACAGAGCCCCTCCTCCACTCACCTTCTTCCCTGTGACAACTATTGCAATGTCTGTTCTGTCCTGGGGTGGGGGGCCATGGGTTGGGGGCACTTAGGGAGCAGAGCCTAAGGGCAGGTGGCCAGTACCCCAGCCTCTGGC
>NW_017729000.1:35021505-35054582 GCF_001723915.1 Gavialis gangeticus
AGCCTATGTGCTGTATAACATCTGTGAGGCCCGGCTGGAGCTCTTCTGCAAGGCCTGGGTGGAGGAGGCATGGTGTGCAGAAGATGCCTGGCAGTAGGAGTAACACCTTCAGCAGCAGGCCTGCCCCACCAGGGTCCTAGGAGAGCTATGCACCTGCCATTGGGGGCCAAGGCACCAGGTGTGGCTGGCCCTGGCCAACTACGTCCTCCAGCAGTCCCCGCTCTAACTCACCTGCATCTTCACCCAAGGACCCCCCACCTCCCCACCCACTCCCAGCACCACACTCACTACACACGTGTCACAAGGGATGCATCAGCAACAGGCTAACACAGGGGTAGACAATTATTTCAGGCGGAGGGCCACTTACTGAGTTTTAGCAAGCCATCGAGGGCCATGTGACAAGTTGCCAGGGACAAATAAATATTAATTTTCCAAATTTTTTAGGGGCCCTGTGGGCTGGATAGAATGGCCTGGTGGGCTGCATCCAGCCCATGGGCTGCATTTTGCCCACCCCTGGGCTAACAGAAGGCAACCTTCTGAATGCCAGCCAACATGGCTTTGTTACTGGAAGGTCTTGCCTGACCAACCTCGTCTCCTTCTATGACCAGATGATGCATTGCCTGGACAAGGGAGACAAGGTTGATGTCATATATCTGGATTTCAAGACAACCTTTGACTTGGTCTCCCATGGTGTCCTCATGGTTAAGCTGGGAAACAGTGGCCTTGACCATCTCACAGTCCAGTGGCTGGGGAACTGGCTCTGGGATCAGACCCAAAGAATACTAGTTGATGGGAACAAGTCAACGTGGTGCAAGGTGACCAGTGGAGTCCTTCAGGGCTCAGTACTCGGGCCAGTACTCTTCAACATCCTAATTAATTATCTGGATTCGGGCATCAGATGTGGACTGGAAAAGTTCATGGATGATGCTAAACTGTGGGGGAAGGTGGTCACACTGGAAGACAGGCTGGGGATACAGGCTGACCTGGACATGCTTGCAAAGTGGGCGGACCAAAACCTGATGGCATTCAATGTAGAGAAGAACAGAGCACTCCACCTTGGGGAAAAACACCCAGCATCACATTTATAGACTTGGCAGTGCTATGCTCACTAGCACTACAACTGAAAGAGACTTGGGGGTCTTGATTGACCACAAGATGAACATGAGTCACCAATGCAATGCTATGGCTGGCAAAGCAAACCAAACATTGGCATGCATCCACCAATGCATCTCAAGCAAAACCAGGGATGTCATTCTCCCACTCTACTCGGCCTTAGTGAAGCCAAAGCTGGAGTACTGCATCCAGTTTTGGGCCCTACACTTCATGAGGGGTTGAGAGAGTCCAAAGGAGAGCCACTCATATGATCAAAGGCCAAGAGAGCCAGCTTTATGAGGAGAGGCTGAGGGACACGGGACTCTTCAGCGTGGAGAAGAGAAGGCTCAGGGGTGACTTGGTGGCAGCCTATAAGTATATAAGGGGGGGTGCACCAGGACCTGGGAGAACAGCTGTTCACCACAGCTTCCCAAGGGATAACAAGGTCTAACAGCTACAAACTCCTAGAAGGCTGGTTTAGACTGGAAATAAGGAAAAACTTCTTTGCAGTTCGAGTGTCCAGGGTCTGGAACAGATTCCCCACAGAGGTAGTGCAAGCACTTACTCTGGATTTATTCAAAAGGTGTTTGGATGTTTATCTTGCTGGGATCGTTGAACCCCAGCAGACTTCCTGACTATAGCAGGGGGGCTGGACTCAATGGTCTTGTGAGGTCTCTTCCCTAATGTCTGTGAAGACTCTATTTCCCTCACATCAACCGGAGCACCTCTTCCCCCTCAATCCCCATCAGAGCCCTCCCCTCCCCCTCAACAAACAGAGCCCCTCCTCCACTCACCTTCTTCCCTGTGACAACTATTGCAATGTCTGTTCTGTCCTGGGGTGGGGGGCCATGGGTTGGGGGCACTTAGGGAGCAGAGCCTAAGGGCAGGTGGCCAGTACCCCAGCCTCTGGCTGTTCCCCCATGGGTATGCATGCCATGGCAAGTGCAGCTGGTGGGGCACTCACCCAGGGGTGATGGTAGCCACTGGTCCCCTGGCATGGGCAGCTCCCCCTCTGGCAGCCAGTGGCCAGGGCCAACAGGGCTGGTGTGCAATGCTGGCCCTGTTGCAGGCAGCTCTGGCTCCGCGCCCACATGGAGCCAGGGTGAGTGGCACAGCTGGGCGCAGGTGGGGGAGCTAGGTGGTGCTAAACCTGGGGCCGTGGCCAGGCCAGGGGCTCCTGGCTGTTGGAGGCAACACATGACCTCCTCCCAGGCCCAGGTGGGAGGAGGTAGGAGCTAGGGGGCTAGGGTAGGGGGCCAGGCAGCAGGCAGCATGAATGTGACTGCCAGGGCCAGAACAGTGTCCAGCACCCGGCAGTTGTGGTCCATGGCCTGCCCAACCCAGAATGGTGTTCTGCTTCTGCAGCAGCTGAAGCTGCTCATGTTCTAGGACCAGGAACTCTGCCTGGAACTCTTGGTCCACCCAGTCCCATGCATGCTTGCAGTTGATATCCTCTACCTGCCTGTGAGTCCTCCGGGCCCATGAGTCCTCCAGCTGCTCCTGCAATGTCTCCACGAGCTGCTGCAGGAGGATGATGTGGTCCTGTGTCTGCCTCTGGTGGAGCCAGTGCATCTGCAAGGCCCCGGCTGTGGGTGGTGGTGACCCTGAGGCTACACTCTAGATGCCAAGGGTGGCCTCTTCTACGTGGGCAACTGCAGGACCTGCAGAGCCATGAGACAGAAGCTGTTTGTGGGAGTTTCCAACATTTCTCTGATATGATGCTCTGTACCAGAGGCCGTGTGCTGCCCAGTCTCAGATTGGGGGTCAAGCATGTGCGGGTGCCCAGGAACCATGTTAAGTTGGGCAGGCAGTCCCAGGTCCAGCCCATGCATTCACTGGCTGGGCCTCCCCTCCCCTCCCCTCCCACCTCCCTGGGGCCAGCGGACCATTGGGTGCTAGCTGCAGGCAGTCTGCCTCCCCCGCCTCATTCCCAAGCCAGGACAAACCAGGCTTCTGGCACCACCTGCTGCTACAACTTCAGACTCCAGCCCACACCCGCCCCCCACCTCCTGGAGGCCAGCCACTATCCTATACTGCCACCCAGCTCCCAGACAACTGGGATGAGTAGCTGCCTGTGCTCCCAGAGAGCAGACCCATTACGCCAGCGCTACACCTCAAGCATGCTTCTGCTGTGCATGTACAAGGAGCTGTTGGCATGGACCAAGAGGTGCCTGACCCACTACGCCTTGCTGCTGATGGCCATAGTGCCCTGGGCACAACTGCACACCTAGTGAGGCACCCTGAGCTTCAATGGTGTGGGGGCAATCCTGGACTGCCCCTCAACCTCCTCTGCCACCTCGAGGGCTACCCATAGCTGTGCTACACATCTCTGCCCCCTACAGCCAAGAAGGCATCAATGCATTCCTTCACCACAGGCATCAGTGCATTCCTTGGTGTGAGCTGGGGCATGGGTTGTTCAATAATGTTCTGCAATGTCTCCCACCTCCCTAAGTGCTGTGGGAGGTGGGGAGATGTTGCAGACCTGGAACCCAGGGTCAGGGGAGTGTGAGCAGACTGGGTGAGAGGGGGGCAGGGGTGGAGGCAGGGGCAAAGGCAAGGAGGGCCCTCCCTGAGAGCTACTCATCACCACATGGCCAGGACTGGTGTGGCCTGTGGCTCCACTCCATCCTGACTGTCGGCGATGGCATGCAGCTCTGGGCAGCATCCTCCGATGGTGGGATGTGCCATGCAGGCACCAAGCTGGGACCTCCCACAGGGAGGAGCTGACACTACTGGGGGCCAGCAGTGTCACGGCCAGCTGCACCTCATGGCTGGCCCCGGGGCTGTTAAGCTGGCAAGGCAGGCACTGGCCAGAGCTCCCCAAGCTGCTGGTGGAGACTGCAGCTGGAGAGTTTGGTGGAATGAGGCAATGGATGCCTGAGGTGTCACTGGAGGTACCAGGCCAGAGCAGGGACTCAGGCAGGCCACCTGTGCTGTTGTAGAGATCAAGCCTGTGGCCTGGGTCCCAGGCCAGAAAGATGGCTGTCAGTTGCTGCGTAAAGGTCATGGACTTACAGGCACTTCTGGACTGATGGTTGTAGATAGTCATGGTGACCCACTGTGCCCACAAGGCCTTGACTTCTATGCAGCACTGCTGCACAGACCAGTCATGCCCATGCTCCTGCATCCATCCTGACAAGGCCTCATAGATGTGGGCATTGGCCCTGTATCTCCACCTCACCCCACAGTGCCACAAGGTTGCTAGTCTCCTCCTTGGTCCAGTTGGGGTCCTAGGTGAAAGGCATAGGCGCAGATGTGGGCATGGGCCTGGATGAGGAGAATGAAGCCATTGTGGGTCCTATGCTGGCTCTCTGGACCACCACACAGCTGTCCCCATCCTGCCAGGCCTGGGCAGCTGCCTGCAGTGCCCAGTACAAATGCATGGCACAGGACTGTCAGCCACATGGCAGAGGCAATGCCCTGCAGCACCTGCAGGCACAGGGCAGGCTGTTGGGGGTGGGCTGTGGGCAGGTGGCACTGGTCTTGCTGGCCAGAAGCTGCCTGCAACTCGGCCTGTGTGGGTTGACTGGCCTGGCCTGAGTCTGCAGCACCCTGCTGACCTGGACAGCGCTGTCCTGGCAGCCACATGATACTGCAGTACCAGGCAGTGGTGCTGCGGTGCAGGCAGGCTAGCAGAGGTAGGCTGCAGCCTGCCCAGGGGGGATACAGAGCTGGGAGTGCCCTCAGGCTCCCTTCCGATGTGCCCCAGGGCTCAAAATGCCTGCAGGCTTTTAAAGCCTCAAGCAGGGGCTGCCATAGCCCTGGAAGTCTCCTAGCCCAGAGCCCTGGGGCTAGCTTGAGGGCAGCTCACTAGTGGCAGGGCAGAGTCGGAAGCAAACTTGGTCTTGGGTCATGTCTACAAGTTCGTTACTGTGCAGTAACTAATCCTGCTTAAATTTATTACCTGCATTTGCAGATAGCAAATTTATGCAGGATTAAGGGTTTTTACTGCCCAGTAAGCATGCACATTTGTAGACATGCATGCTTACTGTGCGGTGAAATATGCTACTGTGCATTTAGGCATCTCATATAGATGTGCCCAGCAAGAACTGAAAACTTCTGCAACAGCTCTGCTGCTGGCCAGAATACTTCAGTCAAAGCCTATACACAATCTATTTTGATCAAGTCTTACTACAAGGTCTGTACTGAGACCTACAACCTGTTACAAACACTGTCCTGCAGTAGAAATTTCAGAAGAAAGTGCAAGCAATCGCAAAATGAGCAATCTTAGAATAATCTTCCTATATGGAAAATTGTAAAATGATGGTTTTCTTATTCATATAAATGTCCAATCTTATGTTAAATTCTGGTTAATTTGCCACTCCAACAGGAATATAAATATGAACAAATTATCCAGTAGTGACCAACTGTTAAGAGTTGATAATTGGGAGGACTTAGAAGGGCAGAGGGGCACTGGCATGGAATCATAACGGCAAATTATTTGATAGGCGAATTAATCAGATTTCACTGTAAGTGCAGGCAGTTCCACAAATTAATTATATATTACAGAAAGTGCATTCCCTTCTATCACATGTAAATTTGGTGCATTACTATTTCATTTTTATATTAAGACAGGTAGATACGTGTCTCCTTTTTATTTTCTTTGAATACTGATTATAGAGTTTTTATTACTTTCATACCTCTAAATCATAAACTAAATCATTCCCAGATTTTCAGTCACTCTTTCCATATGTACTTTTTCCCATGTTTCTAGTCATTTTCATTATTCATCTCTTAATCTCTCCTTTCTGAGTTCAGCACTGAACTGTGTCCCCTATCTGAGGGCAAACAACCATTGATTTATATACATGGCATTAGAATATTTTTTGTATTTTCTGTCTCATTCCACATGAATTCTAAGATTTGTTTGCCACTGCATTTTTAAGCAGAGATTTTCAGTGAGTATCACACAGCCATCCCCATGCCTTTTTCCTGAGTTAATTTAAAACTCAGCAATGTATAAGAGTAGTTCAAATTATTCTGTCCAGTATGGATTACCTATCACATATCTGCTAATGGTAAAGCTTACCTGCCATTTTGCTGCCCATTCACCTAGTTTTGTCATGATAGTATACAGAGACTTTTCTGGTCTTAAACTAAATGATTTTGTCACTTTCATGTTCCCTCTTTTTTTCTGATCACTAATAAACAATATTAGTTCAAATACAGAGCCTTGAGGACAGACTTTCACCATGCTTGAAAACTGTCCATTTATTATTGATCTTTATTTCTTGTTTCATAACTGACTTGTGGCTTTTTTGATCAGTGTTACTTTTTTATGAGTATTATTTTACTTCAAAGCCTCTTTCTGAAGGACATTTTCTAAAGTTCCAAAACTAGCCTTTCATACGTTATGTCATGAAATACTGTCTCATCCAACATCTTGTTGACATACCCAAAGAATTATAATGGATTAGAGAGGCATGATTTCTCTTTTATAAAAACCATACTGGTTAATACATATCTTGTCATAAACACCTTACATGAACGTATTGGAGGTCAAGCTGAAGAATCACAGTTGTCCCATCTGGCTTCAGCTTCCAAAGTTTACAAATAAGTCTATGTTTACTAACTCATTCAGTCTTTAACTGAGTATTTCATTAGGTTTCAGTTAGATACACTTCTCTATAGTTGCCTTTTTTAAGTTAGAATACTTGGTACCGATGTATAAGTTCATAAAGGCCTAAAAATTCTCAGATGCATGTCAGGCAGTCTGTGTAATTCATTCCTGTTTTAGAGCTCTGTAGTCATGAAGGCAATCATGTTGAAATCAGTTGGGCAGCTTACGTGTTTAAATTTAGTCACAGGCTGAAATGTACAGAAATTGTTTGGTTTCTCTATGTTTTCCTATACTACCAACAAGAGCGGACTAAAGTCCATTGTCCATCTGCTGTGATTGTAAGCTCTTATTCAGATGAAGTTTCACAACTAGAACAGCAGGGAAGCTTAAGGTTCACAGTGCAGTAGTCATCAATGGCTCAATGCCAAACTAAGTATCAGGTGGGACTTCTAACGTTTTGTCCTAGGTCTTGTATGCCTTAATATCTTTGTTAATGACTTGAAGGATAGAATTGAGTGCACACTTAGTAACTTTGCAGATGAGACCTAGCTGGGTGGAGGGATTCAAAGTGACATTGACAAACTGGGAAAATGGTCCAAAACTAATTGGTTGAAATTCAGTAAGGACAAGTATAAAGTCCTGCACTTAGTGTAGGGCAATCAAATGTAAAAACACAACCTCGGGAACAGTGGTGATGCATAGGAGTGCACAGGGGTGCATGTGCACTCCCTGAAACTTCTGGTGTACCCCCTGACAGGCCACACTAGCCCCTTAAGTGATGGGCAGGGGTGGCAGGTGGGAGCACCGGTGCCCCCTTGCAAGCACTGGCCAGAGTGGGAGCACCGTGGCACTCCTAGAAGTAGCCAAGGCCCTTCTGGAAGTGTCCGCAGCCACTTCTGGGAGCACTGCGGCTGCTTCCAGGAGTGCCATGGCCGCTTCGCAATCAGCCACAGGGGCACACCTCTCCTTCCTCGGTCAGCAAGATTGGTCACAGAGGGATTCTTCCTTGGTTGCTGACTGGTCACTGCAGGGGCACAAGTAACCCCTGCTTGGGAATACCTGGCCAGGCTGCGTTGTAATAGAGAGGATGATGATAGACTACTTTGTATCTGAAGAGGACAGAATAAACAAGAAGAGACGTATAAAAACCACTCGCTAACTGTGAAGGTGGTTAAATACTACTGCAGAATCTCCATCATTTGAAGTTTGCAAGATGGACAGCTATTTGGATGAGAAGGTTTAGATCAGGAGTTAGCAATCTATCCTCCATGGGCTGGATCCAGTCTGCAGATGTGGGGCTTCAGAAGCATTTGGCAGTGGGCATTTCCTGTGCCACAGCACAGAGAAGTGATTGTGCCAAGCACTTCCCTCCTTGTGCTGTGCCAAGATAAAGTGGTGACAGCAGTGGCCTGGCACCCTCCTGCCCACTCATCAACCTTTGCATCATTCCTTCCTGCCACCTGAAAAGGTTGCCAACTTCTGGTTTAGATTTTATAGATTTCATAGACATTAGGGCTGGACAATCATCTAAATCATTATTTAAATGATTCTCTGACTAGATGCCCTCAGGTCCTTCCCATCCCTGTTTTTTTATGATTCTATGATAATGAAGAAACATTTTTCTGAGCTGTGTCCTGCCTCTTGCGTAACACCAGCCTACACTGTAACTTGGCTCTCCACAGTGCTATTAATCTGTTATTTTCATGAACACAAGTTTGATACAAAATGCAAGACTGACCACACAGAAATCACATTCTGAAATAGATTTCTTTCTGTTAAACTTTAAATGCAGGTTCATCTTCATGTCACCCAAAACTCAGTAGTTTTCACTGGCTATAAAGTCTCTGGGTATAATTGTTTGGTGAACAATGAGCTATGACTCCACTTACCTTAATCCAGTTGTAATGACGTATAAATATCAAAATAAGCATTTGTTCATTACAGATAACTCTGTAGGCCAAATACTGTTCTCATTGGGCATGTCTAAATGAGATGCAACTGCACAGTTGCTACCGCACATCTATTTAGTACTTGTATTAGCACGTACTAAATAAATGCACAGAAACTTAAGTTACTGTGCAGTAGTGTCGACAAATGTCTTTTAGGTAATGCTGCTGCTCAGTAGTGTATATAGGAGCACTATCCATGCTGTGACATGCTACTGCACAGTATTTTACTGCTACTGCACAGTCAGTGTCTCATGTAAATGCACCCAGTGACAGTCTAAAATAATGCAATTGATTTTAAAAGGAGTTTCTCTGGATTGACTTTGTTTTTTCTCTAGAAAAATATGAATTCATAAACATTGCCAGTTTTAAGATACAGCATGATAAACATAATCATAATGCTCTTGAAGACTCTGTTTCATGCTAATTTTAGCAAGAATGTGGTCCATGTTAATGTATCATATAGAGAAAAGTCAGGTATATATGCATACTCATTTTGCTCTCATAACTTTCTCCATTAGCTATGACCACGAAGGACGACTAACCAATGTAACACGCCCCACTGGAGTGGTTACCAGCCTTCACCGTGAAATGGAAAAGTCTATCACCATAGATATTGAGAATTCCAATCGAGATGATGATGTTACAGTCATTACCAATCTTTCCTCAGTGGAGGCTTCCTACACAGTAGTTCAAGGTACAGACATATACTGTTCAGCATATCATACATAGACACCCAGTATCCTCGTAAGAATTCAGAGTAGCCATTCAGAATAATCATTTGAGCTTCTGAAAAGGTCTGAACACTTCTGAACTGGTAAAAACACAAAATTTTTCGGCAAGAAAGAATGACTCCCATAAGCACACTATTAAACTTGCAGATCTTCAGGGCAAGCAGAAGGAAGTGCTGTCTAATTTAGTTTAATCAGTACCTGCTGGAGAACATTGGTTCTGCTGATGCATTTATATCAAGTTTGCTTCACATGCTTTCAATGCAACATTGGCTATATCTTCACTGCCAAAAACAGTGAGGTTTGGTTGGGAAAAGTTAGCTCACTCTGTGTAAAATCCCAGAAGAGCAGCTGGTTTTTGCTATGATGAGCTTAAGTGAGGTCAGCTCCCAGCCCTACACCAATATTTATGCAAGTTCTTTCAACTGATTGGATCTACTCATTTTAGTAAAATCAGAATCAGGGCCTTTCATGCTGCAGTGACAAATAGGTAGTTTACTATGTGATTTCATTGCCCATCAGCACTTCAGATAACAAAGGCACAGTACAGTCCCAGAGATTAGCAATTAAGAAGATAAACACTCCTTTAGGTGCAACTTCCTGATGTGGACCAAATATTGTAGTGTGATATAAAGTCATAGTTACCAAATATAGATTGAAAAGAATTCTGTGGGTGATGTTTTTTTAATTAAGAGATAATGTCACTGGCATCAGAACATTGTTGTAGGACAATAGTCTTCTTCTGACAGAAATGTCAACATTTATAGACTATTATCCTGTGATGCATCCTTTTCCAATGACTCTATTCCAGTTATACCACATGATTAATTATGTAGATGTTATCCTTTTGTCAGATGGGCATTGATGCTCAGATGGCAGCTGCACACTATACAGGTATTGAAAACCTCTGTTTCAATTGCCTTTCAGAAGGGACCTCACTGGTGTCAACCAGGCAGAGAATAACATGACCATAAAAGTACAGGTTTATTTTTATAACTTTTATCAGTAAGCAAAAAGGCCAGGCATCTGATTGGCTAGCACAGCTCTTTTGTAGTAGATTGAAGAATGACATGCACACAAAGGGTTGTTGCTGCCAGCCTGTATTGTTGGAGCATCGCACGTTTAGGATTTAAAGCTAATCTATAATACCCTGCCATGTGTCTGCTGGGAGGGCAGTTTTTAAACAGAGAAAGAAAAAGAAGAGGGGCTTACTTTCTCATTCCTGACAAAATTTCCAACAGAAACTTTTTATAACCCAAAATTTAATAGGTTTGTGGTAGATCCAGTAGTTGAATTAAAATCATTTTTCCTCTGAGTTTTGCTGAGTTTAAAAATGCATTCACATAAATTATGCTGTGAAAGACATCAATATACATTTTGATTTATAATTAACAGTAAAGGGAAAATATAGTGGGATGTTTTTTCTGCAGGCTCACAGTATTAATATGGTTGTTCTTTACATAAATCAATAGCAATGGTAATTTCCACTGTATCACCATGTAAGTGGTAATTGCAAGCAGACTTCACTTGACATCAACGGAAGTGCCATGAAAACCTATCAAATTAGGTGAGGTGTTCTTTTTATGACTGAAGTAGCTACATAATTTTCTTCTCTCCAGATCAAGTGAGGAATAGCTACCAGCTCTGTAATAATGGCACTTTGAGAGTGATGTATGCCAATGGAATGAGCATTAGCTTCCACAGTGAACCTCATGTCCTGACCGGCACTGTAACCCCCACCATAGGACGGTGTAATATTTCCCTACCAATGGAAAATGGCTTAAACTCAATTGAATGGCGACTAAGAAAAGAACAGATTAAAGGCAAAGTGACTGTGTTTGGAAGAAAGCTCAGGGTAAGTGTCATTACAAAATAATGTTTTCTCCTCTATACAGACTCTTTTCCATATGGAAGGGTATTTTATTCCATTTTGATTCATAGATTGGAAGTGAGTTAGATGCAAATTAAATATGAGGATAGTCAGCTGTTACTGGCTGTGGAAGTTCTGTCATTAGAAGAGGATGGTAAAAATGCCTAGTACAGTGCTAGGACCCCACAGCACTTGTGAAAATGTAGGCTTTCTAACAGGAAGATTGATGTCCTGACCTTTGGGGGTCTCTTGCAGTACATACCATTCTGCAGAAGAATTAGTCCCATGAGCCAAACAGAATCCTTGTTTGCCTAACTGCATTCTACTTCACCTAAATTCCAGTAACCATTTCTATGAGACAGGTATTGTTTTTATTTCTTTTCCAGAATTGCCTAATTATATAAAACAATGATCATTTTTTCATCCCCATCCCCCTAAGGTGCCCAGAGTTTCAGAGGTGGATGAAGTGGCCCCAGGATGCACAGACTGGAAAGGATTTAGGACTAATGGGGTGAAAAAAGCCATGACCCTAATTCAAAGCCTATTCAAGTCAATTTAAAATTTTCTGTTGATGTGATTAGGTATTGGATCAGGCTTTATAGGCATAGGGAGGTGGTGTTAAAATTAGATATTCTGTGTTAAATTAAGTGCTTAGTAATTTGCAGGTGCAATATAGGATGTTAACATTTTAATAGTTTTCTGTTGTCCAGTGGTTAGCTAATTCTCAGTGCTGACTTATCAATCGTCTTTCCTGTTTTCCTTATACTACTGCCCATTCCTTCAGAGTCGCATGCTCTTGTAATTTTCTTGTAGAAGACAAATTTTTAAAAAAGGAATGAGATTAGCAGCTAAAGTCTTAATGACTGGATTTCAGGGCTGTATAATTGATTTTTGATATGCTGTACTCCAGAAGTTGATTATTAAGATAAATCAGCTCTGCATGTTGACTAGGTCTTCAAAACAAAAATAAATGAGGCCCTAAAATAAAGTGGCTATAATCCTTACTCTAAAAATTAAAAACTTAATGGAGGTACTTGTGGTAATTAGCTAAATGCACAAGTCTTAAAACTGAAACCTTTCCAGAGTTAGATTCTCTAGCATCATGTTTATGCAAATCAAAACACAGCTTTATCTATCAACACCTCAACATTTAATTGTCTGCTGTTAGTTCCTGTAACAATAATCACATATCCATTTAGCTCTGTTAAATGAAAATCACCATGAGATTATAATAGGTTGAGTGGACTGAAAATGCAATTTGAAAATGAGGGAGAAAGCATAGAATTTATTTGCATCTCATTTATTTTAATTTATCTTTGTAAACTGTTTAGTGAATAAAATAAAATAATTGTATTGGAAAATTGTGAGGAAGCACCTGGAAAGCAGGCTAGGCAGAAGGATGCAGTAATGTGGGATATAACAGTAGCAACGGGAGAAAAACCAGGAACCTGTAGACTCTAGTGGGTATTTAAAACCAATCTGAACACACACGTACCTCCACAGTGAGGCCTAAAATTGGGACCAAGACCCAGAACAAGAGGGAAGTGGAAGGCTCTAGTGCAAGAGCCTGCCCTTGTATGGGATTAATGTCTTAAGGGAAAATACCGTTTTTAGTATTATGTCTCCCACTTGAAATTTCTTATGTAAATATGAGCAGCAACTAGGGCAAGAAAACAATCTAAAGTGAAAGAGGAGTCTGATACAGTCAGTTCTTGATGACTGGAACTCGGGTACTGTGTGGTGAGGGGTACCAGTACAAAAACCAACATAAAAAGATTATTTGAGTATTATGTGCTAGCAGGACTCTGATAACAAGCTCATTTGTTTTCTTCTGGACAGCAACCTCCCGCTGTTTAACACACAAATAACCCCTTGCAGTATATCCCATCAGCTGTATGGTTGCATATTAGTAATTCTATACTTCATCCCAGGCGTCTTGTCCAGTACAACAGTGTACCATTAGCAGTTCTTTATCCTTGTAGTTTACCCTGCTCATCAAATCATTTGAACGTGATTTATGAGTTTTCAGCACTTAATTTCAAGCTAAGCCTCCTACATGTGTATCAACCATAATACAGCTGCCTGAGCTCCCTAAGGGCAAGAGAGATGGGACTGCTAGTAGTGATGGCAGGGAGAATTTTGGTGGGGGAAAGGGTCCCAAGTGTAGAGCTCATCTAGGCACCTACTCACAGCTGAGATAAGTGTATCTGAAAGGCTATACAGTGGATGTGAAGGCATTATATCTCCTGCCTATGACAGCATAAACCTCAGCTGAAACTAGGGAACCTGGCCCCTCAACATGAGGCCGACTCCAAGTTTATGTCTACCTAGCAAACTGAAGATGTAATTGTAACACAGATCTGAATGCCTGTGCTAACTTTAAGATGGGTAGCACAGGTAACAAAAGCAATGAAGACACAGCCGTTGGGCTAGCAACCAGATTACATACCAAGGGGTCCCTTGTTTTCTGGTGAGAATCAGTCAATGCTGATGCCCATATCTACATCATTGTTGTTACCTGTCCCAGCTCTTCCTATAAACACATCTTTATTTGGATATGCATACACTTCCAGAAAGCCATAATGAAGCAAAGACTTATTCTTTACCTTTACATTAACCACTTTATTGTCTACTATTTCATTATCAAGAGTATGTTGAATGTCATGCAGGAGGTGTAATACAGAGCCCTATGGGAGGTTCCACTCCAGGGATTTTTTACATACTTAAGTAATTTTTGTTGGAAGAGCCATTAACCAGATTCTAGAAGGACTCTTCCCTATTGTGACTTACACAGCAACAGCAAAAGGAAGAAACAGATGTGCGTGTAGGTAGCAGAACAAAAGAAAAATAGCTTGCTGGATAATCTTCAGTCATGATATTTGTAATAGTGTTATTAGTGTTCCCAAAAGAAGTAGGAGTTAGTCATTTGTTTGGGTTTCTATATAATTAATATGACATTGCAATTATACTCTGTGGTGTTGCGTATTTTACAAATGAAAACCAAGTTACTGAGTTATCAAAGCAGGTGCTGCTTTATTCTCTGAGTAATGTTTATGTGTGCGTAACTATTCTTCTGTGTAATGATTTCAGAAAGCTAGTGCTTCACTTCACTATGACAGAAAACCTATTAACCTTCATGAAACATATTCAGTTTCTTTTTGTGAAAAAAGAGAGAACGTTTCAACTCAGATTTTCAGACAAAGATTATCTGTTATGAGGTTAAAAAAAATGTAAAGGATGTAAAATTCATATAAGAGAGCTGGATTTTCAGACTTTTAGTTCCTATTCACTCACTGCCTGCAAAAATTACCCAAGGTGGAAGAACCCACATGCCATCCATCCCAGAGGAAGAAACAATGCAGGAACGCTTTTGTTACTGGGCTGTGACACTAGATTAGCATCTCCAGAGGTTCAGAAAGCAACTTCGTAGTGCTCCCAAACCTGGTTTTATTGCTCTTCTGTGTTTTTCCAATTATGTATTAAAGCAGAATGTCATTATTTACTGTTACAAAGTCATGATGCAGTGCAGGAGAAAATCCAAAGAACTAGAGGTCCAGAGGAGATGAGGCCTAAAACCTGGAAATTTTATTTAAGGCTCTCTAATTATATAATAATTAACTTAAAATGCCTTGTAATGCTCACATAGGAAAGCTGGTAATATATTCACTGAGCTTATTTGAGAAGGGACTTTTCTTCTTCAAAATATGGATATTCTGAGATTTTTATGAGAGTTCAGAAATACACTAGAGAAATTTCCCTTTAATTTTATGTCAGTTGTCTCTGATACATTAATATCTGGGTAGTGAAAGCTATCTTATGCTTCCCAGCAGATCTTTACAAAGCAAGGGATTTCCATACACAACTGACATTCACACCAATTTTATGCACACACCTCTGAAAGTGTGCCCACTAGCTTGAGTTTTGCTTCCAAGTCTCCTTTCCCATTAGATCCTTGAATAACAAATGGGATAGTTGAGCACTTCCAGTGTATTAAACACACACACACACCCCTCTCTGTATCGGAACCAATCTATTTGGCAATATCAAAACCTTCTCTAGGAAATCCCACATGAAGAGCTCTTTCTAAGAGTTACCCACTGAGGAAATGAAAATAGTGTTAAAGAATTTTACTAACGGGAGGAAATCAGACTGAGGAAAACGAACGATAATTAAAAATAATTATTTCTTTATGAACACAAAATCATATTAATTTTAAAATTGCTTTCTGTATAGCTGAATTCCTACAGAGGAATTCAGTAGGGTTGGGATGGGAATTGGGCTTACCCTGTCAGTGAAAATAACTCAGAATAACTTTTATGTCCTCTAGGATGGCTCAGGGTTAATTTACATATTGTTTGATGTGCAATTTAAGTTTGGATAAGAAAAAATGTTGCTTAATCAAAGCTACTATAAAGCTGAAGCACAAATTCCCAGGAACTGACGAATATTTCTTAAGTAGTCACTGCTGTCAAAAGATATCTATTTAAAGACTTCTTCTTTATTAATGGTGCATTTACAATTAAATTAGTTAAGAAGCTTTATTAGATTATAGCATTGGCCTGGATCTTTGGCTCAGCCTCCAGTGAAAATATTTATCTCGCTCATTATGGAATTTGTAGCAGAAAACACTATAGTTAAGGTTATGTATGCCATATCTATAACCCCTTGGTCCTGTTTTGCTTACAAGTTTCAAAAAAGTCTCTTGTGGATTTGAAAGTTTTCATACTGTACTTTGGTTTTGAAAAGTTTAATTGAACAAAGCAGGAAAGTGAAATACATTTACCCAATCTAAAGAAGTTTTTTAAACTTTTCTTGTAACCAAGGTTTTTTGTGTAAATCCAATATCTTTTATTCGACAAACTAAAATAGTTGGAAAAATTCTTCTTAACAAGCTTTTGGGTCCAAACATCAGGCTGAAGAAGCGTCTGCAGTTGGTCTGTGCTTTTTTGCTTACTAGGGAGTCACATTTGCAAGATGCTGGGAGTCCAGTTTGCTCAGCAGTACAGTCTAGGATCAGAGCTCAAAGGCTCAAAAAAGGAATGAACTTGCAAAATAGTGCATGTGTTGAGCCTGTAAGGAAAAAAGCCTCTGAGTTGATCATGGAGGAAATAATTAAGGAAGTATTGAAGCCAGGAGTTCCCAACCTGGGGGGTTCAACCCCCAGAGTCATCCAGCAAATCTTTCTTTATGGTTAGAAACAGATGTTGTATTTATCCCTGGATAAGTTGTGCTTCTGTTTGTCTGGGAACAAAAGTATTCCCAGGATTGGCGTGTACACACATCACCCTTCTAATCAGGTTTTAGTGAGTTGCTGAATTCAGTACAGGTATCCCAGAATTTTCTGTCCTTGATTCAATGATGCAATCCTGGGCTACCTATACAGACATGCTTGGCAATATCCCAGGGTAAACTGTTATTATGTCTTATCCAGGAAATGTTTTTTAGGTTTTATCCTAGGACAATGGACATAATGTCTGTATAGCTGCACTTTGTCCCAGGATAACATGGTTTATCCCAAGACAAATATGATGTCTGTTCACAGCCAAAAGCTGGATATAAAGATGAAAATTATTTTTTATATCATAACTTAGGGTTGTAATAAGGAAAGGTTGAGAATGACTGGTGTTAGCAGTAGGAAAATGACCTCTGAGCATGTTCAGTGGTTAGCTGCTAAATGCTAGCAGCCTATATTTTGAGTAGTAGGTGACAGTATAGCTGTCAAGCGTGACAAGCCTAGGGCTTTCTCCTGGGGACTACAGCTAAGCCAAGCTGCATGGATGTTGCAAATGTCTCAATAAAACCTTTGGAAAACATCTAAATCTTAGGGATAGGGAACAATTGTGAAAATGAAGCCATTACAAATCCTGCAAATTTTAGTAAGTTTTGGAACATTTTATTTTCATACTTATTATTTTCAATGTAGACATTAGCACAATGGGTTAGTGCTTACTGATCACTGAATACAGCCTATTTCTATTTGAATAGGTCCATGGAAGGAACCTGTTGTCCATTGATTATGACCGGAATATACGCACAGAAAAAATATATGATGATCACAGAAAATTTACATTGCGGATAATTTATGATCAGTTAGGACGTCCTTTTCTTTGGCTACCCAGCAGTGGGCTGGCTGCTGTGAACGTCTCTTATTTCTTCAATGGACGATTGGCTGGACTTCAGCGTGGTGCCATGAGTGAAAGAACAGATATAGATAAACAAGGCAGGATTATATCCCGCATGTTTGCTGATGGGAAAGTGTGGAGTTATACATACCTGGAAAAAGTAGGTGACTCAATTTAAACTACAACATTCACTACAAAGAGACTGTTCAATTACATGTTGTTTCTGGCCTTCATCCACAAAATTAATCTAGAAACCTTGGTGTTCCAATAGTTAAGAATTCTTTTGTACCTAATCTGTGAATCTTCTAGTTTTTCAATTAATCAAAGGACATACTTTCTTCGTGGTTCAGCTCCTCCAATATTTCCATAAAACAGAATAGCTCACCACATAATAGCATAAACTAACAGGATAAATTTTACTATTTTAAGACTGAAAATGCATGACTAAACCTGGCAGAATAGCCAGTAGCAGCAGATAACTTATCTGTAATCATTATTTATTAAGTGAAAATATGGTAATTCATCTCTAGTTAGCCTAGTTTAAGACACTTTGATCTTGGAAGTTTGTCTAATACTTAAAAACACTGCATGTCATGTTCCCTCCTCCACACTATTGTTTAAGTATGCTAGAGCTGTTCTTTATGCTAACTTTTCTACTTATGTATTATAGCAATCAGTGTGAATTACAACTGCCAGAGGAGATATAAATTAACACATTAGTCTCACTTCCCACAGAAAGTACTAAGAGACCCAAGATGCTGATACAATGTGCTTCAGCTCCTTGTATTTCCTTCTCAGGAGCCATGTCTACACAAGAGACTGATTCAGCAGTCATTACTGCGCAGTAACCCACATTACTGCACAGTAGCGATGATGAACGGCTTTTTTATGACAATGGCTGCTCAGCAGCCTAAGACTAATGTGCAGTAGCATCACATCACGGTTTCTGCCAGGCGACACTACTGTGCAGTAGTCTCGGGCCACTACACAGGCAATGTCTTGTATAGATGCAGCTGGGGTTGATAACCTTTTTCAAAGTGACAAATTTACTTCTCAGACTTGTTGGCAGTATATTCATACTGTGGGTCAGCACTGTAACCTGAGATTTAAGTATGGCTTTTGTATTGTTGTAACACTAAAACCTGCTGGGTAATGTTTAATCTAAAAATATTTTCCCTGATAAGTTTACAAGTAAAAGAAAGTGAGAAATAGTGAAATTAAATAATCATTATCTTTTTTTTAATAGTCTATGGTACTACTACTTCAGAGCCAGCGGCAGTACATCTTTGAGTATGATTCCTCAGACCGGCTCCACGCTGTTACCATGCCTAGTGTTGCTCGACACAGCATGTCTACTCATACATCTATTGGCTACATTAGGAATATTTATAATCCTCCTGAAAGCAATGCTTCAGTGATTTTTGATTACAGTGATGATGGCAGGATTCTGAAAACATCATTTTTAGGAACTGGGCGACAAGTGTTCTACAAGTATGGAAAACTATCCAAGTTGTCTGAAATTGTTTATGACAGTACTGCAGTTACTTTTGGATATGATGAAACTACTGGAGTCCTGAAAATGGTGAACTTACAGAGTGGTGGGTTTTCATGCACAATTCGATACCGTAAAATTGGTCCACTGGTTGACAAACAAATCTATAGGTTCTCTGAAGAAGGCATGGTCAATGCGAGGTTTGATTATACCTATCATGATAATAGCTTTCGAATTGCTAGCATCAAGCCTATAATAAGTGAGACACCTCTTCCAGTTGATCTTTACCGTTATGATGAAATCTCTGGAAAAGTAGAGCATTTTGGCAAATTTGGAGTCATCTATTATGATATAAATCAAATCATTACTACCGCAGTGATGACACTGAGTAAACACTTTGATACCCATGGACGCATTAAAGAGGTTCAGTATGAAATGTTCAGATCACTCATGTACTGGATGACAGTCCAGTATGATAGCATGGGAAGAGTGACTAAGAGAGAACTGAAACTTGGACCTTATGCCAACACAACTAAATATACCTATGATTACGATGGAGATGGGCAGCTCCAAAGTGTGGCGGTAAATGACAGGCCAACCTGGCGTTATAGTTATGATCTTAATGGGAATCTTCATCTCTTGAATCCAGGAAATAGTGTCCGATTGATGCCTCTACGGTATGATCTTAGAGACAGGATTACACGTCTGGGTGACATGCCATACAAAATTGATGATGATGGATTCTTGTGCCAGCGAGGCTCAGATATATTTGAATACAATTCCAAAGGTCTCTTAACAAGAGCTTACAACAAAGCAAGTGGATGGAGTGTTCAGTACCGTTATGATGGACTGGGGCGAAGGGCTTCTTGTAAAACTAACCTGGGGCACCATCTTCAGTACTTTTATGCTGATCTTCACAACCCAACAAGAGTAACACACATCTATAACCATTCCAATTCAGAGATTACCTCTTTATACTATGATTTACAAGGCCATCTCTTTGCAATGGAAAGCAGCAGTGGAGAAGAATACTATGTCGCCTCTGATAACACAGGAACACCCTTGGCAGTATTTAGTATCAATGGCCTCATGATCAAGCAACTTCAGTATACTGCATATGGAGAAATATATTATGATTCCAACCCTGACTTCCAATTAGTTATTGGATTTCATGGAGGATTATATGACCCTCTGACAAAACTGGTCCATTTTACTCAGAGAGACTATGACGTTCTGGCTGGGCGCTGGACATCTCCTGATTACACAATGTGGAAAAACATCGGTAAGGAGCCTGCTCCGTTCAACTTGTACATGTTCAAGAGCAACAACCCTCTCAGCAATGAATTGGATTTAAAGAATTATGTAACAGGTGAGAACTCCATATCAGTTCTTTGTTTATATATTTAAACTAAATTTCTTTATGCTTGGAAGTTTGTGTTGGAAAAGGAAATTGATCAGATTTCTCCATCTTAGGACCCCCCTCCCTTGTGTCCCTATCACCTGCAGAGCCCTTCTCTCATTAAGGTAGAACCACTTTCCCTTTAGACAAGATGAAAAGGGCTGCACGATCTTGATCCCTAATACTTGTTTCTTATGCAATGCCCCCAAAATAAGAGTCCATGAAAGGGAGAACACACTTGGTTGTGAAGTAAAGAAGAAATCACTTCCAACTAATAATAATTCTTAGCATTTATATAGTACTTGTCATATATGTCTCAAACTCCTGCCCAAAGAAAAGTTCAATTATCTCTGTTTTACAAATGAGGAAACCAAAGAAAAGAGGGAAAGTGATTTGCCAGAGTCACCCAACAGGAGAGTGGCAGGAATTAGGATGCAAGTCTCTTGACTCCCTGTCCATCCAACATTATCTCAAAATTATATGATAAATTTAAATATGGCTCTGGCTCTGGCTCTGGTTGTACACTAGCATTCTTTTAAACCACTGCTCCCCCATTCAAGCTTTCATATCAAACAGTGTCCTTTGGTACTGCTTTAAAAATAGAAACTTGTTTAAAATAATGTTTCCCCTTGGAAAACTGAGAACTTTTGGGGAACATCTGTAGCGTTGCAATGCAAAAAACAATAATTTTCGTTTAGATTAAACATATATCAGGATTGGGTTAAACTTGTAACCTCCTCTTAATTAGTACTAATTTGGCACTTAGTAAAAATCACATAGAACTTGAAGTAGCTGCTAACACATATTTTAAAATGAAAGGTAATTAAGATATGTTCAGGAGAAACTCTTTCGAAGTTAAATCTCTAACACCTGGTAATTAAAGCAGAGGTATCATTTAACAAATAATCAAAGAGTTGCCATAATTTTAGTGGCAGTTAGAACTTCAAGTGAAATGTGATTTTTTTTTTAAAGGAAAGCAATATTAGGATGTTGGTAGTTGTTTCTGAATGCAACTACACTATAGGCATAGCATTCCTTAGGCCCTACAGCTTATTTGCAGGGTGAATACTCTGGGACCCTGGACAGAGTTAATATTTGAAGAGCTTCAAGTGCCTTTGCATATGTACAAGTGTTACACTTAGATCCGCCTAATCACACTAGGGCAATCTAAATGCCCCAGCGTACAAGTTTTCACTGAGCTGAGGTAGTCCTAAAAATGGTGCATCTGATCTAAACTTAGTTCTCAGCAGACCTGCTCACTGACAGACATGCAGGTCCCTGCTCTAACTCATGGTACTTAACACAAAGTACCATGAGTTAGAGTGACTCCCCCCACCCCCGACCCAACAGACATCCATCTATTTGGTGGGGAGGGAGAGAATCAATCTCCACTTTGGAACTGATCCAGCAGAGGAGCCTGCATGCAGACTTTCTCCTCTAACTCCCCTCCCCGCTATCCCTCCAGCTGCAGTGCTGTCTGCAGGAAGGGATGGGGGAGAAGGGAGGGAAGGGAGCTGTGGGCTGTGGTTTGCCCGACCTGAGCTGCAGGGGGAGGGGACTGAAGGGGGGCTGTGAGATGGGGCCCTCCAATTCACCCATCCCCACTCCAGCTTATGTTAGGAAAACCCCAGCCCACAGCTCCCTCCTGTCCCTTCTCCCCCATCCCTTCCCATAGACAGCACCAGGAACGGGGCTGGGCTGCATCAGTGCAACCCTAATCATTCTGACAGACTGACCCTAGGGAACAGAAGTTCCCTAAGGCATTTCACTTTGAAGCGCCTTCATCTAAACCCTCATGAGAGTTAATTGTACCATGCAATCAACCACGTTTAAAGCACTCTGCAACCACACATGTGTCTTGGCATGACTGTAGAGCACTTTCAGGTGGCCAAGCATACTTGTCACTTCTGTCTGCGTCCCATGTTCCAAGACACAAGTCTGGTTAGTCCTTCAGATATCCCACATTGTACTGTTCCTCACCACCCCCGCAACTCTGCCGCAAGTGGCCTCTCTGGTGCCTGACCAGAACTCCAGCGCCCCTTTTTGTCTCCTGGTTTGTCAGCACTTTTTATCAATGGGCTCCCTTGCATTTGCTTCTTCAATAAACACTGTCTTTCTCACAACCAGCTGTGTCCTCACTCCCTACTCAACAGCCCTTGGAGACGCAAGTAATCTGTCCACTGTTCCCCAACACCCAGCCACACCAAGTCAGGCAAACCCGCTGCAGAGTTCGGTCAGGTGCAGGCTACTGAACTTTCATGTTGAGAGAAAGGAAAGCAGAAAAGTGAAAACACCCCTAGTCATAAGTCACCCTCCCCTGTGACCCCAAAACATGAATTCATGCATTTCTTCTACCCACCCCTCACCTCCCATCCACCATAAGGCAGAGTGCTCACTCCCATCCCCTGGTGTCAGAGACACAGCACTTCAACTCATGAAAGGTGATTGTTCTACTTGGAACATTAGGGCACTGTATCTGTGGACCCCTCTGACCCATAACAACTGTAAATTAGATCCCAGTCAGTGGCATTTGGGAACAGTTCGTTACATGTGTCCACACCCTGTTTGCTTATTTCACCCTGTTTGAGTTACTAAAAAAATGCTAATGCAGAAGATAGACCCCCTCCTGCTCACTGCTTTGTGTGACATAGTCTTAAAGCTAAGATGGTGGAGTCACATTACTAGTCACATTAGCTATTTTTCAGGACTTGAACAGGATGGAATCGCATATTGCTTAGGCACCTGACAAGTACAATAGCATTGGCCCAGTGTGCCCTGTCTCATCTTAAGAGATTTTATTACATTCAGATGTTATATCATTTTCATTCATGCATCCACAAAAGAAATTCAGGAAAGATACATTAATTGCTTCTATATCATGCATTTCACCATAATACTATAATAATGGTGATGAAGATACTTGCTGCTCTCATGGGCTTCTACAAGTCTTTGGACAAGAAGTCATTATATAAATAGCTTAATTTTCATAAATGAGTAATGAACACAACCTCCTTTATGCACAGCCCTTTATATGCATATTTACAGTCAACTGCTCATTTGTTGACAGTTTTTGCTAAAGGAGAGGATTCCTCCAGCTGTGTAATGACATATTATAAAGAACATTAGAAAAGAAAAATAATGAACTATTATAATGTGTGTGGAGGGAGATTCCTTTTTATTGCTAGATGAGAAAAATTAAAGTAAATTCTTTGGCAGGTAATGTTGTACCGAATGAAATAAACTGAAACCATAGAAAGGACTAAGAGTCCTACTTTATGGATAGCCATAGGGAAAAAATAAATTAGGTATAATATAATGGGAGATTTGTACAATTATCTTTAAGATAATGGGGGTAGAATCTGTAATGAATTTTTCAAGGAGGACAAAAGAATCGCTAAAATGTTAAAAAATTCCACTACAATGAACTCTTCAGCAGCTCAGCACAGTCTTAAACATCACACACACTTTTTTTTTAAGAAAGTAAAAAAGCATTCATTCTCCCTCACAGTCTCATTTTTCAGGAGAAAGAGGGACAGAAAACTGAAGTTTTCCATAAACATTATTATTTTTTAAATGTGAATAACTATAAATGTGTTCCTCTTCAAAACTAGAAAGTGAAAGCTGAAACTGGTTTCTGAAAATACTTTGCTCTTTCTAAAGCAAATCTAGTAGTCAGGATTAGCCAGAGCTGCCTCGTTCAGAACCAACGCACAGAACATCACAAAGCTCAAACTGGAGCACATATGCAAAAGACTTGCAGTGAGAAACTCAAATAAGGTCTTGATCCTACAAAGACTTAAACAGGTGCTTCATTTTACACTGTTGACTTGAATTCAGCTATTGCTAGTGTCCAGAGTTAAACATTTACATCTTGCAGGAGTGGGGTCTAAGAGGAAAACCAGACTGTACACAAGAGGAATTTTCCAAGTGTTCTTCAAAACAGTAAATGGGAAGTGTGTCACATCCAGTGTAGTTGCAGGAGGTGACAGACATGAGGAACAGTACAGAAAATGTTTACTGGTAAAGGATTCAGAGATATTGGGTTTACTGGAGACCTCATATCTCACTAGTCAGCAATTTCTATGAATTTACAGTAGTCATTCTTGTAACAGCTCACTGTGGAACAGTATGGTTCTGGGAACTGGCAAATAAAAAAAAATTAAAAATTCTGAGTTCAAACTCTAAGCTCATAATTTTAACTGTAGCATCCCTGAGATACACATCTCTTTCTCACTCACTCGTTTATTTTTTTATTTTTAGATGTGAAAAGCTGGCTGGTGATGTTTGGATTTCAGCTCAGCAACATTATTCCTGGTTTCCCTAGAGCAAAAATGTACTTTGTACCTCCTCCATATGAATTGTCAGAGAGTCAAGCATGTGAAAATGGACAGGTAGGCACCAGTTTGTGCTGGGCTTACAGTGATTTTGCCAATCTTACCTTGCATACGGGCATCATTCCATGAAAAAAAGAAATACATCAAGGGGAGGAGTAGCACCAAAGAGGGAGAAGAATTATTCAAGCTAAAGGACACTGAGTAAATATGTATATACTGGCCCAGAATATATTTAAGTTAGAAAGTAAAAGAAATCCCTAACTGTCAGAAGAGTGAGGTTCTGGTACAGGCTCCCAATAGGAGTTGTACTGGCCAAAAAACAAACATTTGTAAGTTGGAGTTTGTTAAGTTTAGGAAGGGGATTATAGGATGCGGTGCCTGAAGTGGCAGGGTATTGCACTTAATGGCTTAGGAAGTGCCTTCCAGTCTTATGTTTCTATAGTGTCTAAGGTAAGTAGGGTAGAGAAAAGAATATTTTTTAAGAGTGAAATGAAATACAGTATCATTAGTTCTTCATTCATGTGCACTTGAGTTCCTGTTTGACTATCAACATGCAAGGGAAATCTCAAGGTGTAATTTACCATCTGTTCTACCTCTACGGTCATAATCTTACGCCTTTGGTGTACAGCAATAAAACTGGTTTGTAGTGACTGTACTGTTTAAAAAAGCTTTACTCCCAATGTTATATGGAGAAAGTGTTACTTTTTAAAATTTATTTGACATTTGGGGGTTTTTTGGTACTGCAATTAAACTGTTATCCACTAATGTTTATTACTTTGTCAAAACGAGACAAAAATATATTCGAAATTACTTATGCAAATAAATACTAGGCCAGCTTCTGACATCAGTTGTTAGCAGTTATTCCTTCTTAAGTCTTTGATCCTATAATATGTATATGCACTGTTCACTTTAGTTGTACAGTATATGACTTTGTACAGTATGTAGGCAGGAAGCAACAGCGTGAATAGCACTTCATATAACTTGCTGTTTTTCACAGTACTTTGTCACTCATCTTTTTAATAAGGTTTAAAACAGGTCTTTGAAGTCAACATTTTCAAACAGTCTCTGTCTTCTTTGTTTATTCTTGCAGCTAATTACTGGAGTCCAGCAGACAACAGAAAGACACAATCAAGCATTTATGGCCCTGGAGGGACAGGTCATCTCTAAACGATTACATGCCAACATTAGAGAGAAAGCAGGGCACTGGTTTGCCACAACCACTCCCATTATTGGGAAAGGGATCATGTTTGCTGTAAAGGAAGGCCGTGTAACCACTGGCATTTCCAGCATAGCCACAGAAGACAGCAGAAAAATTGCCTCTGTCCTTAACAATGCTTACTACTTGGAAAAAATGCACTACAGCACTGAGGGAAAGGATACTCATTACTTTGTAAAGATTGGATCATCCGACAGTGACCTCGTCACCCTGGCAATGACCAGTGGGCGGAAGGTACTGGATAGTGGAGTAAACGTTACAGTTTCCCAGCCAACCCTCCTTATCAATGGAAGGACTCGAAGGTTTACTAATATTGAATTCCAGTACTCTACTCTACTGCTTAACATACGCTATGGACTGACCCCTGACACACTGGATGAAGAAAAGGCAAGAGTTTTAGACCAGGCTCGACAGCGAGCCTTGGGATCAGCATGGGCCAAAGAACAGCAGAAGGTGCGGGATGGCAAAGAGGGCAGCCGCTTATGGACGGATGGAGAGAAGCAGCAACTTTTGAACACAGGAAGGGTTCAAGGTTACGAGGGATACTATGTACTTCCAGTGGAGCAGTACCCAGAGCTAGCAGACAGTAGCAGCAACATCCAGTTTTTAAGACAGAATGAAATGGGAAAGAGGTAACAAATTAACCTGCTGTCATCCTTTGCTGGATGAATCAGTAGTCACAACTGTTATCTCCTCTCCTAAGGAGATGAAGACCTAAACAGGGGCACTAGGCTGAGCTACTTTGGGATAGTAAGTGGCAAGAAAGCTCACATTTTTTGAGTTAAATGCTACTGTTGAAGTGATTAAAAACCACTTCCTGAAGTGGACTAAAGCCAGACTGAAAACTTTAACCATACAAATTAAAAAGTACCCCTAAAATATTACCCACTTGTTCTGGGTCTAAAGAAAAAAAAAAGAAAAATAAAAAAGAAGGCCTCATATTATATTACCTCACTCCATTCACATGTGAGCAAACTTTAAGAAATCCAAGAGGGCCACCTTCACTAGACCAGCTGATGAAACAAAAAAAGATTCAGACCGCTTGTTTGATAAATATTCAAGAGGTTTTCATTTAAAGCAAAATACAGGTGCATTTAAAACATGACTTTGGGGTGATTTGTGTGTAGCAACTGGAGGGAAATGATAACGCAAGTGAGAGAGCACTGGAAATAGTAAAGAAACATATATTTAAAACATAAAAAACCTGCACTTGCACTCAGACCCTGCGTTTGTCTGGCCTGAAGTTTAATTTATTCAAAGAGGGCAGAGTGTAAAGTTGAATTCAAAATGGTGGCTATAAATCACTACAAATAAATTTCATACTCTGTTTGTCTTTGAAGATTCCATTGTGGACAGTATAACACAGTTACAGGGTGTAGTCTGTTTAGATTCAGTAGTTTGTTGGTATCAGTTCCAGTAGAGCTGTGGGCATTGTGTTACACTATTGCAAATGGGCACCACTTCAGATCACCCTGTACATACATCAGCCAGAAGGCACAATCACTGTTTCAGATTTAAAAATTATTAGTGTGTTTGTTTGGTCGAGAAACTGAGACAATCACATTACAGTCACCGCAAAAGAAAAAAAACAAGTCTAATAAGAACTTTGGTACAAGAACTTTTTTGTAATATACATGTATGAATTGTTCATTGAGTTTTTATATTAATTTTAATTTGCTGCTAAGCAAAGAATAGAGACAGGCAAAGATAATTTATGGCAAAGTGTTTAAATTGTTTATACATAAATAAAGTCTCTAAAACTCCCGTGACTCATTTGTCTTCTATTGTGGAACTCTTTTGAAGGAGAAATGATCTATCAATGGGCCTGTTTGTATAACCTACTATAGTGGCAGCCATCCTTTTTGGCAGGTGTGCCACAAATAGCCCTGCCATCCTCCCCAAGTGCCACTTCTATCCCTTCCCTTTCCCTTAGCTGATCTGCTGTTCAGCTTTCTTCTCCCTGACCAAACTGGTGCTCTGCTTTCTGCCTCCTACCTGTGCTCCCTGCCTGATCTGATGTTCTGCTTTCAGCTCCCTGTCCTATCTGCCACTGTGCTGCCTGACCCCTCCCCACTCTGCCACGTACCACACACACAGGCTGCCCATGCCACCTGTGGCACATATGGCATAGGTTAGCCACTCTGATCTAGTACATGAAGGATTATAAGTGTGGAAGTGGTAAGCTATCATATACCATAAATTCTGCCAGTACTCCTTCCTCTGAACCTCAAGTAAGCACCACGTTCTGATCTAGTATCACTAGCAGCACAGTAACATCAATACTAAACAAACTTGCAAATGCTTTTTTTTAAAGAAGGAGCATTTTTAAACCTGCATGTTGGCAGCTGCCTTGCTGTGTCCCAGGACAGGAAACAGCAAGTCATGCAAAATAAATTAAAAATATCTTCTAACTGGTTTGTTTATTTCTCCTTCATGCAAAATTGAAGGAAAGGTGAAGCCTCTCTCATATGTAACTAACTGGCCACACCTGAGGCTATTGAAACCGATACATGTGAGTACTCAAAATTCAAGGACTCATAGAAATTAGGGCTAAAAGGGACCTCAGATAGTCATCTACTTGACCCTTCAGCCCCAGGGAAGGATCAGCTACACCTAAACTATGCCTGATAGATGTTAGTCTAACTTGTTCTTCTAGTTAACTATCCTCCAAGTACGAAGTTTTTCCTAATGTCAAACTTAACCCTCATTGCAATTTAAGGACACTACTTCTTGTCCTATCCCTGGAGGACTTGGAAAATGGTTTATAACTTTCCTCTCTGAAATAACTTCACATATTTCAAGATTGTTATTATGTATCTATTTCTCCCCTCCCCTGCCCCCCTACTCCTCAAGCTTTCCTCATGGGTCATGTTTTTCTGGACTCTCTCCAATGGGTCCCACATTTTCCTCCAAATGTAGTACCCAAAACAGTATACTCTAGCTGAGGCTGTACCAGCACTAATACAGTAGAATGATTACTTCATATATCTTACTTCATATATGTCTCCCATTCATGTATACCAATTAGTATTTGCCTTTTTCCCCACAGATCCATTTCTGCTGTGGATCCAGTCATTCTTTTTTTTTTCTTTTTTCTTGGTTTTTTTTGGTGCAGTTTATTATTCCTCCATAAGTGTGGATATCACCAGTGGCTGAATGTTGAGACCAATTCAATGTTTGAGGCTACAGGTAAACTTTTTAATGATTCACGAAGTCAGCAGAAGCCCGCAAGTTAAGTGTGAGCTTGAACTCATAGGCAAATGAAGCAAAAGTGTGATAGCTTGTGCTTCACTCTTGGCACGTGCATCCATTTTTATTATTGTACAAACCCAAAGCATGACGTACCTGCTTACTGTGTTTACTAAGTTGTATACAGTAGAATCAAAAGCTCTGTGTTGCTCTGAAGGATGAATGAGGGCACATTTTCTGTCCACAAAGCAAGCATTGTCTTTGTCATGCTATAAATCAGTGGTTACCAACCAGTTGATTGGGATAGACCGGTGGATCCTGGAGCCTGCTGAAGTCAATCCTGGGCTGTGGGGGCTGAGCGCACGCATGCGCCACCCACTAAAGCCTAGCAGGTCAGTCAGCAGGGGCGGCCCGGTAGGGAATATGCAGCAGGGCTCAGGGTGCGAAGCCCAGCCCGCAGCTGCAGCCAGGGTGAGGCAGGAAACAGAGCTATGAGCAGCTCAGGGATGGGGGCCACAGGGAGTGGGGGGGCCATACCACCCAGGAGGGCACAGGGGGGCGTGTGCCCCCGCATCCGCATGTGGGGCAGGGCAGGGCAGACTGCGGCCAGGGCAGTGGCAGTGCAGGGCTGTGCTCAGGCTGGGCGGCTAAGGTGGCAGCACTGGGAGCGGGGCCATAGGGGAGTGAGTGGGGCATAGCCCCTCCAACCCCTGCTCTTAGCACCAGCACCAAGCACAATGTGGGCCAAGCCCAGAGGGAGCAGCTTGGCACAGTCTTCCCCTCCCCTTACCCCTCCTCCCCCAAGGAAATGGGGACCAGGGGCTGGTGGGTGTGGGGGAGGGCGGACTGCAGCTGTGGGCTGGAAGGCTGTGCTGGGGCTGTTCCCACTGGGCTTGACCTGCACTGCACTCAGTAGCGCCACTGGGAGTGGGGTTGGGGGAGCTATCCCCCCCCCATGGCCCTGCTCCCAGCTGCATTGCTTCAGCCACCCAGCCTGAATGCAGCTTGTCCAGAAACAGCCCAGCACTGCTGGTGGCCTGGCCCCAGCCCACCCTGCTCTGCGTGCAGATTTGGGCGTGCCTTCCCAGGCTGTGTGCCCCATCTTCCCCACAACCTCTAGATGAGTCGCTCGTTGCTCTGTCCCCCGCCCTGGCTGTGGAGGGCCTCCTACTTCCTCACTGCCATTGGGGTTGCAGATCAAGGCCCCAGTGGTGAGGAAGGGAGTAGGGCTAGGGCTGGGGCCTCGATCCCCACCCCCGTCCACGGCCCTTTCCCCTCCCTCCGCCTTTCCCCACAGACTTAGCTGCTGGGCAGAGGGAGAGAGCGGGATACATCTTTGGTTCCTTTTAAATTCCAAAAGTGATCTCTGACCAAAAAAGGTTGGAGACCACTTTTATAATTGTTTTATTCAGCTGTAGCCTTCCCCTAGTGTCCCAGACCTACTGAGGCAAAGTATGTTCATACTAAGAAATACCTAATTTTGCAAATCAGTGGAACTACTCATGAAGGAGAAGCACTCCTAAATGTAAGAGTACTGGTCCACTGATATAAACAATGCACAAACTGCAAACATACAGGCTAGAGACAGACATTTAAAAAGCCTGAGAACTGAATTGATTCAATCTTTGCCAGCTAGTCTAACCTGGCTAGGCTAAATCAGTTGTATAACTGGACAGACATCCCAGAAATGCAGGCACATACCCACAGTGGCTCAGGCTAGAAGCCGGGGAGCACTAGAACAACCCTCCTTTCCTTCCACAGCATGGAGCTGAGGGGGGCATGGCCAGTCCCTGGCAGGATGCTCTGATTAGCCCAGCAGGGAATTGATAACAGTGTTTATCACCCAATTAAGGAAACAACAGAAGGACATTACCAGCTACCTATTTATTCTACCTGTTGATTCAGCAGGGACCGTAGCCAGCATGTGGTCTGCTAGCTAATACACAGGCACCTTCTCAGCAAGGAAGAGGAGAAGGGGGAATTCCAGCTTAGCAGGGAGTGATGAGGGGAGAGGGGAAGCAGCCCGTAGTCTCTGGAGCTGCAGCCAGGGAGCAGAGGGGAGGAGCCAGCCCTGCTGTGGAGCAGAGAGCTCTTCCCAGCCCAGGAAGCATGCTGGGATGCTGGGGGGAGTCTAGCTTATTTTAAACCAGCAAGGGGGCTGAGACAGACATTACATAAACCAGTTTGAGCCAAATCAGTTAAGTCCAATACTACATTCAACCTGGTTTATCTCAAACCGGTTTCAGCCATTCTCAAACTGGTTTATGTGCACTGAACATCTGTTCTGTTACAGGTTTAAACCAGTTTCTGATCACTTACACTGGTCTATGTCTGTCCCTAGCCACAGTCTTTTTTCACTCAAATCTTTTTTCACTCCAGCTTCTACTGCATTGCAAACTTTAAACCCTAAGCTCTTGGCTCTGTTTTGTGCTCTTAGCCAACTAATCCCTTACCTGTGGTCACTTTATACTGTTATAACTGAAGGAACGTTGGTAGACCTGTTTTGCTTCTCTGAATGTCATGCATTAGCAAAATGAATGGCTTGGGCCATACTTGCAAAAGTTAGCAAAAGGTTTGAGCTACAAGTGCCTGCTTGCATTTCAGATTTACAGTCATGGAATCATTTATGCTTTGGTTTTAAGAAAAAACAAATGTGTGTGCCATCCTCAGTGATAGCATACTTTTAGCTAGCCCTGGAACATAATAGTTGTTTCATCTGGAAACTGCATCACCACTGTCAAGCCACATGGTGGCAGTTTTGTCTGTATATTGTTTGAAGAATTGTTGGCTCCCCCTCCTCCCTTTACCATAAAATTTAAGCTTCTGGATTTGTTTTACTCAGAGAGCTTCAGATTCTATTAAATGAAATGAAAGCACCAGTGAGGTGAAACCTTAACCTGTGGATTCAAGCATCCCAGAAGTTTGCCAGATGCATTTTGTTAGGTATCATTCAAAAACATCAAGTTTATTAGGCGCTTTTACTAGAATGTCTGGAAACACAACACTGGACCAAAGCCCTGATATTTGAAAACATTTAGCTCCAGGACAAAATTTTGCAGCAATACTAAAATCTAACACCAATGTATTTTCCTCCCCTCAGTTAATTTACACTGCAAAGTCATTGGAGAAGTTGCATTCTTGAAAGTACTATGTATGTAAGTACTATTGTACTTTCATTAATATTGCATGGTGAGGCCCTGGTCCATGTTCACAAACCTCCCCGCCCTCATAAATAACTTCTGCAAATTGCCCAAGGAATTGTACTAATGAACTCTTCCAAAATAAGGTACAGTCTAGTACTCTGTGATCTAATGCATCTTGTCACTTGTAAAACAGACTAGCAAGCATTAACATTTAATTAAGACTTAAGATTTCAAACTTGGAAAGATCAGAAATTCATGTCCACACCATATTTTCAAATCATTCTCTTGCCTACCTTATAATTCACCACAGGCTTACACATCAAGGTCAGTAACATAGTAAAGTAGTAGTTATATGAAACTGAGCAGGGTCTCTGTAGCTGGGTCACAGATCAGGACCCATAAGTCTTGTGCTAGCCAAATGCTAACCACAAACATTAATTCAATACCACTGAGCAAAGATTCTTCTCTGTAGGCCAAACCCCTTAGCACCTAGTTTTCTGATTTTTGTAGAACAAAGTAAGATATTTCTCAAGCCAGCTCAGCATAAAGTTTGGAAATAGGAGCCAAAGACAGAAATTACACATAAACCAGTGTAAGTGACCAGAAACTGGTTCAACTCTGTAACACAACAGGGCTAAGAACAGACAATCAAAAAGCCCAAGGCTGACTCGATTCAGTCTTTGCAGGTCAGTCTAAATTGCAGATATTAAACTAAGAAGCAAATGAACAGACATTCATTTTTGATTTAGGAAATGCAGGCACATGCCTGCAGTAACTCAGGCCAGAAGCCCGAGGGTACTAGAGCATGCCTCCCAGCCACTGCCAAAGGGAAGGGACTGAAGCTCCAAGGCTTTCCACCCCCCAACCCCACCCCACCCCACCACTCTCCCTGCTTCGGCAGAGGGGGTGTGGCCAGGCCCCAGCCCAGGGCTAAGACACTGGAGGTTGGGGATTTAAATCCCCTTGCTAGCACTGACAGGGCC
>NW_017729000.1:35059582-35073666 GCF_001723915.1 Gavialis gangeticus
AAAAAGCCCAAGGCTGACTCGATTCAGTCTTTGCAGGTCAGTCTAAATTGCAGATATTAAACTAAGAAGCAAATGAACAGACATTCATTTTTGATTTAGGAAATGCAGGCACATGCCTGCAGTAACTCAGGCCAGAAGCCCGAGGGTACTAGAGCATGCCTCCCAGCCACTGCCAAAGGGAAGGGACTGAAGCTCCAAAGCTTTCCACCCCCCAACCCCACCCCACCCCACCACTCTCCCTGCTTCGGCAGAGGGGGTGTGGCCAGGCCCCAGCCCAGGGCTAAGACACTGGAGGTTGGGGATTTAAATCCCCTTGCTAGCACTGACAGGGCCCCTGGCCTGGTCTGTGTGGGCAGGGGGGCAGTGCCTGCCAGGCTTCTGGACCCCCACCCCATGCTCCCCACTTGAAGGGAGTGGGGGGAGGGCAGCTCCTGCCAGGATAAGGAAGGGATGGGTGGGGAAAAAGGTAGTGACACTGAATTCATGAAAGCCTGAACCATCATGCAACAGGACTGGATGAACTTCATTCAAGAGTGCTGAAAGAGCTGGCCAAAGTCATCACAGAACCCCTGGTGAAACTCGTCCAAAACTCATGGTGCTCCAGAGAGATCCCTGAGGACTGGAAGAGAACCAATGTTGTGCCCTTCTTCAAGAAGGGAAAGAGAGAGGACCCTGGTAACTATAGGCCAATTAGCCTAACTTCTATCCCAAGGAAAATCCTGGAAAAATTCATTATGGAGTCTATGTGTAATAGGCTTGCAGAAGGTAGGATGCTGAATGACAGCCAGCATGGCTTCATCACAGGCAAGTATTGTCTTACCAATCTCATCTCATTCTACAACTAGGTAACTTGCCACCTGGATAAGAGAGAGGAGGTCAACATTGTATACCTTGACTTCCAAAAGGCCTTCAATCTGGTATCCTACAAAGTTCTCATGGGAAAATTGAAGGATTGTTGCTTTAACTGCTCAACAGTTAGGTGGGTAGGAAGCTGGCTGTGGGGTAGGACCCAGAGAGTTCTAATGAACAGACCTGTGTTGTCCTGGGGAGAAGTGGACAGTGGTGTCCCTCAGGGGTTGGTGCTTGGTCCAGTTCTTTTCAACATCGTTATCAATGATTTGGATGTGGGGGTGGGGGCCAACTTCACAGATAACACCAAGTTATGGGGGAGTGTGGTGATGCTTGAAGATAGGCTGCAGATACAGGCAGACCTAGACAGGCTAGCAAGTTGGGTGGATCGGAACCAGATGAAGTTCAACATTGAGAAATGTAAAGTGCTCCATCTGAGGACAAACAATCCCCAACACACCAACAGGTTCGGCGGTGCCCAACTGACCAGCACCGTGACTGAAAGGGACCTGGGGGTAATAAAGACCACAGTATGAATATGAGCCATCAATATGATGCTGTAGCCAGCAGGGCAAATAATACTGTGGGATGCATCAATTGGTGCATCTCTAGTAGAACCAAGGAAGTGATTCTTCTGCTTTACTTAGTATTGGTGAGACCACAGCTGGAGTACTGCATCCAGTTCTGGGCACCATACTTCAACAAGGACATGGTAAATCTTGAGATAGTCCAGAGAAGTGCCACCCATATGATCAGAGACTTGCAAGGCAAGCCATACGAGGAAAGGCAGAGAGATCTGGGACTCTTCAGCCTAAACAAGAGAAGGTTGAGAGGGGACTTGGTAGCAGCTTACTGCTACATCAGGGGAATACATCAGGGGCTCAGCGAAGAACTGTTCACCAGAGCATCCTTGGGGAAAACCAAAAGTAATGGCCACAAAGTCCTGGAAGATTGTTTCAGGCTTAACACCAGGAAAAACTTCTTCACAGTTAAGGTGTCCAGACTGTAGAATAAGCTCCCTCCAAAGGGGTGCTATCACCTGCCCTGGAAATCTTCAAGAGGTGACTGAACAATTACCTTGCTGGGGTCACCTGACCCCAGTTGTCTTTCCTGCCTAGTGCAGGGGGCTGGGCCGATGATCTTGCAAGTTCCCTTCCAGCCCTTACAATCTATGAATGTATGAATAGTCCTTTCTCTGAAGTGAACATGTATTGACCACAGTGATTTGTAACCTCAAGAACACAAAAAAAACCAACCACAAATCTTCACCTAAGCTAAGATACAGCCCAGTAAAACACAGTGAGAGCACACACAGCTTAGTTTAACTTAAAATGGAATGTAAATAACCACCCTAAGTTGGTCTTAGATGTTGGAATGGAGATCCCACAGGCCTCGTCTCTACTTGGCTTTTCACAGGCGCACTTGCACCCCTTTCTCCTTCTTGGGTGCCTGGACTTTAGTATACTTGTCATCTATAGCACCTTTGGCAGGACTCTCACACATTCAGTGTCTTTTGTCTCTTCTTAAGTATTCCAGTCTCCCACCTTTTACAAGTTCTGCTTTATAATGTAAATATCATTCTCTGATTTCTTTGAGCCCACTAGCTCAAAAAGTCTGGGACCCTTTCCTGTTCCCTTAGCTCCATCTCCAGCACATACATGTGATGATTGTGTTAGGTCTTTGCCAACACCTCGCACCTCACAGTCTGGTCCTGCAGGGCCCTGTGCTCACAGGTAGCAGAGGATCAGTCCCTCCAGCACCAATTCCCCAGTCTCTTCCCCCTCCCCCATGGCCTGGGGCACCTGAGGGGAATTATGCCCCCTCCTCACCTCCTCCCCCCTTCCCCCTATCAACTGCTTGCCTCAGTGTCTGCCAGAAGTGGGAGGGGGTTGGGTCTGCTGGTCTCCTGCCAGCCTCCTGCCAAGCACACCCTGGCTGGCGTCCCATGCCGGTGGGAAAGGGGTTTAAAACCCTTCCTTCCCCTCCACCTCAGCCTGCCTGCCCACACCCCCTGCCCCCTCTGCTCCAGTGGGGAAAAATCTGGCAGGGGCTGCCTTCTACCCCAGGCAGACCTGGCTGCATTCCCCAGCCAGATTTCCCACCCCCCACCCCCTTACCATCCAGCCTTCACTGCTCTGTAGGGTGGCCATCATAGAGGACAGTCCAGTTGTCCTCTGACCTTTATTGATACGAAACTGGATGCCTTTTTGTCCTTTATTTTTCTCTTGAAGAGAAAAATAGAGGACATAAATGTATCAGGTTTTGTATCAATAGAGGACAGAGGACATAGTAGCAGGAAACTGGAATGTCCTGTATGATGACCACCCTACTGCTCTGGCTAGGGTGCAGAGGGGAAGGGCCAACCCTACTCTCTGGAGCAGACAGCACAGCCCATCCCAGGGCTGCAAAGCATCCTGGGATACTGGGGGGCTGTGATTTAACTTGAACCAGGAAGGTGTCTGGGACAGAAGTTTCACAAACTGGTTTGACCTAAATTACTTAAGTCTGATACTACATTTAACCAGGTTTAACTTAAACCAGTTCCAGCCATTTTGAAACTGGTTTATGTGCACTGAACTTCTCTTGCAGGTTTAAACCAGTTTCTGATCACTTAAACCAGTTTATGTGTAATTCTGTCCCTAGCCCAGAAGTTCAGTGCACATAAACCACCTTCAAAATAGCTAAAACCAGTTTAAGATTAACCTGGGTAGTGATAATATCAGACTTGACTGATTTAGGTTACATCAGTTTATTGAACTTTGGTCCCTATTCCTCTCCAGATTCAAGTTAATTCACAGTCCCCCAGCATTCCAGGATGCTTTGCACCTCCCCAGCAAACCACCCCCCTCACAGGGTAGGCAGGCTAGCCGTGGCCTAAGCTGTCTGCTCCAGCCGAGCCAGGACCCGTTGGCTTCTGGCCTGAGCCACATGCCTGCATTTCCAGAATCAAAAGTGAATGTCTATTCACTTGCTTATTGGTTCAATCTTTACAGATTTTAAGAAGTGCCATATTGGTTCAGACCCATAAGTAATTTAATACAGTAGCCTCTTTGGGTACAGACACACATAAAAACTGAACCATTCCTAAATGTCACTGATAGGGAACAAGTTTAGAAGTTTGTGAAATGCTTTGGCTTCAGCACCAGAGGATGAGAACAAGCACCCAGCCCAGTTTGGCTTGCAGTGGGAAAGTGTGGACGGAAGTGCTTGTACCCATGGTGGCGGAGAGAGGGAGGGTCCCAGGGGTGGATGAGCTGTGGCAGGAGGTATTTTTACTTTTCTGCTTTCCATTCTCTCCTAAATATGAGTTGAATAAAATTCAAGAGCCTGCAAATAGCTGAAGTCTGCAGTGTGCCCACGTTTTGGTGGGGGGTGGAGGGAAAGTAAAATTCTGGCTACTTACCATAGTGACCAACTGCTGTGGTCCAGTGTAGAAGAGGGGAGGGGATCAATGCATTGTGGGATGCCTGAAGGAATGACCAGACCCACGTAACAGAATGCTTGATGTCCACATCTAACAGTGAACCAATTCATAGTGAACCAGTTCAGAATAGTACTTGATTTTCCAGGTATGATTCTGAACCATTCCAGGAAGATTTAAACCAGTTTAACAGGTTTATTTATCTACTTGCTCCAGGTCTAAAATACATCTAAACCATTCTAAGTGTTATGTGTGTCCATGCCCTGTGAGGAAGCTGGCACTAGATGCTATAGCAGAAGATGCAAGGAAACCCCATAACGGACAACTGTACTCTATCCACAAGGAAAGTTTCTTGCTTTCTCCACTAAATCAACCCTGAAATACAAGTATATCATAAGTTTCCATAATTCTTCCTCAATGTAACCTTACAGTTATATCTGGGCACTTGCTTTAACCACACAAGCAGCCAGTCCTTTTTAAATAATACTAACTTCTGTGTCATAATGATACCTTGTGGCACAGAGTTCTATGGGCTAACTGTGCTTTGGGCAAGGAAAAATTTAAAACTTATAAAAGAAACTATTTCCTGTACAGTACAGTTATTGAGTCTGCTTGTAAAACATATTTTACTGTCTAAACCTTCTAAGCCCTGTAGAACCTACAGGTTAGCTGATGGTTTGTCATCCTTCTACAACCTATCAAGAATTACCTTGTCATGTCAAAGTCTCAACTGGTGGGAGGACATCAGAAAGAAACCCATGACTTGTCCCACGCCTGTAAGATGGACAGTCATTCATATTAAGTAAGGCCAGATTTCCTTCCTTCAGAACAGCCCCAAAACATACCATGAGAATGTGTAGTGACAAAATTAGTACTTGAGAATTACCTGAACCAATAACCAATTGTTTAGAGCTTTAGCAGTAAAGGATAGAATAGAAACCTTAAACCACCTTATCTCTCTGCCTGCAAAGGTGGGATATCAACTCCAAGAAAGGACATATTAGATATCATATTTATATAACATATTTATTTATATCACATATATATAATATATATCTAGATAGATAGATATTTGTACATATATATGTATCTATATATATAAATATCTCTCTATATATATCACATTTATTTATATATCACATCATCTTGGCCAAAAGCCCTAGAACAGCAACTACCAGCCTATCGGAACAGATTCCTCACTGCTTCTGAGTAACCACTCAGAACTCAACCTCAGCTGAGAGTATTTCATCTGATAAAAGCCTTACCCCCAAAAAATACTCCATCAAGATAACTCTAGACAGTCTGGTTAACATAAGATTAGAGCACTCAGTGGGAGAAGAGAAATGATTCTGACCCTTGTGTTTGGAAAGCTAGAAGGTAACGGGTATTTCACCATTGTTCCAACTGCCACCTATTAAACACTTCGCAATGTGTGTGTGCAGCTTTACAGTTTACAGATAAATTGCGGATGAACCTAGCTGGGACAGAAAGGGGGCAGACTTCATTTCAGTTGGTATGTTTTGCACTGAGTTTGATAGAAGGTATAAACACAAGATCTCACAGTACTTGGGACCTATCAGATCCTGTTTGTAGGCCTCTTTTTTTTGCTAGGGACAAACACAATTATTACACAAACGTAAGTAACAAACCTTGTAACCTTTACAAAGTTATTCAGCAGTTATTAGGACAAAACGTCTCTGTCCATTGCTCTCTAGAGACAATTCAGAAGTTGGAATGACATTTTACATGTCACAGACCTAACTGGGGGTGCTGCCAGGGCTTGCCAGGGGGTTTGCTTAAAATCCTAAATTCCAGAGCAGTGTAGATTGTCACTGCTCTCCCACCGCACACAGCAAATGAGACATGAAAGGATTAAGAAATCCTGAATTTTGTTCATCCAGGACAAGAGAGAAGATGCATATAACAAAAGAATCTCAAGTGAAAGCACTGAAAGGGAATATACAAGGCCTTCTGGTGAGAACTATGGTATCTGGGGAATTTCCAGGTGAAGTGTGGGAAACCCAGCTGTTCCATAGCAACTGGGCAATTCAGAAGAGACAGGCTGATGTGACGCTCCAGGTGTAATGAGGTCAGGCACCTAACAGGGCTGAGGCAGGCATGGTTCTTTGGGTAAATCTGATATCTTTTATTAGACCAACCCAAAAGCTGGAAAAATAATAAAAGATATTAGATTTACCCAAAGAACCTTGTCCTCCTATGTCTTTAGACCAGCTACAACCTATACCCCTGTAACAGAGCTGATGCATGTGAGCTGAACTTGTCGATTAACAGCAGAGGACCAGAAGAGGAAACACTGCAGCTGAGCTAAGGAGATGAAGGTAGCCAGCATGCTATATTCCTCAAATTCTTGGAAGACAGCTACTCTACCAGGTAAGTACAGCCCAGGCTACCAAAAGGGCAGTGTAGACTATATTTTTTACTACTTCCCTCAAACGCAAACAGCAATACTTGTCAACATGGAACACAAGGTTTCTGCTACAGCAGTGCAGCAATCACTGTCTTCCCAGTATCCCCCACAGGTGACTTGTGTATCTTTACTTAGTTTCATAATTGCTTCTTAGTGAAAAGAGAGTCTTGGCCCAGATTTCCAAGGTTTGACTAGTCCTCTCTTTTAAGTCTTCTCTAAATGCCAAAGAGAATTCATTTGCCATCAGGTTCCTGGGGAGGCTCATTCCCTGGCTGGATTTCTTTTATGCTGAAAGACTCTCCTATCAGTATCACAATCAAGCCAGGCTTGCAAGTTTTTAGAAGCTGCTTTATTCAGGTGGCTAGCATGGTGGCTTGATCAAAAACTGCTCAGTGGTTCCCCCATGTGCAGAGCTGGACTTTTGTTGGCTCCTGAAATGCCACCTGGCCACACTCCCTCCCTATGCCAGCTAACAGTCTGGAATCAACACAACAGGATGGAGCAGGTGTAGGTCATCACCCATGGGCCTGCAGAACAGAAGGTGACCATTGCATGTCCCTCTCTGGCATTTTGGGCTATGCCCCAAAAAGATAGCTATGTACCTGAACTCCCACTACTTTCTATGGCATTTTAGGCACCTTAATCCATATTTGGATCTGACCCTTTGTCACAAAAATGAGTAGCTCTGATTCTTACTGTCCAGGCAGAATCAAAAGGTACTCAGTTACTTTCCCAAGCATAATAGTACAGGTTTGCAAATGTGATTCCACCTAGCTGTAGATGGAGCTAAAAGCCAGGTACCGACATTACACTTTTACCAGTATAAATGATCAAAAACTGGTCTAAACCCATAACAGAACAGAAGTTTGGTGCACACAGACTGGTTTAAAAATGGCAGAACCCAGTCTAACATAAGCAGCCTGCATGACCCTCCCCCCCCACCAAAAGGCAAATGTGTGTTCTGTTCACTACCAATCTAAACTACGCTACTTACAGAAAACAGCGCAAATTAAATCAATTCTGCCTCAGGCTTTTTGAATATCTGTACCTAGCCAAAGTCTTTTACTAGTCTTGAAATCTTTATGGGTTTGAAGAGAAAAGAGTGGTATTTTTTTGGCCACTTCCAGCTCTGTTAGCTAAAATAGCACACGTGCTTAAAAATAAGTAGAGAAGATGTCAAATGCCAACTTTCAAACTGATGCAAGTGAATACATCCAGGTTTTAAACCCTTGACAAATAGGATTTGTAATGGAAGCTGTAGCTAAGCCATCCTGAATACAGAAGGCTGCAGATATGGCACTGTACTATGGTCTACATTACACTGCTACAACTCAGAAGCATTATTACTGAAATTACATTTAGAGAAGTTTTCCCCCTTTGCAGGATACCTGCTGGCAGGCATTAGTGTAACTTACTAATTGTAGATAACAAGAAAATCCTGCAGTGCAACATTGTTTGTTATAATGCTGTCTATTCAGTCCAGTGACAGCCTTTGCATCCTATTCAAGTAGTCCCAGGTGCAGAATTCTTTAGTTCACGGAATTATGCAAACTAAAGAAAAATTTCAACATTAAATAATGTTGCACACCTGCGATATGGCTGCTTGTTATTTTAAGTGTGCTGAACTTCCTTCTTCTAAGTGGATTAGAACTGTCCCACTGAGAAACCCCTCCAACTCTCTTAGTAGTGTGACACTGGAAGATCACTGGCATGCTATCCATCCCCCAAAGCCACCAAGTGTTAGTGCTGCATAGTAGAAAATCCAACCATAAAGTCCTAGGCAGTTAAAAAAAAAGATATTAAAATATTTACTGTATATTAAATATATTTATTTAAAAGTGTTTCCATCAAAGTGACAAGCTTGAAAAACAAGGGCAGCATTTTTCTGTTTTTAAACTATGTCCTTCTGGGCTATTACTGGAAGAACAGGAGCTATGAAACTAGTGAGGGGCTGGGAAAGAAGAACTGAATTCACAGATCCTGGATGATTTCCATGAGGGCTTCACTGCTGAAGGCTGTTGCCTAGGACGCTTTGACATTAAACTTCAGTTTGAATTGAAATGAAAATCTGCAATGATATCCAGTGTTGCTAACTTCACACATGCAAATGTTGTGTGTCATACCACAAAAAAAATCACAAATGGCTAAAAAAAAAAATTAGAATTGTCTAACAAAGTATTGGGAACTGGGGGGAGGGGGGGAACAGAAAGGGACAATAGCAATTTGTCATAAGTGTACATAATAAAAATTAGTCCTCTTACTGTAGCTCCAGTTTTGAAGAGAGAAGGACCTCTGCTGAGTCTTCATGAAGATGAGTAGTTTATATTGGCTATTCTAGCTGTGAGGCACAGCTGTGGTTGAAGGAGAAAAAAGAGACCACAGGTAGGTGCTGGTGAGGTACTGAGTTGTGTTGTTGTTTTGTTAGTGAGCTTAAAGCCTAGGTAAAGCTATAGGCCAGGGAGCTAATGTAGGGGAGCCCAAGAAGGACCACTAAGAATTGACCATAGTGGATGCCTGGGAAGCCACACTGCATATGAGTTGTGGGCTCAAGTGTGATAAAAAACCAAGTCAACCTGATGATGATTAGAACACAACAAGGCACCTAAGGCGAAACTCCAGGTTTCTGAGAGAAGTCTCCCAAATATATATTGTAATAATAATATTTTTTGTTATGTAGCAGGCAGTTGTCAATCCTCTGGATCATGGTGTACATGTAAGAGGTCTAGTCAGATGCCTGATGAATCTGCTTGTACAGAATCCTATAACCATCACACCAAGACCTTTGACGCATACACCTAGGCTAGAGTATGGAGGAGCGGAGGCTGCCCAAGGCCTACTACCCCCCCTGTAGACCACTGAGACAGAATCCAAAGTCCAGACCTTGTCTAGAGATTCAGTGTCTCAATGACTGTAGCTTCTGCCAAAAATCAACAAAGGCAGTCAGTAGCAGTTCTTAACACCTTGGCGAGGATGCGTTTGTGTCAGGGGGATGTCCATCAGCCTTTCTGCAACCACAGAGTACCCACAGGGCAGTGGGGGTTGGGGGGAGTTGTTTGTTTGTTTTTACAGTAAGGCGTGGCAGGAAAGAGGGCAAAGCACCACACTAGCAAACTAGTGTGGGAGAATAGGTCTTTGACCCAGTTTATCAAATCCATCACCTTGTTCTGTGCATGGTGGATCATAGCCTGCCAGCCTTCAAACTAGGTGGCATCTATGAAATGGGTGGCACTGTCAGCCACAAGCATCACTTGATCTTGAATATTGCTTTGCCCTACGAGATCAAGAAGCTTGAGGATGCACTGTGTGCTGGGTGTGATTTCCAACTCCTCACGAACAAACTGCTGGTAGCGCTGCATATGCTTGGTGTGGTAATAGACTGTGTTGAACCAGGAATCCCACCGTGAGAGCACAGGCTCTGATGGCAGCAGCACAAGTCCTCACTTTGACTGACAATGGACTCTCTGTACTCAACCTTATGACCTGGACTGGGCTTGAAGGCTTTCTTGAAAAAAAACACCTTTGGGAACTGCATGCACCAGATGTCACTTAGTAGGGACCAACACCAAATAGAGGGGGAGAGCACCTCTCTGGATTTATTGGCGACACATTTGCTGATGCATGCCAGAATACCATTTGCTCTGTTGGTGACTTCATCGCACTGGTGGCTCATATTCATCCTCTGGTCAATTGTCACCCCAGGTCCCTTTTGGATGTAGTGTCAGCCAGTGGGCCACCACCCATTGTATAGATCTGGTGAGAGTTCTTCCTACCCAAATGAAGGACCCAGCACTTGTCCCTGTTGAACCTCATCTGATTGTGTTCAGCCCATAGGACCCACTTGTCAAGGTCATCCTGGATCTTTGTCCTGTCCTTGGATCTGTCCACTTGTCCTCAGAGTTTGATATCACCCTCAAACTTAATCATTGCACTTTTCAGTCCCTCATCCAGATCATTAATAAAGATGTTAAAGAGCACAAGCCCAAGCACTGATCCCTGGGCAACACCACTGGAGACAACCCTCCAGGATGAGGCCAACCCATCAATTTCCACTAATTGGGATTGGCCGCTGAGCCAGTTGCCAACCCACCTCACTGTAGCCTGGTCTAGGCCTGTACTCTCCAACTTAATTAAGAGGATTTCATGGGAGGCAATATCAAAGGTCTTGCTCAAATCTAGGTAGATGACGTCCACCTCCTGTCCCATGTCCAGATGGTTAGTTACCTGGTCATAAAAGGACATCAACAAAGCCATGCTGGTTATTTCTCAGTACCCCACCAGTTGCGAGCTTGTGGTGTTCAAGATCCTAAGGAGAGGAAGGAAGGAGAGAAGCAGGATAAGGGCACTGGACTTCAGAAAGCCAGACTTTAATATACTCAGGGAACTGATTAGTAGGATCTCCTGGGAGCCAAGTCTGAGGGGAAAGGAGTCCAGGAAAGCTGGCTGCACTTCAAGGAGGCCCTTGAAGGACACAAGGGCAAGCTATCCCCATGCATTTGAAGAATAGGCAACAGGAAACCAGTCTGGCTAGACAGCAATTTCTTCAATGGATTGACACTCAGAAAGGAATCCTATAAAAAGTAGAAACTTGGGCATAATACTAAGGAAGAGTATAAGAGTATTTCATGTGTGTTCAGAGAGAAAATTAAGAAGGTCAAGACACAATTTGAAATGTAGCTGGCAAGGGGCATAGAAGGTAAAAAGGGATTGTACAAGCATGTCGAATGTAAGAGGAAGGCTAGAGAAACCATCATTCCTTTATGGAATATGGAGGGCAATCTAGCTGAAGACTATTTGGAGAAGGCTGAAGTATTTAACACTTTTTTTTTACTTCAGTCTTCTCAAATAGGGGCAGCTATCAGATGATGAGTACAGTTGGCAGCAAAGAGGGAAGGAGACAAACAACCTAATATACAGTCTGTTCTTCCATGATACCATGCCTACTGTCTCCTTGAGTCCATTGAAATCTGCCTTTTTGAAATCTACTGTCTTAGATTTGCTGACCTTGTGCTCCCCCTGCCTCAAGGTCACAAAGTCCATTATATCATTATTGCTGCCTCCTGACTTTCTCATTGCCTTCATATCCTCTACCAATTCTTCCTTACTGGTCAGGAAGAACCAAAATAGATGATCCCATAGTTGTATCCTTGAAAGCTGTTCTCTGCAGATTAGGAACTTGTTTGATGGTTTATATTTGGCTGTATTATGTTTCCAGATGCCAAGAAAATTGAAGTTTCTCATCATTGCCATCTCATAATTTTTTGATAATGTTGTCACCTTCTTGAAGAGTACTTCATCTACCTCTTCTTCCTGATTTGGCAGGCTAAAATAAATCACCACCACTACATAAGTGCTGTTTCTTTCACCTTTTATTTTCACCCAAAACATTCTGATCTGCTACATTCTTCTACCCAAACCAGGCAACAAGTGTATATATATTTTTACATACAAGGCAATGCCACCACCTTTTCTCTCAGACCTGTCCTTCCAAAATGGAGTATAACTCTGAGTAATGCTCAGGTCATAATTCTTTTCATAGGCTGTGACTTTCAGCTCATCTTGTTTGGTCCTCATATTTCTTGAATTTGTATACCTACATCAGACCCATTTTTCATTCTGATTTACTTGTTTTCTTTTTGCATTCCTTGTTACTATCCTGTGGTTCTCTGTCCCTTTCCCTGAGCTGAGATTCTTTTGATCTCTCCCCTCTGTCTTGGTTGCTTTGTTGGTGGATGGTTTTGTTCAGCCCCTACCCTCACAAATAAAACCTAGTTTACTGGGTTGACCAGATGATACCCAAAGATTTTCTTTCCTGTTCTAGTCAGGTGAATCCCATCTTTTGATAGCAGTCCTCCTTCCAAGAACATCTGCCCATTTTCAGAGACTCCAAAGCCTTCTGGGTACTCCAAAGTCTTAGCTATGTTTTTATCTCCGTGACACAATGCTCCCTGCCTGGTCCTTTGTACCTTCCTCAGGGAGGACTGATGAGAACACCAACTGTGCTCTTTAATCCTCCTGCCTACAGCCTCATATTCTCCTCTGATCTGCTCCAGTGTCATTCCAGGCAGTATCATTGGTGTCTAACAGCCAGATCCAGACATGCAGGCATGTGCAGTTTGTAACACCATAAACCTCTTTGCAGTGGTGTAAACCATGAGTTGCATGTTAAACTGTGTGTGGCACTGCTAATTTGCTGGGACAAAATTTGCTACTGGGATTTCCTGGTAGCAAAAAAATCCCTGGAAAAAAAAAGCAGTGCAAAGCATGCTGAAAGGCTATGTGCTGGGACAGACCAGAGATGGGGGAGCAGGTAGCTCTGGGCTGCCTGCTCCCACATCTCCAAATGCTGTGGAGCCCCTGTGCTGAGACACCCTGCACCCCATCTGGATGGGGCACAGTGTGCCTCAGGATGGGGCTTCTATGTGCCTTAGCATGAGGGCTCTGCAGCAGAGCCCTTGTGCTGAGGCATGTGGAGACAGGGGAGCAGCCAGCCCAGGGTTGCCTGCTCCCCCATCTCAAGGCACACTGCATCCCAGCATGTTCAAATTTCCAGGGCATCAGCAAACAGGAGCAGAGGAGAGCTGCTAGGGGTCTGACGCATAGGGCAAATCCCAGGGCAGTTGGAGGGAAGGATAACTAACTCAATTGGTTTTAAATTTATTTGGGCAGTCAATTGTAGTTGTAGTTTAAAACTACTTTTATAGGATAATTTATATATTTGTGTGGTTGGCAGATATACAAAGCAATAATATTTTAGAAATAAATTAAATAAACTATTATCAGACAATTCAAAAACATCAACAATAACGTTAAACCATTCTAATGTAAGGATTGTCAAAACAATTCCTATTCCAACTTGTAGAGAGCTCTGCTTGGGTTTGTGTTCTTCGAGCAATTAGTAAAGTGACTGAGGCTGTCATGATATTCTTTGTAATTTATGGTAGATACATCTTTATTGAAAGATAACAAAATCTGAATACATAAGACACAAGGAGTATTTTGCATTGCTTGAAAGTGTATAGTTAATTTCTCAGTTCTATTTTATAGTACATGAGGACTATGACAGTAGTAGAGAAGAGTAATGTGGGGGTCAGATAAAGTAAGAGGGGCAAGGTAGAAAATGCATTCTCCTTTTCTGGATTAGAAGGAGCTTTCTAGGTCACCGATATCTATCCTATCACAGGCAACCATGTTGCATACTTTCTTTAGAGTAGTCAGGGAAAGGTCTGAATTCAATTACAAAAAAAGATTTTAAAATCATCCCATTAGGGCTTTAGGAGTAGGCAGTAGAAATATTCTTTGTTTGGGCACTTGAATTAACTCTAAATGGGATAATTACTGACACAGTAGCTTGTCATCTTTCTGTGATGAATGGAGCCTGTCTTCATC
>NW_017729000.1:35078666-35092411 GCF_001723915.1 Gavialis gangeticus
AAGGAGCTTTCTAGGTCACCGATATCTATCCTATCACAGGCAACCATGTTGCATACTTTCTTTAGAGTAGTCAGGGAAAGGTCTGAATTCAATTACAAAAAAAGATTTTAAAATATATATGTTTTAATCTCATGATTGGAGGAGGAGACATGATTTTGGGGAACTAATTTACAATTTCTGATCTTTAGAGGTTGGCAAATTTGCAAACCAAGAAAACGGTTGGGCATCTTTAGACAACTAACTGTCCTGAACTCCTGTACAGTTTGCACACTTAGATCCCTAGATAGGTGGATCAAAGTAAGGTCCACACCTGGGCGAACTAAGTTAGATTGGGCGGCCATTTTTTACATGATCTATGGCCATTTTTAACGTGATCTAACTTCCCCCTAACCTCCCCAAACGTCTGTATGCACCCAAAATAAACTGCTTTATAGTGAATTTTTGTGGAAGGTACATCTTTATTCAGTCCAGTAGGCAGAGTGTTAGCAGTGAAATTAAATGATCAGACCTACAAAAAAGGCTCTAAAGGAGGAAAGGGTGGTATTTCTTGGTAGATTCATGAGAGATTATAGGTGCAATGGAGCTCCTGTATGGTCTATGGAGCTCTGTCTGGAAACGATCATTTTTTTAAACAAATCTTGAGATTACATAAACATGTATTGCAGTGACAAATACAATTGTTTCCAGCAAACTACATTAATCAGTCTACACTTGCATGTCATCACTGATGTCATATTGCTAGCAGTGCTCTTGTCTTCTCATTATTTTCTAGGGAAGCAAGCCTAGCAACAGACTAAGGTAAGAAACATAATAAATTGTAGGAAGAACTGATGCTTTAATGCAACTAATTACACTGCTTTCCGGCTACTTTCAGTTAGACCATAGACAAGCAAGTGGGTTAAAGTAACTTAATTATTTTTCCCTTACCTTCCTGGGGGATTTTTGCAGCCTGAGATTGGCAGCTAGTATAGACAGCAGAGAAAACAGTAGTAGGGGACAAGATGGAAAGAGTAGGATAGGGCAGAAAACAGACAAACAGAAAAAAGCCCAAATAGATAAATTCCCACAGACAGCTCAGAAAAGTAAATGGATTTTTCTTTATTCTTATTATCAGTCCATGATGTTGAACTGAGGGCTTTTACAAGCCAGGTGCTCTACTGAAATAACTAAATCAGGTGTCTCTCTAAAAGTCCAGCCCTGTCCGCAGAGTCAATGGAGCCTGGGTTCATCCAAGCAGACTGCTCAGGTGAGAGTGGGGCATTCAAAGTTTTTCTGAGCTGATGCCCTGCAGCATGCAAGTTGTGAGAAAGGTGTCTCTTCAGAGTACTTCAGTAACTAGCCTAATACCATCTACAGAAGTTTCCAGGGATGCTCAAAAGTTAGACATATGCTAGGTGCAACCAAAGCAGCATATACACACCTTAGCGTGCTACAGCAGGAGGTCTGTACTGGTTGGCTTGTGTAAAACTGTCTGGCAACACAAGCTAAGGAACCGTGTGCAACCTCCTATACTGAGAGTCTGAAACACTAACATAGAGAAGGTGCCTGGATTAGGGAGGGAGTTAGGAGGAGATAGGAGCCATCAGTGTTTGGTAATGGCCCATTATGATTGCCTCCATCTTTAGCTGACATGAGGGGCTGAAGCCAGCATTTCAGTCGCTTAGACCCTGAGTCTATACAGCTGAAGTTAAAGAGAATGGGTTCTAAGAGGTTTTACATTTAAAACACACTGATCAGTGGTCTATTCACTTCAGGAAGTTGGGAAACACCACCAACACTATGTGCAGGAGAACACCTGCTTCTATATTTATAAAGTAGCTCAGGAAAAGGAGGAAGTGAACAATGGAAGCAAAAGTGCTCTTAACTTTTAAATTAAAGTTCTGAGAAGTCTACTTGAGGACCTAGGTCATACAAGATACAGACTCACCTCTGAAATCATCATGGGGTTGCCTGATTAAATAAATTGTCCCTGTACAAGTCAGGGACATTGTTGCATCCTTGCAGTAAAGCATCAGGGATGTTGCTATGCCGAGAGGAACACTTTAGCTACTCAGAATAGTATGTCAGTCCAAACACCAAATTATGCAAGTATCCTATGCAATGAAGAGCTTCCCTTATGTCTCGGTCATTGTAAAAGACCAATCAGAATGTCTTTTTATCACTGATGATAGCTACACAAATGTAAATAATCTGTGGACAGATATCAAAAAAGCTATTGGCCCCTTCTCTTCACCAAGACTGCAAAAGCTTTCTGGAAACCAGTGTCGGTTTGCTTACTTTGGCAGCCTCCCGACACACACATATGTGCCCTACCCCCTTGGTAAGTCTTTCCAAAACAGCACAGAGAAGGAAGATGTCACACATTTCTGTAGTGAAGCACATATTATAATTGCTGTGACACCTGCTATAAGCCAGAACAGAGCTAAGCATGCAACCTGCCTGCTTTGGTGGTTTACTGTGTTGAACAGATCATATGCCAGGGGAATTGTAGGGTACCAGCCCTAAAAAACAATGGTAGAAACTAAAATTACATCAGAGATTCTCAAAGTCCCCAGCCTGAGTCACTCTTTTCCAAGTCAAAAAGCTCACTGTTATGACTGCAGTTTATTCACCTGAAGACTGTAGTTATAGCCATGCCACAGGAATGGCTGTGGTTGCCTTTCAGGGAAGCCTGCTGATTCCCCTCAAGCCCTGGCTATTAGAGAGAAAAAACAGAACATGGACAGGCACAGTGATATGGTAAATGGCCACATCAAGGTGCTATTTAGTTAAAGATGACTCTCCTTTTTTCTCTGTAAAAATTGAAGAGTTAGATGAATTTTTAAATCTACAGTAATTAATTTAAAAAGTATAAAAAAGACTATTCAAACCAATTCGTATGGTCACTTTCAAGCTATAATTTGTCAGCTTTTTACCTCAGACAGATTATATTTAGGACCTAGCATGGCAAGCATTTTAAGTACATGTATAACTACTGTCTTATCAACAGTCCCACTGATTTTCTGGTAAGATTACTCACTGGATTAAAGTAGCACATATGCGTAATAGGCTCCGGATCTTATACTGAAAGCTTGTACCAGACTGCCAGCCTGTCTGGTTTAACTAGAGGACTTAAAAAAAAAAAAAAGAAAAACAATGTGACCCAGCCATGGGTATCTATGACTAATAAGCAATTAAAATCTGTCTGCAAGATGACATGTCTCAGAACACAGCTTGGGTCAGGGCAGCCATGGTTTTTTGAAGAAATAAAGGAAACATCACAGTAGTTCTAGGGGGGAAAACAGAAGTTTTCCAGTTCTGTCTGTTGTCAGAGCACTCTGTTTGTCTGCTGTCCAGAGTACCCACAAATAACAAGCAAGTTTGCCCCTTCATGTTTCTGAAACTTCAAAACATTAACAACACTACCTACATTATGCTATAAACAATTATTAATTTCTCCCTAAACATGCAAGTAACTCACACTCCTGCAATTAAAAAAAAAAAGAGTTGTCTTACAACAAAGATTACATAGATTTAAAATGTTATAACATTTTATGTCCATAGAAAAGACTAGAGTCAATAAGCAATAAAATGAAGTGTTGTCAAGCAGTCATCCAGTTATGGGAAAGTTAGACTGGCTCAGAAGACCAAATTTTGGTAACTCTGCTGCACAGCAAGGGGTCATTTAGTCGGCTGAGTTTCATGTGACTCAGACTGGAATTCCATAGTATGAAGTCATAGGAGATAGAGTGCTAGACTCTTAAGAAACTAGTTTGTGTTTATGACTTCTCCTGAATGAGCAATTATATTTGTAGTGCAGAAGCTGGATTATTATGATGAACTGTGGCCACCTCACCATAGGTTTCTTGAATATCCCCCTGCTACATTGGAAAATATTGGCAAATAATTTTACATTGCATCGTTAAACAGCGGTTGCTGCTAACAATGGCTTGGCTATGGGCACTGTGTGTTACACCATTAGTATCCCACTGCATGTTTTTAGACTCAGGTGCAGTATGCATTTTCTTACACTTAGAACCTAGTGCACCTTAGTATGTGCCGCTAGTCCTTGAAGTGTAATCTTCCAGCCTCTTAAGACTTTGCTCCTTTGGGTGTGCTGTCGTTTAGGACTTCACCTGTAGAAATTCTTGGCATTTTAAAGGTGTTGGCACTTTACTCTGCAAGCCTCACCCAGTCAGTGTTCAGCCAAGCCCACATGTCCCATTGTAATTTTGATCAGAGATGAGAAAACTGGGGCCCATTTGTTAATTTCAGCTTCGAGATAAGTTTACATCTGTCCTTTTGCATTCATGTTCCATAACCATTCAAAAGATCACATTTTAGTGCTACATATGTGCAAAAAAGGCAATTTTTACACTCCCATACTTGCTTATTTGTAGAAAATAAATTTAAGATCTGCCTGCAGCAATATTCTCAATGATAACCTGATACTACAGTTTAATATCGGATCATGCAGAGATCTGCTTTCTTGCCTTTTACAACCAACCACTTTTGGTTACTGAATGCACTTGGGAGTGCATGGTATTTTGGGCTCTTTGGATAAACAGATGCTTGCAAATGCCCAGGTGTCCCCTTTCAGTCGTATATTCCTATGTTTCTACTGGGATTTGTCTCACACTTCCTGCATTGCCTCTGCTGCCTCCGTGTGGCAACAATGGCTGAGTGTGGCAGCAGCCAGCCTCATGCTCTGGCAGCTCTTCACACCATTTCCCACCGCTAGGTGACCCCTTGTCAGTAACCACTTTAAAGCCCACCATCACTTGATCCTCAAGAGCTTTCATCCTCCGTTCTGCAGTCCTCTTGGCTTGATCCTTTAGCTCACCCCAGAACCTGTCCAGTATCCTGTCATCTCTAACTTCTAGGCATCCAGCATTTTGTCAGTATATTTAGCTATAAATGAGTTTGTTTTGTCCATGTGTGCCATGGTAATTCTGAGTGTCCAATGTCCTACTTGGGCACCCTCTTGCTTCATTCTTGGACTCCATACCTGCCAGGTTGCTGAGGTGTGGCCAACTGGTATCCACGCATTGGTTTCCTACATTCCTTCAAAATACTGCATTGTTCATGAGGAGCATTTGTCTGGAACAGGGAAGTAGTGGAGATCCCTAACCCAGCAGTACATTGACTGGGATGCTTCAGCATAGTCAGCTGGGCACCTTACTCACCTGCTCCCTGGCAGGCTGCATGCTAACCTGCACAGTCACTTTGTTATTGGGCTGCTGCCTAGCAACCGGAGCCTGGCAGCCCACTCAGTCCAGGGAGCCTCACTTATCTGAGCGCTGCCTAGCAACTCGAAGCTGACAGTACACCTGTGTTTTGAGCTGGCTCCAGACCCAGGGTAGGAGGGCAGAAAACCCCAGGACTTTGAAAACAAACCAGTGCTGTGTCTTTAGCTCCTGGATTCTGGCCATGAAAGTGCTCAGTGGTTGGCATGGAACCGTGTGGGCCGGGTCCATGGGGCATGGGGCTGGGTACTGTCGGTCCTGTAGGTTGTTGCAGTGTGTGAATCGGTGGCTTTCCCAGGTCCTTCTGTCGGTGGCACTAATGTGTGTGTTGTGCAGTCCTCAGGATTTGTCTGGGGAACTTTCTGAGTGCAAAGAGAGTGATCCTCTGGAGGGGCCAGCTAAGTCAGAGGAAGAACTGGCAGGGGCTGAAAGAAGGTATTCTGTGCTCTTCCTAATCAGGAATCCTGTTGCAGCAGGGTTGTGACATGTCTCTGGCTCAGTTCAGGAAGCTGTTCATTGGTGCCCTATTTTCCTCGCCTGATTTTGCTCCCTGAAGGCAGAGGCAGCACTACAGGGAGTTGGGGGGGGGGGTTATAGCCACCCCAAAATTCACCTTAGCACCCTCCCCACAGCCACCCCTCCCAGTGGCATCCCTGTCCAAGCCCCTGGGGCCACCGCCGCCTGCCCCACACAGCTGAGCCTGCCCCGCTCCCACTCCCAGGGGTGCAGCGCCTTAAGTGGGTATTGTTAAAAAAATGAGTAAGTATGTTTGGCCAGAGGACGTACAGCACAACCCCCCGCAATTTTCTCTCCAGCCCACTTCAGCCCCTCCACACTGGGAAGAGGCTAGCACCTCCCCCTCCCTGAAGGACTTCTTCTGCACCAAATCTTGCAAATTAATTATCAGCTCAGGATTCAGAACTGCCTTGTTTCTCTCTGCATGTTAGGATCTGGCTTCTTTCCACACCTGGATGAGCTCTGGTCATCAGTGCAACTTTAGAGCACATAGCACTGGTGTTCAGCAATCACCCTGGACCTTAGGCCTGGATCCAGACATGGAGGCACATGCAGTTTATGGTGCAAAATGTGAGTGAAGAGGGACAAATTCAAACACCTAGGGCATGTCCTACATGCAGGGGTGTGCACTTGCAGTGGTCAAAATAATAGTGGCACAAATTTGTACCACTACTTTTTGCTGCTGCACATGCCCCCACATGTGCACTTTGGTGCAGGGCAAAATGCCTCACTTTGGGCAAACTGCCCTATCCCCACTACTCCTGGCTCCTTGTGTGCTGGAGGAACCAGGGTGGAACTAGAGGAGGGGAGATGCTCTGTCAGCGCATGTGCCTGTGGTGTGCACCACCCCATTTTTTTCATTGTGGGTTTTTTTGTTTGGATAGTTTTTTTGCTACCAGGATTTCCTGGTAAAAAATAATGCCCCCTTGCTGCAAATTTTCAGCATGGGGCATGTTTTAACAGGCCAGGCATGCAGTTCGTGGCACTGCAAAGAGGTCTGTGGCACCATAAACTGCATGTGCCTCCATGTATGAATCTACTTAAAGTTTACTCAACTCTGACTACCACTGTAGTCTTCATCAGCTCCATAGTATGATTGCCTCCGATCAACAGCATTTGAGTCTTTCTGATATTCATTTGGAACAGATGATCTCCATCCTTGGGTTTGACTGGGATGGCAAACACCCAGAATGTTACATATTTTAAAGGTTGTACTGCTGCTGATCATCACCAAAGGATCTGAACTCCTTTCACATAAAATCAAGAGCAATAGCAGAGTTATGAGTGGACTAAATAGAGCACTGGACACTACTTGCTTTTTGAGATCAAAACAACTGCAGGAGTTTGAGTGGTAGCTTTTTTGCTGGATGTTATCAAAATATAGGAGTAGAGGGTAATCTAGAAAACTGAGAAGTTTTGGAAAAGGATGCCCAGAAGAAAGTCAGGAAGTTCAAATTGTGCTGCCTGGATTTCCAATAGCAGACATTAATACAATAAAACTCCTTATTTAGTGGGTAACTAGCTCCATTAGTTTTAGTAGCTACCCCTCAGCTCATGGAGGTATTTTGACCGAAACCTGAATAGCTAAAGCACATGTAGTTAAGCATAATATAACATCCCATTTATTTTTGGTATTGCTCATTGAAGGCATGCTTTATTGGATTGTAAGTGATTATAGGTGTGATAGTGGTGCACAGATGGCCCATATGAGATTGCAGCCCCATTGCTCTAGGTCAGGGGTGGGCAAATTCTGGCCTGCAGGCCACATCAGGCATGTGATGGACTCTGTTTCCCAGCAGCCCCTGCCCGCATTGCTCTGGTCCATTTCCATGAGGACCCCAGGAGCAGTGTGGGGCCCTGACATTGTGAGAACAGGGTCTCCATGGAGACTGGCCCGAGTAGCATTGGCAGGGTGTGCGGCTGGGGCAGGGAGCTGCTCCAGGGCCAGGGTCGGGATTCTGCAGTAGTTGCAGCGTGGGCTGGAGCCAGAGCAGAGCCGTGCTATTTTTCAAGAGAAAAATAGAGGACATAAATGCATCCGGTTTCGTATCAATAGAGGACAGAGGACAACCAGACTGTCCTCTATGATGGCTACCCTATGTGCAGGCAGTGGGTTGCAGATCTGCTCTGGTTCTGGCCCACTCTGTAACCATTGCAAAATCCTAGCTCTGGAGCAGCTCCCTGCCCAGCCGCACATGCTGCCACATTTCCTGAAGAGAAAAACAGAGGACATAAACGTGTCCAGTTTCATATCAATAGAGGAGAGAGTAGTAGAAAACTGGAATGGCCACCCTACCTGCACACCCGAGGCAGGGGCATGCAGGCAGCGAATTGCAGCTCTGCCCTGGCTCTAGCCCATGCTTTCACCACTGCAAAATCCCAGCTCCGGCCCCAGAACAGCTCCCCACTCCAAGCGCTGCTTGGGCCAGTCACCATAGAGACCCTGGCCCCATGCTGTCTCAGCTCTGCTGTTCCTGAGGTCTCCATGGAAATCAGCTGGAGTGATGTGGGCAGGGGCTGCTGGGAAATGGAGCCTGGCTGCCAGCCAGATCCACCATTTTGCCTGCCCCTACTCTAGGTTCTCACCCTTTTTAGATTCAAGACATTCCTTCGTAAATGCCAGCTCTTAATTTTCATTCATCTGAGGCTACGAAAAATAATACAGCATTTATTTTTTTATTGCAAATAACTCAGAAAGAACACAACAGGTCAGAATGGTTTTAATATCATGGATTCTTTTTTGAAATTGTCTGCACAGATAAAGTGCTCACACTCTATGGTATCCTTGAAAGGATCATAAAGCACCCTATTTGAGAATCACTGCACTAGGTGCTTGTACATATACAGTGGAAAATACAGCCCATGCCCTAAAGAATTTACAGTCTAAATGGAAAGGAAGCCTCATGTATAGGTGAAGCATCAGTTGATCATCAAAGGAAGTGGCAGTCAGTGTTCTCAGGTCTCTTGAAAATCTGCTTATTTTAATACCTAAATGTTTTCTAAACTCCTAAGAATCTCTCAATTGTTCATGCTAAGCACTTTTGAAAGTCTGGACCTAAATTATTTGTCTAAGGTCCCATAGGAAAGCTGCAGTGAATCAGGAAAATAAATGTGATTATCATAAGACCTACTCTATTGTCTTGTTACCAACTCTTATGCTTTTATCACAGGACTGACAATATTTGATATGTTTGTTTGTGTGGGTTTTTTCCCCCAGAGTCGTAGCTCCTAGAATCATATTACTATGTACTGTCTCAAATTCTCAATAAGTTTCAACCCTCATGGTTGCAAAGGAAACTTTGAAATGTAAATCCTTAATGTTAAAAAAATGTAGACAACCCCTCCCTCCCTGCCCATTTTTTTTTTAACTTATGACTTTGGGAGGTATCTAACTCCTGGTTTTTGAAAGGATGGAGTCAGCAATACTACTGTTGACTTAACCAAAAACTGATTAGCTTTTCTTATGGTTATAATAACCATTAACTCCAGAAAAGTATTAAAAATGTAATTTCATTTAAAGAAGGACCATGGGAGATATAAATATGATAATAACTCAAATTAGAGATGACTAATGGCATTAAGTACTACAGATATGCTACACTACCTGTGACATTCTATTGCGTAGCTAACCAGACTAACTACATATTAAAATAAAAAAGATCAAAACTGATGTGATCAAATAAGGTCTGTATCCTTAAGAGCCCTTAATCAGGCCTTCTGTGTTTAAAACCAACTGACTTCAAGCCAAGGTAGCAAAGAGTGTTGAAATGCCAAGCAAACTTCTCAAGCTGAAGTTGTTCTTGGCACCTTTGATCTGGTTCTTCTGTTTGCTGCTCCCAGGGGGATGAAGAAACAGAGCTGAAAAATGCAAAGTGAAGGAGACAAGAGATAGCAGAAGGGAAAAAAATCATTTAAATTGTGGATATTTTTATTTCCAACAAACTATGACATTCATCAATCTAACCTACTTAAACACACTGACTTAACTAGCACCAACAGACAGCACCACAGCCACTTGTTCTACACGTGGAGAAATAATTTGGTTCCTTGGAGATCTGAAAAAAATCTGCACAGTAGAATATAAGCATTTACACTCGCTTTGCACTTGTGTACATGACAAGATGTAAGGTTAGCAGAGAATTAGCCCTTGGACATTTTTTCTGTTATCACTATTGCCTTTCACTCACCCTGGATAGAGGAGAGAAGGGAGAGCACGTCAGAGAGAGTTCTAGCTGCGGAGGACCTACAAATAAGCAGCACTGCAGTTTGAGGAAACAGTGCATAGGAGGTTGTGTTTGAACTCCATCGTGGTCAAAGAAGGTTGTGTGGGAGCACAGGCAGTGCTGTGAGTCCATTGACTCTGCAGACCCACAAATCACAAACTTTATCCGGGTGAATTTGAAAAGCTGCACCATATTCTACAGTAGCCCAGATATTATATTAGCCATAATGACTAGCTGTGAAGATGCTCATGCCCTGGTTACATCTAGTGCAAAAATTTGGCCCAGCACACAAATCAGGTTTTGTGCAGGCAATCAAACTTTCACAGTTTTGCATGTTCCAGTGCTATATTCAGTACAGTCAGTTCCTTCTCTGCTTCATTTTGTTTGCTCCAACCTCATACCCATGTCTATCATCTAATATAATCTTGCTCCAGAGCTACACCTCTGTGCTATGTATAGAATACCCCCTACCGTGTAATGAAGACAGGTAGGGGTTAAAGAAGGAAGTAGCAGTTTACACAAGTGTCTCACATTGCTAAGTAATAGCAATCTCTCTGTCCCCAGCTGTCAGTAATAGACACTTTTTATGTTTGAGGTGAGGGAAGCGAGACCATCTGTTAAAGCTATGTCAAAGGCAAAGGAAAACAAATTGTTAGCAGCTACTAGGGTAGACAAAGAGAGGGAAGGTGAAGACTTAGTAACCAGATATTGCAGTATCCAGTGGAGTGCTTTGTGTATTGATAGAGACAAATGTTCTAGAACAGAAATAAATTGCTACTGTTTTATAAAATCCAGATTAAAGAAGTGATTCCATAGTTAGTTACTTATGCTCTTATTTTGTGCATGGTACATTTAAATGTCTAAGGATTCTGCTGTCTGCAGAGAGAGCTATTTTGTATTTGTTTCAATGTAGACTGTTATTAGACAGGCACCCAGGTTCTCTCAAGAAGAATCTTGTGTGTGTCCATGGAAAAACTTCTGTTGCCATTCTGCCAGGCACTGGATGGCAGTAATAATGACTGGGTTCAACTACAGGGGTTTTAAACGAACTTTCTATTTTGATCTGAACCCCCACCACCCCCTCAGAAACTTGGGAAAATCAATGTTAACTGTGTGTTCCAAAGTGAACAACCTAGCCACTGAAATAAAACCTTAACTGGTAAATACTAAAATGCCAAGCACTTAGCAATATATTGCAGTCACTGTACGACCAAACAAACCCAGATACGCTCCTACCTAGCCCAGTCTGCTGCAATGGGACACCCACCCAAAGCTACCATGCTGGAGCTGTAGTACCTATGCTGTAGTCAAAGGGACAAGTGTTGGGTAGGGAACCCCACCTCAGAGTTCCCTGCTGCTTGTCACCACAAAGGGTTGCCACCCTGCTCCAGGGACTCTACCACCTATGCCAGCCAAAGCAGCAACTGTTAAGAGTACAGGCCAGCACCAGGCTTTGCTTTCACTGCTGCTGAAAACCCCTCTCCACTGGGCATTACCACTTCTGGGGGTTGCTGTTCCTCACCACCACCAGAGGCCACTGTCATGCTACCACTTTGGGTTCAGGTTGCTCTTTTAGACCCTGACCAACCCAACAGCAGGCTCAGGGATTTCAGCTCTTCTGTAACTCATGGACGATAGCCTAAACCAGACTTGGGCACACAAGCACTTTCCCCTTTGAAGATTTAATGGCCAACTGCAGTCCCATCCACAGAGTAACTTCTGTTGCTCCTCTCTCACATACTCCCCATACTGGAACTAAGGGCCACCCTACTGAAGACCTTTGCCCAGCTTGCAGTGAGTGCTGACCCGTCAGTCACCTTTGCTCAACTCTCCTTTTGCTACATTTGTGTGCCTAGAAAAATACAGCTTTGAAAGGGAGGGACTGTGGATGCTAAAATTTGATCCATGTGGCCCTTTACCCACAAACAATAAAAACAGGTGCAATCTGCCCCAAATTTCAGAACATGCATATCAGTGAGCATAATCAAAGAAGGACTACCAAGGCAAGTTACCATACTAGAATATAACCATAACAGAGCTGACATAGTGTAGAAAGGGTTGGACATAAAACAGAAAAAGATGCTTATACTTTTAACATAGATCAGAGCTATCTGAGTCATGGGGCCCCTGAGGGGTTAATTTGCAATCCTTGGTTTCCCATTCAGCCCCTGCTCCCTACATTGATCTGACTGCAGTAGTGGACTTGGAGCCCTCACTCCAGCTTCCATTTCCTGCTCCCTGCCCAGGAGACTAGTCAATGGTGCAGCCTGCTGTGTCAGGAAAGGCCCTGGCTCAGGTTACTGAGGGTGAGACTGGGGTCCCACACCCACACATGTGCTGCAGCAGGGGTGGGGAAGATGCCTGTGCAATGTGTGGTGTGGGAGGCCTATGGCTCATGGTTATTCAGCCCCCCAGCCATCCATATTTGGGAATTTTCTGAATCCACCAATAGCTGGTCAGCATTTCATGCAGAAGTTGAACAGCCCTGATACAGATGGACCAATGATAGATGAACAAATGTGCAGAGTTGTAGCCTGGAAAATAATCCTTACTTTTCCCACCCTGTGGTGTAGTGGGGCTCTTAAGGACTGTTTGATAAGAGATCCTCAACTGTAAGGACAAAAAAGCATGAGATTAAGCCAGAAGCTTGGGTATTAGCATAGAGCTTTGGAATCTTGTAGGACTTTTGTTGCCTGCAACTCCATCTAAGTTTTGCCTGTAATCTGATTTATACTTGATTTTAAATGGTGGTCTGTGATGACTAAGTAAATATCATTTCTGTATAGTTGACCACACTAAAAAGCAGCTCCTGTTGTTAATATATCGCATTTTTGTTAAGAATCAGCAAAACTTTCAGTAGTCTTCATATTAATATAGCACTATAATGAAGTCACTTGCACTTAGGTAATGTGGTTATGAGTAAACTATTTAATTGTGGGTTTAATACCTAGTTTTGTCTTTGCAGAGAAAGTATCCTGTTCTGTGTCCAGTCCATATTTGGGAATTTTCTGAATGCACCAAAAGCTGGTCAGCATTTGATACAGCGGTACCTATTTGTGGTTGCTTAATCATGATTTGGGGGTTACTTCTGAATGTAGGGATAAGGTTTAGTTTTTCTAAAGGTATTTAAGCATTTTTTCATTCAGTGTTGAAGTGTCTTGATCCCCTCCCCCCACATTTTTTTTTACTTCAGCTACGTATCCAAGCTCCCCACACAGTACAGAAAGTTAATAGCTAAGAAACAATTTTTCAGGCACCAGTGAGTTAAGTGCAGAACTGCCTGAACCAGACTGTATATGAGGGTACCCCCACACAGCAACAACTTGAAATGAGAAGATGCAAGGAAGCCCTTATGCATTGACTAAAATAAGGGTTTCAGTCGAGATTAGTTTGGAGGAGCTGGTGCTATTGAAAGATACACATCAGTATTTTGTGAAACGCATAAAAAGGATAAAGAGATAAGCCCATCTTGTTTGGAGTCCACCATACCACTTTTATCACAGGATGCTGCCTTCACACAATTGGCTCTAGACTCAGCACATGCAGACAACTGACAGAACAGATGGCAAAGAGAACAACCTGCCAAATGACAATGGCTGGACATGTGGCCTAACTGACAGGGAGGGGGAAGGATGGAGTGAAGTGGGGATGGGGAAGCAGAGTAGCAGTTCCACACACAGCAAGCACACATGCTGGAGGCTCAGAGCCAGCTTAGGAGGTTCTTCTAGAAGTAACCCTAAACCAAAGCCCAGAACATATTATGAACACCCTGAAGCTCTTA
>NW_017729000.1:35097411-35098516 GCF_001723915.1 Gavialis gangeticus
AGGAAGGATGGAGTGAAGTGGGGATGGGGAAGCAGAGTAGCAGTTCCACACACAGCAAGCACACATGCTGGAGGCTCAGAGCCAGCTTAGGAGGTTCTTCTAGAAGTAACCCTAAACCAAAGCCCAGAACATATTATGAACACCCTGAAGCTCTTAGTACTAGGTACCCCATTAGACTTGAAGTATTGGGAATCCTACCTTTAAGTGGTTTAGTTCCCCAGATATAGGAAATCTGTAGAATCTTGCAGAATCACATGTTCACTTAAGTAGAAGAACTGAAATGGGGCAAGTGAATTCAAAGGATTTATGAGCTCTACCTATTAGACACATAAGTGGATCTACATCCCTAAGTGCAATTCTATTCTATCCTGCTTAAGTCTGAAAAACCATTAATACAAAAGGTGAGGTGGTCTTTCTCCTCCTTGCTACATTTTTAGTGACTCAATCCTAAGGGTCAGATGACAGCAAGTTACAAAAGCAAGTACAATATGGACGTTTCAGTTTCTTGAACACAGTAGAATAGATTCTCACTTAAGCATATACTTCTATTGCTTTTAACAAAGGACATGTAATATACCTAGATTGTAGAAGGTCTGAAGACCAAATATCTAAAGGCTTTTAGTTGCCCAGCAGTACAGTAGGAATTATGTATCTAGCTTCATAGTGGAATGGTTGGAAGCATCTATCCATATCTTTAGGCAGCTAAACAACTTTAACACATCATTACCTCAATCTAGTCCTCACAATCTAGTCCTACATTTCTTTGTAGTTAAACTCATACATTTTTTATTAAGGTACTCCTCTATCTGGGGCACCTCAGTGCTGGGGTGATGCTTCAGGGTCACTTTGCATTGATAGTTCTGTGCAAAGCTGTTTGATAATGGTGGAGAATATGGGCCATAAAGGTTAGAGACAGAAGTTACAATAAACCAATATAAGTGATCAGAACCTGGTTCAAATCTGTAACACAACAGAAGTTCAGCGTACATAAACCGCTTTCAAAATGGCCAAAACTGGTTTACAATAAATCCGGATCGATGTAGTATCAGACTGACCTGATCTAGTTTAAATCAGTTTATTGAACTTCTGTCCCAGATCCCCTCCA
>NW_017729000.1:35123439-35128159 GCF_001723915.1 Gavialis gangeticus
TTTTTTTCTTATTTTCAGAGCCATTTGTCTTCATTGGCTTGTTTATGATAACATGCACATTAATTAAACCTAATAACTGAAACAAACATTTTTGTGTTTACTTTTGCACTTTCCCCATTTATTTTCCACCAATTTCTTTGAAGCATTTATCTTTATTTATTAGTTTTCCACATAGAAATCTCAAAGCATTTTGTGATTAATTAATGCCCACCAGTGAAGCACCAACTACAGTCAGTTTTAAAGATCAGCAGATGGGATCAGACATCCAGTGCCATAGCAAAGTGGGGGACAAATGGGGTGACTGCCTTGGGTGCCAAATCAAAGGGGCACCAATAGGCACTGCCTTGCCAGGGAGGGGCACAGGACGGAGCTGCAAGTGGCTTGTTTGGGATGATGCATGGATGGGGGAAGGATGGCTCCCACCGCTGTGTGCACTCCCGGACAAGCATCCGTGTGCCCCCAGATCTATGTGCAGGGCAAGGGCAGGCTGCCACTGTGGGCTTTGCCCCCAGGCGCCAGACTTTGTTGCTATGGCACTGAGACATCAGAGACTCCTAAAGTGGAGAATTTTACAGACGTTTCAGAATTTCAGCTTGTGTTAAAATAATTCTAGTGCTTGCAGCTACAGAGAGATATATGAAAACATGAACCAGAAACCAGGCAAAGAGAACAGAGTGGGATTTTTGTTGATGATATTTTTGTGGGTTTTTTTAGACAGACATCATGTTTTGTGTGGGCCCAACTCACTTTGGATGCATGGGACTCGACATAGTGAATTTCTGAGTGTGCTCCACTGACGTTCATGAAGGGTATAGTTTTATGCAGGGCTATATGGATATAGAATATAAAGCCCCCAAATAAGGGAAATGTACTCAAAAGATAGTATCACAGGCTTTGGTCTACTCCTGAAGGGAAAAAGGCCAACGGTACTGGGTCAGTACAGCAAGCCCAGTCTCTCACCCCATCAGGTCCCATCCAGTCCTTACAGCGTGAAAAATAAACCAGGAATTTAAGCAGTGTTATGCACATGCCTCTTCAGCTGGAGTTCAGTCATGTTCTCTATGAGGAATTGGTCACAATAGTTAGTGCAGAATAGTCTATTCCCCAATATCTCCCATGAGGACACACACAATTTCAGAGTAAGAATTTAATTTATAGCAGAATCATTAGTACAAATCTGAGTAATTCTGGAATAAAATAAGTTTTATTCCAAACATTATCCATATGGGAGCTATTGTGGTAGGGGTTATTCCACAATAACTTCTAGCCAGTTTCCACGTACAGGCACACCATAAGGACAGTAAGGAGAAACAAAACGAAGAGATTGCAATTGCCTTATCCCCCACTCTGTCCCTCCCTTTTATGCATGTAAAAACATACTTATGAATCATCTCTTCCTTTTGTTCACTCATGAGGCCATAATCACCTGGTCTTTTATTACTTCATAATTCAAATAGACTGTGATAATACTGAATTCCTTTGTTGTGAGTGCAAGTGTAAAAGGCAATGAGTTACAACACAAAAATGTCTGTATACATGCATATGTTTTAATGAGGTAAACTTTTTTGAGGAGTTAAGAGAGAGAGAAAAGCAAAATTAAATGTCTTTCACTTTACATTTAAAATATATGGAAATATTTTCCTAGATACTTTTAAAAAATTAATTAAGGGAACAAAGACATTATAAACAGGTCGGACATCTGGAAAAAAGCCATTTGTCAACCTTTCTGTATTTCATTTGTATTTATGAAGCATATCTTGTAAGAAAATGATGAGCAATTGAATATAGACGTTTCAAATGGAAATACTGTTGAAAATGGAACTGTTGTATGCATTACTGGGGAAAACTGATATACAAATATGACGTACAAAACAAATACAAATATGTGGTTTTTGTCTCAGTGATATAGGTGGTCTTTCTGTTTTCTTTTTCTTGTAGCTTTTTCCTTTGTTATTTTACAATAGTAATTGCTCCTGATTTTTTTTTAATGTTATGATACAGCTCACCTAAGAGCACTTTTTTCAAGTAATACAATATCTAGTAGGTTCTTGGCCTCTCAGATATCCTGCAACAATGACTTTTGGGGGATAATCACATTCTACATAAAAATGTAATAGTTTTAAGTATTTTTGCTTTTTGGTTACATTGATTTACCCTTTTGTTTTTGCACCATCAGAGGAGGGGAATAAGAGTGCCTGATTTACCATTTGTTACAGTCAGCACAATTTTTGGAGACCCAGAAGTCATCCCTTACAGGTATAGTTTCCTCTTGACCCAGTTAAGACTTACTGCACTGCAGAAGTTCTTTCTTATAATGGATGATACCTTTGGACCCAGACAATGGTTCCCTCGGGAGCTCAAGGCAGCTGCAGCCAATCAGAGAGGAAAACCTGGTAGGATGTGGTTGCTGCTCTAGAGAAGCAGCTATACTTCATCACCAGCAGTATTTCAAAACATAGGTACCGTATTGTTTTTGGTTTAACTTCAATTAATAATCTACAGAACTGGGTTTACTCTAAGTGTATCCTATGAAATAAATTGTTCTCTCTTACCAAAATCAAATTTTATTTTTACAGGGCTATCATACCTTTTCTATACGGTGTATTATTTTGTATGTTTCAGCATAGCTTCTCCTATGTTTTACCTTCAAAACCAAATAGTTTTGATCACTTTCGTATTTTCACATGCTTTCCATGTTTCTAATAACTCTTGTTGCCCGTCTCTGAATTGTCGCTATTTTTACTACCCTTCCTTTAACAATTGTAAGAGCTGAACTGAATACAATATTGCAGCTAAGACTGATTATAAAGTCATAACACTTCCTGTATTTTTCCTCCCGTATGACTCTCGACGCCTCAGGTTTTGTACACCTCGTACATTAATCAAAGGCGTATGTTATACTATACATATACAATAGCCTGGTTTTACCATGAGTTCTTGTTACTTTGGAGCTTCCTAAAATGTATAAGTAGTTCAAACAATTACTCCTTATGTACTTTACCAGCAACTGATTAACAATGAATGTCACTAGTCAGATGATATGGGAATATCTGTCTTTTATTTTAGAATATCTTATTCTTCCTTATCCCTGGCAGACTTTGTCACTTCACTGTTCTCTACACTCTTCCTGTCACTAATAAATGGGCTAAACATCAGTTGTCATACAGAACCTTGGGATACCTCACAACTAACCTCTGCCTCATGTTGAGAATTGTCCATTTATTTCTACTATTTAGTATCCTATCCACAACAGACCTCAACCTTTGTGGAAACTCTTTCAAAAGCATTTTGAAAGTCCGAATAAGCTGTTAAGGTGTATTTGTCTGGTTTGCACAAAGAATTCTAGTGGATTAGAGGGACGGCTTTCTTCCACGTGCACCGCACTGACTCCACAGATTCCCTTGAGAGTTTGCTAGGCTCAGGGCAGGCCCTGGAGCATATTTTTCTTGGGGGAAATGGAGGAAGGAGCTTTCTGAGGAGGTCCTCTCTGAGACTTTGCTTCCTTTTTCTGAAAGCTTCATTAAAGAAGGAGAACAAGCTGGGCTATAGTATACAGCTGGGCAACATACGACAACTAGAATTGTGCATTCTGCATCTTAGTGGAATAGTAGGTTTGCATCTTGTAGAGCAGGGGTGGGCAAAATGCAACCCGGGGGCTGGATGTGGCCTGCCAGGCCATTCTATCCAGCCCATGGGGCCCCTAAAAAATTTAGAAAATTAATATTTATCTGCCCTGGGCTGCCTGTCATACGGCCCTCAATGGCTTGCCAAAACTCAGTAAGTGGCCCTCTGCCCAAAATAATTGCCCGTCCCTGTTGTAGGTAGATACAGCAGAAGCTTTTGTCAGCTGATGCTTACTCATCACATACTATTCAGGTAAGCTTCAGTTCACAAACTTATCTGCTTTGGTCAGTCTACGAGGTGCAAATCTAACTTGCTTTCTCCTTGACCTCACACTAAGACATCTCTTAATGGCCTATCAGTTTTAAAATAACTCTAGTGATGTGTCTAAAAGCAGCTCAGATGTACTTTTCTGCCATCCAACATCCATCCAAGTCTCTGCTGTGTTTACAGCTCCATTATTGATCCTCTTAGCATTAGACACCACAGGACTTTCAGTGAGAGCAAGGTTTGCCCTTGCGTTCTCTACTGTAAGTCTCTGGAATGGGGGTGGCTACTTCTCTTCCAGAAGCGGGTGCTACAGGCGTGTAGCTGACACCGTACATTAGAACGAGGAAGGTTGTGGGCACCCCAGGGGGAGAAACGGGACTGCGGGATGTATCCCTCCCTCCCCTCTACGTGCTCTCTTGCTCAGTGCAGCCTCACAGATGCCGCCTCGGGAGTCTCATAACTGAAAAGCGTCAGCAAAAATCACTGGAAAGGCTTAACGCTTCTGCCTCAAAACTTGGCCAACGGTGGAGACCCCAGAGCCGCAGAGTCAAACCGCTGCGGCCCCCTGGCCCATGGCTGAAGCTGCCCGCGCTACCTGGGAGGCCTTTTCTTCCCCGTCCCCCGCGGGCGCGATGCTTCCTCTGTGGGGCAAAGGGACGCGGGGGTAAGTCAGTCCTCCTCTGCCAACAGGTGCACGTGGGAGCGGCCCCAGGGGCCCCGCTACACCGGTGCCCTGCAAGGCAGGGAGCTTCGGGGGGCCGCGCCGAGCACCTGGTGCCGGGAGCAGCCCGGCCCGACCGCCAGCGGCCCCGGCCGGCGGCGGGGGGAG
>NW_017729000.1:35128609-35133716 GCF_001723915.1 Gavialis gangeticus
CGCCCCTGCCCGCGGGCGCTCGGCTCCTCCCCGGGCCGCGGGACCCGGGGCTTGCGTCCCCCCAGCCGGGTGCCGGTGCAGGCCTCGGCCGCGTCTCCCCCCCCCCGAAAAGCAGCTTCTCGGACCCAGCGCCCCAGGTCGCACTGTGCCGCCCGGGCGCTGCGGTTCCCTGGGGCAGGTGGGACTTGGGAAAGTTTCTGAGAGAAAGACCATATCCCGCCCCGTGGGGCCGAGGCAGGTCCCGTTGGACTGGTGCCGGTGCCGGCCTGTCACTCCGCGGCGCCTTGCTTTCAGTGTCCGCAGCGGAGTTCAGCGGCGGCGGCTCGGGGCCATTGGCCTGTTGGTGACACCGAGGCACTTGACTGGATTCAGGCCCTTGGATGGTCTTGCCCGCAGCGCCGGGCGGCTCGCTGGGCTCCGTCCTACCGCTTCCAGCACTCCCCCGGTCGTGTGCACCTCCCTCACCTCTTGCGTTGTCCTTTTAAACTCATGTAAAATTCAGAAAGTCACCTTCTTCTCTCTCTCTCTTTTACTTCTCCTTGCCTCCTGCCTGCCCCTGCCAGGATGCCACGCAGATCATTTCTGTGTGGGTTTGGTGAGGCAAGCTGTTAGCCAAAGTCCTCCATTTTTATGCTGAATTCCTTTTTCTCCATGCAGCATAACCACTCCCAGTCCACTGGGTCCCGCTTCAAGCCTAGGCTGAAAGCTTTGTGTGATGGATAATGCCTAGCACAACCCGGCCTTGATTCTTGCCTGCCATTCCTAGTTGCCGTCCCAAACAATGAAAGGAAGGGTCTTTCTCCATGTAGGTGTGCCTCCTGCCTGCTGTTGTTTCAGGGCTCTGGCTGATCTCAGATGCATGCTCTTAATATGCAGACTTCTCTATCATGCTATAATCCCCAGATCCAGTCACGTTCAGAATGGGCTGCCCAGTGCGTAATGGTAGGAGGCTCTTTGTGTTAGGACAGTGGTTCTCAGTCTTTTTGGACTTAGACTTGAGACATCTTCCGGTCCTGCTTCTCTTTGATGATGCTGATGACTTCTCAGAGACAGCCAGCTCCTACCTTTCACTTGGTTTTTTGACTACAGAAAAATAATTGAATAATGCTTCTGCTGCAAAGAGCTCAGAAAGACCATAACAGATCAGAATATTATTTTACGTCACTACGGATTCCTGTGTGAAATCTCTGGGTTTATCGTTTGAATTGTACGTAGAAATTTATGCCTCTAACAGTGCTAATACTGCACAGCACCCTGTGGTGCCCTTAAAAGGATCTCAGTGCTGTGACACCCTGCCTGAGAATCACTGGCAGTAGGGACTAATAATCTAAGTTCAGTGGGGTTTTTGGCTCATCTGCAAAACAATGTCATGACCTAGATTAATACACTATTTTCTAAATCATTCATCTCCCACAGTGCATTTCTGCAAGTTCCCATGTCCGCTTTTATTACCTGTCCACTTCTTTCATGCCCCTCTGTTCTGAAGTGTGCGCTTGTCTTTTATTGATCATTTTTAACATTAACTCAATATTTTTAAATGCCCTTGAGGCTCTGAAAGTGCACATTCCATGTATATCATTAGTTACAGTTTCAAAAAGATACTTCAGTTTGAAAAGTCAGTGGATCTTTTTTCAGCATAGCAATTACAACTAAAAATGCAGCATCATTTTTCTTGCTAAGGTTGTAGAAAAGTCCTTGAAACTTAATTATAGTTCTTCTCACAAAGCAAGAGGTCTGACCAAGTGCCTTGGTAGATTTTAGTCACCTACGTAGCTACTACACCTGAAGAAGAGAACTCTGCCTCAAGTACCATGATGGTAAAACTACAAAATGCAGTGTAATTTTATAAAATATCATGCAGTCTGCCGAGGTTTCTGATTTGTTATGACACAAAAGAACTAATTCTTAAGGAGTTCATAATCCAAGCCTGTCTAACTGCACAGTGTTATACAGTCATTTTAGAACAGTTGTGTAGTGCAGATATCTTTAGGAATCTTCCTTGTTGTGCAATAATTATAGGTCTGGGCTCAGTAATCTTTAAATGGATTATTTTTCCCCAGCAACTTGATTCTTTGAATTTTTTAAAATTTAAGTCAGGATGCCAACACATTCTTTTAATTCTAGTTAGGTTATTCAGCTGATCATCCAAATGTTCATTAGCCGTGGGAATGAATGTTGTATGCAGTTCCTAGCTTTACAGGATTTCAAGAAGCAGTCTGCATTCCAGGAGTAATCTTTTGTGTGCATACTGTACACAAATGTAATCTGCTGATCTGTTGGAGGTAGGGAATTCATTTTAAGGTTTCCCTTTCAGTAATTTGCTTGAGAAGCAGCCAATAATAGAATTCCTGCCAGCTTTTCTTAATAGTTAGAGGAAAACTATGCCAGCTTAATTTAATTCCTAAAATTTCCCAAACACTCTTAGTTCTTCTAATGAAACTAAAGAGACAATAACTCATTAACATTAGCAAGGACAAATACTGGCTTCTACAAATCCTGCTCTCTTACCAAGTGTGGGATGGTATGAATCATTACAATTACAAGCAGATACCTTATTTTAAGTATGTGTTTTGTGCTACTACAATAACATGAACTGTTTGTTTTATTAATCGTAACTAGGTTTTCATTGTTTTGTGGAAAACAGTTAACAGATATCTAGGTTTCTCAATAGCACGCGTGGTACTAACAAACCTTGAATCTGAATATGCTCATTCACTCTTGAGCAGGAAAACTGTTTTTGCGTTCTGTGAAACTTTTCAAGGTTTAAAGACTGTTTCTGTTTTGAGGGGAGGAGTGGCAGAAAAGAGATGCAGTAAAGACAACTGCTTAGTTAGAAGAGCTCTCACCTGGGCAGTGGACAGTGAGGTTCAAGTCCCTGTTCTGCTGTTCTCCCACAAAAAGCTCCATCTTGAGCAAATCAGCAAATGAAAACCTGTTATTTTATTGAGAAATTCATGATCAGCCCGAGTCAGGAATAGCTACTACTACTGAAGCCACTATATAACTACCCAGTACTGAAACCACTAGGTTATCACAGTGTAAAACTGGGGTGAGGAGAATCTGGTGCTTATTTTACTTTATTTTACTAGAATATAACAGTTATTAGAGGATAACAGTGAGTTAATTTTATGCAATAGAGAGCCCTCTGCATATAATCAGTTTAACTTATTTGTGCAGTCTTTCATATAGCAAAAGAGATTAAAAAGTGTGGCTGTAAACCCACAAACTGCAGGGGTTATAGAGGCAGATATATGACTTCACTCCTTTTGAACTGAGTGGCTTCAAACTGGCTAGATTTCAGGTTGCCAATGCCCATATAATATCTGTTCAATTTATTCAGCAAGCAACAACTGGTAACTAGAGATAGCTTTAAAAGTTGTTTCCTTTCTCAGATCTCTCTTTCTAGTTTAATTTAGTGTAAATAAATATGAATAGGGATGATGTACAGCTTCAGGCTTAAGTTAAGTATCTCGTGCTTTTTGTTACAATAGTTGGTGCTGGGTTTGCAGTTAGATGTGCAATGTGGTAATTAGGCTTGTTGAATGAATTATTGCAGAGGCGTGCCTGTATGTAGTTATAATGGAACATCAAGAAAAATGTTAGCTTTCAAGGAGAAGTGGTGAGCAAAAAGTGTTCAGTAATCCTCTAGGAATCAAGTGAACTACTGCAGTCACCTGCATTAACTGAAATGATCCCATTTCATTGAAGAACAGGGAGTTGTGCAAAAGCTTAAGTATCTTATTGCCTCTGTCATAAAAAGCATCCTAATTCATTTACAAGACACGAAAGTACACTCAGATGCTGGGTAGGATCAGGCAAAGTGTCTTCTGTGTCATGAGACTTTTCTTTATAAACCAACCTGAATTTCAAAGTCCTTAAGGCGTTCATAGTTGTTATGAAATGAAGAAGGTGGCTGATCTAAAGCATATGACTTAAAACGTAACTGCTCTTTGCCTCACGTTTTCTGTCTCTGGTAGATGAGAAGGATAGCTGTGTAACAGGAATGCTGTGTGGACAAGCAGTTAATTCTTCAGTTTTCTCAGATGCTTGAATGTGGGACTATTTTGGAAATGTAAAGTATGATGATTTGCTGCTCTAACAGGGTTGGTCAGTACTTTCTATAGACTGATCTATAGCTCCAGTTAAAACAGAAATAGATATGAGGTTTGTCTTGGCTTTCTTGCTGAGTCTCAGCACCATGAAAGAGGGAGAAAGAAATATAGCGAATACAGCAATTTAAAGGGAGAAAAAATTCTTGAAGGCAAATAACTGTGATGAATTGCTTGCATATTCAAATGTGTGATTTAGAGTAATGTACATAGTGCTATAATTCATCACTGCTATAATGGAACAATGCTGCTATATTCAATACAGAATGCAGTTTTAAGGGTAACCTATGTTATTCCCCCAGATCAGCAAAACTCCAAGTTCTAAAAAAAAACCAGAAAACAGAGTGAAGGTGCCCAGCCATCTTAACTGAGCTCGCTGGGAACAGGAGTCATCTGTACGTCTTCCTTCTGTATCCCATGTGCTAGGTGTAGTGGTATGAAAAGGTGGAAGACTGATTGGAGCAGCTTGCCAGGACTATGATTGTGAGATCTAATTGGGGCAGACATATCTGGGGAACATGTATGTCTGATTTGGTGTGGGGAGAGAGAGAGAGTTATCTGTATTAGTCTGAAGTCAAGTACAAGGCAAGGCAAGGTGGCACCTTAAAGACTAACTCATTCAAAAAGGCCTAAGTTTTCATAGAGAACAGCTTTCTTCATCAAATGCTTTCTGCATGTTTGACTATACGATTGATATTAGTATAAAGACATAGTGCTATAATTCATAGTTTCATAGTTTCTAGGGTCGGAAGGGACCTGAGCAGATCATCTAGTCCGACCCCCTGCCATGGTAGGAAGAGCACTGGGGTCAAATGACCCCAGTAAGGTGGTCATCCAACCTCCTTTTAAAAACCCCCAGGGTGGGAGCCTGCACCACCTTACTTGGAAGCTGGTTCCAGCCTCTAGCCGCCCCGACCGTGAAGTAGCGCCTCCTGATGTCCAACTTAAACCTTCCCTCCGCCAGCTTGTGACCATTGTTCCTGGTCACTCCTGGCTGT
>NW_017729000.1:35133775-35134812 GCF_001723915.1 Gavialis gangeticus
TAACCAGTTGGCGACCCATTGGACTGTATGGGTGTCTACGCCACAGTCCCCCAGCTTCCTAATGAGAATGGGGTGAGAGACAGTATCAAAAGCCTTCCTGAAGTCTAGGAAAACTATATCCACTGCCACCCCTGCATCCAATGATTCATCCAACAATTCTTCATTCCTGTAACACAACTCAGTGGTTATATTCATTACTGTCTGTCAAAGTAGGCCATCGCCTACAAAAGCTTATTCCTTTCTAAACAAGTTAGTCTTTTAGGTGTCACCCAGCCCTACTTTCTGCCTGATTCTGTAGGTGAGGCTAAGGAAAGAGGCAGAGAGGTCCAACATCCATTTCAGCATTTCCTGTCATAAGTTCAGACAGGAGCAGGGGGTGGAGGTCGTTTTGCCATGGGATTGTTAGCAGTTAGATGAGAGATGAGACTTGTTTGTGTGTTTAATAATAATGGGTAAACTACATATATACACCAATACTGTGTAGTTCAGGGACAGGCAATGTTTTTTGGCCAGAGTGCCGAAAAAGACCACAGTGCCTACCTTGGAAGGTGCCAGAGTGCCAGAAAAATAAAATGAGGGCAGGGAGTACATGGCAGGACGCCCTGCTTGTGCCCCGTGCCACCTACCCAAAGCCTCTGCCCCCCAGCCCGGGCCCTGTGGTTGTCAGCAGCTACCCTGGCTCTGGGTAGCTGCTGGAGCCCAGGCTGCCCCCAGCAGGACTTGCAGCATCCCAGCTGCCTGCTGGGAGCAGCCCAGGCTCCCTGCTGGCAGCAGATACCCAGAGGTGGGCCAGCTGCAGCTGGGAGGCTCCAAACAGCTGCGCCGGACTCCGGAGCCCTGCCATCACCTCTGCGCTGGGAGTGGGGGAGAGACCAGGGCTGCGCTGCCTCAGGCCCTTCCCCCACTGCCCGCTCCAAGGCACGCCTGCACGTGCCGGTACAGAGCTGATGCCAGGGCTCCAGAGCCCAACACAGCTGGTTGGAGCCTCCTGACTGCAGCTGGCCCCGGCTCTGGGGAGCTGCTGCCAGCCGGGAGCC
>NW_017729000.1:35135509-35136307 GCF_001723915.1 Gavialis gangeticus
GGGGAAGGGGGAATGAAAATGGCTGTCTATATTGAGACAGGAGGGTGGGAGGGATGGGAATGAAAATAGCTGGTAAAAAGGGTAAAAAGTGGAGGGTTTACCTGTGGAGTCAGATGTTAGGCAAGTTGCAATGTGTCATAAATCCAATGGACAGATGCTCAATACAGTTCAGAGGTGAAGTGAGAGTATCACGTACCTTGAGACTTCACTTGTAGGTAGATCAGATGCCTGGTTTTTTTTTGGAAAGGACATGAAATAGGACCGGACAACCTAATGCCTGTGTTGATGAGATTTTCCTCGACTTCTGGGCTCCCTCAGTGAGAGTATTAGGTGTAAGACATCAGAGGTGATAGTACCATCCAGTGCTTCTTGGCCTCATCTACAGTATTACATTGTAGTTCCCAGCTCATAGCGATCTGAATGGTCTGCTCGTGCCTGTGTGTAGTACTTAACTCTTTGATTACTGTGTTCAGTATTGATTATCTGAAGAAGCTGTGAGTACCCTGCACTGGTTGGTGTAAGTGTCAAGCAGTTGAGATCCTCTGTTTAAAGGAATATTTCCACAACCGAAATGAATCAGCTTTCAATGCGACTTCATCCTGTGACAACATTGATAAAAATATTAATGCCATAAAATCCAAAAAATACTCAGATTGGACACTTTACAGTGAATGAAATTCAAACCTTGGCCACTATATTGACTGCTTCAGAGGAAGAATGAACAATGAAATACTCAACAACAAACACCACTATAACAACATCTCCCTCTCAGAACGAAGGGTCTTAGAATCTCTAAGA
>NW_017729000.1:35141307-35142077 GCF_001723915.1 Gavialis gangeticus
AGGCTCCCTGCTGGCAGCAGATACCCAGAGGTGGGCCAGCTGCAGCTGGGAGGCTCCAAACAGCTGCGCCGGACTCCGGAGCCCTGCCATCACCTCTGCGCTGGGAGTGGGGGAGAGACCAGGGCTGCGCTGCCTCAGGCCCTTCCCCCACTGCCCGCTCCAAGGCACGCCTGCACGTGCTGGTACAGAGCTGATGCCAGGGCTCCAGAGCCCAACACAGCTGGTTGGAGCCTCCTGACTGCAGCTGGCCCCGGCTCTGGGGAGCTGCTGCCAGCCGGGAGCCTGGGCTGCTACCAGCAGGCAGGTGGGAAGCTTCAAGTCCTGCTGGAAGCAGCCCGGGCTCCGTCGCTGGCAGCAGTTACCCAGAGCTGAGGCTGGCCTTGCGTGCCATGTTTGGCACGCGTGCCAGGGGTTGACGACCCTTGGTGTAGGTAAAGGATAAGGAATTTAGTCACAACTGCTGAGTGTTTGACTGGAGGACATAGGCAGACAAGGTTCTTTGGGGGAATCCAATACATTTTATTAGACCAACCCAAATAGTTGGAAAAATTCTTGTTAGCAAGCTTTCAGGCAGAAACACCCTCTGTTAGGCTGAGAAAGTGTCTGCAGATGAGCTGTGCTCTTCCTGGATGGAGTGGTAAAGCAGCCAGAGGCCAGTACTATGCAAGAAAGTCGGTCGGTTAAAATGTAAATTGAAGTGGTCAGTAGGCGAGAGATAGGTGGGGGGTTGGGGGTGGTGGAGATGTGTTGGCAGGTTTTACATTTCTTGT
>NW_017729000.1:35147077-35149068 GCF_001723915.1 Gavialis gangeticus
ATGAAAATAGCTGGTAAAAAGGGTAAAAAGTGGAGGGTTTACCTGTGGAGTCAGATGTTAGGCAAGTTGCAATGTGTCATAAATCCAATGGACAGATGCTCAATACAGTTCAGAGGTGAAGTGAGAGTATCACGTACCTTGAGACTTCACTTGTAGGTAGATCAGATGCCTGGTTTTTTTTTGGAAAGGACATGAAATAGGACCGGACAACCTAATGCCTGTGTTGATGAGATTTTCCTCGACTTCTGGGCTCCCTCAGTGAGAGTATTAGGTGTAAGACATCAGAGGTGATAGTACCATCCAGTGCTTCTTGGCCTCATCTACAGTATTACATTGTAGTTCCCAGCTCATAGCGATCTGAATGGTCTGCTCGTGCCTGTGTGTAGTACTTAACTCTTTGATTACTGTGTTCAGTATTGATTATCTGAAGAAGCTGTGAGTACCCTGCACTGGTTGGTGTAAGTGTCAAGCAGTTGAGATCCTCTGTTTAAAGGAATATTTCCACAACCGAAATGAATCGGCTTTCAATGCGACTTCATCCTGTGACAACATTGATAAAAATATTAATGCCATAAAATCCAAAAAATACTCAGATTGGACACTTTACAGTGAATGAAATTCAAACCTTGGCCACTATATTGACTGCTTCAGAGGAAGAATGAACAATGAAATACTCAACAACAAACACCACTATAACAACATCTCCCTCTCAGAACGAAGGGTCTTAGAATCTCTAAGATCCAACAACCAAATAGTAATGAAACCAGGAGATAAAGGAGGAGCTATAGTTATCCCTAAACATGAAGACTACATAAAATAAGCCAACAGACAATTCTCTGACACTACCTACTATGAAAAACTAGAGGAATATCGAACTCCCTTTTTCGCCTCAAAACTCAAACTCACCATGACATCATTTTCCACCTGAACCACAAGAAAACTTTCAGACCCTGATCCCTCCACTGCCCAATCTATGGACATTTTACGCGCTCCCTAAAATCCACAAACGAGGGAACCTTGGCAGACCTATCATTTCCAACCAAGGAATCCCAACTGAAGAAATATCAAGTTTCACCAAATCCATCCTAAAACTTCTTGTCACTCAAAAACATAGACCACCTTCCAGAAGAACGAAGAGAAAAGAACAAGGATGGCTGACAACATGAAGATGGACAACAGGAAGATTAACCAAGAAGCCCAGCCAGGGTGTGATATAAAAAAGATTTTCTAGAATCACCCATCGTAGCCTTTAAAGAAGCACAAAATCTCACTAACCTCATCACCAGAAGCAAATCCATATGACACAAACCATGCCATATGGATCCAGACCAAGCCAGGACAAGAAATGTACAACCTTGACAACGTATCTCCACTAGTCCCACAATAACAGCACCCCACAACAGAACCATCACCATTCCTGGATCTTACACCTACGCCTCCAGAAATGTAATCTAGCTCATTCAGTGCAAGAAATGCCCTGATGGAAAATATGTAGGAGAAACCAAACAACAACTGCACACCAGAATGAACGTTCACCAAAAATCCATCAAAGAAAAATATCCAGTTACCTGTGGGTTCCTACTTCTCACAAGACAATCACTTTCTCTCTGATCTCAGTTCTAATCCTCAAAGGGACTTACAAAACACCTTTCATAGATTAGCCTACAAACTTCATTTCATAAAACTGCTGGATACAAAAAATCATGGACTTAATATAGACATTGGATTTATGACACATTATAACCTGCCTGACGTCTAATTCTCAAGGTACCTGCCTGATAGCTTACCATTTGTATTCCTTCACACATTTCCCCTTTTCCCTCCTCCAGTCCTACCTCTACCCATTGTCTTCCAAACTTCCACTCATTTACATTTTCACAGACTTCTTGTCACGCTTTTAGCTTCTTTTCTACCTTGGAGACCTCAGAACATCGGCAGTCTCTCTCCCAATACCTGAAGAAGGGTGTTTGTGCCCGAAAGCTTGCAAAGAA
>NW_017729000.1:35154585-35160969 GCF_001723915.1 Gavialis gangeticus
TCTCGATTCCCCAGGTTTCCTTATGGGAGTCAGTCTTATTGAACAAATGCTTTTTCTTCCAAGGGTCCTGTATCTGATGAAGGCCTGGCTCAAATTATTCCAAATTTAAATCCCTAGCTCTACACTGCATTCCAGGGAAGAACAACACATGTAAAGTCTCTCCGGTGGTAGTCTTGGAGTTGGAATAAAGTTAGACAAGTTTTGAAATATAGGGCATTCTTCAGGTCTGAGGAGGAAAGCAAGCACAGTGATTAAGAACAGTGGGTATAGCTGTGAAATTGGAGGGGGGAGAAATTCCCACGGGTAACAGAGACAATTAGTGGAAGCTTGATTATGGGAGATCAAGGCCTGTAAAAAAGAAGGAGGGTCATTATCACCATTATCACCTGTAGTGTGATTAGGAGTAGGGTTGGGTATTTGACAGGTCAATATTCAGTCAATTGATGGGTCAAATATCAGTCAAATTGTAAAAACAGATTGCCAATGGGTCCAAATAATACACAGAAAAAGCACAGATTTTCCATTAAGAAATGTCAAAAACAATAAAAATCATATTTCTGTCTAAAAACGATTTTTGTGTAGCTTTTTTTTAGCAACTTTACAAAAAAGTTTACAATCTTTGATCAGTCAAAAATATGCAGCCAATTGAAAACAGTTGATTGGTGAATTGACCAGCATGCCATTGCTAATAAGAAGAATGTCAGGAATTGGGTAAATTATTGTTTGTTTGTTTGTTTTTTTGGTTTTTTATTTTTTTACATGCTATATTGGTAATCTGGACTTGGTTCTTATTGTCCAACCAGCATAGACTTTTTTTTTTCCAAAGCTCATCTTTAAAGGTGTTTGGTAGATCAGTGCTTGCTTTCCTCATATCTGAAGAACAGTGCCTTGCACTTGAAAGCTTGCATCTAATTTATCACAAATATGCAGATAATTCAATAAAAGAGGGCTGAGGTGGCACAAGTGCCTGAGGCACACAGTTGATAGCCCAGAGGCTGCAAGTTCAAGGCCCTAGCGGAAGTGCTCAGGGTTCAGCCGTGTCAGATTGCAATGGATGTGCAAATTTTGTTAAATACCTCGTTTCAAGGACACAAAAAAGGAAAGGAAGTAAAATAAAAAGCCATCTGAGAGAATCTTGATTCCTGTGACAATTCGGTGAGACTGCTGCGCATTACAAGGATAGTGTCTTATCCTTTGCTTTAAGTTTACTTGGAAATTACAGTATGGAGTGGTAGTATTTCAAAAGCAAATTGAGATTCTGAAGCACTAAGCTGTTTTCAATGACCTAAGGACCTTGACTCATTTACTGTTTAGTTTGGTTGAATGCAGATCTTGCAATCTTGTATATACAGGGAAAGGGACTGGGACTATTTTAAATATGTCCACTGTCACTTCCATTTGAAGGAAACTTTCCCCAAGTATTCATCTTTTCTCATCTAAATTGATCCAGGTTATAGTATTTGGAAGCAAATGTTATAGTCTTTTTTGATGAAATGTATTCATGGGAATATCTTATAGAGATTCATACAGGCTGAAATAATAGCTCTGAGAAATGTGACTTGCTTCTTTTCTCTTGGAAGGCATGCTCATTCCTAGCTCCCCTGATGATTGTGGGAGAGCCTATAATATGCATCAAGGTTATCTGTTCTCAACTTTGCTTTCTGCTGTCAGCACTGTGCTTAGTGGGTGCTTCCTACAGCTTTTCAGTTCCTCACATGGGTGAGGGAATTGCACAATGGATTTTGTTTGAACTTGTACAATGAAGCACTAAAATGGATACTGGATCTCTCAAAATGTATATGATCACCTCTTTTCTTTGATCCTATGTACATGAGGGTCAGGCAAAGAGTTGTGCCTCCTTCCTTCAGAGGCTCACATTCAAGGTAGGGAGAGGCCTAGACATTCCCTAGAAGGATAGGGTTCCCAAATCCTAGTTCCATTACAGGACATTAGAGGGTTCAGATCCCCTCTGAGTGCTGTAGCTTTCTAGCCCCAGATCTTGGCTCTTACATTGGGGTGAGGAAGAGCCCCTTGATTTTTAGCTCACAGCAGACAACAGGTAACATAGACCACATCTACATGTTACACTTAAGGTGCCAGTTAATCATGCTTTAAGTGGTCTCCTGGTCAATTAAAGTGGTCCCCTTGTGGGCCTGGTTCAATGCAGCCTTGCAGCTGTGAGATTACAGGGTCACAGCACCTGGTCTCTCGGCCACGGTGGGGGGCACCCCAGCCATGGCAGGGTATCTCAGCTGGGGGGGGCTTCCAGCCATGGGAGCTTGGGATTGACGTGTGGCATAGCATGGTGACCACGTGGCATAGCAGGTGGCATGATTGCATGGATAGTGTATTGGATCTCATTGCACCTTTACCTGCATGTGTAGAGGGACCCATAGGAATTTAGGACTGGAAGGCCCACTTAGGTGCTGTTGTAGGCAATGTGGCATGTAAGCCTGTACACAAACTAGTCAAGTAAGTTCTATTTAAAAAATATTTGTTCTGCCCACCCTCTTCCTGTTAGAAGGCTAAATCCAGATCCTTATTGCACAGGTGCCAGAGACCTACTTCGAATTTCCAGCTTAACCTTTTCAAAGCCAGTTTATACCCATTTGTTTTTGTGTCAACATTGTCCTTTATCTTAAATAGTTTTTTTTTCTCTCACCATTATTTAACCTGAACATATTCATAGACAGCAGCCTTATCTCATCTCATCCTTTAGTTTTGCTGAGTTAAACAAGCCAAGCTCTTCCAGCCTGTTCTTGTATGATAGTCTCTCAGTTGTCCTGTTCATCCTAGTTAACCTCGGCACCTATTCCAATTCTGTGCCATTCTTTCATGAATGGAGGTGACTGAAATGGTACACAAGGTTTCATCAGGGCCTTGTATGTGGGGGGTATGGGTGGATGGATATGGGGTTTGTAGGGGGCTTTAGGTGTGTGTGTGGATTCGGTGTATATATGGATGTGGGTATGGGGGGGTTGTGGCTGTGTGTGGGTGGGTATGGGTTTTGTGGAGGGCTGGGGATATATGGGTACGTGTGTGTGTGTGTGTGGTGGGGTGTATGCATGTAGCAGTGAGTGGGGCTCCTCCCAGAGGTGCGTGGGTGTGCGTGTGGGGTTTGTGGGAGGGTGTGAGGGGTGCAATGTTTGTGGGGTGTGTGATTGATTTTTTTTGTGGGGAAGGGTGTGGTTGTGGGATTTGTGGGGAAGGGCTTGAGGGTATTGTGGGTTGTGCATGGGAGCCCCCTACATGTACCTGTTCCCCTGAGCCAGTCAGCACCCATCCTTGCCCTGCAGCAGCCCAGAGCCCAGGTGCTTTGTAGCACTTCACCACTGGCAACAGTGCACAGCTCCAGCCTGCGCCATCCCGACTTTATACCATCCGGCTGTGGCATGTCGTGCCATCCCCTGGGCACACAGCAGGGCTGGGGTGGCTCCTTATGGCTGCTGCTGTTGCTGGTCCTAGCCCCGCATTATCAGTGGCCACTTGAGCGCGGAGCCCTGAGCTGGTGCAGCTTGCATCTGCTCTCGACTTGCCCATCCAGACTCAGCACTGGCAGCTGCCAGGAAGAAACTATTGCTTGGTGTGGGGGGAAAGCAGCTCCTCCCCCTTGCCGCTGCCAGGCAGTTCTTGATGCAGCTGCCTAGAGCCTGCACTACAGCAGGCTACCCTGTGGCTCCACTGCTGTCGCCACTGCCTCTGGGCTGCCCAGTGTGGCAGTGGTGACAGTGCAGAGCAGCTGCAGGGCAGCCAAGGCAATGGCGATGCCGAGCAGCCCAGTGTGATGTGGCCCGGCAGCTGCACCAAGAACTGCCTAGCAGCGGTGACGGGAAGGGAATCCTTTCCCCCATGCTGAGCAAGAGTTTCTTCCGGGCAGCTAACGCTGCTGCTGCTGCTAAGCCTGGGCAGGAGAGTCTGGAACAGGCACCCCCTCTGGATCTGCCCCTGGATACAGGAGAGATGAATGGGAGGCTACCTTTAAAACCCCAGCTTACTCTGCTACCATTCCACCCTCATGCCAATGTTACTTTTTCCCGTGTCCCTGACCTAGTTCTCAACCTTTCTCAGCATGTATTTGCATATTTCTTTTTAAAAAATAGGTTTTGATTTTTTTTTCCGGATTGTTTTTTCTGTTCTTGGATTACATTTACCAGGGTAAAACAACTTCTTAACAAGATTTGTGTGTGTGGCTTTTGTTAAGGCATCTGCCAATTTCATAGAGTTGCATTTGTACTTATGCTGGCTGAGTGCAACTCCAATTCAGTTGTTACTGTTCAGGAAACCTGGAGGTTGGAACAAGTTATAGGTTGGGATTGATTTGGAGGGTTACAACAGGAAGCTTCTGGGAAGCTTCCTGTGCTTAGGGAATTTTGCAACAGCCCAAAGCACTTAATGAACCTCACAGCTGTAAGCAGTGGCACTGAATGCAGTGCACTTAAAGATCTGAGTTGTTGCAGTCCAAATGGAGTCCCTCTCTTACTGCACAGATCCCTGTGCATGAAACGCCCACTAGCCTCCCAGTTCATATGATAATGGGGCAGACTAGAGAGACATCTTGTTAGTCAGCATGTCTAGAGAATAATTTTTTGGCTTGAGAGCATTAGGTTTGTCCTATCCTGAGAGTCAGGCTACTTCTTTTTTCAATATCATTGTCAGTCTTGCTTTTGTAAAGATTATTAGGTCCCTTGCATTGGGAAGGGTAAATGTAGGGTTTGATTATTCTAATTGAAGTATGATTGCAGCCATAGTTTGGTCCTTCTGTGCATGCAAGAAAAACTTGAAGGGAAAGAAAAAGGGGAGGGAGGGGACTAGAATGAATTATGTCTTGGGGAAAGCCTTGTTGAAATGATCCTAAATTTGAAACATTATTCCTGTACCAATAATCCACACCAAATTTCAAGTCAATATGAACAAGCATGTGCACATTGGATCCCACAAAAAAATCAACCTGTCAGTCCTAATTAAGAACTATAGCAAAGCCGGAATTATGTTGAAGTACAGGGAGTCTTCTGGCATATGACACAATTGGTTCCTGAAAACTGCCTCTTAAGTTGAAATGTTGTAACTCAGAACCAATTTTCCCATAGGAAACAATGTTATAAATGGGGGGGTTGGTTCCTGAACCAAGGCCTGATACCCTATTTTCACCAAAAATAATCCATAATTTTGTACTCGATCAATTATAGATGAGTAATATAGTTACATTCATGTATTTATATTGTAATTAGCAATCACATTGATTTGGGAGGACTCCTTTGAGGTGACTTTGCTGGACTTTTTGAAGAGCTCTTGGCTAGAGTCTTCTCAGGAATCTTGGCTGCAGGTTTTTCTGGAGTCTTGGCTGCTTTCTTAAAGAAAGCGTCCAAGGAAGCGTGGACAGATGTTTTCCAGGGAGATGGGCGATGCAGTAAAATCACTGGCATGGCATGGTGTCAGATCAAGCATTGTAAAGTCAAAACTGACATCAAAATTTTGAAACAGGGTGTCAATTTATAAATGTTGTAAGTGCGCAATATTCTACGTCGAGGACTGCCCATATAAAAGAATGAGGTTTCCCAGTCGGTAAAAGCTTCAGACTATCGCTGTCGGTCATTTACAGCTGTCTGTTAAGTTACTTCACCTAGACAAGCATGTTTCTACAATGTGAAGTAACCATTATTTCTGAAACTACACATGGCAAATTCTGTCCTTAGTTCCAATTCATGAATTGCTTTACTTCACAGACTATTTCAAAGAACTGCATTGCCTAATAGTGAATGCTCCTTTTAACTACCATGTTCTTTAAGATTGAGTTCTGCCTTGCATCAGCACAGGTCTAGTTAGTATTCGTCATGGTATGCTGGAGCTCAAGTTGTCATGGTCACATCTAATGCAGTGGATATACCTTTACGGTAAACTGCATCTTAGGTTTTTTTGAAGTTCCACCCCCCACCCCATCTGACCTCATAGATGTAAATTGGGAGTTATACCCTGCAAAACTGACTAAAAGAGATTCTTGCTGTAATCGAGGATGTATGTTTGGATTCCTGCGTGGGTACCATCCCATGATCTTCTGAGGGGCTGGTGTTTCTATTTATTTGCTTACAGCTAACAGGGTCTGGAAACTACCATGTCTCTCTGGAAAATATAATATTTCTTCCCAATTTAATTCAAACCACCAGGTTTCTTGATTACTGAGAAGGTGTGTAGGTACATGGTAAAATCAGAGAATCAAGTAGGTTGTGTCCTGGCTGCAGCTTCTGTGCCTTCATAGATTTCATAGACATTAGGGCTGGAAGGGACCTCGGAAGATCATTGAGTCCAGCCCCCTGCCCAAAGGGCAGGAAGTCAGCTGGGGTCATAGGATCCCAGCAAGATAAGCATCCAATTTGCTTTTGAAGGTGT
>NW_017729000.1:35161550-35165877 GCF_001723915.1 Gavialis gangeticus
ATTACTACCCTCTGGGTCTGACCACAGAGCCAATTTCCCGGCCAGTGGATCATGGTGGACCCAAGGCCACAATTGGCCAGTTTTGCCAAGAGGTGATCGTGGGATACCAGATCGAAGGCTTTTTTGCAGTCAAGATATATGACATCAATCCCTTGTCCAGGTGATAGGTCACCTGGTCATAAAAGGAAATGAGATTGGTCAGGCAAGACCTACCTGCAACAAACCTGTGCTGGCTATCCCTTAGGATGTTGGCGTCGGCCAGTCCATTAAGGATGGCCTCTTTAATAAACTTTTCTAAGATCTTCCCCGGGATAGAAGTCAGGCTGACCCTTCATTTTGGGTTGGTATTAACAGTTTTCCCAATATGCCTCTGAATAAAATTGACTGGATTTATCAATTCACTTGCATCATAGAGTGACTTTGAAAGTGGACAAAGTTCTAGTGAGATCTTTCTCTTCTGCAGTTTGGCAAAGAGACAAGAAATAACAAAGGCATTAGAGATCTCTGCAGATACAGAGATGATTGTTACTCAGTTTATGCTCATTCAGTTTGGAAAGTTACCTCTGAAATCCTAATGGCTAGAAGTCTTTATGAAATGGAAGCTTACTGCTTGAGGAAGTTGATATATGTCTGGGAAAACTAACAGTAAAAATGAATTTTCAGTCTGGCTCTGAACTTTCAAAGAAGTCATGGGAGAGAACTGAACTTTCAGAGGTATGTGGCTAACATTGGGAAAAGTTGCTATTTAGTGAAAATGATGAGGTTTAATTTGCTACAGGCTGATATTTCTCATACAAGAATTAAGATTAAGCCAACACAGGAGAGAGTTAGCCTGAAGATCTGTCCATGGAAGGGATGGCTTAATATTTATTTATTTGCTCTAGCAAGTACATTTTTTCACATTTACATAAGACATTTTAGCATATCTTGGTTCCTTTGCATGGTTTTACGTCTGAAACTCTTCATGCCCAGGCTTTTCTATACGTTTGCACACCTAATCATTTCCAATGAATATTTCAAAAAATTGGCACAGTGATGCATAAGTTCACAGCCATACATGTAGCTCAGTAATTCGCTGTCCCTCTCTTGCCATTGGCAGTTTATACTACTTAAGTCCGCTTCAGTGGAATGCAATTAAATTTAGCTAACTAAAACATGGACGTCCTCCAAACTCCTCAAAATAAAAGGACTGAAGCATAAAAGGGCAATGAGAAGAAGCACAAACAATAACAAATGGGGCAGTGCTGATTTGCAAATGAAAATCAATGGTGTAAAAAGAAAAAAAAATCTTAAAGATGGTGGGGCATCTTTCCTTTGCTTTTGTTCTTCTTCCAGACTGCTTTCATCATTCTGACTGGCAGAAATGCAGCTTATGCAGCTGCAGCCTTTCCCAATCAGATGTCTGCTGTTGCCCTTTTTTACTGGTAGCCAGCCAAAACACCAAGTTATGCTTATGTGAATCTTTGCCTCACATGTGTAGTCCATAAAGATAGGTGTTTGATTCATTATAAAGAGCAGGCTGTTCAGGACTCATTTTACATGACTCCATGAGTCCAACCCTAATTGTGAGTGATGGAGAGAATTGAAATCCTTTCCTTTAATATCGTTTAGAATGGGGTGAGGTTGGAGAAGTATTTTTAAATCCAGAGTTTGAATGACTTCTTTCCAGTTCAGGGTGAAGTTGTTGGGGGTGTTAGACACTTCTGTACATGTACACATCGTTGACAGGGGAGTAGGGGATGGGAAGCTGAATTAGACAGGAATTCAAGATTTTATTTAAAGAAGCAATATCGAGAGTCTTACAAGGTGAATCAAGCATAACAGGTCAGGAGGTGCTTTTTAGTTGGAAGCAAGCGAATCGGAGATTAAATGGGGAGCTGATAACACTCTAACCTCTTCAGTTATGAAAATCAAACTTTGTTTTTCTTATCTAAAACTAACAAAACAAGCCCTACACTGGAATTTATTGATTGTTTTGTGAGTAGTACAGAAGACAACATCAGTATGTTAAGATTGCATATTTTAGTTGGCAAGTGTGAACTTTGTCACCTACATTAGGAGGTGTTGGAAGGGGCATTAAATGTGTCTCAGAAATTTCTGCTTGCCTTATACTTGCATGGTTTCATCTTGGCTGTGAAAATCTTTGTTGGTCCCTAATGTTGTTTTAATGTACTAGAACAGAGGTTGGTAACTTTTGACCCATGGGCTGGATCTGGCCCATGGAGGTGGGGCTTGGGTGGATTTGGTGGTGGGCTCTATGCCCATACTGAGCTGCACAGCTTTGCATTGCGCTATGGCTAGTCAGCTGATTGGTGGGGAGTTTTCTTCTGCTGTGCCGCAACTGGGAGGTGGGGAAAAGCAGAAGCGCTAGCTGGGTCCTAGCTCAGGGCCATTCTGCCCCGTCACTCTAAAACCTTGCTATTGCCTGTACTAACATTCCTTTTATTATAGTTGCATTAACTCACTTGGATTTAATTGCTTTGTCTCTTGATGATCTCCCTTTATGACCAACTGACGTGATGTAACCACTTTATTATAAAATCACTGGAAATAAACAAACATGTTTAGCCAGTGTATTAGACAATAATTCACTTCTGAGAGAGCTTGAAAACTAACAGAAATGACATGGGATCTTCCTCTTGTGCATCCAGGAAAGGACATATGAAGTTCAAATGTAAGGTGCTGACATTTTATTCCTTTTTCCAAGCAGCTCTTTGCTCATTCTTAATCCCTTTGTTTAGAAATGGACAGCAATATGTATCATAGTTGTATGGTAACCTTTTAGGAGGGGGAGTCTAGAAGGAAGAGGAAAGACTAGAAACGTATTTGTAGTCTGGGAGTAGGAAATTTTTCTTTGAAGCTGCTTAGTTCCTCATGGAAAGGGTATTTGATAGGAAAATGAACCGAAGAAATGTTTCTCTTCCCTGCTTACTTATTTCCAGGGAAAAAGCTTTGCAAACTCTGTTCTAGAAGGTCATATTAGTCATCACTATTTAAATGAAAGAACTCTTGGAAGCTTTTTGATGCATCTCTTTCTACTGAAGATGCATTTAATATATTTTGGGAGATTTTACATCAGCCAGTTTTAAAACTGCTAAAAGAGTTATTTTATCTGATGACTTCAAGGAGAACTAAAAACTTAAGTTTAAAAGTGTAGTTCAGATAAGTAGACTTAATAGGTATCTTAGAATTCTGACAAATCCATCTTGAGGAAACTTTGTAGAAACCCAGTACCTTCAGTCTCCAAATATATAACTTAAGTTAACATACCCTGCAACAAAATTAGTCCTTTTTGTTTTGCCTTAAGAGAACTGGCATTTTCTTTTTCATGTGACAAGCTATTTAACAGAATTTGCCAATTTGTTGAAATCTGACATGGCTGAGCCACAAGCACTTCTGCTATGATCTTGAACTTGCAAGCTCTGGGCTGTCAACCATGTACCTTATAGCCTGCACCACTTCAGCCCATGCAGAATTGACTATTCTTAGAGCTAATGTCATAACTGGGACTGCAAATGTATGTGTTGACAAAACAGTTTCATTCAAGTACAAATCAGTTTCCTTCATATTTACCCAGTGATCCTGAGATACAAAATGAGTTGATAAATTCCAGAAAATATGGAGTGGTATCTTGTTTCCTGCATAAATGAGCTTTTTGGGCCTGCTCAGACTTGGGCTGATTACGGCCAGAGTTGTATTTTCTCCTTTTCTGTCATATTTTTCAGGTTATTATATCCCACATCTTCCAAATATTTGGGACGATCCTCTTACAGTAGAGATTTAGTGCAAGAGGTCCTCTAGTTTTGCTTGCAGTAGTAGAAAGTAAGACTCAAATTCAATTTTGGGTAAGATTTAATGTTAAATATTAAGTTAGTGTTTATTAAATTTGGTTCTTGAGTATTTAGCACAACCATAGAAAAACATGGACTTTATAGAAGTTGGGTCCACTGACTTTTATCTGGTAATCTTTCCGATCTGTGCAGAAACATGTAACAAACTATGGAAAAAGTTTGAACTTATTTACTGAGTGGTGGTAGGAACAACAGTTTCTGTGGTTGTGCAGACTGTCAAGGGACAGCTTTTTTCAGATTGGCACCTTTACCTAGAACTAGCTGGAGGAGCCAATTAGCAGACAACTCGTTTGGTACTTAGGATGTGTCTCTGTCTGTACAATAAGTCCAGCTGATTGCACCTGTGTCAGTGCTCAAGGTAGCCTAGTCAGAATATGAGCATCCCCACAGCAAAGTCCAGCTTGTGTCATCTTCTCTGTTTTGGCATTTGTCATTTCTCATCGGGGGGGGGGGGGGGGGAGGGGGGGGGGTTTTGT
>NW_017729000.1:35166120-35171267 GCF_001723915.1 Gavialis gangeticus
GGGGGGGGGTAGGGAAGGGAGGGTGTTATGTTTTTGTAATGAAACTTGAGGATCATTTTCCAGTGAGTTGGGTTAATAGTGACAAAACTTGTCAGTCCCCTGGGAAGTTATAGGAAGATCTTTTGGAGCCCAAGGGGAGCCCAAGATTACTCCTAGTAGAAAAACAGCCCAAGAGCTGTACCATACAGATGGGTATAGAGAGCTGCTCTCTTGGCCAACCCTGCCTTTTAGGGGAGCCCATTAATTGACAGCCTCTCCTCTCCCCTGCCTGGGAAGGGGGCAGGCTGTCAAGTGTCAGTTGGCAGCTGCAGAAAAGCAGCACCAGCCAGAGACAGCTGGGCTTGGTTCCCACCCCAAGAAAATGCACCCCCCTATCATCTCACCCCAATCAGCTGATTCTCAGAAGAGGGCATTCCCCCATGGTGAGTACCCTCCCAGTTCTTCCCTGGCAGGATAATATCCCCTGCTTTTTGTACTTCTCCAGGCTGACCCAGTGGAGTGCAGGGAAGTGGCTGCAACAAAAGCCTCAGAGATCCTTGTTGCAGAGGCATGCAGCCTGCCTCACTCCATGCAGCTTTGGGCTGTCCTGGGACAAACTGGAGCAGCTTCCCATTGCATCTTCTCCAGGCTGGTGACCCCAGTCTCCGGAAGGCATGAGAGCCCTTTCCCCAGCGCCGAGCCCTTTTCCCAGTGCCATTCCTTCTGGTCCCCAGGAGGAGTTAAACCAGGGGAAAGTGTGCAGGTGCCCAGTCTCCTGGGGGAAGCGCTGTTGGGATTGATTTAACCCTGGTTGTTCCTTAGTTAATTTTTCTCTTGGATTGGCCGTTTTTGCTTTAGAAGAAATAGCTTGAATGTCGGCATGCTTTTTTTTCTACAGTGGGGACTGTGATTCTCTGGGTAGGCTATGTACAGACATTTGGTTTGTATGTGATGAACTTAAGCACCTAACAAATATATAAAGAGATTACTTGCTATACCTTCCTAACAAGGATACTGTGGGGATTAATTAATGTTTATAAGTGCTTTGTGAATGAAGTGCTGACTTGATATTTCAGTACTAGTACTGCTAGCAGTGAACCTACCTATTTCTCATCAAAGGTCTGTTCATTGCATTAGAAGAATTTGCTCAGAGGAGAAAAGATTTTCTTGATTAAAATAAACAATATAAAGTATAGTGAGTGTTCTTACTATGCAGCTACAACATGATAAATGTTTTGAGCCTGAATCTACTGAAGTGGAAATATCTCTTGCCTCTACTAGGCTAATACCTGGTTTAATTCTTCTCTCAAAATATAAAGATTAGTGAAGAGTTGGCTATTTGCTTTATACTACACCTCCAACCTTGGCATATGAAACATTGTTCTTTGGAGCTACAGACATCAGGGGTTACTTAAGGCAGCTGCAGGACTTGCCTAAGAAGCTATGCTAAAGACCAGATAATTTTTATTGGGATATTTGGGTTTTTTCTTAGTAACTCCACCAAGAACAACTTGGACTGATTGAAGGAGCCATCTCTAGAACAACTTTGTCCTTTTTATTCTAGGTTTGAATGCTACCTGAACTGTTCCTTTCAAAATTACTGAAGGACTGAATGTTTGGGAGGTTAGATATTAATTGAGCTCCCCAGCTGTTTTCAGTAACTTTGAGACCCTCTCAAATGAAGGAAAAAATAAGGTTTTTTATTGAAGAAAATGGTAGATTCACACTAGCTGAAGCAGAGAGGTATAGCATAAACTTATGTGAACCTGTGCTCACTTCATCAGAGCAATAATTTTGCTTTAGTTAGTTTATAAAGTGCAAAACTACTGTGCCTTTTGCCTGACTTAAGACTAACACAGGTAACTACCTCTGTGCTAATTGAAGAAAATACATTTCTATATTGTAACCATACTAATTTGTCCCAGGCTGCTTCTTTTAAGGGTCCCAGGTTTCTTTTAACTTTTTTGCATGGCCTTTGGCTAGAGAAGTGGTTCTCAACCCTGTCAGACTCGAGGCAACCTTCCATAACTTTTGTGAATTAAGCAGCACTTAATTTAAAAAAAATCATTTATTACAGTGCTTACCTCCTTGAAAGAAGAACCAGGTAGTGAGGGTGGAGGAGTGGCCAGGCAGATTGTGCCTGTGCTTATCTGCTTGTCTCCTCATGCCTGGAATCCTCCTTCAAAAGATCTTGTGGCACACTAGTTGAGAATTACTGGGCTACCGTGACATTTCCTATTGCATGTTAATAGCACTTATATTTGATAGTGCTCTTGTAAACACCCCCCCCCCGCTGCCCAAATAAACCAGTCCTCCTTCCTGCCCACTCAGAACTGCCTTGCCGCTGCCCTCCAAAAAAGATTCTCCTTCTATAGGACAGCAAGTCTGTGGTTTTCTTAAATTACAACAAGTTTTATAGTGTTTCTAAGATCAGGGACATGTTTTGCACCTGCATCTTATGTCATTAAATTGTAAAATGGACTAACAATCCTATCTAAACTATAGTACTCCAAGGATAAGGGCCATACTTAATTTGAAGAGATGCTGCTGCTTTTTTAATTACTGTTAATTAAGAATGTTGCAATGCTTGTTAGTCAGGTTTTTCACCATTCAGATCTGAACTTTGTTCATATTACTGCCACCTATTTTCCTCTAACATCTGATATGACTCTGGCTCTCACAGCCTTTAACTTGCTTCTTAATACTTTGTGATGCTTTTGGATGGGAAATATCATATAACTCCTCTGCTCAGCCAGTGTTTGTGATCCATCAAAGTTTCTTCCTTCAAGTGCCAATGATCTCTTCCTTGAATATTTTCACAGCAGCAGCTTTTAGTGCCATCTCTTATTATCCTGAATTTCTACACATTATCTTTTTGCATAGTAAGGGCCAGGTTCTGATGCCAGCTATATAGGTGTAGCTGTATTCATTGATATGAGTCTGAATTTACACTCACACAGAAGAGACCAGATTATTTCTAGAGAACTGAGTGTTAATAGGAATGATAAGTTTTTGTCCAGTTTAAGTGAAAAGTTCTTGAATTAGGCCAGAGTTGACCCACTTTTGTTATCTGTATGCTGTATATAAAGCTATTCGGAGCCATATTTGTGTTGACGGAGATCAATGAGACTTCTCAGAGTGTAGAATTACTTGTAAGAATTTCCATGCGGAATCGCACTTGGGCCACTCTAGTTCAGTATCCCATCTCAGATAGTGGCTACCACCTAGAATAACTTGGAGGAAGATAAAAGGCCCTAAAATGTGGCAGTTTGCTCCACGTATTAGGCCTCATCCTGATCTTTAATGCCACCAATAGACTTGCTGTGGTACTTAATATCCCTTTCAAGAAATTTGTTCATATTAATAATGCTGGATATTTTTTGATACCTTGAGTTCTGTTCATGTCTGGGTTTTAGCTTACTAAAATTAAAATACTCCCCAGTGGAAGCCAGTGGCTGTTGCGGCCCAGCCTTGCAGCCTGCTGGGGAGGGGAAGCTACTGGCACAAAGTGGAGCGGCCAAGATGGTGGCCAAGTCTTGCTCCTTCTACTGTTGATTTGGCTGAAAGGAGTACCTTTGGACAGAGGAGTGGGGCCATGCAAATTAGTGGCAAGGGGCGGGACCACATGAAAGGCAGCCCTCTTGGCCAGTAAGTGGCGGGGGACTGCCACAATAAGCCCACAAAAATGGTGGCTGGCGCTGCAGCCAGCCCACAAAGTCACCTGTCTGCTGCTTCAATTTGGGTAGGCCTCTAATTACAGTCTTTCCTACTTGCCTATAGTTCACCTCTTCTAGAATCACTTGTTTTCATGTAACTGGATGAGCACAGAATATTCAAGATTTCTACGGGCAGCTCCAGACCTGTTAATTCTGCATGCACAACTGTTTTGACTCCTGATCAAATCCCCTGTTTCAGCAGAAGCAGCAGAGCCTATCTTCTCCACTGTAGTTCCACTGGACTGACCCCTCTGATACGAGGAGTTCATTACTATCCAAGCTGAATGTAGTGTGGGAAGTAGGAATGTTTCTTCCATTCCTCCTTTGTGTTATTCCATCAGGAGGTTGGCTTTTTCATCTTGGAGGTTAGACATTTTGTTCTGAGATGAGCCTGTTTCACAGTATCCCCTATATGCCATCTCTCACAGTTGATCTCTTTCTCCTCTGCAAGTGTGGCCTTAACATGTTGTACCAGAGCTGTTTGCATCAGGTCCACATATGCGCAGTTGGTCATAAGCCAAGTAGTCATGCATTGTGTACTCTGTTCAGTTAACGGGCTAGTACACAGTCTGGTTACTCTGCTGTTGATATATGTGCGGTTAGAATTTAACTCTGAAATAGATAGAGATGGAGTGCACGTTTTCTTGTGGTCTGTTGGTTATGTAGAGGAAAGATATTATTATATAAATTTTTGTTTCTTGTTCTGCCAGTCTAAAAATTGTTAAATTTAGAACCTATTTTCCCTAAGTACCTAACTCCCACTCAGCCTAAGCTCCACCCAGTGCCTGCTCGCTCCACCTGTGTCCTCTCCTTGCAAACAGTCTAATCCTGAGAAATGGCTATTCATCTGCCCATTGAAGCATACTTTCATATATCCATAATTTATTTTCCACTCATCCCTTCAGCAAATGAATGCACACTATTTCCATTAGTGATATGCTCCTGTTGTTCCACTTTTGGGCTAAGTACAGTCAATCAAAACCCCCGAGACTGAACTGATTCAATCTTTGCAGGTTTCTGTTAACTGCCTAGATTGAACTGATTAGAAAGTGAACTGGTGTTCACTTTTCAAACTTGATAGGCAGCCAGACTATAGGCAGCAGTGGCCCATACGAGGACTAGGGGGTGCTGGAGCATGCCACCAAGCCTGCCGGCCACTACAGAGAGCCAGGAGACATAGATTCCCTCAGCCATGACACCTCTTCAGCCTCCCGGGTCTCCCTGGTGCCAGGGAAGGGGGAGGAGGAAAGCCCCTAGTAACGCATTTCTCCCTTTCTCCCCCATGCCTGGAGCTGGTTCCCCTAGCCATGCCCCCTCCTCAGTCCAGGCCAGCTGAGGGGTGTGGGGGAGAATGCCCCCTCAACTCTGCACCAGACCCCCAGCTGGGGTCTCCCCAGTGCAAGGGTAAGGGGGGGAAGGGAGAAGCCCCAAGTGGAGCATTTCTCCCTTCCC
>NW_017729000.1:35171428-35182364 GCF_001723915.1 Gavialis gangeticus
ACACCTAGGGCTAGAGCCAGGCCAATCACCGAGCCATGTCCCCTCCTTGGCCGGCTGGCCAGCTGAGGAGGAAAAGGGGGTGGGGGAGGGAATGCCTCCCTTCCTGGCTCCAGTTCCCTAGCCTGGCTGTGCTGGGTGCAGGGTGAGGAAGAAGCCTGCAGCGGAGGCTGCTTTTCCCTCCTCCACTCCCTCCTCAGCTGGCCTGCCTGGTGATCTCCTTAGCTCCTGGCTTTGGCAGGACGAGTAAAGCCCCCATTGTGGGCTTCTCCACAGCTGGGAGCTGGGGTGATCACCTGCCCACACCTCCTCCCAGGCTGCCAGTCCAGCTGAGGAGGAGAGTGTATGTTGGAGAGGGGGCACCTGGCTCTAGACCCCCCAGCCAGGCTGTGCCCAGCATAGAGGGAAGCCAGCAGTGGGGGCCATTTCACCTCCTAGTTTGTCCTCAGCCAGCTGGGTGACTGCCCTAGCTGCCAGCTGTGGGGAAGCTTGTGGTGGGGGCTTTATTCCCCCTGCCTGAAACAGGAGCCAGGGAAATCATCTGGCCATGTCGTCTTCCTGGTTGACAGGCCAGCTGAGGAGGGAGTTTGGAGGGGTGGGGGGGCAGCATGCGGGAAGGTCCACAGTGGAGGTTTTACTTCCACCCCAGCTGGGAGCCAGGCCAATTCCCCCATGGGGGGGTGGCAGGGCCTGGGGAATCTGCAGAGCTCTGGGCTGCTGGGAACTTACAGCTGGGGGTAGAGCTGCCCTTCTTTGCTGGATCAGAGAGCACAGCCCAGGGCTGCACAGCATCCTAGGATGCTGGAGGACTGAGTTAAGTTGAATCAGGAGGGAATCTGGGACAGAAGTTCCGTAAAGCAGTTTGACCTATATCAGTTAAGTCTGATGCTACATTCACACAGGTTTATCTTAAACCAGTTTCGGCCATTTTGAAAGTGGTTTATGTGCACTGAACTTCTTTTCTGTTACAGGTTTAAACCGGTTTCTGATCACTTAAACCAGTCTGTGTAACTTCTGTCCTTAGCCTTGGAATTATTTAAATACTAGAAAAGATGTATGTTAAATCTCTCATACCTGGTCCCTTGCACTGTTGGTTAGAAGTGCACTGCAGAAGCCGTATGGTAGCTCCAGCTACCGACTGACAATCCTTTTTTTCTAAATACAGTCAGTGCGCTACTGATCCTTGAGGAACAGAAGGGAAGACTTTTCTTGAGGATACAGTTAGAAATGCACCTTTGCAATGGTTAGGGTTTCTTTAATTATTTCAATTCCCTTAACTGTATAAACTTGTTTAATTTATACCTGTAAACATTTCAATGAAAATCAGTCTGTGGACACTTATTTCTGAATTACCCCATCTTAAGGCATTAATTTATGGGAAAGAGTGCCATATTGATAGTGAGAGCTCTTAATCAGAAGTAAGTATTCACAAACAAGCCAGACTTACAGTGAAATAGCTATATCAGGTTATTTCAGCTCCAGCATACATGAGACCTTAAATATATCTTGGCTTTTCAGTGACATCCTTGGACTGCTTAAGATGACTTGTATTTGAATTGGAAAAGGCATTTGAAAAAGCTGTGGCTAGAAAAGAATTTTCAGTGCAAATTGATGTCTCTGTGAATAGCATAGAATAACACTGCAATTTCTATTTCTAGCAATACAATGCACTTAAAACAATTTACGTTACTATTTCTGTTGTTTGAGAACATTTTTGATGCATACAGGCATTTGGGGAAGTTTTGAAGGAGGTTAAATAATGTTATAAATGACCACCGTATCTAACTTAGTTCACTCTAGTGCAGACTTTGCATGTTAGGCCAGATACGGTCTTTTGCTGGTATAAGTGATTGGAAACCAGTCTATACCGGTAACAGAACAGAAGTTTGGCGCACACAGACTGGTTTAAAAGTGGTGGGAACTGGTCTAAGATTTTACCCCTCCTTCCCCCCCACCAACCAGAGGGAAATGTTTTCTGTTCCCTATTGATCTAAACTACACTGCTTACAGAAAACTGTGTAACTTAAATCAATTCTGCCTCAGGCTTCTTGAATGTCTGTACCTAGCCACAGATTCCTAGTTAAGTTGATCCAAGTGCAAACTGTACAAAAGTTCTAGGAAGTGTAGATTGATCTAAAAATGGCCGATCCGTTCTAAGTTAAATTTGCTTCTGAGGTGGTCTAACTTAGGCTCAGCCATTATTAAACCAGTCTAACTGTTGTGAACTTCTATACAGTTCCTAGCATAGCACCAGGGCTGCAAAAGCCCAGCTGCTGGCCCCAGCCTTGGGGCTGTACTTTTTACCTACCTGCCCCCCTAGCACTGTGCTAGGGAGCACTGGCCCCTCATTCCATCCCCAACTGGACAACCCCCCTCTTCCCAGCTCTCCAACCCTCCCCACCCTCCACCCCTATCCTGCAGGCTGTTTCTGGTGCCATTTTTATCAGTGTTCTCCAATGCTGGGAGTTGAGCAAGTAAGTCCCAGTGCCGGGTGGGCAGGTTGGATGAGGCATACGTTTGCCGGTGAGGGGAGGTTGGTTTGGATGTAGGGAGGTCAGGGGCCTAAAAAAGAGCCCCTGGTCCTGGGGGGGTGCGAGAGCTCCCCCATCCCCACAGGCCCCCCCGTAATCCTGCCAAACCCCCTCAAGCCCCACCAGATCCCCTTCAAACATTGCCTCCCCCTCATCACTCCTGAGGATTCTGCCTCCCCCTATTCCCTGTCACAGACCCTAACTGATCCACCCAGTTTTCTCCTCCTCCGCCATGGACACCACTTGCCCTCAGTATACCCACAGACCCTCTTTTTGTTTTTTGTTTTTTGTTTTTTTTTTATTATTATTCACTTGCACACTCCCTGCCCCCATCCTGACTTACCTTTGATTGACTGGGCATTTTTAACTTGATCTAACCTTCTCCTAACCTCCTTGAATGTCGTACCTAGTCTTTAATGATTTACCGTATCTAGTGTGTAAGTCTGATTCTAGAGGGTTTTTTAATGCTGTAATAATTAATGTACTTGTTGATGAGACAGAAGACCTTCCCTTTATACAGGGAGTATTTCTCCTTCTTGTAGTTGGATGCATTTTGCAATCTAATACCAGAAATCCACTTATCATGCCATACCTTCATTATCCCCTGCTTAGAAATTCTTTTCATTCAATGCTCATTGCTTTTTGAGCTGTCTCTTACATGAAGAGAAAAATGACCTTGCTCATTTGTTTTAAAGACCACTTCCTTTAAAAAAAAAAAAAAAAAAGCATCCTTCAAATCACTGTGAAGGCCCTCAAAATAGTTTTCGTGCATGCAGCATACAAATGCAAGATTATTCTTGCATACAACATAAATTAATATTTAAAATTAAGAACCTACTTAAGTCACATTTTGAAGCAGCAAATTTTTAAGATCGAAGCTTGTTTGTGCATAGCACATAGAAGATAGTCAAGAAAGCCTATTCAGTGATATGGTTTAGGATCCAAGTTACAATGATAAATACCACATGCACATTCATATGTAATTAGTATAGCCTTTAAAAATCAAACATTTATCTACAGTTTCTGGTGCCTTAAAGGACTGTTTGTTTTGAGGTTATTTTGTTGCTAATTTCTGTTCCTTAAAAAAAAATAAAAGAGAGTTTGTCTTGGCACAAAGAAGCAGGTAATTTTCTAGGAATGTCTAGTAACACTTGAAAGAGCCATTTGAAGCGCAGTATTAGAAATATACATAACCTTACTTATTAATATGGTACAATAGCCATGCAGAGATTTCTAACACAGCATATTTCAAAATGTATATCTTGTAAAATATGAGCATCTGTTGTCTTTGAAAAAATCAACATTTGGACAAGGAAGAAGGGGAACAAGTGAGAATGGTGGGGGAGGAGCTGGCAGATTTTGAAAGCTGAAAGAAGTTGGTGACTATCCATTCAGGAGCATAATTTAGATTGTTTTGGGGTAATTGTGGGTAAAACTGCCTTCTGGTTTGAAAAGCCAATATATGTCCCTTCTAGGCAGGGCTTAGGATTCAGGCAGAGGTGTCCTCCAGTGTTCTTCTGTGCAGCAACAAAAGGGCTCTACCAGCCATATCTGTGCCTGCAGAAGCTCCTGTGTGGGCAAGTCAAGAAATGGGTTATAATATTGAGTACCACTCAAATGAAATTGAAGCCCCAGCCCTTATGCGTCAGACCACAGAATAGAACTATGAGATAGGAGGTGAACCTGCATAGGGGGGCTGGCCCTACTGTAAAGGAATGTGCTGATTTTTGGACAGAGACAAAGCACTAGCTGAGTCTCAGACTTTATTGAGATTGAATGAACACTTGTTGAAGTGTTTGGGCTGGAGGTCAGGTCATCGTCATGTTTCTAATGGTATTTCCACCATTAACATACCTTTAAAATGGAATATGAACCTAGTGGTGCTAAAAATATTTACCTGCCTTCTCTGTGCCTTAGAGAAAGCATTTTACAGAAAAATAGCTCAATTCTTTTCATGTAACATGGAAATACTTGCTGTGAGATGGTATTGGTCAAAAACCATTATTTGCTAAGACTAATGCTTTGAACACATCAGGCGGGATACCTTTCTATATTTTATGCCTGTCTTTAGAAACATTGCGTGCTAAACTATGAAAATTGGTTTAAGAAATGAGGGTTTATTCCCTTGTTTCTTCTTCAGATAAATCAAGCTGTTGTTCCTCTTGTAGTCTAATCTGCACTAATTTGCATTTCATGAACAGGCAATGCACATGTACAGTTTGAGCATTGTCCAAGGACATTAGTATCAATGACATTAGTATAACGCCATCAGTTTCCTAGGCATTGCAGATTGGCCTGAATGTAAGGTATGTGCCCTGGAAAGCTTACAGTCTAAATGGTTAGCATACAAATGGGATGAGAACCAACTAGAAGTGGTATGATTGGGATGTGGCACAAGGTTTTCTTGTTTTTGGGGGAGGGGGTTGTTTGGTTTTGGTTTGGTTTTATTTAGTCGTGTGTGAGAGAAAACATTCTTTAAAAAGATATATGTATAGTACTAATATGTATAGTAATATGCATATATCTTTTTAAAGAATGATTTTTCTTTTTTCTGGGAAACGTACAAGATTAAGCTGTGACTGTTTTATAAATGTGCAGTGTGGGGAGGACATGATGAACTCTTTCTGTGTATAGCTAGCCTGTATAAAGCCATACACCCAACTTCAGTCCTTACTGTCATGGTTATCAACCTAGTTGCACCACTGTTGTTTCTCCATGCCACACTGAGGGTACCCCTCTCTGGTGTTGTCCTTAAGCTGTTCTCTCTTCTGCAGTGACATTCCATAGTTCACTCCCTCAGGCCAGGATCTAAAGCAGGGGTGGGAAAATGCGGCCCACGGGCTGGATGTGGCCCGCCAGGTCATTCTGTCTGGCCCGCGGGGTCCCTAAACATTTAAAAAATTAACATTTATCTGCCCTGGGATGCCTGCCATGTGGCCCTTGATGGCTTGTCAAAACTCAGTAAATGGCCCACCGCCCAAAATAATTGCCCACCCCTGATCTAAAGCCCCTGGAAACCATCTGTGATTAATTCAGCAGGCCCAGCAAACTAATAGTTAATTTTGCCATAAGGTCCTTAGTGCTTTAGAACCCACTCACATTCTCTTACCTAAGCTTAACCTCTATTCAGACTTCAGGAGGGTCTGACTTTTCCATTTTTGTGTTGGAAAGACCTATGTACACTGCTTTCAGAACACTTCTGCGTGCATGTGCATAGAATCATAGAAAGAAGGACCGGAAGGGACCTGTATCATCGAGACCAATCCCCTGTCATGGGTAAGAGGTAATTGGGCTCAAATGAGGTGGGGGGGCTTTTCTGAAAAGTTGTTCTCCTAGATGTTGGTGTTCTCCCTTGACATATTTGTAGGTGGCTATCAAGTCACTTATCAGCCTTCTTTTGCTCAGGCTGAAAAAACCCAGATCCCAAAGTCTTTCTTCATAGGGCCTGTCCCCCAGGCCCTTAATCCCCTGGGTGGCCCTTCTCTGCACCCTTTTGAGCGTGTCCACATCCTTCTTGAAGTGCAGTGCCTAGAACTGGACACAGTACTCCATCTGTGGCCTTACCAACACCGAATAGAGGGGGAGGAGCACCTCTCTGGATCTGTTGGCGACACATCTGCTGATGCACACCAGAGTTCTATTTGCTCTGTTGGCGACTTCGTCACACTCGTGGCTCATATTCATCCAGTCAATTGACACCCGTAGGTCCCTTTCGGAAGCAGTGCCAGCCAGTGGACCACCCCCCATTGTATAGATATGGTGAGGGTTCTTCCTACCCAGATGAAGGCCCTGGCATTTGTCCCTATTGAACCTCATATGGTTTTGTTCAGCCTGTAGGACCAGCCTGTCCATCTCTTCTTGAATCCTTGACCTGTCCTTTGATGTGCCTGCTTGTCCCCACAGCTTGGTATCATCCGCAACCTTAATCATTGCACTTTTCACTCCCTCATCCAAGTCATTAATAAAGAGCACTAACACCTGGGGTACACCACTGGAGACCGCCTTCCAGGATGAGGCCACCCCCATCAATTATGAGTCATTGGGATCGTCCGCTGAGCCAGTGCCCAACCCACATCACTATAGCCTGGTCTAGGCCAGTACTCTCCAACTTAACTGAGAGGATTTCATGGGAAACAGTATCAAAGGCCTTGCTGAAATCTAGGTAGATGTTGTCCACCTAGTGTCCCATGTCCAGGTGCTTAGTTACCTGGTCATAAAAGGACACCAGGTTTGTTAGGCATGACCTCCCCCCTACAAAGCCATGCTGGTTGCTTCTCAGTACCACACCAGATGTGATTGATGGCCTCCTTGACAATTTTTTCAAAGATCTTCCATAGGACTGAAGTTAGACTGACTGGTCTATAGTTGGCAGGGTTGTCCCTCTTTCCCTCCTTAAAGATGGGAACCCCATTCATCTTTTTCCAGCCATTAGGGACAACTCCTGAGTTCCACATCTCCTTGAACAGCCCCACTAGAGACACTGCTTTGAGCTTGGCCAGCTCTTTCACTGCTCTTGGGTGAGTGTCCAAATGATGTAAGATTGTCTTCACCTGTTCTGGACTGATTTTATGAGGACCGCTATCATTGCCATATTCCCTGTGCTCCTGGTCTGGTGATCAGTTCTTGTCTGGTTTCAGGAAAACTGATGTGAAGTAATTATTAAGGAGCTCAGCCTTTTCATGGAAGTCAACTTTGGTCTTCCCCTCTGTGTTGAGTAGGGATGCCACAGTGTAGCTTGATTTCTTTTTTTTTCTTGTTCCCTATGTACCTATAGAAGGATTTTTTTGCTATCTTTAATATTAGTCGCCATCTTGATTTCCATGGATGCCTTGGCTTTCCTTGTCTCATGTCTGCAGACCCTGGCCTCATGAGCATACTCTTCTCTGGATCCCAATCCATTTTTCCATTGCATGTCCATTTTTTTTTTTTTCTGTTTCAGAAGTTCCCTAATGTCTCTGTTGAGCCAGGCAGGTCTCTTGGCCCCTCTCCCTTTTTCTGATCGCATGGAAATGGCTTCTTTCTGAGCAGTTAAAATAGTTTCCTTGAGGAAGGCTTTTTGAGCTCCCAAGTTGTCCAGTCACTTGTTGCAAAGGGGCTTTCCAACTAGACTCCAGAGTTTACCAAAGTCTGCCCGTCTGAAGTCTAGGACTTTTGTTCTGTTGGTGGAGTTCCCAGCCTTTCAGTGGATGGTGAATCTGATCAGATCGTGATCGCTGTCACCCAGACAGCATGTGTCTGGGCAGCTTGTCAGGTTTTCTCAGCTTGCCATAATTCTTCTCTTTCCCAAGATCTGAGAGCTCTGGGATCTCCTTTGATTTGCCTACTTAGCTTTAGGAAGAATGAAAACACTCTAGGTTGGGTGAAGCCAGCCAGCCAGCCAGGTAACTCTTCCCTAAGTTGATGGCACAGTTATGGATGTTCTAGTTCCTTTGAGACTGGACACCTGAGAATCTTCTCTGTGTCATTATTTAACCTTCCCTGATCAATGTTGTGACAACCCATTTACAGCCTCCTTTGACTTGAATGAATGTAGGCAGAACTACACAGGCAAGCCAGGGAGGAAAACAGTACTACATGTCATATAATGTACTACGTGGCCTTGGCTCCCCCACCTTGCTCCCTGCAAGAGGCAGGATAGCAGCAGCTCGGGGCATTAGGTGGTGGCACTCCATCCCAGACCCCTCCCCCACCCCCATCATTCTTGATGGGCACTTGGCTTTGTGTGTGTGTGTGTGTATACAGCAGCAGCAGCTTCTCTCTTCCTCCTACCTTGGCATCAGAACTATGTCTGCTGTAGCAAAAATGGGACCTGTAATTCACCACCGTTAGTACATCACCATCAGTGATTTAAAGATGAAGTTTAGAGTGTAACAGGAGTTAGGGAATAAAGGAGAAAGCTGACCATGGTTGAATGACTCTGGTCTCAGCTCAAAAGAGCAGAGCGAACCATTAAACTTGTGGTCAAAGTGACATTCTGCTTAGCTGGACACTTATTTACTAACCAGCAGGAAATACAAATAATGAAAGAGACGTTTGCACTGCTCCTGGGTGCAGGTGTGCTGCTGTGCTTAAACCATAGGCAACATATAGATTCTTCATGTGCTTTAGGTTGGTTTAATTAACTGAAGCATGGTTACAGTTAAGAAAACTCTTAACGCTGCTTTGGCTGGATCCCAGGCCAGGAAGTCTTTACTCTCCTCTGTCATAGCATCAGAAAAGCCTTGTCCAGAATGGTTGCCTTGTGACTGAATTGTGCTGGGGCAGGGGAGTGAACAACTTGCTTTCACCTGTGTCTGCTTGGGTAACTGGGTCTGTTGGACTTGGGCTGCATTGGCTTAACATGAACGTAGTATCAAGCTGGAGACTGTAAACTCTTAATTTCTCTGAGGTACACAGGCTACTGAGTTGGGTGTGAAGGAGCTACCTCATGCTTTCCCTTGTGGCTAATAAGGGTGAGGTTTTGGGTCCTATTGGATGACAAGGCTTTTTTAAACGTTCCTTTTTGTGAAATAAGATGCCAGCTGTTTCTACACAGCAGCTGGGAGAGATCAGCTCAGGAAACTGTTCCTATAACATGAACAAGTTTATCATTTTCCTGTGCCTCACTTCTGGGTGTCTAACCTAACTGTTTAAGGGTGGTTTCAGGTGGTGCTGATTTGAACCCATACCACTCCAGTTTTAAGTATGAGTTTTATTAGATAGTATTTGCCATTCATGGATATCTGTTGAGAGGCAAAACTGTCAAAAGCTGCTGCATTTTTAACGTTGTTCAGGACGTTTCACCTAGTTGCACTGCTTAAGTGAAATGCCAGAAAGGGTCTTTTCTTCTCTATTTCACTTAACAGATACACAAAGCTGAAAGGGACCATCTTGTCTAAGTACTAGCCTTCCTATTGCCTTGGCTACTGTAAGATCCAGTAAAACAATTTGAGTATCATGTAATATTAGCAGTATTGTGGGCAAAGCTACCTTCTTTCCTTGACACACAAACATTGCAATTTATATAATCTTTCCATCCCCTTGTACTTGACCTAAAAGGAAATAAGTATGTTTGGTTTTTTTTTCCTTTTAATATTCCCTAAATTAAACCAATGCAAGAGAAGCATTAATTACCACCGGAAATTGACCTCTATGCCCTCCCCCTTTACTGGAGAGTTTTTGCCCATACAGTTGGCCCTTAAGAATCCTATAGAAGCCATTACATTGCATGCAGACTTATGCTGGGTCAGACCTGCAAGTCATCTAATTAGGAATCCTGACTTAAAGTAGCCAGTACTGAATGTTGCAGAGGAAAGCATTAAAAGTGGTGTAGAAAGCTAATATCAACACTCAAGCTTGAGTGTTTTGCATTTCCTGATATTAGTGCAATTCAGTGTCTTTGACAACTTACAAAACTGCAGGTGACGCAGGTTCCATTTTCCTAGAAAGTTATCACTCTGTCCCAGGCTCATCACTAGGCTTGTTCTGCCAAATTTTTAAAATTTGTTTCCTGTGGTTGTTTAGCTGGGGCTTGGTCTGGTGTACTGCAGGGTATGTTGCAAGGTGTATAAACCTTTAGATAAACCTGGGAATTAATTCTAATAGCTAAAAGTTGTTTGATGGTCATAAATAAATATCAACAGATTCCCTGGCAAATATTTATTGATTTATAACTTATAAACAAATTGCTGCTTAGTCTAGGACTGTCACTTGCTTGTACTTTTATTTGTCCAGGGCCAAATGCAGTAGCATTTAAACCTTGCAGGAATACTGCAAGTCAGTGTCTGAACACAGCAGAAAAGCAACTTTCCAGCAGAACGACACCCCTCACTGACACTCTAGAGCCTTTGTGGTGCTTTTTTCAGGCTAGATTGGTCTCATAGATAAAGGTGCATGTGCATTTTGAGGATCTGAACAGTTTCTCATGATGACCTTTCCAATAGCATTTACCCTGCTCTTTTGTTTTTATTTTAGCCAAATGTATTTTCATGTCACATACTGGCTTTATTACAAAGCAGCACTAGAATTAGTACTTTTCAGTTTCATTTGCCTTGTTTTATACTTGGCAGTTATAACATTCTATAAAAGTAGATAAGGTTCTTTGGGTAAATCTGATATATTTTACTAGACCAACTATTTGACCAACTAAGAACAAAAATATCAGATTTATTCAAAGAACCTTGTCTGCCTGTGTCCTGAGACCAACACAGCTATAACCTATACCTCTATAAAGGTAGACACTTCAGAAAAGGTATGTACATATTTTCCTACATTTGTCCTGAGCTTCTGCTGCATACAAGGATTTTGCATTCACTTTTGACAAGTCTTTCTTTTCCCCTTGGCTTTTTTTTTTTTAATTTGAACTGCCAAGTATGCTAAAAGAGTATATAACTTGTGATGAGTTTATTCATGTAGGGCTTTCATTGACT
>NW_017729000.1:35187364-35190533 GCF_001723915.1 Gavialis gangeticus
TTAATTTGAACTGCCAAGTATGCTAAAAGAGTATATAACTTGTGATGAGTTTATTCATGTAGGGCTTTCATTGACTGGCCTGTTGCAATACAGCAGACTTGCAGCTGTCTGCTGTCTTGTTTTCTAGAAACTTGAGCTTGATTTTAAAAAACAAAACCCAAAAAAGTCTGTAGCTATTGTGAAGGGAACCAACAAATGTGAATTGCATGTAACAGACCTGAGTCTGAAGAGATGTAAAAATGTCATATTTGTCTCTGGTGCCCAGTAGGGATGATAAGTCTTACCTATCATATTTACTTGAATATCAGATAACTGTGAAGATGACCCCCCAAAATTAGATTCTATATATGGATAATTTGCAAATTTGTTATAAGTTTCCAAGCATAGAATCTAAGTATTGGGTGGATGTGGGTGGTAGCAAGAGACCAGGGGGCAGAAGCTGGAGAGGGAAGAAGTGAGGGGGAAGGAGGCTGCTGTGGGTCTGACTCTGGTGCTGACCAAGGCTCAGAGTCAGAGCTGCAGTAGTTGCCTGTTCCCCTCTCCACTCTGTATGCAAATATAAGATGAGGGTGCTTCCTCCACCTGGCTCCTTGACTGGGGGGGGAACCTCATCTTATGTTAGAGTAATATGGTAATTAACTAGCTCTTTCCTGTAAAGAAGGAAGATTGGTCTTATGGATCTCGGAAATTTTGAGTTTGATTTCTGTAGTGCATGGCATTTTGGGACATAGTGCAACTTTCCTTTCCACTACTAATGAAGTATAATCAAGAACCATGTAGGGATAGCAATGTTCAAGGAACTCAGTGGAGCTCAGAGCACATGTTTTAACTTCATAGTCTTCTATGAGTACCATCTTCTTTTTGTGACTGTTGTGGGCAAGGTTTAGAGTACTACCACCTTACTTCTCCAGTTTGGCCCATGGATTCAAAGGAGTTAAAACACTTTGAAAAGGTATATTCTTCTCTTCATGGGCACCTGCTAAGTGGACACTGAGGCCATGTCTATATTTAGAAAAATCTTGCATTAACTAAAGTGGTAAAATCCTTCCACATATTTCACATGCGTATAAGGGTTTTAGTCTGAGTTGCTCATATTTTAAAATCCTGTTTTGTGCATAACAGCTGAAGATTTAGTTTTTTAATTAGCCTTTTTTCTTCTTCAGATGCTTTCCCAACTTCCCAAAGTGAAGTGAACAAGTTTGAAAATTGATCCTGGCTGGCTTGATTCTTACTAACAGCGTCTGAAATCCGTATCTTTTGAGGTTCATTTTAAACAAAAATCCTGTTTCTTAGAAGCATAAAAGGTAGATGTGGAAAAGACCATATTGGATCACTGAGTCTATCCTTCCAACGTGCAAAATAATATCTCCCAGGAGAATGGGAAATTTACCTGATATAGGGTCATTGTGTGGAGTAAAGTCAGTTGAATCAAAGGAATGGAATTAACCTGCAAGTATTTCAAAACACTTTGGAGAACTTGAGAGACAGTAAAATCTAAAACAATAACTGAATGAAACACTACTGCATACAGAATACTACCCATAAAGGGAGAAGCACTAGATATTCCATGCAGCACCTCCTGCTATCATTACTGATTTTTTGCATGGATGGGCAGTCCGATCCTACCCTAATAATCAGCAGCATAGATTCTTAAGATAGGTGAAAGAGCAGAGTACAGATGGAGTTTCAGTTGTATAGTTCTGATTTTTCCTGTTTTGTCATTTACATTATCCTTGGAGAAATATTTAATGTTAAAATTGTGTTTCTTTTTTATTCTAATGTAAAGATGTGGGATGAAATTTCCTGTCCAGTAAATACTTTGGATAAGTACTCTGACTGGCTCACAAATGTGCTGCTTAACTGTCTAGGAGGGGCTGATGTTGTCATAGCAACAGAAGGAATCCCTCTGTACCAGAGCACAGTGGTTAGGGACCTTAGTTTGGGATTAAAATCTTGAATAGCTGCACCATGGAAAGCAGTACTGCAGGTTCAGTTACTGAGTTGCTCTCTCTTTAAAAATATGCAGATGACAAGTTTTGCTGAGTCTTTTTAATTTTTTTCCCATGTTCTTATGCAAGACTTCCTAGGCTAAATCTTCTTTGCAATGTCTTAGCTTGTTACATGTTTCCTTACTTTGCAAGTATCAAGATAGGGAGATGTGTTGGTTTGTAAACTGATCAAATATAATCCAAATGACGGTCTGCATGCAGCTGTGGGTCACACACTATCAGTTCATTTCTTGAAAACCTGTGGCTTTAACAAGTACTCAAATGTACTGAACACAAATACCTTGCTATTTTAATATACTGCTACACAAATCCAGTGTGTTTTAGCAACTCAGTAGTGCTATAGTGCTGAAAGGACTATGTAACTGCTCTGCATCCTGCAAACAGACAACTAATTATTCCAATGTTATTATCCTTGAATGTCGGCTACAAACTGGGGGAAGTGACTCTTCTGCTCTTTCACAGTGGTGAGGCCTCACTTGAAGTACTGTCCAGTTTTGGGCCCCGCACTGCAAGACAGATATGGACAGACTGGAAAGAGTCTAGCAGAGATTGACAAAAATGATCAGAGGTCTGGGAAATGTGACTTATGAGGAAAGGCTGAAACAGCTAGGATTATTTAGTGTGGAAAAGAAAAATCTGGGCAGTTTGTTAGCAATCTTCAAATATTTGAAGGACACATAGGTGCATCCAAACATGCAGGCATGTACATTTGCAGCGGCACAAATTTGTGCCAGAGATTTGTGCCTCAGTGTACATGCTTGAATGTGTGCTTTGGTGCGGCTCAAATTGTGCTGCTTTGGGCAAACTGACCCTGCCCAGCTCCTCCCAGATCTTCAGCCAGAGAAAGCTGGAGGCTGGAGCCAGCATCTGTGCTGGCCCCAACAGCATAAAAACTGCCCTGGTGACTAGCTCGGGGCTACTTGCCCTTAAGAACTTCTCAGACCTGGCCAATTGGTGTCTGTGCCCACTAGCCCCCCTGTGCCAGCTGGTCTGCTGCAGCAGCCCTGACCTAGAGTGGCCCCTGCATCCTCTACCCACTACAGCAGTCTAGCAGCAAGGACTGCTGTCTGGTTGTGACCTGCTGCCACCAGTGACAGCACCCGGTCCCTCGGACCTGTGACCCCATGGTTGTGCACCTGCCAGAGTCCACCCCCCTGCCC
>NW_017729000.1:35195533-35196070 GCF_001723915.1 Gavialis gangeticus
CCGAGTATGGCACCAGCCCTCTCACCACTGGCACTGGACCCCGCTCCCAGGAGCTTCCATCCCTGCCCACTGCCAGCACTGCAACAGCATAGGCAGTATGGCTGTATTGAAAACAAAAGCAATTGTATTCCCCCTCCCTTTCCCCAAAACTTCCCCAATACCAGCAATGCATCATGCCCACAGTACCTCACATGATACCCTCCACCACCCCAGTGCCATTTACCTAGGTCCCCTCCATGCACAAACCCAACCCAAACCAGAAAGCAACAAAAACTATGCACATGTCCCAGGGGAACAAGAGAGGATCCTGAGGGGTGGGAGAAATCCAGGGGGAGGAGGAACATGGGGGTTGGTGGTGCTGTGGCTCAGACTTGGGCCTGGGTCTTACCACCCTGTGAGTGGGGGCCACAGCGTGAAATGGCCTAGGTCCCGGCTGCTCTGGGGAGGAGGGCAGGTGCTCCAGGTTAGCCCAGGAGCGGGAAGTGGGGAACCAGGACCTGTGCCCTTGATGGCCTGTGGGGCCTCCTGGGGTGACAG
>NW_017729000.1:35201070-35203916 GCF_001723915.1 Gavialis gangeticus
GACCTGTGCCCTTGATGGCCTGTGGGGCCTCCTGGGGTGACAGTTCTGCCACCATGCAGCCAACCTGCTCCCAGCTGGAATCTTAGAGAGATGATGGAGATTAGATTATTTTTAGTGGCTGTAGGGAACAAGCCTGGGAGCCATGGCCTCAAGCTGCAGCAGAGGAAATTTAGACATTTGGAGGAACTTCCTGACGGTGAGGATGGTAAAACATTGGAACAGGCTATGTAGTGAATTTGTGGAATCTCCATCCTTGGAAATTGTCAAGAGTATGTTGAAGAGGTGCTTGTATGGGATGGCTGTTTGAGGACACGCCTGTTTTGGGCAGGGAACTGGACTAAATGACCTTGGGAGGTTCCCTTCCAGCCTTACTTTCCTAGGATCCTATCTAGAAGTCTTGTGATAATATTTTCTTTAGCATCAAATGACCAGATCAGACAAGTCCTTCCCCAATAGGGGTGTGCATGGATATGAAAAGAGGCCACTATTACAGTATGGGAACTGTGCTCTAATTTCCCTTAAAATGTAAATTCCCTTCAAAGGCATTAGAGCAGAACTTGGCCTGTGCATTGCTTCTTAACCCTAAGCAGCAGAGTTGGGCTCATGGGGAACCACATGAGCCCAACTCCTTAAAGGGAATTATCAGCAGGTGCAATCCCACGGCATGCAGGGAGACTATGGAAAGCAGGATGACTCTGGGAAGTCACACTGGAGCTCCGCACAAGTTCCACCATTAACTCAGCATAGACCCCTATTTTTTGTACACACAAAGTAATGATGGGATGGGAAGGGTTTTATGGTTCTTATTCTAGCAGATCTATTGCCTTCCTTTTCTGACCCAGCTAATGGGGATGGAGGGAGGAATATCCAGCACCCAGAGGACGATACTGGCTTAGCTTGTGGTTTGTTTTTGGTCTGGAAGGGTGCTTTTAGGCAGGCTCTCCAACAGGTGCCATGCATAGCTCTAGTCCCATTTCATTTCTCTGTAGAAATGTGCTGTGACACATAACAGGAAATGGAACTGCAAGTCTTTTGTATAGCCATTGTGTCATGGTCAGGTTTCTCCCTGTAAAGCTTTGCTCCCTTTAATGAAAATATCCACAAATAAATCTATCTTCAAAGTGTACTTTAGACATGTTAAAGATGATGTCCCCATTTCTGGTGCGATAATAATTGGGAAGTTAGCCTCTATGCAGATTAAGTCTATACATAGAGCTCTGCTCTTCATCTCTGAAGAGGAATGTGTTTATGATTCTAGGTAGCCAATTTAAAGTAAAAAACAAGGCTGAGGCTTACTGGCTCGGTGGAATGTGACAGGTTGATCTGGTATCTAGGATACACAGAGGGTGGGAATGTAAATGGGGGCCTAGGGCTACATTCTTGGAATTTCACTTCATGTGAGGAGGAGGCAATGGGTGGGAAGTGAACATGACCTTGAAGTACTTCAAGTCCTTATCGAGATAAAAAAGGTGCAGTTGGTACACACATTCCACTTAAAGACCTGCTCTGTGCATAATACAATACCAAACTATACTATCAGTGACTGCAGCCTGCTACATCTCTGATGAAGCTTTTTATTACATGTCCAGCAACCCTCTTAGGAAGTTATTTTCTTTTGAATGGTGGGATCTGGTTATAAATAGCCTCCTTTTTATTTTAAAATAAAATCTCCTTTAGGAATGGTTCGAGTGACCAAAACGTCATTTAATGCTTTTACATGAAGTTCAGTGCTCTGATAAAACATAATCTGGATGAATGTGGCGACAAGGCAAGGTCAGACTACTGGAGAAGATAGCAGCCAAATCAGAAGCATAGAGTGTTTTTACTGTTACAGACTAGACATGCAAGTTGGATGCCTACCCCAGTGGAGTATGTAAGTCAGTAATGTGTAGAATATTAAGAGTGCTTGGAGAAACCCTCTTTTTTTTCACCACGCATCCAGAAATGGCCAATGGGCAAATCTGTGCCTTTTGAACTTACAGAAGGCATCTGTTTACTGAACACTAACCCTGCTTTTCATCTCAATCAGTACAAAGAGAACAAATTCTGCTCCCTCCCTAAATGCTTTTCTCCTTCTATTTCCGCTCAAGCTATTATACTTTTCAGCTCCTATTCAGCAGTGGTAATATTGTTGCTAACCTACCAGTGAATAGTTTGTGGTTTCAAGAGTGCTATGTAGTGTACAATTCTGTCATAATAGTGGTAACCTTGGGTAACGTCACTATTGGGACAGATGCTGACAAATAAGAAATGCAGGTGCCCTTTTCAGACTTGCACATGTACCCAAGTATAGTTTACTGGGCATGCCCAGTTTGTGTGTACATGCCTACACATCCATGTTGAATGTGTGTCAGTGCCAAAAGCACCACATACATGGTTGGAAAATGGCCAATTAGGTGTAGACGGGGAAACAGATTTCCACCCTTAGACTAACAATTCTATTCTTGGTCTTTCTGATACTGTTCAAGAGTTGCTCACCCCCAGGTACTGTCAAGCACTTTTATCCTTCTTTGTAAAGGGTTAAAGGAAACTGTTTTTTGTGACACTCTTAGACTTGCTATTAACTTCATTCTTACTCTGAAGTAACTTCCAAAAGCAGCAATTTGACTTACCAATGTCTTTGAGCATTGTATCTCTCAATCTCTTTCTTTTGAATTTATGCAATCTTACAACAAAGATTACGGGCTGCTTGTCCATTGTGATTTGGCTCCTATGTAATCTTTTACCCGTGCCCTGTATTTCTCATTAAAGAAGTCTGGAGTCACTTTATACCTTAAATCCATGGTGATATTCAAGCCAGAAACTTAAATGAAATACAGAATCTTTAGAGGCCCAAAGCTTATTTG
>NW_017729000.1:35208916-35215958 GCF_001723915.1 Gavialis gangeticus
ATGCCCTGTATTTCTCATTAAAGAAGTCTGGAGTCACTTTATACCTTAAATCCATGGTGATATTCAAGCCAGAAACTTAAATGAAATACAGAATCTTTAGAGGCCCAAAGCTTATTTGGTGCAAGTTTATAATATCACCCCTCAAATTACTGGTAGCAAAATGGAAAAATAAGAAGGCATCCTGCTGTGATAAAAAACAAAACACTGGAAGGAAAGCATTGCTAAATTCTAACTTCTTTCCCTCTGCGCATGCATACGGACCATCCTCAATGTCTGCAATGGGGTGTTCTTCTGATAGGAAAGTTTTCTTGTCCAGACTGAGGAGAGAATTTGACACGTGGACTTACTTCTGTTGCCAGGGTTGTCTTCCATTGGCTAAAATTGTGCTCTTGGGAAAGCACGCCTTTTACTTCAGAAACCACAAGTGATAATATAGCTGACTGCTTCCAGAGTAGTTGATGATGCTTCTCCTTCTTGCTGGTATCTTAGAAAGGTTCTGTGACTGATATGGCATCCATTTCATATATATGCACAAGATTTTGATTGCTGGGTAAGATGACATCTACGAATAAGGAGAGTGATTTTATAAAGCTTTAGTAAACAGAGGATTATAGATATCATGGGAACAGACTTGATACAAGTTGGGTGTGTATGAGTGTGCGCGCGCGCGTGTGATCTAGATTTTTTGTCCTTTTATGAGAAATATAGCAAAAGGGCAGAGGTTTGTGACTTGTGTAAAGATTCAGGGATCTTGATCCACCCATCCTATGAGCAGGAGATAATCTTTCTGAACTGCTGAGTAAAGTTTGTAGAGCTGTTATGGCAAGGCTAGTCTCTTTATTCCATTGGAGTGTGAAAGATGGGAATATAGGAATTATGTTTTTACACAGGAAGGTCCAACAGGGAAAAAGTATGTCCTCCCAGGTTAAGGCCACGCAAACTAGTATGGAGTTCAGATTATTTTGTTGTCTAAATCCTCATTTCCTTGTGTTTGGTTTCATGTAATAAATTTTACTTGAAGGCAGTGTTCAGACTTCATGTGGAATGAGGGTTCAGGGAGAAAGAAGAACAACAGCGGTTTGCTCACATGAGTAAGACTTTATTTTTCTGTCCTTAAATGTCCTTCAAACGAGTGAATTTGTATTGTATAAATATGTTTGTTAACAAATACCAAGCTGCATAGAGTTGACAGGTGAGCGTACAACTGGTACAATACTGACATTGCTTTACTTTTGTAGTCTTTCATTGCTGAATAACATAACAGCACCTTCTGTTACAGGGCAAGGAGCACAATTGCAACAGGCAGTTTTCATTTTGTAAACTGTTACCAGATGTTTGTGCAAATGGGCTTTACAATTCAGGAAAGTGTTGAATGGGGGGAAAGCACCTGACTTGGACGTGGGAGGCTATAGTCCTAGTACCAGTTTTGCCATGGGTTTGCTGGATGACCTTGGGCATGTTATTTTGCCTCTATGCCTCAAAAGTCGTATATGTAATATGGGGTTAAAGATCCATCCTTAGTGAAGTGCTTTGAGGTTTCCTCTTGTCAAGTGCCATATAAAAGCTGTCAGGACTCGTAGTAGAGATGATATCTTTTATTAGACCAACAAGATTTTTGCAAAAAAATTCTTTAATTGCAAGCTTTTGGGCACAAACACCCTTCATCAGGCATTGGGGAAAAGATAGTAAAAGTTATCCTAGGTAGAAATGAAAGTTCATATTTCATAGGATTTCACATAAGAGCTAGGCACTCTTATTACTAGGTCCTTAGTAGTGTTGGTGTATTGGTCTCTTCCTCCTGGCCTAGCCTAGCCTTTGCCACACAGTGAAAATCGTAATTGTAGATAACAAAGGTTGGGCACATGAAGTAAGTTTTTGCCTGGAAAAAACAAGTCGAGTCACAAAAATGCTTTAATTTTTTGATAAACAGCTGTTTTTCCCTATCTTCAAATGCTATACGAGATGCAAGGATGTAGCCAAAGGCATCCTTATTCACAGGAAGGCATTTAGAATAGGAAATGGCTGGTGGACAATGGCAAAGCAAATCAAGGGACAGTTGCACAATATGCTTGGGATGTGCATTTGTCTTCTCTTTGTCCAGAGGTCATTTTGGCAAACTATAGAAAGTGCATACATAAGGTGAAGTGGTAGAGCAATGGGGTGCTGTAACAAGAAAAATATTAAGGGGTAAGAGCTGATGCTTGCTTTTTTGGAGAAAGAGGCCTAATACCTAAATTCTTAAGTATAGCTGCTCGCTATTTCTGACAAATAATAGTTATTGCTTGCCTTGCAAGTTATGGGGTTTTTTTTCTATTGTGGGACAACTGATGCATGTTGAGTACTTTGCTGTAGATGGCAGAGACAAGAGATCTGTATTTTTTGACCCTGGGTAGCTAGCTGAAATTAACCATATATGCAGGTACAGGTTTGATCTCACCAGGTTCCCTCATGGAACACAGTCGGCTTTTCTTCCACTATGCTTAGTTTTGGTGACCATTTATAATTGTTGATCGCTGGCAGCCTGGTATTTTACTAGTAGTGCTTTACTTAAAGTATTTAAGCTTGGTTCACATTTCCGTTGTGTTCCTTCTGAAGGACACTGGCAACTGTAAAACAAACAAAATTTCAAATTGATTTACAGCCACTTTTGGAGTTCTGTCTAACTTTTTTGTGTTTTTTACAAGCAGATGTGTTTGATTTCTTCCTTGTGTTAATTCACTACAGTTTGCTGTCAAACTGGGGAACTGACTAAGTTCTGATCTTTCAGTTAAGCAGATCACAGTACTTCTGGGAAGGCCTGCTACCGTCTGTGAGGCTCTGTGTGCATACAAGTCCAGTTGTATGCCTCGATCCAGTTACAGGACTGAGATCTAGCTTATATACAAGCAAAAGTAAAATAATAGTTTGCACACATTCGACTGAATGCTTGAGTCAGCCAAAATGGAAAACTTGTGTTTTATAATATTCATTAGTTATAAAGTACAGAACCAACTGTAACAATACTAGGTAGCAGATCAGTACATATGTCTAAAAAAGTTCCCTTCCTGTAAGTCTGCCCTAAATGGTACTTGTATGCACACTTAAGTGTTACATTTAACAATTTTCTGCATGACTTTTTAGCTATTCTTTAAACCACCTGCATTCCAGTGAACACCTAATTATCCTAAGCTTTATCTTAGACTTGAAGGATTCAGATACCTTTGGGTATTGGGTAATTTTGCAGAATTTGGAGCCTTTCAGATTTTGCAGATTTTTTCTTTCTGGAGTTCACTTTCACCCTCCATAAAAATAATTCTGGGGGGTTTAATACTCAATAATGGGGAATTAGTCCCTGAATGTTGTGGGGTTTTTTTCCAGTCAGCATAATGACTGGAGCCTTCCTTAACTTTCCTAGTTATCTTTTTAACGTTTGTGACTGCAGCCCCAACAGCTGGCCAGGTAGCATTCTGTCCCCTTTCAGCATGGTTTGTTCTCTGTTACTTTTCTGGACCATATCACTTGATTCAGGATACTGTTTCTGTTTAATGCTTGAAAAGAGTGGAAGTAAATCAGTTTTATTAGTTCATCTTCTAGTGCGTGCTCTTTTCATTTTCTTGAGTAAAGTATATCGTTGTTTATCAGCAGTCACAGTCAAAATTCCACACGTCTCCAATTTTTGCAGTAGCTGCCAGTGTCCTGACGTGGTGATGCAGTAGAGGTTCTGCTCCTGTGCAGTTGGAATAAATCTTTTCTACAGGTTTCTTTATCTTAAGGCAGTATGCCAACATGAGCTATCGCTTACTGTGCTGCACGGGCAGCATGTCAGAAAAGTTTAAGAATAAAAGCCCTTTGGAGTTTTATAAAAGCCGAGTTTCATCTAGCCCCTGCACGCCCACATCTCTGCCCAGGAACTGGCTTGACTGCTCAGGCTGTATACTGGGTAAAGGATTTGCTCCTAAATGTTACAATAAATGTTTATTATTTCAGATTATGCTGTGTACAAGACTTGCTGTGGAGCTCAGAAGCACCCAAAATAGTTAAGATAAATTTAAAAAAAAAATTAAAGCTATTTGAATAACACATCGAGCTTGTACAAATTAAATTGTGGAAAATGTACTAATTGTGTGTGTGTGTGTATTTGTACTGTACCTTCTGGGTTTGTGTCAAGCATGCACGTTTAGTGTGTCGTGTGCTACTTAATTTGTACCATAAAACATAAAAGATGTGCACCCTGGCATCATCCCAGACAAGCTAAGGAAATATGGGCTGAATGAATGGACTGTAAGATGGATAGAAAACTGGCTGGAGCACCAGGCTCAGAGGGTAGTAATCAATGGCTTGATGTTTAGTTGGCAGCTGGTATCAAGTGGAGTGCCCCAGGGGTTGGTCCTGGTGCCAGTTTTGTTCAATGTCTTCATCAACGACCTGGAAGATGGCATAGAGTGCACCCTCAACAAGTTTGCAGATGACACCAAGCTGGGGGGAGTAGTGATACTTCCCTGTGGGTAGAGCTAGGATTCAGAAAGACCTAGACAAATTGGAGGATTTGGCCAAAAGGAATCTCGTGAGGTTCAAGAAGGACAAGTTCAAAGTCCTGCACTTAGGATGGAATAATCCCATGCACTGGTACAGGCTGGGGGCTGACTGGCTGGGCAGCAGCTCTGCAGAAAAGACCTGGGTGTTACAGTGGACAATAAGCTGACTATGAGCCAGCAGTGTGCTCTTGTTGCCAAGAAGGCTAATGGCATACTGGGCTGCATTGGTTGGTGTGTTGCCAATAGTTCAAGCACTGGTGAGGCCACATCTGGAGTACTGTGTTCAGTTTTGGGCCCCCCAGTACAGAAAAGATGTGGACAAATTGGAGAGAGTCCAGCGGAGGGCAACAAAAATGGTGAGGGGGTTGGGGGGGACATGACTTATGAGGAAAGACTGAGGGAACTGGGTTTATTTAATGTAGAGAAGAGGAGACTGAGAGGGTACTTAATAGCAGCCTTCAACTACCTGAAGTGGGGTTTGAAGGAGGATGAAGCTAGGCTGCTTTCTGTGGTGGCAGATGACAGAGCAAGGAGCAGTGGTCTCAAGTTGCAGCAAGGGAAGTTTAAGTTGGATATTAGGAAGAATTTTTCTCACTAGGAGTGTGGTAAAACAGTGAAGCAGGTTATCCATAGAGGTGGTGGAAGCTCCATCCTTGGAGGTTTTCAAAACCCAGCTAGATCTAGTTGGGGATGCCTCTGCTTTGGGCAGGGGGTTGGACTAGATGACCTCCCAAGGTCCCTTCCAACCATTAACTTTTTATGATTCTATGATCATTAAGATTTCACTTGTAGCACTGATTTCACCACTTCCTGACTTTGACCTATTTTGATCTGAATTTAACTGCTGAAAAATGTCTGACCAGCCTATTGCCCCCGACCTATGGCCTGGACCAGTTACTTGTTCATTGGTGGGAATGATATAAAACAGTGGCTGGCAACCTTTTTTAGGTTGCAGACTGGAATGACCCAGCTTGGGTCAGGGGTGGATGCTAGGATCTGGCTGCCAGCACCACTTTTCCTTTCAGCATCCCCTTTCCTTGTGTACACTTCTCCCTGTGGCAGCATAGGGTCAGCTCCTGCCACCAAATGTCCCTGCTCCCTAACATTCCTAAAGTCCCACATTCACAGACCAGGTCAAATGTCTGCATTGGCTGGATCTGGCCCATGGACCGTAGGTTGCCAGCAACTGGTCTTAGGCTTATAATGGCCTTTTTAGGGTAAGTAGTTTAGCAACCTTTTTTTTTTTTTTGTGAGGGTAATTTACTTTAATTCAAAAGGAAAAAATATTTATTCAAGTGTACATCTTAAGTGGTAGCAAGTAATAAACTACAGCATCTTAAGTAGTAGGGAGTAATAAACTACAGTGGAGGCACTTGGCATTTTAAAATAAGGAGAAATTGAGTGGGGGGAGGGGATGGACAAATAGCAGCTAAATTGTTGGTCTGATAAGATTCAGTGCAATTTGCAGTGTGCTGCAGTAGCACACCTATGTGCAATTAAAGCTGCATGAATTCCAGTAATTCGGAAGTGGATTCTCTGTTCTCTGAAAGGGAGAAACTAAATGAAGAACTGGAGTTTGCACTTGAGTTCCAAAACATAAAACCAGGCAGGGATGAAGGAGTCCAGTCAGCTGGACTTGTCTGCAAATCTGGTCACGTGTGATTACTTGCTTGTGCTATTAAGGATGTAGCTCACGATCAAAGGGCAACATGAGTGCAAACAAGCTGCAGATCTAAGGTATACTTATGAATAGGCTTGTGATAAGGATAAAATTAAGACATAAACAAGGCTTACTGATCTGATAGCTAGCATGTTGTGTGGAACTTGTTCCAAGGCTTTCCAGAGGAGCATGGGAAGTGGATGTTATTCACTTGTGTTTGGAATAGCCACTGAAGAAGCAACTAGAGCAGTGGTTCTCAACCTTTTTTTGCGGTGACCCTAAATCCGGGTTACGACTCCTGCCCCTGCCACCGACTCACTTATGCCAGCAGAGCCTGGCCCGGGCCAGGATCACAGGAGGCAGCGGTGGTGAGAGCCGTGCAGACCATGTGCCGGGAGAGCCCTGCGGACCATGTGCTGGGCGAACCCTGATTTGGTTTGCACCCCAAGGTTGGGAGCCACTAAACTAGAGGAACAGGAGCAGTCACAGGCTTGCATAATTACCATTATCTTATTTTTACCAAACTCCTGAAGCATCCCTGCATTGGAGCCCTTCTCAGAACAAACCTATAGGTTGGGTGGATTTAGAAGGCCCAGTTTGTTATAGGCAAGAGGCATTGATTTTATTTATTTATTTATTTATTTTTCTTGCGGGTAATATTTCTTTCTGAACCAACTGCATAGTGTGGGTAGACTTATACTTAGATAAGCTTTTGGGCAGTATAGTTTGTGCAATGTCTGTCCCAGACGCCTTGCTGGTTTAAGATAAACCAGATTCCCCCAGCATCCCAGCATGCTATCTGGGCTGGGCGGAGCTCTCTGCTCCACAACAGGGCTGGCCCCTCCCCTCTGCTCACTGGCTGCAGCTG
>NW_017729000.1:35220958-35227310 GCF_001723915.1 Gavialis gangeticus
CTCAGCACTCCCTGCTAAGCAGGAATTCCCCCTTCCCTTCTGCCTTGCAGAGAAGTGGCTGTATATTAGCTAGCAGACCACATGCTGGCTGCGGTCTATGCTGAGTCAACTGCTGGTAATGTCCTGCTGTTGTTTGCCTAATGAGGTGATAAACACTGAGTTAGGGGTGATAAACACTGTTATCACTTCCCTGCTGAGCTAATCAGAGCATCTTGCTGGAGGCCTGGCCATGTCCCCCACCCCTGCAGCTCAGTACTATGGAAGGGAAGGCTGCTCTAGCGCCCCCTGGCTTCTAGCCTACATGTCTTGGATGTCTGTTCAGCTTCAAAGTGATTCAGCCTAGCCAGGTTAGACTAGCCTGCAAAGACTGAATCCATTCAGGCTCAGGCTTTTTGAATGTCTGTCCCTAGCCACGGTGACCACAGCACAAAACTTGTGCATTTGTTCCACTGGAACGGCAATTTAAAACTGGTCAGAGTCCTTTCTGCACCCTTAAAGTAATGAGTCTGATCCTGTTCCCATTTACCATTTGCCCCTTTGAGACCAGTATTAGGCCCACAATGTCATACAATTTTGCAAGCGTTGTTTTGTGGCAGGTTGCCAGGTTATTCAGAGAATGTGAAGCAGTGTAACTACACTCTAGCTTAGAACAAAGTCCAAGTTCATCTTATGAAATCCTGTGCCGTTAGAGTGCTCATTCAGGTGTTTATATAGTTGGGGATAAGCTGTGTGTAGCAAATGTTAACATCACATTCATTGTGAGACAGTGACTAAAATTTCCCAGGGTACAGTTAAAGGAAGTGTAGGTTTCGTGGTCAGTCTGAGACTTCTCTTTCTATAGCATCCTCCCTCCTCATGTAGAAATGACTTTCTTATTCACAGAATGTTTCTGTAAGCACTTGTCCATTTTAAATATTCTTAACATATCACTGTGGTATAGCTAGTGTTGATGCCTTAAGGGCATTCCCAAATGCATTGTATCTTTATAAAATAGCCTGGATGAAAACTGATCAGAATGAGTTAAGCAGATATTTCCCTGCAAAGAATGCAGAAGGCTGGATTAGGAAGCTATATCCTCAATCAGACCGTTCAGTCATGTCAAACTACATTAAAATACAATTACATTTTTAGTTTCATAAAAATCAAAGCAAATTAACAGTGGTTTTCTTCTTCCATAGGCACCAGCTAAAAATTCTCTGATCTAAGAGCTAGCTGGGAGAAGATGGCACTGCTCTAATTCCTTCTACACTGGGTTTATTTCATAGCACTTTAGAGGAACAAATCATTTTTCCTGACTTGGTTACAGCTTAGTCTGGTACATAAAGCGCCCTGGAAATTTTAGCATGGTATTTTACCCTGAGCAGAAATGGTCATTAGACTGGGTTTCAGGGTTAATGAGAGAGATAACTCTAGGTCAGTGGTGCTGTGGTCTACTGTACTATTGATTTATAAACCTCAGAAGTACAGAAGCCATCACCTCTTCCTTGAATTGTTATGCAGCTAAAGTACACAAGAGAAAGCTCTTGTAGTAGCAGGTATGCAATCACAGGGTGAAGAAAATCTTGCAGTGATACTTTCAAATCAGGGTGTCTGCTGCAGTTCTTTCTGCCTCCAACAGTAATTCTGTCTACTTTGAGAGAGAGGACTTTGAAGGAAAATCAAGTTGCTATAGCGACTAACTGCTCTGACATACTTGAAGGCTGGAACAGAAGACTGAGTAATAAATGTGTAGGTGTCTGTTCTTCACAATAGCTTTACAAAGAGTGGATTTCCTCAGACTGGGAAATTACTTGCTGATATAAGTGATTTTAGACTCTAGGTCAGAGTCTAAAAATAAGCTACGTGGCTAGTTCTACCCCCATCCGGCAAACCCCTCCCCAAAAGGATTGAGAAAACATATTGTTTTTAAAAAAGAAACTTTTACATTGCATTCAGACAACATCAAGCCTTTAGGCAAATGCTAAGCCTTACATCACCTGTGTTAAGTACACTTGACGGACTGGCACATTGAAGAACCTGCTAAGCTTGTCGAACAGCTGATCATATAGGAAAACTGGAGGTGGCATCCTCTGAGCCAGATCCCTGCTCTAACCACGAAGTAACAAATCCAGTGAAATTGCTCACTGAGTTTTGTTTGGATTGACATGAATGAGATTTAGTAAAAGTGTGAAGGTGGGACAGAAGCCATATGCTTTAAAACAAAGCCAAAAACATGACCTCTCTTGTTCTCTCTCTCCTGTCTTCCCCCATAAACTCCCAGGTCCAAAAAATCTTGCAGTTTTGCAGAACTGACATAAGTTAAAGTGTTTATGAGCCTTGTAATCATGACAATCTTGTTTGAATTGCTGTCCATAAAAACTACAGGCTTCATTAAATTCCACCGGTGTTGGGGGAGATGCAGAGCAAAGTTGTTCATTTCTGGTGATTGGTAAAGTAGCCTTAAGGGGAATCTGACACGCAGGACCTGAGTGATCCAAAGGTTACATTTGTTCATTATTCAGTAAGTGGTAGTTATCAGTGCTGTGAACTGTAGGAAATCCCCACCTAGTCTGTTGTTTCATGACTTATGGACAGTCCTTACCATAAAAAGGTGTTGTGTAAAATCGTATTCTCTAATAACAAAAAACAACTCCCCCATCCCCCTGGTATTTGGGTTCATTAAAATAATAGACTACAAATTTAAACCCACTTTCTATTTCCTTAAAAGAATAAAAGGAATGCTATGGTATGAAATTTAAGGGCCTTTGAATACAGTGTAGAAACTGGAAGCCTTATTGTAATATGATGGATGCTCAGCTATAGTGGTCTACAGATCTTGTCTAGTGCATTTACACATCATAGAACTGAAAAAAGTAATACATGTGGCTTAGCGCTGACAGCTAGATGTCAGAAATTTAGTTATGAAAGCAAAAGGTTGAAAGATAGTCTTAAAATGGAAATGAGTTTTTAATAAATGCAACTAAGTTTTGAAAATCACTGCAAAATTGATATATTATTATCTGTATTATTGTTATTCAATTGGATTCTAATGACACCGTACGCAGCTTCAGTCAAAAATGTTTTGTATATGTCAAAAATGTTTTTGTATGTGGCTATGATAGTACAGAAGTGTGTGTAACAAACTCCCTGTCAATCAAAAATCTTGTAATACATTAATTTGCTTTCAGATAAATATCTAATGAGATTTTTTTTGACTGACATCAGAGGAGTTGAACAGAATATGTAAAGACTGTCTGAATTTGAAATTAAGGCCTCTTTGATCTAATGGTGTTTGCACATGACTACACTAACTTTTATTAACTCTGGTACACATAAACTGACTGGGGATTCCTTGGTAAATATAGAAAAAAAATTTGATGTATGAATATTCAAAATAATAGAGAATAGGGAAATAATAGCCCAAAGGTTGGTAACCTTTCAGAGCAGCAGGCCAGACAGTTGCAGGTGGGCTTTGCCTTAGGCCACTGTTCCCCTCCAGTAGAAGAGCGTGGCAGAGGTGGGAAGGTGCCTGCCAGTGTCAGAGAGGGGGGAGAGGGGAGGGAGAGGGGAAAAGACCCTGTCTGGTAAACAGTGCCTGCCACAGGGAGGAGGGGAAGAGATAAAAGTCTTATCTCTGGCAAGCAGTGCCTGCTCTAAGGTTGAGGGTGGGCAGAAGAGGTTGGGGGGGTGCGAACAGTAGATTAAGTTGCCAATCCCTACTGTATTGAAGGAATCGGCCAGTTGTAAGACTTTGATGTGTAATATGTCTTTGAATGCAGGAACCTTAATGTATGTTTAACAAAGTTGGTCTCTGCAGCAGTGTAGCCTATCCTGTGCTTCCTGTGCAGAATTTAACAGCATGTGTTACCTGGTGAAAAATGCTAACAGAGCTTTTCCAGGACAGATCATTTTAGCTTTCATAAAAGCCTGGTAATATCCACTTCCAAGCTTGTTTTTGGACCCGATGAAGACGCAATGACATCAAAGTTTGGGCTAATTTATAGAGGAAAGGGTACAGTTTGCAGCTAATAACTAGTGTGCTAACAAAGTTGGTTTTACATTAAAAATTAATGTCTTTTTTTCAAGTAGAAGTAAGGCAACTAGAGATGATTTTCCAGCAAATGCCTCTGAATGACTTCTAGTTGACTGGGAGTATAAGGATAGGCTGTGATTTACATGAATATCATTTTTGTCAGGCACTACTTGGCTGTGCTTGCTTGTGCTATCTGGGTACTGGAAGTTCTTCACAAATTAGTTACCAAGGGTGTCCACAACATAATTACTATGGAGTGATTCATCCTAGGTTTTACTCTGTACTAAAATTATTCCATAGTAAGAAGTAGACACTGTCAGCTCTCAAGTTGCTGGCAATAAGTTTTATTGAAGCACCTTGCCAGCAGGTGGTAGGGATGTTGGTAAATGCCTACTTGCTTTGAGAGCAAAGGGAGTACCTTGGGATGAAACCGACTGAGGAAATAGGCACGCAGTGCTTACCCAACAGTACATTTTCTACAGTTTTTGTGGGGTAACTCTACCCTGGAGAAAGAAGCTTGCACTGGAGGAAGGCTGTACTTTTGTATTTCTGTTCTACTTCATTGTGACATAAAATCAGTTTACTCTGTAGTACTCGTATTGCATATCCATACCCCAAGTTAACTGAAGCTGACTTGAAAAAGAGGTAGAGGACAAATGACTTGCAATACTACTAGTAGAGGAAGACAGCTGAGGAAGACATAAATTTATAAAATGTGGGAATAGGCTCCTGTGCCTTGTTGACCAGTACATTATGAGTAACAGTATGGTCTACTGTCTTAAACTCTTACTTATAAACTCTTTATAAATCTTTTACTTGAATGATGCATCTCAGACTAATGTAATATCCATTATCCCTTTGAGGTGACTTTATTCTTTTTTACTCCGAACACTACTGACTATAACTTACCTTGCAGGCAGCAAGCATACAGCCTGTGGGCTGGACCTGGCCCATAGAGCCATATGATTTTGCTGGTCTCAACCCCATGGACCACATGTGACAGGTGGAGTGGACCCAGTGCCATGCACCCTGCATACAATACAGGGTTGGTTCTGGGTGTGCGCTACACACGGCGCTCTGCCAGACTGGCCCTGTGCACTGGCTCTAGGACCAGTCCAGATTGGGCCATGCTGCAACCAGTGCAAAAGGCTGGTCTGGTGGGATGCTGCATGCAGCACACGTCCTGCGCAGGCAGCAGTCCAGCCCCACATGCCACACAGTGTGTACCAGCCCTGGGGTTCACTGTGCACGTAGCATGTAAGGCCAGTGCGGGGCATGTGCTGCTGCAGTGCGTGGGCTGGATCCAGGGCTGGACACTGCACAGCAGCTCTTGGTAGGGGTGTGCAAAACTGGCTGTATTCGATTTGGATTTGGATTTGGACTGAATCGGGGACAGCGATTCAATCCATTGATTCAGATCGCTCTCCCTGATTCGATTTGGCTGAATCCGAATCTGAAGATTGAACGCTGATTTGGAGAATCAGCGATTTGGCCATGGACACAGCTTTAAATGTTTTTTCTACATACCTTGAAGTACCAGGCATGGCTCATGAAGGCTACGGTGGTGGGGTGGATGGAGTGTCCCACAGGAGTGCAAGGGACGGCCCCCCGTCCCCCCTTCCCGGTGTCCTTGGCAGTGAATCTGGAAGTGGACCAGAAGTATTTCCTGTCTACCTTTGGGTCTGCCAGGGAGTGCGCTGGGAGCCCCCCCCCCCAGCTCATCAATCAGCCATAGAGGGGCCCCAGGTGCCCCACCAGAACGAGGAGGCACCAGTCGCCAAGCTGGGGGGATGTTGGGGGGGTGGTCCCCAGCATGCTCTCTGGCAGACCCAGAAGTGGACCAGAAGTGCTTCTGATTCACTTCCGGGTCTGTTGCCGAGCACACTGGGGACCCTCCATGCTCCTGTGGGACATTCCGTCCTCCCCACCATCCCAGCATTCATGAGCCACCTGGTACCTTGAGGTATGTGGAAAAAACTTTTAAAGCTGTGTCTATGTCTGAATCACTGAATCTTTTTTGAATTTCTCTGAATCTACTTGGAGGGTTGTGATACAATCTGGAGAGATTAAAGGGTCTCCTGATTTGATTCGGAGATTCAGCCACTGAATTGGGTCGAATCTCTGCTGAATTGAATTGGGGACCAAAGTTCTGAATGCCTGTTTGCCAAAAAGGTGGCGTACAGCCGGTGGAAGGGGGTTGCTGTCTCCAAAGAGGAGTATACCCCCTTCGCTCGGGCTTGTAGGGGGGCTGTCAGGAAAGCTAAGGCGGACATAGAGCTAGGACTAGCGTTCAAGATCAAAGGTAATAAAAAGTCCTTTTTCAAATATATAGGGAGGATG
>NW_017729000.1:35227520-35229360 GCF_001723915.1 Gavialis gangeticus
TGAAAGACTGCGGGACCTGAACCTCTTCAGCCTTCACAAGAGAAGGCTGAGGGGGGACCTGGTGATGGTCTATAAACTCACTAGGGGGGACCAGAAGGGTTTGGGGGAGACCTTGTTTCCCCTAGCGCCCCCTGGCATAACAAGGCCATAAGTTGTTGGAGAGTAGGTTTAGATTAGACGTCCGTAAGAACTACTTCACAGTTAGGGCGGCTAGGATCTGGAACCAACTTCCAAGGGAAGTGGTGCTGGCTCCTACCCTGGGGGTCTTTAAGAAGAGGCTTGATGCCTACCTGGCTAGAGTCATTTGAGCCCAGTTTTTCTCCTGCCCAGGCTGGGGGTCAGACTTGAAGATCTACAAGGTCCCTTCTGACCCTACTTGTATGTTTATGTGATTCTGCACAGCCCTAGTTCTTGGGTGTGTAGCATGCAGCATCTCAGACTGACCCTCTGTATTGTTTGCAGTGCTGAGTCCAGCCTGTGGGTAGTGCGTGCCCCATACTGGCTCTACATGGCGCATGCACAGAAAGCCTTACGACTAGTGCATGCTGTGTGTGGCAAGTGGGCTGGATCTATCGTTGCAGGTGTTGTACAGGGGTTTGGTTCCAGTCTGGCACATGGATCAGCCCAGCGATCCTTATCTGGTCCCACAGGCCGGCTGAGTTTAACACCCCTGCTTTATGGCTTAAGCTCTTGGGCTGTGCCTAGGATAGCAATATATAAGTACAAGATGAGCTGGATGTACATTACATGAGAACCTTTTAAGGGTCCTGCAAGGTGCCCTACAATATTAATACTTTTGTGTGTGCAAATACCTACCTGTGTGAGTACCTACCACAGCTGCAGCTGCTTCTGTCCCTAGCTGACCTGGGCACAGGGCAGGCCCCAGAGCTGCTCCTGTTCTACCTGTAGGCTTCAGGGAGCAGCTGCATGGGGTCTGGGGCTCTGTTGGCAACAGTGGCAGCGGCGGGCAGGTCCCTTCTTCCAGGGCCTGTTCCTGGCCAGTGAGTGATCCCCTGTAGGAGGGGTCTGAACAGGGAGCAGGTGCTGCAACGAGGTTTCTGTATGCTACTGCTGTCTCCAGCAGTGTGCCTTGCCCTCTTTTAGGAAATCCTACATCTGCCCACACACGATTTGGAAGATAAATGTAGAGATTTCAAGTAGGTGTCAAAAAAACCTTTAGATCTGCTATATAGTCTTTCAGGGTTCTCTGCAATAGAATTGCTCTATTATTTTTCCGTAGTCAAAAGATGAGTAAAAGATAAGGGCTGGCATTTACCAAGGAGTTGAGTTACGAAGGGGTGCCTTGATTCTAAAAAGTTTTGAGAACCACTGCTCTAGAGACACTACATCTCTTGATTTGGTCTTTTGAATTTGTATTTAAAAACTGTCATGCCATTATTAGGTGAGAAATGTCACCATCTGGTTGAGGTAGCAAATGGGGACTTGAGAGAGACAAGTTCAGTTCCTGCTTATTTCATGATCATGGGCAATTCGCAGGCATGAGAAATTCTGAAAGCCCACGGTAGGTACTCAATTAAAGATTTAGGCACTTGACAAAGATGGCTCTCTTACAGAATGAGGGTGCTGGTATGCTCTGTAGTTATCCAGGAGTTTTCAAACATGCATTGCTATGAGACGCCACGCTGGCCCTGTTATAAATACCTTTTGCCTCTGCGTCCAAGGTCATTTCACTCTTCTCCTGGGACATCTGTGGCCTACTGACAGAGTGACTTAAAAAGTACTGACTAGATTAGAGGTGGCCCACCTGCAACACATGCCACAGGTGGCACAGACAGTCTCTGTGTGGCACATGGCAGATCTGGTGGGGGGGGGGGGGGGG
>NW_017729000.1:35229408-35231304 GCF_001723915.1 Gavialis gangeticus
AGATGGGGCAGGAAGCAGAAAGCAGAGCAGCAGGTCAGGCAAGGGAAGGGGATTGGAGTGGCATTTGGGGAGCATGTGGGGCTGATTTGTGTTGGCTCTGGATTTAGGACCCAGAGGCCTTGTTTGGGGGGGGGACCCACCTCAGACTGACCCTCAGACCGACCATGACCTTTCCATTCCAATAATAGGCAAATTTATTGATACACAGTGATAACAGAAAAGAAACAATACAAAAAATCAAGCAGTTCTATATATCTAGCAAATCCTAGAGCTCTCATCAGAGTCAAAGTACAGCTGGCTGGGATGCAGTCTTCACTCTGAGCTCTCTCTTAGGTGACAGATGTCAGCAGTCTGGAGGTGGGATGCCAAGGCCCACACCCAGTTTCCGGTGGGTTGGATGAGATGGGCTGGTGGTGTGGTTTTGGGGACCCTCCCGAAGGACAGGGACCTCTCTCAGGGAAGAGGAGGAGGGACCTGGGTGGAGGACAAGAAAGGACGAGGAGGGATGGGAAGGAACCATTTGTTACTCTAAAGTTTCTGTTTTTGTATACTCTTTCCTCCTGATGACTCTTCATCCATGTCTATCACTGGTTGATCTCTCCGTGTGGTTGTCATGCATCCACGCAACTCATCACGCATGCTAATGCGGTCTTTCTGGGCCTTCTCCTAATTTGGTCTGTTCCCCCAAAACTGGAATGCTCTGGTGCCTTGTTAGCTGGTGCTACCCTTATCTCATGTTATGGAACAGTGTGGTACATGCCCCCCTCTTTCTCAGGCTATTGTCCTTGTTGGCCTCGTTGTGTTAGACAGCCTGTTTGCTTCAAAGGCAGTTTCACACAGTGTGTGAGACCCACATTTTTTAGAAATTAATTAACCCCTGCTGCCCATCCTGCTGAACCATCCTAATGCATATACATATAAGACAATTCCCAAAAAGCAAACCTTTAAATACAGTTTCTAAGCCAGCAATCTGTGGCACCTTCTGCCAAAAAGGTTGGCCCCCACTGGTCTATAGACATAATGAAGAATATTCTGAACTGGGTCTCTAAGCTTTCCTGAATGCAGTGGTCTAGTTCCATTTAGAAACAAAAATAGTGAATTTTGTAGAGAAGAAGTCATCTTTACTAGTATTCTGAGAACTCCCTTTAGAAAACTAGAGTGATGCATGATTGCTTATGCAGTGAAATTCTGTTGTGGTCCCCTGATCAAAGGTATACTATTCTGTTTGCAGGATTGCTTCAATTAGGATGATTATAACAGCAATTTAATGAAAGATAGTAGGAAAAATAATGTCCAAATCACAGGATTTTGTTAGTGGCTTTCATTACTAATTCTTTGCTATAGTAAATTGAATGGACATGTGTATTTATGTATCACTTCTTCTGCTGTGGCTTCTCATTTGACTTTGACTTGGAAACTTTTTACTATTATTTGTCACTGGGGGGAAAATACTGCAGAAACATTTAATACATCTGAGTAATTTAGTTGTTCTTGCCTGCCTTAAAAGAACACTAGTCTCTTAATTTCATAGAATCAATGAGTGGGAAGGGACCTAGACAGATCATCTAGTCCGACCTCCTGCCATGGGTAGGAAGGAGCACTGGGGGTGGGAGGGGTCACAAGACCCCAGCCAGGTGCCCATCCAGTCTCCTCTTGAAGATTTCCAGGGAAGGTGAGAGCACCACCTCTCTGGGAAGCCTGTTCCAGGCTCTGGCCACCCTTACAGTGTAGTTGTTCTTCCTAATATCTAACCTAAACCTATCCTCCCTCAGCTTGTGGCCATTGTTCCTGGTGACTCCAAGGGGGGCCCTGGTGAACAGACTTTCCCCGAGTCCCTGCTGGTGGCCCCTGATAAAGTTGTAGGCAGCCACAAGATCCCCCCTCAGTCTCCTCTTG
>NW_017729000.1:35231416-35234398 GCF_001723915.1 Gavialis gangeticus
ACAAGGTCCCCCCTCAGTCTCCTCTTGTGGAGACTGAAGAGATTCAGGTCCCTCAGCCTCTCCTCAGAGGGCTGGCCATGGAGGCCCTCAACCATACGAGTGGCCTCCTCTGGACCCTCTCCAAGTTCCCTGTGTCCCTCTTGAAGTGCAAATTTGACCCAACAATACTTTTCTTTGAGCACGCATTTTGTCAGCCATAAAAATCTGAGAAAATTAACTCAATTCATGCTTATGAAAACCAGATTTCTGAGTGACAATTAATCCCTTGACATTGCAGAGCAAAGCATCACAGCATGAAGGACCAACAGTAACTGTAAATGAAAGTGAAAACAACTAAATTTTAATTTTAATTTTCTAGTGTCATAGATGAATCAAAAGGGTATGAGAGTGATAAAGGGGAATTTCTTTTTTTTAAACTCTCCCAAAGCACTGTTTTTAATAAATGTGTGTTAAATCATAAAACTCTAGTTCCGAGTATCCTTTTAAAACCTGTTTTAAGGCAGAAATTTGCTAGGTGATATATTTGTTCATCACCTGTTGACCAGCTTGAGTGGAACATGTGGGGCTCCTTGAAGAACTGGGTTCTAGGTCTGGAGTGAAATCCTAACTTGGGTCAAGTTGCTAGTAGTTTTTCCATTACCTTAAGTGGAACCAGAATTTCACTTATGAGTAAGTCATTCTCAAAGTCAAAATGACTTAAGAGCCCAAGCCCCCTGGTTTTCAGATTTAATGCGTGATAATCCATTGGGACATGCTTCTAAGTTACTTGAGTGTTTTTGAAAACTTCACCCTGATAATACAATGTGAAGCACAGTTTCATGAGAATCAACCTTTAGCAGTCCACCCATAATAAATAATCACTAGGTTTAGGGGCTTAGTCTGCAATATCAGCTTTTTAAAATTTAGCTACAGCTGATGTCTATACCTTGTTCAATTTTTGCTTTACAATAATATGCTTAATCACCCAGAGCCTTGTGCATAGAGAAGGCATTATTCTCTGGCATGTATATGACAGAAATTTACTTCAAATAAGTGGATACCTATAATGATTAGTATGTGATGAAATATATATGCCTCTTCAGTTACATGAGGAGGCTTGTTCATATGCATACCTATTTTAGTCTGTAATTTAATCAGTAGTTTCTCTCTTTGTGATACAGGTTCTTGTGTAATTTGTCTCTAAATGGAGCCTCTTTCAAATAACTTACTTAACTGGACACAAATTCATTTACGCAGCTGGAACATAGGACTGAAAGTCCTCTAGCATTCTACAGGCTAATGAAACTGCATGTAAAACATCTGGTTGAGTTGTTCTCAACTGGTTAAATTGAACCTTAGTAGAGTTCTACAAATTGTGGTTCTGCTAAGAAGTGATTGGCAAAATGGCAAATGAGGTCCTATGTTCACTTTTTTCAAGATCTTTATTCAAGAAGGTGTTAGACCTATTGCCCAGGAGATGAGGTCCCCTCAATTTTCATGGACTGCAGTACAAGTTGAGGATAAAAAATACTTTGTTCACTAAATGTTTATCTGAATGATCTAAATCTGACCTAATCTCAGACTCCTTGCCTAATCCATGAAAACCTGTAGTAACTTGGTGTGTTTTCCGGTGACCAGCTTTTTCCTTTCAATTCAGCCTAATATCTGAGTGCCACGGTCATTTTCTGCATCATCACCACTAAAACTTCAGCCGTGGTCCTTTTTGTGTCAACATAATTCAGTGAGCTGGATTCTGTTTCTTTCTCTTATGCATCAGCAGAATTTTTCATTGTTCTAGTTGGTTACACTTGTTCAAACACGTTGAAGGCTGCTGGAGTTTTAGAGATGTCACTGAGCTCATAATTTGGGGAGAGTGAGGTTGACTAGAGAACCATTTGGCACGCAAATCTTTTATTCACTCAAGTAAAATTACCTGAAGTAAGACACAGGGGCAGATATTTTAATGGTTCAGAGGTGCTTTGTACGGGCTACTCTAAGATTCCTCCTGAGGGAGAATCCCAGCATAGAGGACCTTCCTGTCTGAGGAACCTCTGACTGCGCTGCATGCTTCTGGGATGGGGATTATCTTTGAAACATGAAGGATGGGCTTTAGAGATGAGGGTAGCTGAGTAGCCTGCAGAGCTAAACCTGTCCCGGTACAGAGAAGACATAGGCTGCTTTCTTCTCAGTCCATGCACAGTGCTCTTCACCATAGTAGCGAATCTGGTATAAAGTTGTTAGTTTTACCTAGCCCCCTGACCAACATTAAATTAATTTCATGACTCAGATCAAACAAATATTATCTTAGATCTCCAAAATTGTGTACATGTTGCATGACGGGATGCACAATTTTTAGTATTTAGTCCCTGATGCTGAGCTTCCTGCCTGCCTAGATGTTCAGAGGGTGCCATAGAAAGTGCAGTACTGGGGAACCAGCACCTAATGAAATGCTTCTTGGGGTGGTCCCAACCCCTGAATTCTCAGCCCTTCCAGGAGCCTGCAGGCTGGATTACATGACTTTGCAGGCCACAGCTTTGATACTCATGCCTTAAGGTGTACTCATGAACATGGGAGCCACATACGTTAACCCGGGGGGGGGGGCAGGAATACGGTCTGCGGGCTGGATGCGGCCCATGAGGCCATTCTGTCTGGCTTGCGGGGCACCCCCAAAAATTTGGAGAATAAATATTTCTCTGCCCTTGGCTTCTGTCAAATGACAAGAACCAAGGACAGTAGGACTCAGGGGAAGCCCAGCGGGCTCCAACAACAGCGGAGCCTGCCTGGCCCCGCCCTGCAGCTGGAAGCCTCAGCTGGTGTTTCTGGGTTGGGAGCATGTGGCTGCCCTGGCACGGGAAGCTCAGATAAGTGAGGTGGGGGGAGGGGACCCAGGCAGGGAAGGAATGCAGGGAGAGGGAAGCAGACCCTTCCTGCCCTGCCCCATGCCCGGTGCCCTGCACTGCATGTGGCGGGCCAGTAGGGGGTGCTCCTGCGTTGAGCCGCCCA
>NW_017729000.1:35234409-35253026 GCF_001723915.1 Gavialis gangeticus
GGGCAGAGATTTTGGGGAGAAACCAAGGTGGCTTTCTGCTACACTAAGGTGGCTTTCTGCCATGCTGCAGCTGCTCGCAGCCTGCATGGGGCTGCCTGTTCCCACTCTGGACAGCCCTGCACTCAGCTTTTCCACAGGCTCCTTCCCTGCGCAGAGAAAAGTGGCCCCTTGCCTGCCCCATGGCCGGCATCCTGCGCTGCAGGCGCTCGCAGCCTACATGGGACTGTCTGGAGCAGGCACAGGCAGCCCCAGGTGGGCTGCGAGTGGCTGCGGTGTGGGGTGCCAGGCATGGGGTGAGCGAGGGGCTGCTTTCTCCCCTGCCCCGCACTCGGCACCACCTTGTAACCCAGCCCCACTGCCAGGGAAAAAGTGGCCCCTCGCTCGCCCCATGGCCAGCGCCCTGTGCTGCAGCTGCTCACAGCCTGCCTGGGGCTTCCTGTGCTTGCTCCAGACAGCTCTGCACAGGCTGCGAGCGCCTGCAGCAGGGAGCGCCGGCCATGGGGCAGGTAAGAGGCCTCTTTTCCCCGTGCTCAGCACCAGCTTCTTCCCTGGTGGCGAGCAGGGGTTCGGGGCTGTGCACTGTCCCCCCCACCTGTACCACGGAGCTAGGGGGCACTGGGTATGAGTGGGTGAGGAGCCAGTGGGAGCATGGGGCCTGCACCAGTGTCCCGGGGCAAGTGCCAGCAGGGCCCAGAGCAGGGTGGCAGGAGCACGGGGTCTCAGCTGTCAGGGACTCTATGGAGCTGGGCCAGCTCCCGCCCCCCTGCTGGTGCAGCCCAGCCCAGCTCCATGGACCCCTGCTAGCCTGCGCCCCGCTTTGGGCTCCACTGGTGCTGGCCCTGGGACATTGGTCCCAAGATGGTGACCGGGGGTGGGGCACCTGTCAATGGGTAGGGCACCTGTCAGGGGGTGGGGCTACCCATGCGGCCCTCAACAGTCTGCCAAAACTGGGTAAGCAGCCCTCTGCTCAAAATAATTGCCCGCTCCTGCGTTATCCACTCCTGGTTTTGTTTTGTAGTTTTCTCTAGACAAGAGAATTGGTATGTCCTTGTCAGCCCACAGCCAACTTACTATGCATCAAGGGCTGGCATTATAATTCCAAAACTCTACTTGGACACATACCATAAAATGTTGCTATAGCCTAACAGATCAGTGATTTGGGCAAAAGAAACCAGGGCCTGCTCAATTACTCCTGGTTTAAGCTGTTCTGCCAATAAGTAAGCCAAGCATTTTCTTCCACGTCTCAAATAAGTTGTGAAGCTTATGTGAATCAATTTGTAGACTGCTTTCATTGGTTCAAGCATAGTATAGAATGGAGAAAAGGGAAAAGTCTTCAGTACAGCTCCTGCTGGAGGATCAGTTACAGTAGAGAATGTTTCAGATTATGAAATGTAAAAGTAAACAAGGGTTGACTGTGTTTGACTCTGAGAGTTTCAGAAACATCCTAAGGCTACTAGTATTTGTCAGTGCAGATTACAGTATGCAAATCAAATATTAAGTTTCCCAAAAGGAGGATACTGCAGTTTTGCTATGACTTGCACTGGCCAAGTATTGTGTAAAAATGACCTGTTGGTAACTGAGTCATGATTTATCTTGGGAAAAGAACCTTGCCTTGTAAGTACGGCCTGAAAGGCCTACTGCATAATAGATATTAAGGAGCTGCCATCAACTTAAAATTATACTTATCAGAAAATGTTTTATTATCACAATGATAAACAGACCCAAAATCATAGTGCACCCCCAAAAAGGAAAAAAAAAACTCTCTTTTCCAGTTCATTTTGTGAATTTTATTATAACAATTCTGTCAAGTTCATTTTTCCTTATATAGATGACTTGCTCTGTTTGTGCCAGTCTTTCACACAGCAATATGGGAAAGAAGAAATCTGTGGAAGTTAAAAATGATTGTAAAGTTACAAATATGCAAGGAGAATAACTGCAGGCAGTGGTGGTACCTGAAACTAAGTTATTTTTGCTGACTTCTAAACTTGTCACTCTACCATCTGAGCGAGATGACTGAAGTTGAATTTGAGTCTGACTCTATTTATGCATTTTAATGTAAGAAATGCATTCTGGTCTTTGGGTACCTTTGCAAATGCACAGGTGAAATATGTATCCACTCTCTTGGAAGAGACAGGGCCAAGGAATGGGGCAGTTGGTCCCTTCACTCCTTGCCAGTGAAGAGTTAACTTTTGGTTCCACAATCTCACATCTGTAAGAGCCTGTCTGAGGTTGCTGTCTGAGAGGCAGTCCTAGTCCACGCATGCTGTAAGTGTTTGCTCTGTGGCGGGAGAGGGAGGACGGCAGGTGAGCCACACCCAGGCCTCCTAAAAGAACTGAGGTTGTACGTAGCATATACAGTTGCAATGCTATCACAGATGGTTGTTTTTTCCCATGGCATGGAGGAATTGCCCCAGGTTTCAAGGTCAGAAGCAAGGAGATCTGATTCATAACCTATGCTTTTAGTTACAAAATAGGACTGAACAGGGTACATTAGCATGTCTCTTGATGTTGGTTTCGAACAGATGTAGAAGTGCTGTTTTGGTATTCTTCCTCATTCTTCGCTGCAAGCTCCTGTCTAAATCTATTCTCAGATGTACTGTTAATAAAAATATAGACCCTTTTTGTTCGTTTGTTTTTATTGTTTTTGCCCAGATTTAAGAAAACAAGAAAAAACAAGGCTGCCCCATCCAAAAACCATAGATTCTTGAGTTAAGAATCAGGGGCTAGACACCAAGGGGGACTTCTGCATTGCAACATCTAATTTTTAGACATCTAGCTATTTAATGGTATCTTCAATCCTGTTTTTGTTGTGTAGGCTCCCCTATACAGTGCTTGGGCAGTTAGTGGGCTGAGTTTTGTGGTTTCTTAGATGCCTAAGTGGAAGCTAGCCAGTAAGAAATGCTGAGAAGAAGGGTGCATCTAAAACCCTGCCTTTCTCTGGGATTTAGAGGCACCTCTCTTTGCTTGAGATCTGTTGGTTGGTTGGAAATCAGTGAATACAGGTTTTCATAACTGTCTAAGCAGGGCAAGATCATTCTTTCTGATCAAGTTCTGCAAAACATAAGTGGCAAAGTAAACATTGTTACAGAAACTCATCTTTTACAGCCATGTGACTTGTCAAATGAAAGGCTGAAAAGATTGTTTTGAGGTTTGTATTGGGCATGTAATGATTCACAGGGTGATTTTTCTGACGGGCTCTAAACATAGCTTGTACATGTAATTGGGGTTTAGTGAACAAGTGTTTGAGTTGTATAGGTTGTACAGATGGGATAGAGTAGGAAGGAAAGTGGGAGGGGGGTTACTCTCTATGTTAAGGAGTATCTACCCTAATCAAAATGGGATCAGAGGAGGAGAAAGCTGAGGTATTGTGGGTTAGGATACGTGGAGGTCAGGGGAAAGGGGCTTGGTGGTGGGGGTCTGCTACAGACCACCGCATCAAGAGGAAGAGCTAGACTTGGAATTCTTAAGGCAGCTGTCAGAGGCTGTATGGTCTAGGGACATGGTTGTCATGGGAGACCTAAACCACCCTGACATCTGCTGAGAGCAGCACTCAGCCAAATCCAACCATTCACGTAGGTTCTTAACCTGCATACAGGACCTTCACCTAACGCAGGAGGTATACGGTCCTACTAGGGGCAATGCCTTACTGGAATTGGTGTTGGCTATGAGGATGACCTGGTAAGGGAGCTGCAGATTCATGGTCACCTTGGGGACAGTGACCATCAATCAGTCAAATTCACCATATGGCGTAGGGTGGGAAAGATAACTAGTAGGGCAGAAGTGCTTGACCTTAGTAAGGCTAACTTCAGTGTGCTCAGGAGTTTAGTCACTGATGCACTGCAAGATAGGAGTATTGGCAAGATGGGAGTCCAGGAAGGGTGATCATTCCTAAAGGAAGGGATCCTTTGGGTGCAGAGGGAAACGATCCCATTGTGAGGGAAAGAGGAGAAAGGGGCCAAAAAACCTCCATGGCAAAACAGAGAAATCTAGGGAAGCCTAAGGGCAAAAAAAGAAGCATATAGGCAGTGGAAGCAGGGGGAAGCTACCAAGGAGGAGTATATTTTGCAGGGAGACAGTTAGGCCAAAGTAATTACAGAGCTGAGGCTGGCAACACAAATTAAAGATGACAAAAAATATTTTTTAGGTATGTAAGGAGTAAAAGGAAAGCACAAGGCAGCCTACAACCCCTACTGAACAAGCAGGAGCAATTAGTGATAGACAGGGGGTACACGGCTGAGCTCTTTAATGAGTTTTTTGCCTCAGTGTTCCTGAACAAGGGTCAAGACAAGTCTTCTAATGGGTTCTTAGATGGGCATCAGAGGGATGCCAGTCCACCAACTGTTGACGCTGACTTGATACAGAGTCACTTGGATGGGCTGGATGCATATAAGTCATCAGGCCCAGATGAACTGCATCTGAGGGTACTGATGGAATTGGCTGGTGTCATAGCAGAACCACTGGCACGGCTATTTGAGCGCTTGTGGCACTCAGGTCAGGTCCTGGAGGACTGGAAAAGGGCCAATGTGGTCCCTATTTTCAAGATGGGGAGGAAGAAGGATCTGAGTAATTATAGGCCAGTTAGTCTCACCTCTATTCTTGGAAAAGTCTTTGAAAAAATTATTAAGGTTTATATTTGTGCAAGTCCAGTGGGAAAAATAATGCAGTAGGGCAAGCAGCATGCATTCATAGCAGGTAGATCATGCCTGACTAATCTGGTTTTGTTTTATGACCAGGTCACAAAACACTTAGACGCAGGAGTAGAGGTGGATGTTGTTTACTTGGATTTTAGGAAGGCCTTCAATACGGTATCTCATCCCATTCTCATAAATAAATTAAGAGGCTGTGACTTAGATGATTACACAGTCTGGTGGGTGGCAAATTGACTTAGAGGCCACACTCAGAGTGGTGGTGGACGAGTCGGTATCGACCTGGGAGGATGTGGGTAGTGTGGTCCCACGGGGCTCGGTCCTTGGACCTGCACTCTTCAATGTCTTCATCAGTGACTTGGATATGAACGTGAAGTGTACTCTGTCCAAGTTTGCAGATGATACTAAATTGTGGGAAGAAGTGCACACTCCGGAGTGTAGGGAATGATTGGAGGCAGACCTGGACATGTTGGAAAAGTTGGCAGAACATAATAGGATGCAATACAACAAGGACAAGTGCAGAGTGCTGCACCTAGGGTGTAAAAATAGCCAGCACACCTACTGGCTGGGAAATGACCCTCTCAGCAGCACAGAAGCGGAAAGGGATCTTGGAGTCATAGTGGACTACAGGATAAACATGAATTGTCAGTGTGATGAAATCATTAGTAAAGCTAACCACACTTTATCATGCATTAGCAGATGCATGACAAATAGAACCAAGGAGGTGATACTTCTCCTCTGTGCAACATTGGTCAGACTGCAGTTGGAGTAGTGTGTCCAATTTTGGGCACCGTACTTTAAGAAGGATGTAGATAACCTCAAGAGGGTTCAGAGGAGGGCCACTCATATGGTTAAGGGTTTGCAGGCCAAGCCCTATGAGGAGAGACTAAAGGACTTGGATCTCTTCAGCCTCCGCTAGAGAAGGCTGAGAGGTGATCTTGTGGCTGCCAACAAATTCATTGGGGGGGTGCATCAAGGAACCGGAGATGCTCTGTTCACCAGGGTGCCTCTTGGGGTAACAAGGAGCAATGGTCACAAACTGACAGAGAGCAGATTTAAGCTGGACATCAAGAAGAACTTCTTTACAGTAAGGGTTGCCAGAATCTGGGATAGACTTCCAAGGGAGGTGGTGCTCTCTCCTACCCTGGGGGTCTTTAAGAGAAGGCTGGATAGGCATCTGGGTGGGGTCATCTGACCCCAGCACTCATTCCTGCCCAGGGCAGGGGGTCAGGCTCGATGATCTGTTGACGTCCCTTCCGACCCAAACATCTATGAATCTATGAGTTCCTCCACGTTCCAAATTGTGACCAAGTCTTCCACCTGGCCTTCAGGATGAATTGAACTTTAAGTGGGGGAAGTGGAGAGTGCTGGTGTGTTGGGTTTGGAGCGAGTGGGGAGGAGTAGGGAAAATGTCTCTCACAAGAAACAAATACAGCAATTAAGTGAAATAAAGCATCCAGTCATACCATTCTTCCACTGCCTTGCCAAATAAGCACAGAGCTAGGAGCCTGTCTGTCAGACTTTTTATGTATAGTTTACTGGGAAAAAAATACCAGAAAATAAGCAAGCATGGAGTTAGCAATTTCAGTTTTCTTCTTAAAGGAATACTTCAGATTTTAAAAAGAATTCCCAACGTTCATTTATTCCTAATAGTACTGAACAAGAAGGCAGGCTCATAGAACATCATTCTTATTTCAGAATGGCTGCATGGATTGGCACTACTTAAATATGAAACAAAACAAAAACCGCACTGTGTCTATTTAATAACAGTGTGAATAATCTCTCAGAGCCTGAAGGTAAAGGAGTGCCATTCTGAGGCTGGTTGTGCAATCAAAATTATTGCAGGAATGCATGTGAATTACCCAAGGCAATAAGGAAAGGCCAACTCACTTTCTTGTTTAAGCTTGAATGACAAAATTAATTGAATTGAAGTAGAAACTTATACTTTAAATTGGGACTTAGGATCTTGAGCCAAACAGTTTGGAAAGGTGCAAGAGTCCCACACCTATGGAGGAGGGGAACAGAACCAGCCGGGCATGCTGACATCTCGCAGACTCTCCATGCAGAACCTGAGTGAAGGGCTGGAAGGGGGCTTGGCTTGGAAGGCCAAGCCAGAAGAAGGAAAGTTTGGGAAGAAGCTTATATTTATATAGATTAATAACTGAGAAGTAAACAGGAATGCAGGACTGCAAGAAGGCCCCTGTGCCACTGCGTTCATTCCCCTCCATTTGTACTAGCAGTCTGAAGAGTATATTAAATACTTCTACACTTACAAGAGTTCTGTTTGAAAAGAGGGAGAACTAGTTTTTCTGTCATTTGAATGTATGTTAGCAATCCATAGTTGCTGTAACTTTTATTTAATGTTCCTGCTTGGAACTGGCATGGGAGGACACTGACAAATGTTCTGAGTATATCTGATGTGAGCCTTACTGGGTAGCACGTGAACAGCTATGGCTCATGTACTGCATTGACTTCATAAGAAAATGTAAAGCACTCAGTTATTTTGATTAACCCCATCATTGTCTGCAATGTGATTATTTTACTTATTTATTTTAATTTTTTTGCCTCTGAGGGATACAAGGCCTCCTCATGTATGGCCTTGTTTGAGGTCATATTAGTGCCTGTGTTGGCTTGTGGAGAGAGAGAAAACTTATTGCTCTTCCCCGGGTCAGCTGCCATTTACAACCAGGGCACAGGACTGAGCAGCTCTACCTGACATAAGCTGAGTTGGACTTACAAAAGGAAGAAATTTCCAGGGCACGTGCCCTGGCCATGTTCCTGTCAAGGTTTTCTTTTAAAAGCAGTGCATAGATTTAGATGAGTGTGGGCTGGACTGTTTTACACCAGAAAATGGTGCATGCATTGTGCTAGTGTAGTAGCATTGTTGTGCAGAAATAGGAGGGTAAGTGCTCTCCCCCTTCCTGTCTGATCCTCCCCTCCCCACCCCACAGGTATACGTTTGGTATAGAAGATCCATCATCTCTAAGGACAGAGCTAGGCATTTTCTTATGAAATTCAGAATTAAACACTAAATGTGGCTGGTATTTTTTATAGCAAGTGACATTTTCCTTTCAACCTCTTGAAATTTAGTAGAAGTAAATGTATTATACAAATGAAAAATAAATGTCATCATCTTACGCTAGGTAGAAATCATTAGCTTCCGTAGGCAAGAGGCTCTATTTCATTGTTTCGTTTACAAGGTGCTTGGAATCGGATATGATTTTTTTGTTTACGTGTCTGCTCAAGTTGGCTAAACTAGGTTGGAGAACTGTAGTTGTTAAAATTGTGAGAACATGGAAAATATGCATGGTGTTTTAAACCACTGCTTTCTGAGAGAAACATGGAACAAGTCTGTAGCGATTACTCTTGATTACTATTAAAACAATTAATATTTACGATTTTAAGAGCAGCAGCATCGTTTACCCCATGATCCCTCCATGAGAACAGGGGGTCTGGTCAGACCCCACGCCAAGAACTCATGTGCAACATGACCAGCCATGCTGCCGTACCCTCTCTGGATCAGTCTCTCTTAAGGTGTGTTTATATCTGTGCACACATGTGCAACTAAAGTGTAGTAAAATGGGAACTGAATTTTGCAGAATCGTGTTTCAGTTAATTGGCTGGGTCAGGAAGAGACTGACTGTGCCCCACAATATGATGCACTTGGAATTGAGGGTTATAGCACTCATCCCTGCTCTGGTGAATATTTAGGATCTGTGGACTCACCTGGGACTTGAAATTCGGCCTTCCACACCCCAGTGCTGTTGACTCCTGGAGTAGACGTGCACACACAGGTTTTTTGACTTTGAACGATCTTGTTCCATGAAACAGGAAGTTTAGTGGGATAAGAAAAGTTTGTCACCCAACCAGATGTGAAAAATTTGGTGGTGGTGGGGGGAGGGGTTGTTTTGTTTCTTTGATTTTATTTTAATGTTTGGAGTTGTTCTTATTGGTTTTAATAGCTTTTTATGGAGGAAGAGTACCTTGGATACCAAAGTATGCAGTGCCTAAATAGCAGCATACTATATTGATAGGTTTGACAAAGACAAAAAAAGGAGTCCTAATTTAATCTATGAACTTTCCAGGCACATAAAAAAACCAGTACCTGGCAATATTCTTAATATTCTCCTTTTGAATGACAACTGGCTGAGGCAGATGAGGTCTGGGAATTCTGGCAAAGTAACTATATCATCCTGCTATATTAGACTAAAGGGAGGGACTGTTTGTAGATCATCGCTTAAAAAAAATGGCACGCATCAAAACATAAGGTTCCATCATTTTCCATCATTTTCCAACTGAGTCCCTTTAAGAAAAGTTATTGGTATTCTTTTCAAATCACTTTGCTGGACATGTAGCATTTAAAACAATTTATTTTGTATTTCAGGTATACTAAGCCACTAACCTTTGCTGACTGTATTAGTGATGAGCTGCCATTAGGATGGGAAGAAGCTTATGATCCTCAAGTTGGAGTTTATTACATAGACCATAACACCAGTAAGTGACATCTTCTGTTTACTTGCTTGATTGAGTTGTTCTGTGCACATTACTATAGAGTGTGGGGTATAACAGATCCAGTAGCTAAACAGCATCACAGATAAGCCATTCTGTACTCCTTGACTCCATTGCAAGTCATCTATGAAACAGACCAAATTCTCTGTGGGAGTTACTTGCATTCTGTAAAAAAGACTTGGTGAATCCCCCTCTGTTTCCTAGGAAAGGGCAGCCACTTGCAAGCTGGAAAAGGCTATGCTCCTAAAGGTTCGGGGTTTCTGCCAAACAGGGTTTTGAGTGCTGCTGACTAGAGATTAGACACTGGTGAATTCTGCCCATGTGCAGAGCACCAGTGTGGAGCACTTAAATGGGTTAAAGGCCTTGGGATGGTCTGTCCCTGGGATTAAATGTAATGCATAGTTTGTAAATGATTCTAGAAATTCCCTAAGTATGTGGCAAAGGCGTTTGCTTTATATAGCCTTTTATCTGTCCTAGAGGCGCAAAACCTCCAGGGTTGGTTTGGTGTATAATACATGGTACGCATTTTTAAGAGAAGTGATACTAGTAAGCTTTCAGGTACTTTGCTTTTCTGTTTCGGGACGCTTACAGATAAATCCTATTTCACCTTTGCACAGAAGTGGCACGCTTATAGTCATGCAAGTGTAATTTTTGCTACTTATGCAGAGGGTGGATGCTATTTGGACTTGCATAGCTAGTTCCTCTCTGCTTCCCTTTTTATCAGTCACAGAAAATACCATGACTAACAGTTGTTTAATGGAGAAGGAAGAAGGGGTCCAACATTCTGGCCCCTGCCTCTTTTCTGTGCCTTTCATACATTGGATGAAATGGATCAACAACAGTGAGATGGTCCTGCGTCAGCAGAACAGAAACGAAGGCTAAAGCAAAGGGCAGCATCTGCCTCACTGAACCATCCCCTACTCTGGCCTGTCTCTTTTTTCTGGCTCCACATACCCTCTCTTCCTGGCTGCTCAGTGAGCTAGCTTTAAGAAGCAGCCATTGTGGGGCTTGAGGAAATGCCTGATTTGTGGCCTCATGACTACAGCATTTCACTGGGAATTGGGACGTAGAGACCTAGGTCTCTTGCTCCCTGGGCAAGTGGGGCTGGGGAAGGCACTGCTTGGGTGGGGTGGGGCATGGGACAGAGTCATGAGCAGTTCGTCTGGGGGAGCAGCTCCCGCTGTTGCGTGCACTGTAGGAGGGCACGGGGTGAATGTGACCCCGGATCTGTGTGCGGGGTGGGGTGGGCTATGGCTGGGGGCTGGGTCAGACCGTTCTGCACTACGGGGTGGGCAGCAACAGCACTGGGAGTGGAGTTAAGTGGGGGCTACAGCGAATTTTGGGGAGGCTGCAGCCCTCCTGCCAGCACTGCCACTACCCACTCCAAGCGCAGCCGGGCCTAGCTCCACACTGAGAAGAGCACAGCAGCCTGCCCCACTCTGCGTGCAGATCCAGAGGCACATGCCCTCCCGTGCCCTCCCAGGGTGCATGCAGGGTGGGAGCTGCCTCCCTACCCCTGCATCCACTGGACGAGCTGCTCATGGCTCCATCCTGTGCCCCTCCCCACCCTGGCTGAGTAGTGCCTGCCCCAGCCCTACTCCTTCCCTCACTGCGGGGGCCTCAATCTGCACCCCCATACCCCTTCCCTTCCCCCACACCAGACTTACCAGCCCGACGCTGGTCTCCACACTGCTCAGCTGCATATCAGAATCGGATCGGCTGATATGCCTCCTTAAAAATCAGCCATCAGTATCGGCCCAAATAATCTCTATCAGTGCACCCCTAGTTATGAGGGTTATTCTTCCCCTCTGTATTTCTTCCAGCAGATATGTGCATACATGACTAACCCTATTGCCACACAGGGTGGAAGTGCAAAAAAGGGTGGAACTGCAGAATTGCCACTTAAATATGTTAAGGCGAAGTAGGATTTGGCCTTAAGCTGGTACATGTCCACTTTGCCTTGAGCCCCTGGCACAGTATTGTGCATTACCAAGAACTTTGAAATCCATCCAAAAGTACAGTAGCTTTGCAGAAGTTGCTGTGTGTGTTTGTGTAGAGCTATGCTTGATTCATTGTCCTGGAAGGTACAGCTCTGACAAAATAAAAAGATGCTCCATTTGCTAGAAGACAGCTTCTTTATTTAGAGCGTGGTAATAAGTTATAAGGACAAGTCATTTTCCAGCCTTCTAATTGTCTTTTGTACTATAGGATGTAACTAGGCTTGAGCTTAGCAGGGTGCTGTTGTTTTATTATGCATACATGCTCTGAGCAGCACCATTACAATGGAAATGGTGACAGATTATTATTTGCAGCTCTGTATCCTGCTGCTGATGTGATATGGGATTTCAATTCATTTGTTTAAAAAATGAGGAGGCTCATATGACAGGAGCTCCTAAAGACCTCAATCAGGATAGCTGTTTAAAGATGTAGTTCATCAATTTTGATGTTAGGTACACCAGTGTACATGTCTGAGATTGAACTATTTTTTGTCCTCAAGTGATCTTACAAGATAAAAGGTGCTGTATGGCCAAGTGCCTGGCATGGGAAAGACAGCTGAAGGAAATTAGAGTTAAGAACTTCTGTAGCAAATTTGCAGAGCACCCAATATATGCTGATTAATCCACTTGGACCCTGCCCTGAATGAAAGCTATATTAGATGGGACTGCTACCTTGATTTAGCTTTCACTTTGGGGTAAGAGTTGGCAGACAGGCTTACTGTATATTGGCTTCTCTGTGGCATGTCCACACCCCCTTGCTGTAAGTAGCTGCAGCTAGATCAATTAACCATACCCTACCTTCACCCTGATAATGAGGTAGTGCAGGAGAGGCTGCTGCAAAACTCCCTCTAGGAAATCACTAGTGACTTGGTAGGCTGCATTTAGAGAGAACTAGTCCAGGCACTGTCCAGAAATTCAGAGCAAAATCAGACTTGGTTCCTTTCATGTTTAAGTCTTTACGAATAGCATAAAAAGATTACTCTAAAAGAGAGGGGAACCACCAGGTTGCAGAAGTCGAAATGAAACTGTGCTACTAGCCGGTTCACCCAGCCCTACTAAGTGGCCCTCCAGCCCAAATAATTGCCCACTCCTGGCCTATGAGGTTAAAGAAGAAAACAGTGGGCAGCCTAATGACTCATCAGTTAAGCAATTAGCTTCCCCTTCACAGGTGCTCCTTCCCTCCCAGCATTGAGTTTCACCCCTCCCCTCACCCCCAAGGGGCCAGGAAACATTTCCCAGCAACAGCTGTATCTGAGCTGTTGTGTTATTGGTTAACCATTTAACCAACATAATTGGAGGAGGTCAGACAGTTAATTTTTAAAGCAATTTTTACATGCCTAATTAAAACTCAAGCAAATATAGCTATTTTTGATTTCTATCAAATACTTTAGCTTCACCAAAACCACTCAGTGCAAGGATCAAGGGCATGTTCCCGCTTCTGAAAGCAGTTATATATGGTGCCACCATCACATTATCTGAATGCCCCACAAGGAATGAGCTCATGCTAGTGACATTTCTGTGAATCTAGGGCTTGCTACGTAACAGTTGAGGACACTGAATTGCCTGGAGGCTGGAGCCTTGCCCAAGATCCTACAGGAAGAATGGCAGAGCAGAACTCTGAGTTGGGCCTGAGTGGCAAGACTGTTTGGAGCTATGCAAGAACAGAAGAGATGCTATATTGGTTAAGACTACAGAGCCATCTAGCCCAGAGGTTTTCAACCTTTTTTAAGGAGTGTACCCCCTTCCAGATGGGGGAGAGATGGAGGTGCTGACAGCTGGCCGGATGCGAAGCTGGTGGCATGGGAAAGTGGCGGCACGGAGTGGTGAATGGTGGTGGCAGGGGGACAGGGAAGCAGTGCGCAGCAATGGCACAGAGTGGTGAATGGCTGTGGCAGGGGACGGGGAAGTGGCGTGTGCTGGCGGCGGCGTGGAGTGGTGAATGGTGGTGGCAGGGGGCAGGGAACTCGCATTTAGCCGCCACTGCCACCATTCACCACTCCATGCCGCCGCCTCACGCTGCTTCCCCACACTGCCACACGTGCCCCTACAGCTGTCCCAAGGACCCCCATGGGGTACGCGTACCCCTGGTTGACAACCCCTGATCTAGCCCAATATTGTCTATCACAGTGGCTCAGGGCAGATGCTAAGGGGAAGACTACTTATTCAGGACGTGTACAGACAGATTGTTCCTTTACCCCTCTTCCTTTACAGCTTCCAAGACGTACAGGCTTAGGAAGTCCTAATTTGTAGCTTGCACCTGTAGCTATAATTTTAATACTCACTGATAGACTTGTCCTGTATTAATTTGTCTAATCCTCTTTTGAACCCGATTAAATAATCAGCTCCTATAGCACCTTGTGGCAACGAGTTTTGTAAGTTAATAATACTTGGTGTGAGTGAACTTTTTTTTGTTGCAATTTTTACGCTTGATTTTTCTAATGCCAGTTTGGTACTGTGAAAGATAGTAAATCTCTTTCCCTTGTTCACATCATTCATAATTTTATAGACATCTATTTAGTCATCTTTTCTCTAAGCTGAAAAAATTCACTTTAGTCTCTCCTTGTTCAGATGTCCCTGATCATCCTCTGGGCCCTTCTGTGTACCTTTTTCTAGTCCTATTATAAGCTTTTGGACCTGGAGGAGACCAGAACTGCAGGCATGACATGAGACAAGGGGGTCAAAGATCCAGCCCATGGACCACGTTTGGTCTGTGGAGCCCTACAATATGGCCTATCGGTCTTGAACTAACCCTGCAGCCCATGCTGGTCCCAGCCCCATATACTGCATGTGATCCATGGTGCTGATTTGGCATGAAGCATGTGGGACTGGACGCAATGCCATGACTGCTGCATGCAGGACAGGGCCAGTCCAGGTTACATGCTACATGTAATACCCATGCCAGACTGGCCTTGCATACTGGCTCTGGGGCTGGTCCAGATTGGGCCCACCGACTGTCCCCATATACAGTGCACAGGGACGGTTCAGAATCAACACTGCGTGCAGCATGCACTCTGTGCCAGCCCTGCATGCTGCATGCAGGGTACGTCCTGGACAGGGGCACGTGATTTATGAGGAGAGGCTGAAGGAGCTGGGCTTATTTAGTCTAGAGAAGAGAAGACTGAGAGGAGATTTAATAGCAGCTTTCAACTACCTGAAGGGTGATTACAAAGAGGATGGAGCTAGACTGTTTTCAGTGGTGGCAGATGACAGAACAAGGAGCAATGATTTCAAGTTGCAGCAAGGGAAGTGTAGGCTAAATAGTAGAAAAAACTTTCTCAGGAGGGAGGGTAGTAAAGCACTGGAACAGGTTACCCAGAGAGGTTGCGGACTCTCCATCCTTGGCAGTTTTAAAGACTCAGCTAGACAAAGCCTTAGCTGGGATGACATAGTTGGGGATGGTTCTGATTTGAGCAGGGGGTTGGACTAAATCAGTGTGCCGTAACCCGTGCGTAGCGACCCAAAAGTGGGTTGCAAAAATATTTCAAAGAGGTGCAAGCAAGTGCCAGAAAAACACGTGAAAGCATGGGTTTCCCCTTGAAGGCTGGCAGCGTTCCAGCCTGCAAGGGGCTCGTTGGGGCGTGGCCAGCATGCAGTCAGATAGGGTCATGGGAGCAGCCCCAGCAGCCAAATGAAGGTAAATGTATGGAGAGTGGGGGTTGGAGAGCCAGGGCTTGGGGACTGCTGAAGTGGAGGCGGGGGGACTGTGTGTGTGCGCCTGTGTGTGTGTGTGTGTGTGTGTGCACACGCGCGTGTGCATGTGGGGGGGCAGGTACCTGCCAGGACTCGGGGAAGATGGCTGGGTAGCTGGGCCAAGGCTGTAGCAGGGCAGGGGGGGATGGGGCAGTGTTGGTTGGGCACTGGCAGGGCCAGGGGCATGTGGGTCAGGACAAGCCATTAGTCTTTGCAAATGGATCCTGGTACGAAAAAGGTTGAGAACCACTGAACTAGATGACCTCCTAACCTTCCAACCCTAATTTTCTATGATTCTACATGACTGGAGTCAACATGTGCTGCATGCAATGTACGGGGCTGTAGCAGGCACGTTTGAAGTAGAGGGGGTTGATCCAGGGTGTGCTGGCTCTATGGGGCACCCTGCCAGACTAGCTCTGCATACTAGCTCTGGGATTGGTCTGAATTGGGCCCACAGATTGGCCCCTTGTACTGGAACCAGCAAGCAAGCCCTGTGCCGGCTCTGCTTGCATTCACACAGGGCTAATCTGGAGCATGCACTGCATAAGGTATTCATGCCAGATCAACTCCTTGTATTGGCTCCAGTATGTGGGGCTGGTCTATGGGTTTGATTTGGCTCACCCTTTGCCCCTTACCTGACTGGTGCATCCTAATGAATTTGTTGCCTGGGATTTAAGGTGTGGGAGAACCATGAATTTATACAGTGGCATGACAAGGTTTTCTGTTTTTTCTTTCAATCCCCTTAACTCCTAATCACTTTTTTGCCTTTTTGATTGCTGCCAAACATGGAGCTGATGTTTTGGATAGTTCTCTGAAAGCAACTTCAAGATCTTTCTTGAGTAGTAACAGCTAACCGTCCGTCACTGCGTATGCATATTTTGGGTTATTCTATCCCACATGCACCACTGCACTTATCAACATGGAACTTCATTTGCTAATTCGTTGCCCATTCACCCAGTTTTGAGATCCTTCTGCAATTCTTCACAGCCAGCTTTGATTTTTCGCTCTCCTGAATAATGTGTCATCCACAAACTTGTATAAATTAAGAATATGCTAGTTCTGTGGGGGCCAATGTGAATATGGTGGCACATATGGCCCAGTCTCCCATGCTCTGAGGAATAAGCTAACTTGTTTTGACTCATTCAAGTGCCCCAGCTAACAGAAGCTTGAAGATGTAATTTAGATGAGGATATGAAAGGCAGAGATACTGAAAGCAATTCTGTCACTAAGCTTCCATAAGAGTTGCTCTGTTGGATTTCCCAGCAGATTTCTAGAAAGAATACAAATTGTCTTTGGCTGGCTGTTTCTTAGCTCTGACTTCAGAGAAGCATGCACCACAGCAATTCTTGTTAACTAAAATGTTATTTAAGATGTTAGCAATGACTAATAAATGGTGTAGTAGTTTTAACTGACTTGAATTTCTTTAACCAAGTGAGGCTCTTGTGAAATAATCCACCTTGGGTTAATATAAAGCAGCCATTGCCTTTTCATTATTAACGTAAATAAAAGAAAACCAGTGGTGGCCATCTTATTCAGTGAAAATTGTCAGGAATATTTGTTCCATAACTCTGGAATAAGTAATGCTATCTGTAGCTCTAATTAGGCCCCCAGACCTTCGGCCTCTTCCATCAAGGCATACCTTTATTGAAATTAGTGCGGATCACTCCAATCTGGGCAGTTTGTGGGGAGGAGGGGAGAGGGGGAAGCTGAAGGTTGGAAAGCCTCTATTGCTCCCTCTCCTGGAAAGATTGTAGTGCTGCAAACTCCCCAGAAATTTCTAGCACTAGAAACTAATCCCTATTCATACCCAAAATTTAAATCCAAAGCCAGTGCCTAGTAAAATAAAATGAGATGAAAGATGCTTCTAATGTATGTTTTGAGGTGAAGTAAATGTAATTGAATTGAACTGAGTACAGTAATAGCTGTGTTATCTGACACTTTACCATCCGGAATTCTCTATTAACCAGCACCTATGAGAGACACCGTCTTGCTATACTATTTACTTTATTATTCCTTATATTGTAGTTCAAATATTTAAAGTTAAAATAGTTAAAATAGTAAAAGTTGTTATATCATAGCTAAAATGTTATATTAAAAGTTATAATAATGTTATATTAAAATGAAGGCTTAGTTTCTTTCTTGAAAAAACTTCTCAGATAACCGGAATATTTGATTAACGCCCTCCCCCGGCACATTCCCCATGGATGCCAGTTAACAGAGCTTTTACTGTACCTAGAATATTCGTGGTACATTAGCAAAAGGGAGACTTCATTTTTCAAACATGAAGCCACGTCACATTCACTTAGAACAAGGGTGCTCAAACTCTGGGTCAAAGGGCTCCCCACGGATCAGGAAATGTGGTAGAAGGGGAATGGTGGCAATAAATATGGCCACTCTCCCCAGCTGCCAAATTGCCAAACCTTGAGCCCTACACAGCTGGATGAAGCCAGATCATGCCCCTCTCCCTTGGCTAGATGGGGCTGGGCCATGCCCCTTTTTCCCATAGGGTTGGGTTGGGGCTGGGCCATCTTTCCGCCTTAGGGCTGGGTCAAGCCCTCTCTCCCCCGCATGAGTCAGGTTGGAGCTGGGATGCCCTCTGTCCCCCTCTGTGCAGCTGGATGGGGCACTGCTGCAACCACCCCTTGCCAGATTGGGCCCACCAGCTGAATCTGGCCCATGGATGACCTAGGCACTGCCCATCCAGCCCTCTGGCGAAAAAGGCACCACTGGCTTAGAACACACTCTGCATCAAATTAGACAAAGTCAAAAACAACAACTGTTTTTGCCAGCCATGATTTTCAGTATCCACACTTAATATTTTATATACCATTTTGGCTACCACAGTGTACAATTTTGAGTAACCACGGTTTTTCTATGGCTGTGCATCAGCCTGCCACCTGCCATTTCCCCATAAGCCTTTTGTCTTGCCAACCATGGTTTTGCCAATGGAAACTTTCAAGAACCTAACCCCAGCGGTTGGTGAGGGAAACCTGTATTTACATGGATGAATTGTTAAAATGTCTCCTGTATATCCTGTGTCCACTGAAATGTTACATATACTCAAGGCAACAGGATCTCCATTCTACACTTCCTCTCAGTTATTGGAGGATATTGATGGAGTGTCTGAACAGACAGTTAGGACTTCTCCTTAACTCTCTGCACCTTCCTTTGTCCCACTAGGCTTCTCAATGCAGCTCATGTGTGTAGGAAGTGGGAAGAATGTGGCCAGCATAGCTGCTTCCTGGCCCTCAGTATACATTAGGGCTGTGCAAAATGGCTATGTTTCGTTTCAGATTCAGCCATTTTGGAGGACGTTGATTTGTTTCAGTGGTTTGGATCACTGTTCCGTTTCGATTCAGCTGAACCTGTTTCAGAGTTTCGACGCTGTTTTGGTGATTCAGTCATGGGCTATAATGGGGAATCACTAAAATGCCTATAACTTGGTCATTTTGTGACTGATTTGGATGAAGATTGCAGGAATGGTAGCCCTTTCTGAAGGCATGAAGCCTGCCATGTTTCAAGGAGATAGGTGCAGGGGTTTCTGTGAAACTGCACCTCAAACTGTTAAAGGCCAATCTTGTGACGTGTAACTTTGTGTGCGTGTTAAGGTGCAGTGGGATGAAAACAGCAGGAATGGTAGCCTGTAACAGGGGGCCTTCCCGGTGCTGGTTAGATCTCCCCCTACCCACTTGTTTCTGGGCCAACCACCCACCCCTCTTTTTCCTGCCACAGCTTGATGGAAAATTCAGCTATTTCCCAGGCAGGAGGCTGCCCA
>NW_017729000.1:35253206-35253521 GCF_001723915.1 Gavialis gangeticus
GTCATAAATCCAATGTCTATATTGAGTCCATGAGTTTCTGTATCCAGGAGGTTGATGCAGTGAAGTTCATAGGCTCATCTGTGAAAGGTGGTGTGTAAATTCAAACAAACACTGAACCTTGCTAACCTCATCACCAGAAGCATGGGTAGTCACCCAAGGTACCTGAGGTACCTCCTGGTGCCTCCTGAGTCTGGAGGGGGCATCAGCAGGGCATGACTGGGAGGTTCCGCAGCAGTCAGCCGGTGACCGGTGTGTGTGGAGGGGGAGTGTCTGCCAGCGACATGTCACCAAGTGTACACTTCTGCCAGCGGAGCC
>NW_017729000.1:35253591-35259583 GCF_001723915.1 Gavialis gangeticus
TGCCCCCCTACTAGCCTAAGCACTTACTCTCAGGGGGAGCACTAGCTCTCTTAGAGGGGGCCCCCATTCCCCCTCCATGTGTCACCCATGACCAGAAGCAAACTTCCTACAGCCCAAAACGCACCAAATGGATCCAGACCATGCCATGACAAGAAATGCAAAACCTGACAACATATCTCTAGTACCCCCACAATTACTACACCCCACAGCAGAACCATCAGCACTCCTGGATCTTACAGCTGCATCTCCAGAAACATTATATATCTCATCCAGTGCACCAAATGCCCTGATGGAAAATATGGAGGAGATGCCAAGCAACTACTGCACTCCAGAATGAATGCACATCGGAAATCTATTACAAACAAGAATACCCAACTACCTGTGGGGGCACATTTCTCATAAGAAAGCCACTCTGTCTCCAATCTCTGAGGCCTGATCCTCAAAGGAAATTTACAAACCACTTTTCACAGATGAGCCTATGAACTTCACTTCATCAACCTCCTAGGTACAGAAACTCAGACTCAACGTAGACATTGGATTTATGACACACTATAACCTGCCTGACATCTAACTCCCCAGGTACCACTCAACTTTTCCTTGCTACATCCCCTTTCCCTCCCTCCCCCTGCCCTCCCAGCCTGTCCCTCACCTCTTGACACCTTAATTGATACTTTTGCTGACTGACTTTCTTGCCTTCATTGCATGCCAGTCTCTGGCTTCTTCACTATTCATCCCATCCAGGAAGAGCAGGGGCCCTTCCCAGTGCAGGTGAGATCTTAGCCAGCCTGCCTGTTTCTGGGACAACTGTCCACCCTACTTTCCCCTGCCATGCCTTGATGGAAAACCTAGTCAGATGTTACCCAGGCAGAAGGCTGCGCATTTGGGCCCCTGATGTCTAGGAGTGACAACCATTCTGCAGCTCCATACCTCCCCTAAAACTGTGTCCAGTGCCTTGCAGATGGCATCCCTGGCAGCTAAGCTCACCTGGAGCTTCACAACTCCACTGCAATCAGCAAGCCTCAGGCCTCTCGAAGATCTTAGAAATCTGGGCTTTCCCTAGGCAGGACTGCATGCATGTGGTGGCTGGAGGTTATAAGGTGCCTCCTACCCACCTTTCACCAGGGAGGTTTGTGGTCCTGGCATTTCTTGGGGGCTGCTATGCCACTGGCAGTCCCACCAGGCCTTCTGGCCCTGGCAGGATGCTTTAAGGTCATGCCCAGGACCTGGGGCCGCCTCCTTCCCCTAAGCCCCAGCCCATACCTCCAAGTTCATCCTGGCATGGGAGCTCAGCAGGGAGATGTTCTTCCCCTGCTGGCTGGTGATGCAGTGAGTGCTGACTCCAGCTCTGAGAGTGGGCCATTAAATGGTTTTTAAAAAAAAATTAAAAAGGACATAGGTGCAGACAGAGTGAGGAGGGTGGCACTCACTCCATCTTCCCATGGAGCTTGGGGAACCCCAGCAATGGGAGGTTCACCTTGAGGAAGACCAGCTGCTCCACCAAACCAGGATCCAAGGAGGTGTGGTGGGGTGTCACAACATCCCCAGCAATGCTGAACACCCTCTTGTTCAGAATACTGGTCAATGGACATGGCAGGACATCCGTGTTCAGATCCTGCTACAGCTGCAGCTTGCCCAGTGGGCCAAGGGGTCACACAGCAGCGGCTTCATGTCTTTAGCAAGATAGGTAGTCACCAAGGCCTTGGCACCACCTGCCTGATGCTGGGGTCTGGTGCCTCTGGACCCCAGCATGAAAGCCATGCCCGTGGCCCACAGTGGCAGTGCCTGTGGTGGAGGAGACTGGCTGGTGGATGGAGTGTGCTGGCATGGGACAGTGGATTCCCCTGTTCCATGTCAACCTGCCTCTGCCCTTCTGCCTCCCTGACCCTGTTCACCAGCACCTCTGTCCAGTGCTGCAGGGTTTTGCTGGCGCGCACACTCCCCTTCACCCTCAGGTCACACATGGCCAAAAGCACGTGGAACATACTGGACCATGACGGATCCAGCTCTTTCTTGATGCCCTCTTTCAGCTGCTTCACCAGTGCCTGCACCTCTGGTGACAGTGGCTTGCCCCAGCCAGGAACATTGATCCCCTGGAACTTCTCCATTTGGTTCTGAAGTTCCCTCACTATGGGAAGCACCTGGCTAAGGAGGGCTTTGCCTGCGCTGAAGCTTTCAGTGGCCTTGAGGAATGGCTTGAGGACCACCAAGATCTGAGAGATGGCATCACACTCTGTTTTAAGAGGGCTGCTGATCCTAATCTCCCCAGGCAAGGCCATCTCACAGATGGCCTTATGTTGCTCAGCCAGCCTTTCGAGCATCAGGTATGTGGAATTCCACCAAGTCTCCACATCCTGCATGATTTTATGTTACAGGATGTTCAACTCTGCCTGTTTGTCCCACAGCATCTTTCCCCACTTGATGCTGTGCCACCACCTTCCTGCATTTTTAAATGAGCTGGCTGGTTGTGATGGTCCCCTTGCTGGCAGCCCTGTCCCCTTCCAGCCCCTAAGTTTGGGATGGGGGACAGACTTGCAGCTCTCCTCCTACCCCCTCTAACGCCTCTCGCTCCCCTGCCAGAAGACCTTGCACCTGCCTTTCCAGCATGCTTCATAATGTTTGCTGGGCTGGAAAGTGTGTGTGTGTGTGTAATATATCTTGTATGTATTGAATATATATGTGTGTATGTGTGCGTAGTATATCTCCTCTGTGCAGTTGTGACAGCTGTGCCTCTTTGGGGCCGTCTATTAGTGGTCCCGCAACACCGATCAAGGGACAACCGCCTGCTTTCTCGTCTGCCACGCCTTGTTGTTCTTTGTTTGATTGGAAGATCTTAATCAAACGGGAGGCTGCCTATTTTCTGTCTCGGTGCCTGGGGCACTATCTGCGGCTCCTTTTCTCCCCTTACGCCGCAGCCCAAGCCTCGCAGATGTATCTGGTGTAGTTGCGGTCTGTCCTACTCTCTGCGCCGTGCGGATGCTCTCTAGCTTGTCCCTCAGCCTGCACCCTCGCCAGCGCCCTCTAGCTTGTCCCGCCCTGCCAGTTCCAGGACTTCTCGCCAGGGCCAACTCCGGGCCCCTCGTTGCCCCGTTCAATTGGGGCTTCTTGCTGCCCCCTCACTCCAGGGCTCTTCACTGGCCCCTCACTCCGGGGCCAACGCACCCCAAACATGGCTGCATCCTCTCTGGTGCCAGGAAACCCCACACTATTGTGGAGTCCCTATGAGGCCTCCTCCAACCCCTTATAACCTCACCCGGTCCTCCAGTGAAATGGTAAACACAAACCACAAAGCCCCTGGGCTATAACATAAAAAGCTAGACCGTCTGGCCAAAAATATAAGAATCCATCCCTACCAGAGACCGTGAGCGCACCAAACCCCAACAGGAATCGGGGGATGTTCCCACCATCAGAGTTCTCCCCTTGGGCTGGCCAAGTTCCTCCTCCCTCGGCCGCCGGAGGGAAAACTGCCTTCCTGGCCTCCTGCCTGGGCTTAAGAAGAGCTAAGCTCCTCCCCTTCCTGTCTCTGTTTCCCTGGCTGCCCTGGCAACCAGCACCTGTGCAGTCCTGGTGACTGGCAGCTGAGCTTCCCCCTTCCCACCACTAGGGGTCTCTCCTGAGCCATTTCTGCTCTCCGTCGCAGGGCACCTGAGAGCTCTGCGACAGCAGTATATCTTCTATCTGCTTACTATATCTTCTAGGTCTTTACTATATCTTCTTCTATCTGCTTACTATGTCTTCTATCTCTAATATATTGGAAAGGTGTATCCAATCCTTTCCAAAAAGAGAGACTAGCAGGAGATTGACTAGGAAGCCAGTCACTACAGCCAGCCAGTACCTTTCACACACACTTGCTTCCAGACAGCTCACAAAAGGCAGAGAAAGGCTTCACACAGAGCCTTTCTCCATCCCTCCCCCAGAGCACTGGGATTGGAAGGGGCCTCAGGGACAGATCACAGACACTGGCTAGCTACAGATGGCAATATCAGAGCAGTCCTTTCCCCATCTCCCCCCTCCCTCTTCTGAGTTTCTCTTTCCCCGCAAGCCCACCTCTGAAACATTCCGAAACATCTGAAACATCCAAAACATTTTGGATAGTTTCATTTTGGAGATGTTGTGGAACCGTCCATTTCATTTTGGGTTCAATGTTTCGGGCACCAAAACAGGCCAAAACACCTCCGAAATGAAATGGCTGCCAAAATTTCGCACACCCCGGTATACATGTATTCCACCCCGTGTATAGAGAGTACAAAACTCAAAGAGAGAACTGAGATAAGAGGTGGAATGAGAGAGTTGGGGGTGGGTATGGGATGAGCATGACTGAATATGAAGAAAAAAAAAAGGAAGACGGTCTTGTTAACTCTGGGATTTCAAATCAAGGCTCTTGTTGTCACTTTCCTGTTCCTCAGGGTCATACAGTAAGCAAACCTCAAAATTATTTTACCCTTGCCTCAATTTCCCTATCAATAAAAAAGGTATAAGAATGCCTCAGTCAGGCACTTCAAGGAAAGTCCTTTGAGGGCCTTGGTATTATTATCTTTTCATATGAAAAAACAAACTTACTGATTTTAGCTTCATTTCAAATGCTTGCTACTGCAGTAATGTTACTTTGAGCTATGGAGAACTGATCTTTTGTGGAACAAGACATGAAGCTACATTGAAAAAGCAATGTAGATATGTTAATGAGGATGGGGAATATAAAACTTTTTAAATACAGCCAAGGTGTGTTTGTTTTCATGTTAAAAATTTTTGCCCATCTGTTGCAAGTTTCAAAATGCTCAATGATGTTTCATTCAAACATAATTTTCATGTTAGAAAAATCACAAGTGTGAGTTTGCGTAGGTCCTAATGCAAAATTGGGGCATTTTTTTTTGTATAAGTGAAATCTGAAAATATGCAAGTTTTAAGAGGTTGTGACTTAAGGTAGGTTTCCTAAATTATCCATGGCTTATTTCAATTGCTGAATCAATTTCAGTAATAAATAGCACTTCGAACCATCAAGAAGAATGAAATTCAGGTCTTCTGACTCTTATTTTTAATAAATATTCTGAGCCGGTCTAAGGTTTAAGGGAAAATAAAGTAGACAGCCCCCTATTGCAGTGAGAAGGTAGGAGTGGCAAAAAAGCAAATTTTGCAAACTTACAGCATCCTCTGACATAAATGCTTTGGATCTTAGCAACTTGGAACTTCAGGCTCTTGGCAGGCAATTGAAGGCTGGAACATGCCCAAAAGTGGCATTGGAGCTTCTGCACAAAAATAAGCTTTTGTCTTTTGTTTCCAAATATATCCATCAAGGTTCTTTTAAACTTTGCCTATTCCAGGTAGAAGCAGAAAATGCAGTTTTTTGCTGCGGGGGGGAGGGAAGGTTTAACATAGTTGCATTCTACTTTGTTCCTGTCTTGGTTGGTGGGTCTTGTTAAAGCTAGAGCTGAACGATTGCTATCCAGGAGTTCACATGCATCTAAAGCAATAAAAATCAGCTTCACTAAAGATGGTAACTGTTAGTTCCAAATCTTTGAAAGTAACTGCTTTAAAGAGCTGGCTATCTTCTAAGTTTCCTTCATACCTTATCACTGATAACTAAGAATGGTGAATATTTCTTTTGCATTCTAAGAGCGCTTTCTAAGTATTCTTGGAAAACAGGCTGAAAGCTGACTCAGGCTTTTGACGCTGACCAGATGTATTATCTCAGGCAGATTACATGCATGAAATTCTCAACACATTTCATTTTAGTGTTCTGCAGAGGATTTGGTCCAGCTAACTCTGGACACAATGCAAAGGGATTTTTTCCGAGTAGCAGGTACATAGTGATTCACTCTGAATAAGGGTGGTTTGGTGCTAAGACTTGTGGGAAAGCACAGCTACTGGCACTTCAAAATTCCTGTTGCCTATACGATACTGCAGTTTCCAGACACACTTATTTTCTATTTACTTAGTGCAAGGTTACTGGGAACATTTCATCAGCTGCCTTGGTGGAACAGTACTATGAGCTCATTGA
>NW_017729000.1:35264583-35273033 GCF_001723915.1 Gavialis gangeticus
CTGTTTACTTAGTGCAAGGTTACTGGGAACATTTCATCAGCTGCCTTGGTGGAACAGTACTATGAGCTCATTGACACTGGTCTTGATGAAAAACTGTAGCTGGGGAAGCCAGCTATATTTTTAAAGCAGTGTTTTAGATCAAGGCATGATTTTTAACATCCACAACAAAATTTAAAATCTTGCCTCTGCTACTGGTAGCAATATTAACCTTATCGGGGACTAGACTACACTGTTGCTGTGTCTTGGCTTTTTGTTCTGTGTCATTTCTGTAATTTGTGTGTTTACCCTAAGTTTATTTAAAACTTAGAATTTCTTTTAAAATGTAACCTGTTAATATGATTCCCTTTAAACTACTTAAACCCACCCACATATGCAAAACAAGTAGTTAGTTAAAAACACGTGATCAGTGGAATATTTTGGTCAGGCATTTCTCTAGCATGAGCCAGTCTGTGGTAGTTATGCCAACAACTTGTGTGCCTTGATTAAAAAAAAACAAACAGACCAACAACCAACACCCCCCCTTCAAACCATAAGCATTTAGAGTTATGTATAGGGCTTGCAACAAAATATGCATCCTGCCCTCAATCCAGTATCTTCCAAAGATAATCTTATGCCTGATTTATTTGAGACTTTTTCATAGCCTGCAACGTGACAGTTTTTACTAAATATTTAAAGAAACTCTTAAGATATGCAGATTAGATTCTCACGGATGGTTTCAACCAGCCTCTTTTTATTAATTATTCATTACGTGGTAACTAGGCATCCTCATTCAGGCGCGATTAGTTCAGACAGCCTAGAGCATTGGAAGTTGGCTGAATAATGGAAACTCTTGTTTCTGTGTTTCAGATGAGGAGAGACAGTAGGAATGAGAGAGAAATGAGAATTTGTTTGCAAACACTTGCTCACTAAACCACAATAAAATTGTTTTAGCGTTTACATATTTTGTACTGAGTGGCTTTTTGCTTTTTTTAAATAGAAACGTAGAAGTCTGTGGGATTGGAATAATGGAGGTCAAACTAATTCAATTGTTAATTATAGTGTCAGCTTCATTATTTAAAAATGATCTTTATTATCTACATCATTTTCCCTCCATCCCCTAAAGCAGTAGTCTCCAAACTGTTTTGATCGTGCACCCCTATCGGTGAAAAATGTTTGAGCATGCACCCCCAATATATGTATATTTATATAAATAGAAATAGACGTTCTAATATTTTCTTCCCGCACCCCAGTGGATCGTCTTGTGCACCCCACTTTGCAGACCACTGCCCTAAAGCATTGATTTAAAATAAAAAGAATGCTTTCTTTTTTAACGGGGAAAATAGATATTTATTTATCTTAAGTACTGATTACGTAACTTAATTTTATGTATCCAAGATAAAGTTCCTTTAAATCATTTAATTCTCTTTCCTTGTATCTTAGTGAACCTATTTGTCCTTTTTTCTACCCTCTGTCTTATTTCCTTTCAAGCATAGACCTTCCAACCTGACAGCAATTTTGTTGTGCTGTTTATAGGGGTAGCCAAACTGATATTGGTGTACCTGAAGTATTTATTTTTAAATTGTGCAGTGAGGCAATTGAATTGTTTTGCTGTATAAGCTACACATTTTAGAATACAGCATGTCCTTCTCCATGGAACTTGACAAAGAAAAGTCCTCCACTTGTTCATCAGTTTAAAACATATATAAGAATAAGAGTAGAAATTATTCAATGGTAACTGTTTATATAACTAAAATCTGTTACTAAAACTAAAGCATATCATTTTTACTGTCACCATTCATATAGTAATTTAATCCAAACAATTCAATTTCTGATCAACAGATCGCTAATTGCCTATCCTCTAAATTGTAAATTTGACATAGATGAAGTGGACAGAGAACTTAAGCAGTGATACTAAGCATATTCTTTTGGTCCCACTTATCCCTGTCTATCTTTGAATTAAGGTTTTGTCTTCTCTTAAAGAAACCACACAGATAGAAGACCCTCGTGTGCAATGGCGGAGGGAGCAAGAACATATGCTGAAGGACTATCTGGTCCTGGCCCAAGAGGCAATTGCTGCTCAGAAGGAGATCTACCAAGTGAAACAGCAAAGACTTGAATTGGCCCAGCAAGAGTATCAGCAACTTCATGAAGTCTGGGAGCACAAGCTAGGTTCTCAGACAAGCTGTGAGTATGAATAAATCAGCTCTAAGTGAAAGCTGCTGTTGTAACACAACTAGAAAAAGAACCTGCTGTCAAATGTAGTTTTGCTCCCATGTCAGTTCTAAAAACAACTAATTTGCTTACAGATGGCTTCCAATAAGACAAGCATATAACACTATGGGTAGTATCTTGCCAGCTTTCTCAACATAATCATGGGCTTCTGATGACCTAAGTAGGTGGTCTGAGATGCCCAGGTCCAAAGAGACAGGTATGTGTTACTGGTGCTTTCTAACAGTATGGTAATAATAGAAAAGAGTTTTACAAGGAAACTTACAAGACAACCTACTAAATATTCTTTTGCTGTCTAGCAGATCTCTCTGTCAAATTTTGTTATGGATCACATGGTCCATAAAATATACAGTAGCACCTTGCTGCTATTAGACTAAGCTAGCTTGCAGCTCAGGGATTGCTGCAATCAAGCCTAGCACAAATACAGCTGCAAAAACAACAGGGAGTATGCAGAGAGAAGCAGAAAAAATAGGCCGTGCAAAAGGAGACTGTGAAGAGGAAGCAGGAAGGTAAGCTGTGAAGATATGGAACTTTCATAGAACTGACCGATAAGCTTAAATACAGGACAATGCACTCAAGTCAGCAAACAGTTGACATACCTGCCCATTGGAACAACTGCTAGTAATGACTTCAGTTAAAGGCCAGAGTTTTAGAAGTAATTTTTGCCCACTCTTGATGTACCATAGGGCAGGAGTGAGTAAAATACAGCCTGTGGGCCAGATCCAGCTGGCCAACTGATTGGAGCCAGCCTATGGCTGCCTCTGCAGTGATCCACATGGGGCTGCGCCCTGCCCCATCCCACCCAGGGCAGTGCGCCCCATGCTTCCACCTGCACCCACCAATGTGTGTGCAGTTGCCCAGCAGGGCTGCTTCTGGTGCAGCTGCAGTCACCTGGGTATTGCTAGACTCCTCCCATCTCCAACGGCTGCTCCTCTTTCTGCACCGCTCCGGGCAGCATAGAGAAGGGCGGCGGCCATAGGGATGTATGCTGGGTAGCACACACCCAGCCAAGCAGAGCAGAAGCTGCAGCTGGGCAGTTCCTGCCACAGTGCGCGAGGCTCCAGCTCCCACCTACCTTCCATCCACTCAGCAACCCATAGGTGGCTGCTCATTGCAGCAGGTGGGCAGTGTGAGTGGAAGATGACTGGGAGCTACAACTGGAGCTGGACTCCCGTGTGCTGGGGCAGGAACCACCCAGCTACAGCTTCCGCCTTGTCTGGCTGGCATGTGGTGACTAGCGCGTGTCCCCATGGCTTCCCCACATTTATCTGCTGCATGGGGTAGGAGGAAGAGGAGCCACTAGAGGCATAGAGAACTTAACAGTACCTGGGTGGCTGTGGCAGCAGCCCCACTTGGAAGCTGTGGGCACTGGCTGGGGCTGAGGCTGAGGCAGTGCTGTCTGGTGGACTGCCTGTGCGGCCCCATACAGAGTGCCATGCAGGAAGCCATAGGCTGGATGGGGTGCAGGGGAAAAGACCACACGTGCACGGCACCATCCAGGGAAGCTTTGCTGCATGCACCCTCTGCCCCCCTGCTCCTTTTCTTCCTTCCTCCCCCTTGTCCCCCATTGTCAGTCTGCTCCCAGGACCTAACATGTGGGCAGCTCCCCATACACCTGCACACCCACATACGCTCCCTCCACCCCCATGTAAAATACAGGAGCAAGACTTTTGAGCTATTATGCAACTGCCTTTGTACACTATGCAAAAAAACATAAAACAGGGCAAAACATTTTTTTGAAATAAATAAAATATGTTATTGTCTATATTTGATTTGTAGTATATGATTTGGGTTTTTTTATCTATAATTTGTTAATATGATATCTTCTGAAAGATTTTGTGTGTGTGGCCCTCAACAGCTCACCTAAACTTGTTATGTGACCCTCCAGTCAAAATAATTGCCCACCCTGGTAATAGGGGCACGTTAGGGTGGTGTGGAACAGACTCGGCTAACATTCTGTTCCTCCCTCAACATGGCTAGTAGGAGGGTGTACAGATGGGGTGTGCGAAGCAGGCCCTATTCGATTCAGATTCTGCCTGAATCAGGGACAGCGATTTGATTTGTTGATTCAAATTAGTGTCCCTGATTCGATTCAACTGAATCTAAATCTGAAGATTCGATGCTGATTCCAAGAATCAGTGATTTGGATGCAGACACAGCTTTACAAGTTTTTTCTTTGTACCTTGAAGTAGCAGGTGCAGCTCGTGAACGCTGCGATGCTGGGGCGCATAGAGTGTCCCACAGAAGTGCAGGAGGGCTGTCCGCGTGCTTAGCGGTGAACCTGGAAGTGGACCGGAAGTAGTTCTGGTCCACTTCTGGGTCTGCTGGGGAGCATTCTGGGACACATCCCCTGCGCCTCCCTGCCTCAGCGATTCCCCAGACCCAGGAGGCACCAATCACTGAGCCGGGGGTGGAGGGGAGGGGACCTTGCATGTTGCCTGGCAGACCCAGAAGTGCTTCTGGTCCACTTCCAAGTCTGCTGCTGAGCGCACTGGGGAGCCCCTCGTGCTTCTATGAGATGCTCCATGCACCACAGCACTCCCGAGCCCCTGCTACCTAAAGGTATGTAGAAAAAACATTTAAAGGTGTCTCTATGTCTGAATCTCCGGTTCTTTCCGAATTGATTCGGAGGGTTCCAATTCAATTCGGAGAGATTAAAGAGTCCTCTGATTTGATTTGAATTAGGAGATTTGGCCACCGAATCGGGCCGAATCTCCTCCAAATCAGATTAGGGACTGAAGCTGTAAAGCTTTGCCCAGCCGGAGTGTAGAGATGGAGATTCTTTAGAAGCTGTTGCTGGTGCCTGCCATGGATGTCAGAACCAAACCATTCCTCAGCAGCCCTGGGTTTCAGGAAAGCAGAGAAGTGGTAGATAGACAGTTTTAATATTGTTCACTTTGCATCCCATTATACTCTGGCAGGCACACCAGATCAGGCTGGAGATCATGTCCACAGAATAAAACCACTTTAGTTGTCATGTTGCTAGACCTTATGCTGATCACTTGCATATCCCAGAAGCCAGTGTCTCCCCAGTTTATTGATTTAATAGACCATGATATAGGAGGGTTTGTGTGAAGTTACTGATGTACTTTGCAAAGGGAGTGCTTCAAATGGGAAATGCTTTAAAGACAGAAAGGTCAGAGAGAGCAGGTAAGATGGTATCCAGAGTATACTGCAAGCAGATCATTTGTTTTTATAAATGGCATGGGAGTAAATCCAAGTTTGATTTCAGGTTCTTTTCCTAGTTCTGCTGACTTACAGCTGCTCTCTGACTTATCTGTGCAATTTAAGAACATGATTGTGAGACAGAACCATACCAATGGTCCACTTCAGAATCACATCTCTGATGGTGGTCAAGACCAGCTGCTTCAAGAGATGAAGCAAAAAATCCAGCAGAAGCCAAATATTTTCCCTAATTCTTATCAGTTAGAGGTTGACAGATACTCTGAAAAAGTCAACTTTTGTTTTATTTTTTATTTTATTTTGTTGCAAATTTTTAATGACATTAACCACATATAAATAGCCAGTCCTGTCTGAATACTGCTGAATACTTTTCCTCACTTACATCTTCTGGCAGTAGGTGTCAGGCTAATTTCAAATTATTTTTAAAACTACCTATTGGCTTTTCATTTCATTGAGATGTCCTCTTGCCAGAGACCGTCCAAGTAGGGTATAGGGCCTGGGGCAACTCAGTCTGTGTAGGGCCCTGCCCCTGGACAGAATGGAGCCCTGTGGGGGGAGGAGGGGGTGCAGAGTGCCAAGCAGCTGGACGTGCCAAATTTGGCGGTGGGGGGAGGGTGGAGTGCCAAGCGGCTTGATGTGGAGCCACTGGTAGCGCGGAATTGCCACAGCCACTCCGCCTGGCTCCTCAGGACCCCCCAAAGCGTGGGGTCCAGGGCACTTGCCCCAATTTGGAGCAAGTCCTGCATCTCTAGTCTTCTCTGATATGCTCTCATCCTCTTGAACATGTGGCCATCTGCTCTTGTGCGGGCCTTGGGTTGGGGGTGGAGAGGAGGAGGCATGCAGGTAGTAGTGGGGAGTGATGGGAGAGAGGACCTTTTGTTTCACTTTGGGGATGGGAAGACGGTTAAAGAATGAAGTATGGGAGAGAGCCGAAAGCCAGTTTGTGTCTCAGGGAATCTGTACTGGTGCTCAGATAAATCTTCTTTTTAGGTTTGTATGGGGTATTGTAAAGTTCACTGTGCCATGGAGTAGGTTTCTTAATTTAACATACTCTCTTCATTCCAGTGCTCTCTGGCTCATCGTCTAGTTCTAAATATGACCCGGAGATTCTTAAAGCTGAAATTGCTACTACAAAATCCAGGGTAAGAAGTATAAAAGGACCTTTGCTTTCTGCTAGTAATCTTAAGAAACTTCTGCACCTCACAGTAAATATTAAAGGAGATGGTGAAGCAGCTGAGAGCTAATGCTGCCAGCTTTAATCTAGAAGATAAAGTATCAGAACCCTCTGAAGTCTGTGTCCAAAAGTTCATCTATGGAACACTTTTTAAAACAGACTTTGAGATTGTCTTAAAGCTGATAGTACACATTTTTCTATAGATATTGTACGATATTTAATTACATGGTGACTGTGTGTTGCAATTTTAAATTGCTGGTTGCTTCCAGAAACTGGTAGCTATTTTGTCTTCAGTCCATTTTAGATTGCTTTCTTGAAGATTTTAGATTGGGAGGAAGTATGAGCAACAGTTATGTAAGTGGGTTGGACCTCTAGAAAATGTAAGACGGTAAACTACAGAGTCCATGTGTTCACAATTCATGTTATCACTGTTAGCTGTACACAGTGTTCACAGTTCTCTGTTAGCTGTACAGCAGAGTCTTTTAATAGGATCTTTGAAGTGAATGGTATATATCATTGTAACTGGACAGCTATTCCAATATTTAACAACTTTTAAAATTATTGACAAATTATATCCATTATGTCCCTCCCTGTCCCCTTTTAATCTTTATTTGTCAGTTTTTTATTTTAGAGGTTAAACATTTCATATCTTTTAAGCACGTCATCAAATCATGCAACATCTGGCATTTGATTAATGTTTCCCCAGGGAGAACAATATTGTAATGCTGTCTTTATCAAGTAGGAGTTAGGGCTGTTCATTATCTTTGAACTAAATTAATTTTTAGGCAATTCCAATCAAATGTCCATCCTGCTTAAACATTTTATGATTGTCTGAAGAATGACATATCTAAAATATTAAAGTGAAATATCAGTCTGAAAACATAACACTTTGCTGTCCTATTTATTATAGGTTAATAAACTTAAGAGAGAGGTAGCTCACATGAAGCAGGAACTACAGTACAAAGAGCATGGCTTCCAAACACTTAAGAAGTAAGTATAGTGCTTGGGCCAGCTTGCTTTTGCTGCAGATGTGCGCAAGCTGACTTTAGTCAAAAGTTCTAAAGAAAACACGAGAGGGCCATATTTATATATTTTGGTAAATAGAATTCTCTCTTGCATCTCATATTAGTTAATGCTCATGGCATGATATGGCCCATTGTCTTAATTATAGGAGTCATTGTCTTAGGAGCATTGAGGAATGCCTTTTTTTAAAAAAATGGTCCCAGATGTTATCTGATGTGATAACTAATGAAACTGTCAGGGTTCTTGCAATGTACCGACTTCTCAAGAGAGTGATTTAGAATTGGACCAAATAATTTATTTAAAAGAGAATAAATGCACCAACATGCATACTTCCTGAGTTGAGGAAAAGAATTATATTATTCTGTGGAGTGAAGGAAGATCTTTATTGTAGGAAAAAGTGAAGTAGAGCGATTAATCTACCTTCTTGTTTAGTGACCTGCAGAAGGCAGAAGTAGAGGAACTTCATAAAATTAGATTTGGTTGTGTGTGTGGGGGGGTGTTAATCTCAGTTTAACATAAAATACACCTGTGACTAGTTTACAAGTCCTCCTGTATAATCACACCTTTTTAAGGGAAGGCAGCGGAAACTTGCCTTAACTATCAAGTGATAAAAATTTGTCCTAGGGCACTGCTAAGGAGAAGATGATACAGATTTCTGTTTCAGAGACATCTGAGCATAAATTTCAGATTTCCCCTTTAGCTCATGTTACCTGGCATCATTTTGGATACAGTTTTAACCTGATCCTGACACTGCTCCACTTGGGGAGTATCATGGCAAGATGTCTGAAGAGACTATTCCTAAAGCTTTGTCTTCAGGTTTGAGGCCAAGGCAAAAGGTTTCTGGTCCGTGACATTATCGCCT
>NW_017729000.1:35278033-35282835 GCF_001723915.1 Gavialis gangeticus
TTTTGAATACAGTTTTAACCTGATCCTGACACTGCTCCACTTGGGGAGTATCATGGCAAGATGTCTGAAGAGACTATTCCTAAAGCTTTGTCTTCAGGTTTGAGGCCAAGGCAAAAGGTTTCTGGTCCGTGACATTATCGCCTAATCTTGCAAATATTTACTAAATTTGTGAATGGTAGGGCAACCTAGGATAGTAAAAAACAGGTGGTAGTATTTACAAGATCAAGCTCTATGTTCTCTTTCTGATAGAATAGATGTGTTCTAGATGTTTGTTCTACTAACAGTTCAGACATATTATGGAAAAAATAATCCTCCATAAATTCTGATTGTTTTTATCCTGGGGTAAGTCATTATGGAAAAAATAATCCTCCATAAATTCTGATTGTTTTTATCCTGGGGTAAGTCTGCTATACTTTAATTTGCCTTAAATGTTTAATGATGACAATTGTAAGAATTTTATTCAAATGCACTTGTCTTTCGCTGTAGCCATTTAAAGAACCAGAGCTAGCATTAAAATAGCACTTTTTGGCTAGCTTCAGAATAGTAGTATTTTTAAGGTACCATTACTTTATTATATGCAAATGTGTTCTTTAAAAAGGGAAAGGATCCAGATCATTTATTGACTTGCTCATTCTTACTATGGGTGAGAATAGTCCTTATTTAAATTAAGAATATGCCTCATTTGGAAATGGATGTGGAAAGTTTTATATGCATCTTCAGCTATGAAATGTATGTTCAACTTTGAATTCCTTTTAACTAATTGTCTTTCATTTTGTAAACTTCTGTGCAGAATTGATATGAAAATGTCAGATACTCAAGGAGGATACAAACTTGATGAAGCACAAGCCATTTTAAGTGAAATGAAAGCTATCAAGAAGTTAATCAATTCAGGGGAGAAGGAAAAGCAAGACCTCATTCAGGTACTGAAATAACATTGGGTTTGTTCATGCCATGTCAGCTGCCAGTCCGAGGGAGCATGAAGCTGATAACCTCCTGCTTGTCTGAATCAGATGGCACACTCCAGCATAAGTTCTCCAGGGAGGCTTTTTGGGGATTGTCCCAATTGTCCACTATCAAGCCCTTCAGCCTCTGAGCAATTACAATTCTTGTCTTATTTAGAGATCATGAAGCATAAAAGGAGATTAGCAATTGCCTACATTCAATCACGTGGTCATCCCTGGCTTTTTGAACTGGGGGGAGTGGTAATAAAACCCCAAATCCCTCACCAGCAGATGTCTTTCCTATGGTACTGTTTGTCAAGGATTGGTCACTGTGATTTATTATTGAGGGGTTGGTATGCTTCATTCAGGGTGCTAATGCTGACAAACTGGTGATATTTTGGCTGAGATTTTTGAATGAGAGTTTCATGAATTGTTCTCATTTTAGAGTTTAGCCAGGCTAAAGGATGGCTTTGTGGCTGACGGAGGACAGCATTCCGACCTATGGACCAGCAGTACCTCCTTAGAGGGGTCCAGCCCTTTGCTACCTAGGCAGTATCTGGATGTAAGCTCACAGACGGAGGTTTCAGGAAATGTGAGTAACTGGTGCTACCCAATTGCAAGCCTCTTATTAAGGACAAATATCTATTAGTTGATGTTTAAATCATGAGGAACTATCAGTGGGGGTTTTTTCTTTTGAAATTTCCTTTGAATTTTTAGTGCGTCTCTAATAACAACTTGCTGTTTGCTCATACTCTGCTTTCACTGGCACATATGGATTACTTATTTATAGTATGCTCTCAGAAACAAACTGAATGGAATAAAAGGATAAATATTTTTCCCCTAGGCTTTTCATACAGCATGTATATTCTCTAACACTATATGTCATTATGTAAGGGAATATTTGGAGGCTACCTAGAGGTCACATGTACAGAGATATGTCACTTGGGAATTTGAATGATAAGTAAGAAATGCTAGCTGGGTTTATTTTATACTTTTTCTGTTACAATTTTATGCATGGAAAATTGGCACGTGTAGTGATGGGTGAAGTTCACCTTTGTTTAGAGGATCAGTACAGGATTTTGCACTCCTTAAAAGACTTAAATATCACATTAAGTGGTGGATAGTTCATCTGTTACCTTCTGCAGGAGTGTATTCACTCCTACCTTCTATCATCATTAGTGGCCATTGTAGAATATGAGCAATTCCTCAGAGATTTCAATTTAGTGATTCGCTAAGGTGGATTCGAATGCCTTTTAACAAATGTTCTTAACTTGCAATGGCAGAGCCCCCCTACTCCATGTATTTTGCTTTTTGGTACACAAGACATGGTGACCTCCTCCCACTTTTCTCAGTAATATGTACTAGAAGAGTGCTGTAGTAATGTTAGCACCTGATGTTTTCACTTTTTTATTGTATATTATATAGTACCCCATGAAAAATGGTCCTAATCCTGCCATCAGAAGTGTGCGCCTTGTCAGCACAGAGCTCCCTTCATTTAATTGAGGTTGTGCAGATGCAGGAGAGGGGACAGCCAATGTAGACTGGGTTGTAGGATTGGTGTCTTAGGGTATGCCTACAGCCCAATGCAGTGCTGTGCAGAGAAACCTGAGTGAGCTAAAAAATGTAACTTGGGTAGCAGAAGCAGTATGGCCACCTCAGCATGGGACTTGCCCAGGCTAATACATCCTGTTTCTCAGCAGGGATGTTTGGTTCAGACAGAGTACCACAGCAGTGTAGTTCTTCTGCTTTTGGCACTAGCTAGCTTGTTAAGAAATATCTGGGATATATGTATGTGAAACTGCTGTGTCCTGTGTAGGCATGCCCCTGGTGGCAAATCCTTCGAACACTTTCTTGAGTGTTGAACTTTTACTTAACTTAATAAGGACTATTCACAGGAACGAATGTTTGCAGGTTTGGGCCTACAGATATATCATATGCCTTTCCCTAAAGATTGTAAAAATCTAAACAAGACCAACCCAAAAGTGGACAAAACACAACATTTCAGAAGGGTGTAAAGGTTCTCTATGGTTTTTAATGCATGAGAAAGGGATGGAAATTGGGCATTTATGTGAATTAGTAAGATCTGCTTTCCTTGTGCTAGCAAAGAAAAAGGACTTTACGTCTTGTATTTTTTTTAACATTTATAGCAAATCTTAATATTCAGAAAATATTTTTTCACTCTGGTCAGTACTTGACTCCATTTAATGCAACTGGTAAGAGGATAGCCTTACCCACTTCAGTACAGGATGTCAAAAGGCAACTGCAGCTGTTTCTTTAATACTGTTTTTATATTCTCTCTCCCCAGTTTATTACAAGTAGTAATAATCAGTTAGCTGAGAAGGTGAGATTACGCCTCCGATATGAAGAAGCGAAGAGAAGGTAAAGTGTGGGGGTTTTTTTATCTGTCACTAGTTACTGGGGAGGTTGTTCAGTTTATGATAAATGAATATCTCTGTTGTGGGGTAAACTCCTTAAAGAGTGCAATTAGACTCTGAGATGATAGGTTGCATTCATCTGCAGAGAATCTCTTCCAGATCTTTTGTCTGGTGGCTAATTTGAGGGGTTTGTTCATTTAATGCTTTCATGATTATGTGGAGTTGCAAATGAAAAAAAGTTTGCTAGTAAAATATCTTGTTAATTAACCATAATGCTCAGCAGAGTAAACACACTTTAAAATCATCAGAAAATAAAAGCAGAGGTTCAAGCCTTTGAACTTTTAAAATACTCCATAAAACAGTCAGCAAAAATTGAATTACAAAAAAAAGTAATTACTGCTAAGATATTTAAAATAATTTAACACAAGCCAGTCCTCCCATTTTAACTAATATAAATTCAGATTCTGTGTTTGTAACTAGTTTTGGTAGGGGCAGTGTGCTTTGACTGAAATAAGGCACAGGCTGAAGAATGCTCTAAGTAAAGTATCTGGGTATATGGAGGGAAAGCAAGCATCCTCCAAAACCTTATTTTGCATCACCCAAATTTTTTGAGCAGAAACCTTAGAATTAGGGACTTTCGGAGCCAAATTTCCCCTCAAGCACATAAGAAACAATAAAAATAGCATGCATGGACCTTATGGTTTAATCCTTGATCATGTTCACACCCTTATATAAAGTAAGTACACAAATGAAAAGAGGACTTCTGGTTTAAAAAAGAAAAGGACAGTGATCATCAATCATTTTATGCAAATTTTGTCTGTGGCCCACAGTAATTGCTTTAGTTTTCCATGTAGTTATATGCTTGTGCTCATAGAAAATGCTAACATATCATTAACAGATGCTTCTATCCCAAAGGAGTTTGGCACAGCAAAAGTATATCAGCATATGAGAAGACTGACGGAAATAGTTTCCCTTCTCACACCATGCTTTCTTATTAATGAAAAACCTAAAAAGAATGGGGATCAAGGCATAACAACATGGCAGCTGCCATATATTTCTGGTTGCCACTTCCCCTTCTTGTGCAATTTGTGTGGTGGCAGTGGCAGCAACAGCAGCCATTTCCACCATGCATTCCCCATGCCCCGCTAGCTAGTACTTTAGGTTGGTGCTGTGGTCACCCTACCCTAGTAATGCCACTGGGGACCAATTCAAACACCTAATGCATGTCCTTCGTAATAGAAATAGGTTCAGTTAGTTTGTGGTTTCACCATCTCCCTACCTGGGCAACTAGCTGGCTATGAAGGGCTTCTCAAAAGGTAAAAAGGCTCTACCCCAGCCTTCCGAGGATGATGGCTGTCAACACAATCAAAAGCAGATTTCAAATCAATGAAGGTTGCATCACCTTGACAGAACAGTGTTTTTAGATTGACCTTGAGCTCACAGCCACTCAGGAACAGATGGCTGGCTTGTTTCTCTCCCCACCAGA
>NW_017729000.1:35287835-35302430 GCF_001723915.1 Gavialis gangeticus
ATAGAAATAGGTTCAGTTAGTTTGTGGTTTCACCATCTCCCTACCTGGGCAACTAGCTGGCTATGAAGGGCTTCTCAAAAGGTAAAAAGGCTCTACCCCAGCCTTCCGAGGATGATGGCTGTCAACACAATCAAAAGCAGATTTCAAATCAATGAAGGTTGCATCACCTTGACAGAACAGTGTTTTTAGATTGACCTTGAGCTCACAGCCACTCAGGAACAGATGGCTGGCTTGTTTCTCTCCCCACCAGAATTGTAGCTTTCAGCCAGTCTCTTGAAGAGCAATACATTTAAAAGCCGAACTGGACAACAATTCCCAGGCCATATTTTATAAAGAGGGATGATGATGATAGCAATCAGCCATTTTGCAGGGAACATCCCAGTATTTATATTGGTAAATAATTTTGCTGAAACGGGATCTGCCAGTTAACAGTATCCTCGTAGATTTGAGTGTGGGGTAATCTTCACCAGGAGCTTTATGATGACGGCTAACTTCTCTAATGGGTCATTCCAGAAGAGCATATGTGGTAAAGTCTACCAGGACAAACAATATTCTAGAGAATTAGTGGCTCAAATTGTTATCTAAAAGAACAATAACATATTTCCCAAGAATGTTTGAGATAAAAGCTTTACTATTTGAATTGATCATACTATTATAATGTATTTTGGAAGGGTAAAAAATTCTCATTCACAGCAAGTTCAAATGCCTTCCCAAGGGGCTCTTTGATCAAGCAGGTAATATATTCCATTCTGAAAGAACTAATTTCCTAATGGAATCTGAAGCTCTGTTTTCAAAAGTTTTCATCGCAATCTAAAGTTTTTTTTAATATCCAAAGCAGTTTGTTTCCTAGCAATATAATATCATATCATGAAAAGGGAATTGCACTAGCCACTGTGATTATTGATGACTTTTGACCAAGGTGGACCTTTTACATTTGTTTTATAATCCCTGAAATTCCTACAACTTAAACCATTGCCATATATGGTGTAATAGCTATAGCAATATGTGTTTAAAATCATTTAGGTCAGTGGTGCCTAACCTCTCTGACACTGGATCACATCATTGGGGGTCCCACCAGTCAAGAATTTGGTGGTGGGAAAGTGAGGACATTGTTAATTGCTATGGTTTTGGGAGCAATTGGTAGCTCTGTTACTGCCCCACCACCACGAATTTTCCAGACCTGTGGGGAACACCATGAGCTGGATTACACAGCTCCACAGATGGAGCCTGAAGGCTAGAGGTTGAGCACCACTGGTTTAGGTATATTTTTGCAAGTATGAGAACACTTTCTGAAGTGGAGTCTCCCTTTTGGTAGGCATAATTGGCAAGTGCCAGTGAAGTACAGATGTAGATCTGTGCAATCATTTTTGTGGCTCCTCACTTTTCTTAAAATGCCTTGCCCAAAACTGGACACAGTATTCCAGGTGAGGGCTTGCCACTAGTGAATAAAACAGACCACCTACTTCTTTTTACTTGCAAACAATGCTTCTGTTAAAACAGCCCTGTATGCTATTGGTGTTTTTGCAACTAAAGCATCATATTGATTTATATTTACCTTGTAGTCCTCTATACCCTCCAGCTCTTTTCTGCAGTACTGCAGCCTAGCCAGCCCTTCTCCGGTCCATATTTGTACATATAATTGTTCCATCCTAAGTGCGGGATCTTGCGCTTGCCCATAATTGAATTTCATTTGATTAAATTCAGATTATTTCTCCCGTTTATCAAGGTCATTCGGAATCCTAATCCTGTCCCCCAGGATCCACCCAGTTTGGCATCATCTGCAAGTTTGCTAAGTGTATACTCAATCCTATCCCCCCAAATCAGGGGTCATGGCATTTTGGAGCACAAGCTACTCTGAGCTCAGACCACTTCAAACCCGGCCCATGCTGCTGCTGCCACCATGAAAGCTACTGCTTTCATCTGCAGTACTGCCACCACCACTTTTCAGCACTGCCTGGTCACTGTGCTGCAACAGAAATGCCACTATAGCTCCCCAGTTCATGAGCCAGATAAAATGGTTCTGTTGGCTGGATACAGCCCCTGGGGTATAGGTTGCTGACCCACGTTCCAAATCATTCATGATGTGCACATACTCTGATTTATTGCAAAGAGAGAGGGTGGTCTTTATTGTTGAAAATTTTACCCTTCTCTACTTAAAACACATGTGGCCCATTAGCTTACTTCACTAAATGAATCAGCACAGACAGACCGCCCAAATACTGTTCCTGATTTAAAATAAAACAGTGTAAAACTAAAACCAAGCTTTCTTTCCTCTACTTCCTTCAGCTTTGGGAGTTGGTCAGCACTCTGTGCTCAGCATATCCAAATCCTGTGTCACTGATTTCTTTATAATGCAAATCTGGGCTTGTGCATGAATGATGTTGTTTAAATTCTTAGTCTGTGAATGCTGAATGGCTAAAGTTTTTCGTTAAGTGCCAAGTCGTCTGAAAAACATTTCTTTTTTAAAGATGAATAAATATTATTACACTTAATTTTGTAAACCTGCCTTTAATCCAAAAAGAGAGGGGAAATGGTTGCTTGCTAAGCAGGGTAAATTTCAGTTTAATGAAACTAAGAATTTGCAGACTGTTAGGAGCAATTTTCGTTGCAAAAGCCATATCCATGCAAAAAGGTGCCAGGAGTGATCATATTTAATACCAAGCAATCCTCTTACAAAATTCATACTCTTTCAAAATACACAGAGCAATTCTCAGATTATGAATTAATGCCACTGTTAATTCTTCACTGGAGTACAATGCTGTACCTAATCAAGCAGCCAAAAACAAAACAGCTCCTGCAAAAGCTAAAAATAGTCAGGATTAATTCATATTAGTTAAGAGTAAACAATCCTCCTGTGGGAACTGTCTCAGTAGTAAAAATTGGTGCCTCTGTGGTGAAATGACATCATCCTAATGTCCTCAGAAAGAATCAGGAGCTACACACAAATGTGCCATCATTTCACAGAACCTCTGGGCTCTGAAAGGGGTGAAGAGATGAAGTTGAATCCTGAGAGGCACTCAAGAGTCATGCGGCTGAAGAGCTCCACTGCTTCCTGTCATTTTCCCCCACCTTGCTGTGGTCCTTTTAACTGTGATAAACCAGGCAGGGTGGGTTTGGCCTGTACATATGGTTTGATCTGTACTGAGGTTTTGAACCCAAGTTAGTTGGCTGCCAATTTAGATTCATAGAAGTTTGGGTCAGAAGGGACCTCGGTAGATCATCGAGTCCGACCCCCTGCCCTGGACAGGAAAGAGCACTTGGGTTAGATGACCCCAGCCTGATGCATGTCTAGCCTCCTCTTATAAAGACCTCCAAGGTAGGGGAGAGCACCACCTCCCTTGGAAGCCTATTCCAGACTCTGGCAACCCTTACTGTAAAGAAGTTCTTCCTGATGTTTAACCTAAATCTGCTCTCCGTCACTTTGTGGTCATTGTTCCTAGTTACTCCAAGGGGTGCCCTGGTAAACAGAACATCTCCTGTTCCTTGGTGCCTCCCCCATGATGAATTTGTAGTAGGTCACAAGATCACCTCTCAGCCTTCTCTTGCGGAGGCTGAAGAGATCCAGGTCCATCAATCTCTCCTCCTAAGGCTACTTGAGTTAGCAAATATATTTGTACCTACTGACTCTAGCATCCACTCACAAACATTTTTGCCCCAAAACAAATTAAGCCTGTCTGTCTTTATTCACACAAATGATGTCCTCGTCTCATTACTATTCTTCGGTAGATCTCAAAATCTTTTATAAGAGGAGGTAAGTGTGATTGCTTCATTTTGCAGATGAGCAAAATGAGGTACAGGGAATTATGGTGACTTCCTCAAAATCACTCAGCAGTTCAGTGGTATAAATGAAACAGAGCCTAGATCTCCTGAGTTCCAGTGGTGTACCTGAGCACTCAGCCAGAAAACTGAGACTGGCAACAAGTTGTCTTTGATTTAACTCCAGTTTAAACAAGCCCTCAAGAGCTTTACAAGTACTCCTGCAGGACAGCAAATCAAGGGCATATTTACATGTGCTGCAGGGGAGAGGGGTAAGGCACTTTAATAGAGCAGCTCTGAGAGCCACTTTAATTAAAGGATCTTCAGCGTCTCATGTATTCAGTGTCCCATGCTTCAAAATAGCAATGGGGGCACTTTAACTAAAGCTCATTTGACCAGCTTTAGTTAAAGCACCCCCACTGCTATTTTGAAGTGTGGGGATGCTGAATACATGAGATGCCAAGGCTGCGCTAATTAGCATGCTCCAGCATGCTAATTAATCGAGTCTCCTCCAAAATGCTGTAAGTTCAGTGCGTCAGCGCAGCCTCCCTGCATGTCTGCAGGTACCTTATCTGTCCAACCTAAGACTCCCACCTCCCAGCCCCTTCATCTTATAGTCAAGGTGGCCAAACTGCTTGTTTTGTGGCATGGTACTTGCGGCTCTTGTCCTGCTTCTTGTCCTGCCCACTTCTCCCAGACCTGCCAGCTCAGCCCATACACCCCCTTTGAACTTCATGTGGAGGATTGGATGTGGCTCCCATGGTGAGTAATTCTAGCCACCCTTAAGCTATAGAGTTTTTGGTTTTGTGTAAATGCCTGGCAAAATCTTTTGTAACAGAGAAATACATTCCCACCCTCCTTGCTTCAGAACTTTATGTAAAAATGTTTCAAGTTTTCGACAATAGTTCATTGTTGTTTAAGAATCAATTTTTCTATGCTTTCTCTCTAAAGGGAAGGTTTCAGAAATATAAGTCACTTGACTAAAATGGAAACTGTTCTACAACCATATAGTTCACTATTAAAACTATGGTTCTCAGACTTGTGCATCTTCATTAGTCTTAGTTACTAGCATATGAGCTATCACTGTTGATTACTTCTGATGATTATTCCCAAAACCCGTGTCTCACTTTCCTTTGGTTCTTGAATGTATTTTGATGCAGCACTAAATATAAGAGAATGTAAAGTTGGTTATGTTGAGCCTTGGGAATTAAAACAGCTTTTTATATTAATAACCTGAAGTGAGCTTCTGTAATAATACATGGGAATTCTGAGACCAGGTTGGGGAATAAACTTGTTCATATGGTAGTTGCAGCATTGAAAAATAAAATGTTAATGTACTCCTAGTATGCCATAGAATGCATTCTGATCTCCCATGCATGTTGGATTTGTAGAATTAAAGGCTTGGAAGGAACCTCAAGGATTCCCTAGTTTAATATCCTGAACAAGTGTAGGATGTACTATTCCTGAACCATCCCAGGCAAATGCTTGCTCTTTGCACCTTAACATGGTTGCAAGTGGGCTTTAATTTCTAGAACCTTTTCAACATTTAGCACTGGGTGTTTTAGTACTAACTTGCATACTATTAGCTACTTTAGTATAAAAGCAATGTTTTATGTGCATATTCTCTCAGGGTACTGGGTTTGCAGCCCTAAATTAGTTCTCTCTATCCATAAAAAATGAGGGTGCCATTAGTTGAGTTGTACTTACTGGTATTGGAGATCTAAGAAATTGCAGTGTAAGCAGGGCCAGAAAATAAGGTGAAGTCAGTCTCCAGACTGAAATGCTGTAATGGCTACCCTGGGTGCTAGTTGTCCTGGTTGCTCTTTCTTATGTAAGTATGTGTCAAGTAGGAGCTGATTTCTAACCAATAAATGCACAGTAACTTTTTTTGTCTCCCCTCACTCTCCCCCACCCCTTTTTCTCCCTCCATAGAATAGCAAACCTAAAAATACAGCTGGCTAAACTGGATAGCGAGGCCTGGCCAGGTGTATTGGATTCAGAACGGGACCGATTAATATTAATCAATGAGAAGGAGGAACTCTTAAAAGAATTGCGGTTTATTAGCCCTAGAAAGTGGACTCGGGGTGAAGTGGAAAGACTGGAAATGGAGAGAAAACGTCTGGAGGAAGACCTTCAGGCAGCAAGAGATACTCAAAGCAAAGCCTTAACAGAGAGGTATGTTACTGAATTCAGAGCAAAGCTCAAATTACTGTCTAAGAGGCAGAAAGTATAAATTAAATGATCAGCTTTTTATCATAGCACAAAGTTTGTAGCAAGGTGCTTCTGTGTTCCAGGAGTGTCCTTGTAGAACAGAGGCGGTGTCAACACTGTGAACTCACTGTGCCTGATAGCTGAATATCAAGCATATGGTGTCATTTCATGTGAACTGCCTGATAAATTGGAAGCCAGGGAATTGCACTGGCACAGTATGGCAGGCATAATTGGCAATCGCTCAGCAGTACGAATTACCCCACCCAGATGGCCTTGTGAATACAGGTACACTGCCTCAGGTTGAGGAGGCAGGCTATGCAGAGCAGCATGATAGGCTTGATGGCACCATTGTCAGGCACAACATGTTTACTTTGCAGACATGGCCAGAGAGGACTTGTGCTTGTAATATGTTGCCTGAAAAGATAAAACAAATGAAAGTGTCTGTCTGCAATTTAGTTTTGGGAAGGCTGGACTGTATTACCCCTACCTTCAAACCTGTTGCTTCAGCGAGCTTAAGAAATGCAGATAGATCTCTGTCTGTCTCTGTCTCATCATAATTTTCTATTTCACCCTAATCCATGAAAATAATTATTTCATAAAATTGTCATATAGATTAACCAGTTTTTCTGAGCCTACCCAAGTGGATGCTTTTATTTAGCAGGATCTTGGTGTACCTGCAGTCTCCATGCTATATGCAGCCATGGACCAGGGCCTGGTAACTGCAGACAGATGAAATTTTAAAATCCATGCTTTTTGTTCTAGTTAATCTTTCAGTGGTATCCCCATAGAAACTGCTGCTTTTCAGGATTGTGGGAAGACACGTGGAGTATCCTAGTCTAAGAAACATGTACATTGAAAGAAATGCAACAGAACTTTCTCCCAAGGAAATACTTCAACTGGAGAAGTAGATCCTCTGGAAAAGTGCAGTAGTAATTGCATCAAAACATGTATGAGCTGTACCTCAGTGCAGTCATCAACTTGCAGACATACCAGGGTGTGGATGTCTATTGCTTACAGTCTGTAGTACTGTTACTCACACTCATGTTGTCCTGACTGTACGTGTGGATTGAATATACTATCTTCATTTTTGTGTGTGTAGTTTTTATTGTTTCATTTCCTCTATGAGTAATTAGCTGCCATCCTATACAAGCATGCTAAAACTGTTTCCATGCCTTTGTGGTATTGGAAAAATTCTACATATCTTAAAGGGTCCTGATAGCTGAAGTTTTTTTACTATTCTAAAGCCTATCAAGTTAAAATCATGGCCCCTGCTACCATTCCAAAATTACACCTTTTGCTTATGTTGAAACATTTTATAGGAAAAATCATATCAAGAGGCTGCAAAATAAGAGAAGGGGAAATAGGCTACTTCAGTTTTAGGCATATTTAATAAGTGCCTTGTTGTTCTGTAGTGTGTGATCCTGGGTTAATGATGTTTCTCAGACTACTCTGACGTCTTTATTGATCACATTCTTATACTACACATTCTAAATACACACTAAGTACATCTATGTGTTCGCTTTACCGCGGAGTTGACTAATTAGCTCTGCAGTAAAGTGTCACCGTCTACATATATGGTGGTATTAGGGCTCAGTAAATTAATTAACTCCACTGTAAGTACTATCAGCGACAGTACTGTCCTATGCGGAGAATTTTTGCTTCACCAAAGTGCATGTGTAGATAGTGACTGGGGCACAAAGGTGCTAAAGTATGGGCGCTGCTTGCTGCCTAGTCCTGCACTTTAGCACACTTTTGCCCTAGCCAGCCCTTCTGCCACCCAGCACTGCTCTGAAGAGGTGTAATCTATTGAGTTACTCCATATTTCCTAGATTCGATAAATTGAAATGCAAGATAAAATTTCTCTTTGAAAGTGTATTAATTTTAAAAATGACCATTTATCCATGGACATAAATCAAGAATAGCCTTGAACACAACAGCTAAGAAGACAACTTATTTTCTAAAAGAAAGGCTACCTTATCGAGTTAAGGATTACTATAATATCATCACAGTAGAAAATGTACAAGTTCACTGAAGTCTTCATCAGGCTTTTACACTGCAAAACTCTTACAAGCTCAAAAATCTTTCTTTTAGGCCCACTCTACATGTGAAGCTTAAGTCACAATTCACGATCTCAGGCTCCCTCTGCACTGGCAAGCTACTGTGGCTGGGAGCCCAATGTACCCTATATGGGGGGGGCTCCCAGCCACAGGGGTGCCCTATGCACCCCTGGGGCTGGAGCATGTCCCTACAGTCATTTCCCCCCCCAGACTGCAGGGAAACCCCTGCCCAGAGGATCGCTGCAATCCTCTGGCCCCAGGGATTTCCCACAACCTGGAGCCCTACAGATTGTGACAGCCACAACCACAGGGGCTGGGGGTTTCCTGCATTCCCAAGTCCTAGGGATTACTGAAGCCGCAATCCCCAGGGCTTACAAGCGTGAGAAATCCCAGACCCTGGTAATTGCAGCTGCTAGGATCCCTAGGGCTTGGGGGTTTCACTCGGCATGGTGCCCCACTGCAGCTAGGAGCCCTGTCAGCTAATGGGGCTCCCAGCCACAGGGGAGACCCTGTTACACGTGCAAAATAAAGCTCAATAGCAATCAGCTATAAAATTAGTACACGTTTTTGAGGTCTAACTTTGTAAATAGTTGGAGCTGCATAATTGTGTTACAGCTACTTTTCATGTGTAGCTGGTTTCATATGAATACCTATAACATATAGAGGGAGCCTTAGTGTTGATGCAGGCATCCTTCAAGTGGAAGATCTTAATTCTGTAACTTCATGTGGCTTACTGATCTCATTTTTCCTTCTAAGCCTTGGCTAACATTTGATGCTACTTTTGCTTAGATTATTCTAATTTTCATTAAACTATGTAATATAACTAAAGTTAAAATTTATCTTATGCCAATATAAATCAAGAGTAACAATCTTCATTTACCTCAATCATGTTATAAAGATAAATAATGGAGATGCAAGGGTTTTTGTGGGTGATGCCTTTTACTGAACCAACTGCATGGTTGGGACAGACTTAGCCAAGCTTTTGAATGCAGTGCATTCTTCTTTAGGTTACATCATGGCTACAGCACCACTTTGGTACTGCCAAAGATAAATACCATAATTCCTTGATTCCAGGACAAGGTCCCCCTCCTGCTCCCCATTTAACATGGTTGAGAGAAAGCACCTCTTCTTGGAATTGAGTCAGTTGGGTGGGACAGGTAGCTGCTGCATCTCTGGCTATGATGCTGGGTCAGGCCCAGAGCTACAGCTGCTTCCTGCCCCCTCCCTCCCCACCCATCCAACCACCACACTCAGGCAGTACATCAAGTGACTCTTTGTAAGCATAGAGATAATTATATGGAGTTCAGGGCTGCTTCCAAAAGCCATTAAAGGTCTAAGCTGTGGAACTTCTTGGTAGAAGTTTTTTTAAATGTTTGTTTAGCTGTACCTTGTTGTACAGGTCTCACCATTGATGGAACTTGAGTTTGGCCTGTTCTTCCTTATTCTAGAAGAAAGAGGGCATATGATATACAAAAGAAACATCACAATCCAGTATTTTTTTTAATTGGGATCCAGTAGACAGTGAAGATGAAGGGAAAATAATTTTCACAATAATAATGTTCATGTTTAACGTGCACACAGTATAGAAATGTTAATTTAGATAGATTACCCAATTAGGTGTTGCAGATGTCACCTTGTGGTGTTAAAAATGCAAGACGTCATATAGTTGGGTTACTGTTTTCACCCAGATCCAAGACTATTTCAATTTAAGACAACCCCTTAATAATTAGATTTTATATGTGGCAAATGTAAAAAAAATTGTTATAACTTTCCATGTCTAGAATCTAATTAACAGAGAGTTGTCTTAAATGAATTCTCCCACTGCTGCAGCAGAGGCATGCAGTGGCAGGGGACATGAATTAGGGGGGCAGGCAACCTCCTTGCTGCCTTCCCTCTGCAGCTTCCATTTCCCATGGCCTCTTTTCTCCCCCACCCCTACCACAAGGTCTCCATAGCCTCTACACCCTCCTTGTTCTGCTTCATATTAGACACAGCTCTGGTTCCATTCCCTCCTTGGGCACAGAGCACGTGAAAGCTCTAGTCCCTGCCTGGCCATGCAGTGGTGACGGCAACAACTCTGACTATAAGAGACTGCGGCATGGCTGGGCAGGGGTTGCAGCTTTCATGTGTTTTGTGCCCAGGAGGGAACGGAGCTGCACCTGACAATAAGCAGCAGTGGAGCACTGGTGTGGTCGTGGGGGTGGGGGCAGGAGATAGGTGGAGGATGTGGGGGCAGGCAGCTGCTGTGGCTCTGACTCTGGCCCTGACCCATGGTGGGGGCCAGAGTTGGAGTCACAGCAGCCATCTGTCCCACCTTAAATCCAGGACAAGGGACTTCCTTTCCATGTTGAATTGGGGGGAACTTAGTTTTAGATTTGAGTATATATGGTATTTGAATTCTCCAGTTCAGAGAAAATTATATTTATGGGAGTAATGATAATTAAGTTATTAAATCTTGGCTATGGGTCTTATTAAATACCCATTGAGTCACTATGCACCAGAAATAGTTTTGTACTTACCTTAAGTAGAAGACTGACGGCATTGGGTAATATTCCCCCTGAATTGTCCAAAAAAATACTTCTATAAAAACAACTGAAGTCTGATTCTAGAAAAATACCAGTTAGTGATTTCTACAGTTGTGGGAGAATTCAGAGGACAAGATACCAAATGTCGGTATTCCATGAGCCTGTAAAACAAAAACATGCCTGTATTATGCATAAAACCCATTTATCCTGTGTATATCCTCAGTAATCTCAGTAGGCTTGCATAGAACTATTTCTCAGTCTGCATTTTAATTTATAAATATCATCTTAATTTATTTTTCTATTTCTGTTGTCTTCTCTAGATTGAAATTGAATAGCAAAAGAAATCATTTGGTTCGAGAACTGGAGGAAACAACAAGATTGGTTGCAATGTTACACACCCAGCTGAAGAGGTGAGTTTTTAGCTTTTTACGGAAATATTCAGATGCTTTGGACTCGTGTCCATGCACTCATGCCTTTTCCCTTTTCATGGTGCTCCAATAAAATCTTTAGATGCTGCTGGGGAGTGGGGGAGATGAAATAATTCAACACAGTTATGCAGCTAAAGGTCTGATTCTTAGATACGTGTGTGTGTATTGATGTCACCCATGCACATGCATTTTTAAAACTTGGATTATAAATTTACACTTCTGTCTGTAAGCATACACGTTGTGTTTATAGAATCTGTGAAAGTATTCTGAAACAGTGTCAAGAATATATTTTGAGAACTAAAATGAGCTCTGTTCAGACTATTTTTGAAAGGGATGAAGTTAGTAGGTTTGAGACCAACTGCACATTAGAATAAAGTCTTCCATAGATACAACTGTGTAATTGGCCAGTCTCATCGAGGAGAAAAGGTTTCTATCGGCTAGTTGTACTAAGCTAACACTGTCCTGTACTACTTTTCTTCTTGGAATTTGTTCAGAGATGTTTTCAATTGAGTATAATACTAAAAAGACAAAAAAAAAAAAAAGAAACTTTAGAACAAGATTAATATGCTCTATAGAAGCTTTGTTGGACAGTAGTTGGCTTTTTGTGGTTCTTCTATGTAGCAGAACTTTGTTGTCATATGTGCATTTCCTGCATGGTAGGGACCTGCCAATTCAGTGAGAAGAGTGTATAACTTGTTTGTTTACACTCTTTTTTTTCTGTTACTGCCATATGTTTGACTGAGGAAGAAACTTTTTGAGCATGGCATGAATGCTTGGGTGAATGCATTTGTAATCATGATATCATGCTCAGCCAGACTTATTGCAAGCAAGAAGAAGGAAGCTTCAGTTCTAAAAATGAAATTTAGAATTTATACTTTTTGGATAGAGTATGTCTACTAACTCAGAATAGTGTGTTAAATAGTTGCAAGTGTAGACTTGCTTGCTGCAGTCTCCCTTGTAATAGTCATGTTTTGCACAGTAGCTATTTTATCAGAAGCTGATTCGCTATGCATCTGCCAGCTGAATACATAAGGCAATGTTTGCTGGGGCTACATAAATTCTGTATACCAGGAGTAGGCAATTATTTTGACTGGAGGGCCGCTTAATGACTTGTGGTGATCTGTGGAGGGCTGCAAGGGTAGCCCTGCCCCTGACAGGTGCCCCACCTCCTAATTGCAGTCTTGGGGCTGGAATTAACACCCCTTAACTCCTGGTCCTCTCCCCTTTTCCCCTTGCCCCGGGAGTACTCCTTTTGGGAGGGCGGTGTGCCATTATGGAACCAGAAAGACAACAAAATTAAAATAAGTTGTAGTAGATGTTTGATTTTTAGTTTATGATTTATTTCAAAAAATATTTTTTGCCATGATTTACATGTGTTTGCACAGTGTGTGTAGAGGTAATTATATAATAGTTCAAAATAGTCTTATTCTTGTGTATTGTGGGTGGTGGTGGTGGGTACAGGTGTGGGGAGGGTTGGGGGGTTGCGAGTGGGTGTGTGTGGGGTTTGTGGGTGGGTGTGGGCTCCCTTGCCACATGCCCTCCCAAGGTTGCACAGCCCTTGCTGTGGGTGGCAGCAGCAGGCTGTCAGGGTGTTTCTGGCCCACAGCAGACAAAGCACTCTGGCAGCGCAGGGCTCCAGCTGAATCCTGGGAGCTGGCCCAACCCAGCCTAGCCCACTGGCACGTGCCTTTAATCCAGACAGGGCTAGCTCCATACCAGTACATGGGGCTCCCAGCACTGCAAGTAGGAGCCATGCACCATTGGGTCAAGCTGGCTCCATGCCTCCACATGGGGATTCCAGCCCTCCAGTGGGGAGCCACACAGGGAGGCATGAAACCTGACCAGCCCAATGGCACAGGGACTGGGAGTTGCGCGCTATCAGGCCAGACAGGCTCCGTGCTACCATGCTTGGCTCCCTGCTGGAGCCCTGGAAGCTACGCATGGGGACATGCAGCCAGCCAAGCCCAGCACAGACTGATGACATGCAGCTCCTGCCTGCTGGGAGCCCCATGTACTGGCACAGAGCCAGCCTGGTCCTGCTCAAAAGCGAGTGAAATGGGCTGGGTGGGCTCTATGCTGCCACATGCAGCTCCCAGGATTGAGCTGGAGCTGTGTGCTGCCCAGGGACTCTGCCTGCCAGGAGTGCCCTGAGGGCCTGCCACCCGCTGCTGCTGCTGACAATGCAGTGGGGACTTCTGCATCAAGGCAGGGGGACCCTTCCACATCTCCCTCACAACCTCCCCACTTTCAGGCAAGACCTCCCCTCCCCATTCCCCATCCAGCTGCACACCATTGTGCTAGGTGCTTCCACATGGGGCTCCTAGCTGACGTGTTGGGAGCCCTACAGAGGCAGAGGTACAGAGCCCACCCAGTTTGACAATGCATGATTTCTGAAAGCCCCTGCCTCCTGCTGACATTCAGAGGGCAGCTGCAGGCTGGTAATTGTTTTTTGGATAGGTCCCATGGGCCAGATAGAATGGCCGGGTGGGCTGGATCCAGCCCGCAGGCCATATTTTGCCTGCCCCTGCTGTATACTCTTCTTAAAAGAATGCAGTTATGGTTCTGATTATTTGAATATAGCTTTTGAACTGCATCACATTTTAACTGTCCTATAAATCCTATAGACAGGTTTATTAATATTATCTTATAAATAACTCTAGCCCATGGTTTAAAATAGCAAATCAGATGTGAAATATGGATAAAAGGCTCTATTCTGTGAACGCAAGCAGGTATAATGTTTACAATCTTGAGTAGTTTCATTGGCTTAAGCGGAACTCTAAGATAATAAGCACTTCACTTGTTAGTTGAGTATTTGCAGGTTAAGACTTGAAGGAGCCTTTCGCTAATCACATGCGTACAAGATACTATTGGATCAAAGGTGTAATAATTATCTGTTGGTTTTAGGATGATATTTTGTTTTCCCTTATGTGATGCTCCTCTAGAACATATGTTTGTACATCCTCTCTGATTTTAATGAAGAAATATGCAAGACCAGTGCTCTGGCAACAGCAGAACCATTTCAAATTACTTGCTTTACCCTTTTATATTTCCTTTTCTTAAGTAAAACTTGGAATGAATTTAATGCTCATGAAAAGAAAGGCTCAGAAGGCTGTTTAAAAAGTAGGCATAGTGCAAGCTTCCCACACACACACCTGCCAGTGTATCTCTGTCCAATTTATAGGCATCCTCTGCTATTTCATTTCTAAGTTTCTTCCGATTGGAAAAAAAATTGTGCTAAATTATCTGGGTTTTTTCAGGTGAACAAACATACTTTAAAGATCTGACTAACATGAACTTTTCTTTAGAGTCATTATGATTTGAAGATCACTCCTCAGAGGTAAATGGTTAATGGAAAATGTTTTTAGTTCTTCCATCTCATGGAACTGGAATAACTGAGGTGGAGTCTTCTCAAAGGTCTTAATTTTTGTATGGGTGAATCTTGCAAATGATTTCAGATTTGCTGGCTGCTGTGACAACTATAACCATATCCTAGACAGTTTCTGGCTGAACTAACAGATGGCCACATGCTGGATTAAGATCAGTGGTTAGGCAACTGGAAATGATTCCTCTGTCATAGACAGGCCATTGCCTTTTGTTCTGTGACATTAAGCTCTTATG
>NW_017729000.1:35307430-35319391 GCF_001723915.1 Gavialis gangeticus
GTTAATGGAAGATGTTTTTAGTTCTTCCATCTCATGGAACTGGAATAACTGAGGTGGAGTCTTCTCAAAGGTCTTAATTTTTGTATGGGTGAATCTTGCAAATGATTTCAGATTTGCTGGCTGCTGTGACAACTATAACCATATCCTAGACAGTTTCTGGCTGAACTAACAGATGGCCACATGCTGGATTAAGATCAGTGGTTAGGCAACTGGAAATGATTCCTCTGTCATAGACAGGCCATTGCCTTTTGTTCTGTGACATTAAGCTCTTATGGGAAGGAAAAGATCAATTTTTTTGGTCCATTTTAGATGTTAATAAGAGCCAAATGGTTTCTTCAGTGTTGAAGGAGAGAGTGTGATCAAAGTAAGTTTTTTTGACTTGTTGGTGGTTTTATTTTTTCCTAATGAAGGTTCTTTTGGATGCAGCTGGTTGGAAAATATTAATTAATTAATTAATTAAATTAATTAATTGATTGATTGAAATTTCATCTACTAAGTTCTTGGAAAGTGTTGACTAATTATGGACTACTTTGTGCTTATACCTGTATTGATTGCAATTTCTAAATTATCAGGATGCCTAAAACTTATAGGTGGGTGCTTCTTTTAAACTTAAAGACTTGAACTAGCAAACCACACCCGTGTTTTGGTGGGCAGGTTGTGCATAAATGTATCACAATGTCTTTCATGGGACTTATGATGATATATAAAATGCCAAGCTTTCTTTGATGTGTTTTGTGTTTCTTCACAGTCTCTCAACCAGCATGCTTTCGCTCTCTTCAGGCAGCAGCCCTGGTTCTCTTGCATCTAGTAGAGGATCTCTTGCTACCTCTAGCCAGGATTCTTCCACCTCAGCCAGTTTTACTGATCTGTATTATGAGCAGTTGGAACAGCTGGACTCTGAGTATCAAAACAAAGTGGACTTTTTACTTCTTGAGGGAGGCACTGGATTTAGGCCTTCTGGCTACATCACCACTATTCATGAGAACGAGGTAGCAAAAACTCACAAAACAGATGCCACCAGTCGGATCCAGGCATTAAGATCATCCTTATCTGGGACACCCAAATCAATGACATCATTGTCTCCAAGGTCATCTTTGTCTTCCCCCTCTCCACCATGCTCACCACTAGTATTAGACCCACTTTTACCTGGAGATAACTTTTTGAGCCATATGGACTTTGAAGATACAGAAATAAATACAAGTTTTTCTGAACTCACTCTAAATCCTGGCAGTAGTGGCTATAAACTAGAAGAGCCTACAGCTGAGGACAAACATCATGGCCAAGGTATAGTGACAACTCAACCCAAATGACTTTAAAATGCTTTATTAAAAACTTGTTAATTTTTTTTAACAGCAAAGGAATAAGCTAAAAATAAAACATTGGTCTGTACTTTGGTCACCTAACTATACGTTCTACCTTTATTGGAAAACAAGTTGATAAGTTTAATTCATGTCCAAGAATGTTTTACTTGAGTCCTACAGGTTACTGTGGAATTTTAAAATTTTAGTGCCTAAATAAGGGTGCCCAGTTCCTCACCAGCATAGTGGTTTGTCACTTACATGCACAAAACATAAATTTTATTACTTGTATTCAAAACATGAAATAAAGTATTTAAAATTGAATGCCCCAAAAGGACATATGGAGAAAAAAACAGCTTGCTGGCTGAAATCTGTGGGGAGACTGGGGCAAGTTAGTCAACAGTTAAAAACAAACAAAGAAAAACATCCTGGGAGAATGCTAGGTCTTGTTTTGCTCCCTGTAAAATCAGTGGTAGCACTGGCATTGATTTCAGTGGAGCAGAGATAGCTAGGTTGAGCTTGAGCACTAGCTGTTTTGATACCTTAGTCTCTTAGCAACAATAACTTGTTTAGGTAATAAGCTCTGCAAAAATAAAACATTTAGAAATACTGGATATTCTGGAAAATAGGTTTGATACAAGAGTAAACGTTTTCCTCTTCTGAACCTACTGGCCCTGTATAAATAGGTTAAGAGCATCAGATAACAATTAGCACAATCGATCCATGAAGACACAGCCCAAGACCTCTTTGGATTCCCATTGATTTCAGTGGTGTTGAGACCCGTGTGAATAAAGTGGCTTTACTTGCTACTGTAGTGAAGGAAAAAAAATCATACTAGTGCTGTAGGCACCTACATATTAGGGTTGTGTGAAGTGGGCCATGTTGAATTTGGATTCAACTTGATTCGGGGGACAGTGATTCGATTCATTGATTCGGATCATTGTCCTGATTCAGTTTTGAGTCAGAGAGTCAGTGATTCGGCCGTAGACACAGCTCTTTCTACATACCTTAAAGTATCAGGTGTAGCTCGTGTATGCTGAGATGGTGGGGCGGATGGAGCATCCCACAGGAACACAGGGGGGCCCCCCACCGAAAGTACTTCTGGTCCACTTCCAGATCCACAGCTGAGCACATGAGACCCCCCCCCCCCCTGCCCCCCCGGCTCAGCAATTGACCACGGGGGGACCCCAGGTGCCGCCCCAGACCCAGTTGCCAACGTGGGTGGGAGCAGAAGGGTCCCCTTGTGCACACCATGGCAGACCCAGAAGTGGACCAGAAGTGCTTCTGGTCCACTTCCAGGTCCACCACCAAGTGCACTGGGGACCCCCCTGAGCTCCCGTGGGATGCTCCATTTGCCCCACTATCTCAGGATTCATGAACCACTTAGTACCTTGAGGTATGTAGAAAAAACATATAAAGCTGTGTCTATGTCTGAATCGCTGAATATCTCCGAATCGAATTGGAGGCTTCCGATTTGATTCAGCGACATTAATGGGTTTCCTGATTTGACTCAGATTCGGAGGTTTGGCTGCCAAATTGGGCCAAATCTCCACCAAATTGAATCAGCAAACAAAGCTTTGCGCAGCCCTACTGCATCTGCTTGCTGAATACTGCAGTAAAAAATGGGATGCATGTTGTAGATGTGGTGGTCTAAGAAAGAGACAAACAAAGCTCTTGGGTTAGAGGCAATATCTTGTATTAGACCAACTAATAACCAGGAAAGAAGACATTTTTACATTAGACGTCTCCAGAGACAAAGTCTGCCTAATCTGCATATCGCAGAGTAACTCTCTCACAAAAGGACTCTGAGCAACCCAGGGGAAAAAAACTTCCACTGTCTACCTCCCCTGTCCAAAATGAAGTTTCTTTTCTACCTGGGAGAACTTTCACAATCTTTGAATTCATCTCAACCTGACGAAGAGTGTTTGGACTTGAAAGCTTGCAAAGACAATTTGCTGCTATTTAGTTGCTCTAATAAAAGATATCGCCTCTAACCTAAGAGCTTTGTTTTGCAAAAGCAAATGGGTTTTGAGTCCTTCTAATGCTTCATTTTCTGGATGTCCTGAAAGAACTCTGTGAGGTACAGGAACTAGTGAAGTGTGATCGCTATTTGTTTTCATCTTGCATCTGAAATTGTTCTCATTTGGAGGCTTCAGCTGACATAATATTTAAAATTCTATTGAAGAGCTGAGCTGAGGCTTTCCCCCTTCTCTGCGCTCTCCCATCCCCTTAGAAATAGATACTGTGGGATTTGAGTGTAAAGGAGCAATTATTCCTGTTAAAACTGGACACTGATTAGTTTTCACGTTTTTAGCACTTCAAGATTTGTCAAGGCTATTACAGTGAAAGCTAAGGTATTAAGCAGATTAAGTGATTATCGCTATTATTCAGTCAGCAGACAAAATAATCACCGTAAGTAGTTTATTTCAGGGGTATAATGAGCAGAGGTTTCACTTTCTAGGCATTACTCACAATTAAGCGTAACGCTAAAATGGTGTGGCTGACCCTTAGTACTTGGCTTCAAGGGACAATATCTGCTCACGTTTTTACAAATAGAATTAAAGGATATCTCTGAGGGTTGGTTTTTTTTTTTTAGTTTATTTTCTTTTAACAACCTCATGAGGTTTTTGCTGCTTTTATATTTAAATGTGCTTCCCCTTTTAACATTAAGAATGGTGGTTTAGGTTCCATCTATGTATTACTGGTACGTTTTCAAACATGTGGAGCAAGTGCATTGGGCCATAGGCCATAGCATGGCATAAATGCAGAGTAGGTCCACTGATGGGACTTAGCAAAATTTAACCCCTAGAGAAAGTCAACAAGGACAAATTCTGCCCTCTGCTTCTATATTTCACAGTTTCAATTGGCTTTGAAAGAGCAATTGTGCATGAGTGATACTGGGGATTAGTGTGATAACCAGTCTTTAGGTTCATATTGGCCTTTCATGTATCACTCGAGTATTGCTTTAGAGTCTGTGCAGCCCTGTCAGGGAGTGGTACAAGCTTCTTACAGGGAAGATACCCCATCGGGGATATAGTAAGGCACAGAGACCCAGTTCTCTCTGATTCAGTTCCTGATGCTGGGAATGGTTCTGATATCTTTATCAATCAGGGAATTTGTGCTTGAGCTACGTAGTTGGTATTAGCGGTGATTTTACAAAATCATGGTATCAGATACAGTTCTGTGTGCACAGTAATAAATTGAACTTGAAGTCATAAAGAGAATACACAAAGATTAAAAAGTAATCTGCATCATTGGTAACTTTCTTTCACTTTTATGGGCTGTATTTGAATGAAAAATAATCCAGTTACATGATGCATTCTATATACTAGTTTCTGCCCATGTCCTGACAAAATTACATCAGCGATTTGATACAGTGTCTGGACTGAACCTAGAGAAAAATTCTCTCCTTTTCAGGTTCATTGGGAAAGGCACCACTCTGCCAACATGGTGTCCCACTGTTAGAGGCAATGGAGTGACAAAAAACACAGCAGAAGATTTATTTATATTTTGATATTGGATCTAGTTCATTTGTAACAATCTCTAATATTAGGTTCATATTATCTCAAAATCAGCAAATGTTAAATGGTATCACATGGAAAAAATATAGGTACTATATTATGTCAAATGAAGTTTAAAAGCTGTGTCGGTCCATCAGTTTTTAGACAGAATTCCCTTCTGGAATTCAGTGAGGATCATTGACTGTCTAAATCTTGAAAATAAACTTTCCAAAGCACTTACTGTGCAGCTTCCTGCTCATGTGACTAAAGATTTGCAGGGCTGGACCCCAGTTCCTTCAGTATAAAAGTCCAAAAGTCCAGTGTAGATTAGAAATGCATGGGCCAGTCTGGAAGAATTCTGACTGAACCTCTCTTTAGACTGAAGAATGTCCAGAGAGCATTTTCCCACATTGTTCGGTATTGTGCAGCCTCTGCGCTACTTGTGTCCGGCAAGGTCAAGGGCATCTCCGTATACTGCCAAGGGCTTCACACTGTTTCTGGCCAAAACAGAAGCTCAAGGTGCCAGACTTCTCCTGAAACCACTTTTAGCAAAATGCTCTGTCCCGGCATAAATAAATACTCAGATCCAGTGTTGTAGTGGGGGCGGGGAGGGGAGGGCAGGTGACCACCCTGAGCGCCAAAGCGAAAGGGTGCCAAGAGGCGCTGCTCAGCCGGGGTGGAACACAGGATGGAGCCACGAGCAGCTCGTTTGGGAAGATGTAGGATTGGGGGAAGGAGGCTCCAGCTGCTGTGTGCACTCCTGGGCAAGCATGGGGGAGCATGTGCCCCCCAGATCTGTGTGCAAGGCAAGGGTGGGCTGCCACTGTGGGATTTTCCCCAGGTGCCAAACTTCTTTGCTACTGTACTGGTCAGATTCTTGAACCCTATTTGAAGCCAAATATCTGAAATGTTCATCTTTTAAAATGGTTCCTAAATAATCATCTCAATTTTATATTGAGTTAGTAGAGAAACTTTATCTACTGGTACATGTTACTGTTTTTTTAAAAAGCAAAAACTCTGACATGTCACTCTTTTAGGAGTTGGGCTGAGTGCCTTTTCATGTGTTCCTCATTAACTGAGGAGGTTTATTTTTAAACCTTTGTTGGCTTCTTGGGTTGTGGAGCAGTCTGGGACTGGCAAGCACAGACAGTCCTGACTTTATCAGCTCCATTACACCAACTCTGAATGGGAAACTGTTTCTTCTGGGAGTGTCCCCAGTTGTGTATCAAAGCCCACAAAGATATTTAGAGACTTCTGTATTACAGGTGTCTCTACTACATCCATTTTCCATAGCACTCGACACCAAGCAGCTAAGCAGGTGGCCATAATATTTAACTTTCTATTTTACTGATTTTTTTTAATGTAACAGCTAGGAACTTCCCAGACAAGAGAACAGGATCCTTATCCTGAGAAACCTGATGCAATTTTTGCTCTCATCCTACCCAGAGCTCCCCCCCACCCTGCCACTTGTTCAGTCCCATTTTTCTGGTTTGCCATTGCTGAGTTCCAGCTAAGCAGTTTTCTTCATAGAAGTACAAAAAGAAAAGGTTCCATTTTGAGCACCAAAGACCTGGCATGTAGCCCTCCTAATAATGTCTGGCTTTGGACTGTCTCTGTTCAAGGAAATTTGCATTGGTAACACAAGACTATAGCTCCTGCCACCTGAAAGAAGTTGGCATCCAGAATTTGTATGTAGAAGAAAGCAGAAGCAAAATGAAATATTTTAATAGATTTAAGCATTCTTTCCCAATCACAGGGAGGGAGAAGAAGGGGCAAAAATGCAATGGAACCAGTTTGCAAAATAATGCTCTCTCTCCAAAGCAGAAATAGTTCTGTATATAGTGGTTCTAAATAAAATTCTTTCATCCTTTTTGGCTACAAGGCACTCAGCTGAAGTGATCCAAAACAGAAGCTTTATGGGCTGAAGTGTTCACATGGCATTGGTTAATAGAAGAGAGAGAGAAAGCTCAAGTGGGCAGGAAACAACTTGTGGTGTTTTTGTTTAACAAGGAAGTTTAATACAAAAAATTCTAGCTTTACATATACTGGGGGCAGTACACGTCTGAACTGATTTGAGCTATAAAGCAAGTCAGGAGGGGACAATAATTTTCATATTAAAACCTTTGGAATAATGGACACGTAACAGTAATACAGAGAGAAATAGAGAGCTTAATCTTGGCAACCCTTATTTTCAAAAAATGACTATATAGGGCTTGCTTCCATACCTATAAGGTGCATCTACACGAGACACTTTAATACACATTAATTTAATGCCCAGTAAAGCGTCACCTTCTATACATGTACAACAATACCTGAGCAGTATATTAGCCTAATGCACCATTTTCTAGTACCTGTAAGTACAGGTACTTGAAAAATGGTACATTAAGTAATGTGCCATACCACACATGTAAATACTGACTGGGAGCAGTTTGCATCCAGTCAGCCTAGGCCATGGGGGACAACAGCAGGTGAGGAGAGCTGCTGTGGCTGCTGAACAGCTGCCTCCCAGGCATGTGGACATCAGGGCAAGCTCAATCTCCCCCTAGCTATGATGGAGCTGCCCACAGAGCAGCTCCCCCAACCTCCAGAGCTCAGTGCTAAGGCCCCCCCCCACCTTCTGCCAGCCCAGGGCTAACACCCAAGGGAATGTGGAGCTCCCCCTGCCTGCTGCAGGGGGGCAGAATAGGGCAGGAGCAGCCTGTGCTCAATTTGCTCCCGATGGGGGCACAAGTGTAGATGTGCACTGGGGGGTACTTTAATGAGCCTGAATTTTCTTCACAAAAAATTCAGGTTAATTAATTTTACGTGTAGACATGCCTACCGGGTACTTCTGTGTGCTTCAGTTGGATACAATAGGAGTAATGCCTCTAATAATGGCACAGGAAAAATATGTTTGAATGTAAAATACAGTCCTCAAAACTTACTGTTTGGCTTTTTTCCAATTAATGACTGATCTTGTATGTTGTGAATGTTTTCTAGCTAGTTTTTATGTGCTAAGATTTATGAACATGTCAGTAAGAGGGGAAAAAATACAAGGATGCAGGAGAAAATATCCCTAAGCTGCATCTTATAAAAAAAATAACGTTCTGGCTATATAGTCGTCAGCTGAATCACTGAAAAATTAATCTATTTTAATTTATAGGAGTTGCCTATATTGCTCTCCTTGTTTTATTGTAAACCAGTTTCTTTTATAAATCTTGTTGTTACCTTCTTTAGGCTTTCTATAATACTCTGGCTTAATTTTTTTTTTAACTTGCTCTCTCCTCTGTCCTTTTCTGTTATTCAGTGGATTTGTGGTTTTCAGTCATCTTCCCTGCAAGTAAATTCCAACTCTAGCAGCCTCCTTAGACACATTGTTCATCCAGAGCCCAGTTGTTCAGGTTAACAGGTTCTTTTGTTCTGCATCTTCCTCCAGATGGAGTGAATGATACCATCAAGACCTTGTCTAACCATGGCTGACTTGCTATACCAAATAAGAGTTTTAGTTGTACTGTAATTTCATAAAATGAATTGGCACTCATAAATTGCACAAGGAAATATTATCCAAATCATCACAGATGCCAAACTGCCTTTATGCTTCCCTCTCTACCATTGAGTGGCTGCTTGGTGGCTTCAGTATATTTACCAGAGGATGACCATCCCTATCACAATAAGTACAATTGGTAGTGTTGCCTGCAATCCTATTGGCACTCATAGAATAGGACTCCAGGATTAAGCAGGCCATGAACTTCCTCTTTAGCTCAAGTGATCAGAGTTGAGGCACCCTGTCAGATAAAGCCTGGGCTGTGCTGCTCTGCTGTCTGTGCGGTGTCTGGTCTGACCTTGTACATCCATGTAGAGAAGCAACTTTCCCTTCTGCTGCTTATGCTGTTCCTGCTGTTTGGCTAAAGAGACATTTTGACAGCCTTGGAGCCCTGAGATCTGGCACTAATTTAACACCAGATAAGGACTTAGGACCCAGACATGAGACATTCCACTTCCATCTGAATTCAGGAGCCTATTATCACTTGATGACCCTTGACTGAACAGGGTAGTTGTTAATGCTGCCAGCTCCTTTTCATTAATGCTTTTGTTCTTCCTTCTTGCATTTTCTGATAGGTGTTAATACGGTTGGAGGGGCTGCACTGAAGGTGGCATGCGTGTCAGCTGCCGTGTCTGATGAATCTGTTGCTGGAGACAGCGGGGTATATGAGGCATCTGCACAAAGGTATAATCTAGGTCTCTATGTAGTACATTCCGATGCATATGCTGATACTAAGTCAACATTGTCAGATGGTATTTTATTGTTGTCTGCAGGTCACTGATTAAGGCTTTCCAAGATTTTAGACCATTTCTTCAAAAATTATAAAGAGGATGAATTATGCTACAATGAAAGTTTGATGCTTTGTGAAATGAAAGTTTGTTTTGCATTGTGAAAGCCACTATTTTCCTCCATGCCAATTGTCATATTCAAGTTGAAACCTTGTGGAAATTATCAGCTGAATTAAGTTAAACAGTTTCTGGGAATGAGGCTGTTGAAAAATGTTGTTCTCATAGGATCATAAAAAGTAAGGCAGAAAGGGACCTCGCAAGATCATCTAGTCTAGACCCCTGTTTATGGCAGGATCATCCCTGACTAAGCTGTTTCAGCCAAGTGTCTGTCCAGCCTGCTCTTGAAAATTTCCAGGGATGAAGGTTCCATCGCTTCTCTAGGTGCCTGTTCCAATGTTTGACCACCCTCGTAGTCAGAAAGTTCCTCCTAACCTCCAACCTATATTTCCTCTGCTGAAGCTTGAGGCCATTACACTTACTCCTATTCCCCGTGGCCACAGAGAAAAGCCCATCTCCATTCTCTCTGTAATAGTCCTTCAGGTATTTGAAGACTACTATCATACCCTCCCCTGAGTCTTCTTGCCAGGCTAAATAGCCTTGTTCTTTTAGCCTTTCCTCAGAAATCATGCTTCCCAGGCTGCTAATCATTTTTGTCATTCTGTGCTGGACTTTCCAATCTGTCCACACCCTACTTGCAGTGTGGGGCCCAGAACTGGACACAGTACTTCAGGTGCTGAACAAAAGTGAATAGAGTTTTGGCTTTGTTAAAAAAATATTGTTAATCTCAGAACAGGAATTATAAATCTGGCAGAAGAGTGGCCTTCATGTCAAGGGTTTGTCTTTTGTTGTCATGTAATTTTGGGTGAAAATACACCCAAATTTAGTCAAGTTTTTAATACTTTGAAAAATCAACGTTTGCCTATGCTCAGTAGAGACTTTCAGAGTTTTATGCTGAGTATGGAAATTTAGATATGTTCCAGCCTGTAAATGAACAGGGTTTCCATGCAGTCACTATTCTGGGCACCTTATCTGATAGCAGGTAGCATGTCTCCTGTGCTTTCAGTGACCCTTCTGCTGGACTTGAGAAAAACAAAGTGCCTGATTGAAATGCAGAAGTGGCAAGCAGAACTTTTAAGGGAATTTGATTACAGCAAGGTTGGGACTGAAGCCTGGCAAGAGAAGAAAAGCAACTGGAACAGTCTGGGGAGAGTGAGACTAATACTAGCATAAGAAGCGAAGGAGCACAGACTGGAACTGGGTAAGGGAGGAGACCTGGTTGAAGAGGCTGGGGAAGAAAATGGTCTGGGACAAAGCCAGCTTAGATGGGCAGGGCATGAAGCACTTCAGGAAACGGGAAGAAGAACCATACACGAATGTCCCTTCAAATACTGGCGTGGAACAATGCAACCTTACGTCTTGCCATTCCTTTTTTGTCAGCAAATACCTGAAACCCTCTAGCAAAGTCCCTGTATCCTCTTGCCATTCTGCAGTAGTGGTCCCACAGAGTATGACACCCCACCACTCATAACCGTTTATTCCATCTGTTCAAATAGCAAAGATCTGTTTGGCGGATAAGAAGATTATAGTCCTGCTCATGGACCACAGGGTGCTACATGATAGTCTTTCAGTTTTTCCATTCAAGCCTAAGAATTCACACACAGAAACTATCTTAATGTTTTAACTTAAAAACGTTAAGTACTCAAAATGCAGGGGATGCTGATTGGCAGAGAGGGACAGGGACACACAAAAGTCAGCTCTTTCAGCTAGTCAGCAGTGGAGGAGAGGGGGTAGTTGCCGTCTTGGCTGCTGTCTTTCATGCTGGCAGCTCGCTCCACTCCGGTGGGGTGCAAGCCTGGGCTACTGGCTCCCACTGGGGAGCCAGCATTTTATTTTTACTAATTTTTTTCCATGCAAAATCATAGGAAATGCCAGTTTTCACGGTGATCACAGAAATTGCCTTTTTCCATGGTTTCCGTGAAGATCATCAATTGTGTAGATGACTATGCATATATAGTATTGACTTCCACGAAAAGCTACTTTTTTCTTCACAGAGCTATGTGCTACTCATTTAATGAACAGCTATGCATAATTTAGTTTTTTTTCTCACTGTTCATTGTATGGTTCTTTTCTTCATTTCCTACATACTAAACTAGTAGGAACAATTATGACTAAATCTAAATTTTGCAGAAAAGCTGTTTTATCAAATCTGATACAATTGCAACAAAGTTTTTTGTGAGGAAGGTATTTTGGCTCCAGGCTTCATTCCAGTCCAGCACAAAAGCAAACTCTAAAATCTCTGAATTGCTGCAAAACAAACAGTATTATGCTCTAAACCGCACATTTGCAAATACTAGTTTTGGTTGTCCAGTTTGGGATGTCCTATATCTGTATTTTTGGACAGTACTTACATCATTAAGAGCTACATAATGCTGAAGTTCAGTTCCTACTATCTTTAGTAGGTATAGATATTCAGCATTTCTGTGAATCAGACCAGAGGGTCTAAAGTCAGGTAGCCAAAAGATAAGAATTACCCAGTAGGTAGCCACCTTTGAAAAAAATTGATATTAAGTTAATTACCTACCCAAACAGAGGAGCTTGACCAGGAATTCTTGGGTCAGCTCACCGAGGTAGCAAAAGCTAAGGATGTGGTAGTCATGGGGGACCTGAACTTCCCAGACATCTGCTGGGAAGAGCAGTCGGCCAGGTCCGAGCGCTCACGTAGGTTCTTGGAGAGAGTCCAGGACCTTCATCTAACCCAGGAGGTGCACAGCCCCACCAGGGGGGATGCCTTGTTGGACTTGGTGTTGGCCACGGGCGACGACCTGGTGAGGGGGCTGCGGGTGCTTGACCCC
>NW_017729000.1:35320612-35321570 GCF_001723915.1 Gavialis gangeticus
CTGGGGGTTTTTAAGAGGAGGTTGGATGACCACCTTATTGGGGTCATTTGACCCCAGTGCTCTTCCTGCCATGGCAGGGGGTCGGACTAGATGATCTGCTCAGGTCCCTTCCGACCCTAGAAACTATGAAACTATGAAACCTACCATCGCAGAAGAATTCCACTGGCACAGGCAGTCCAGTTCAGGGCATTATGCAATTGCCTCAACTATAAGACTGATACTGTCATTCTGCAATCCCCTATTTTATTCACTCTATCTTCCAACTTCTGAAACACGAGAGAGGGTCCTACAGACAACAACCTCACTATACAACCCTGATTTATTTTGAGAACGGCTCCATCCTTTGCACTGAATGAGGTAGCAAGCTGGCAGAAAATAATTGTTTACATGATCATGTAATGAAAGCTGTGTCCTTATATATACACAGAGGTTAATTTAATTCTAATAGTTTCTGTCATTTGAGTTCTTCACTTGGAAGCTTAATATTTTTTTAACCTGGTTTTTGTGCGTCTAGGGTAGATTAGAAAGGGAGATGCAGCTGAGCCATTATTCCAAATGCAGAGAATTTCAGTAGTGCTAAGTAATTTGCACCCTTTAGAATATTTGTTGATTTCAGCACTGAGTTCATTAACGCACAACATGTGTAGTGCTGGATTTCATAGCAAATGTGTACTTAAGCTTTGGGCATGTTGCAACACCACTGCTATAATCCTGCTGACTATGTTAGCAATACATTAAAAATGTCAAAAAGAAGGTCAACAGACTTCATTTTCCAACTTAGTTTTGTGCACATTTGAAAATTTTAGAGGTGAGGAAAAGACCAAATGAGCTGTTTTAGAAAGGATTAGCTAAACACTGCAGTGTAGTAACTCAGACCTTTCAGTTAAACTATTAGAAAAAAATTGGCTATATACAATCCTGATTTTTTTTTTTTTTTTTTTTTTTTTTGGATTTTTTT
>NW_017729000.1:35321581-35323978 GCF_001723915.1 Gavialis gangeticus
TTTTTTTTTTTTTTTTTTTTTTTTATTGGACTGTTTTTCCTGCCTTGCATTAGAGACACCAGTATAGCATTTATTATCTAACTTTCTGTTGCTTTTGAGAAATTAGCTGTATTAACCATCTAAAGTGCTCCAATACATACCCCCTTTTGAAAAAGTCTCTCACACGCAGCCATTCCCCATTAGCTGGCCCCAACAAGTGCTATAGAGCTCCCCAGTTGGCATGGAGGAATTTGTGAGGTAGCTTTTACTCCCTGATTTATGGTTCCCTGTCTATTGCATGTCTGTTGGCAGTGCCAGGGTGGGGGCATGTGACTTGCTTGCTAGTATGTAGCTGTGGTACATTCACTGGAAGGTGTTTATTGTGCTTTACTTTTCTTAGCAGGATTTTTTAAAGTTAAAAAATGCTAACCGCTTTTAACAAACCAATATGCCCATTCCCCTCCAAATTTTGTGTGGTGGGGAGAAAAACATGTGGCACCAGAATTGCCTACATCTTCCTGAAGCTCCAGCAGGCCCTTAATTGTCCTTGATTCCTTTCAGGGCATGTGTTTCAGAAACGATGGTGTTTGACAGTGATGATATGGAAGCAGCTGGGACTGCCAAAGTGCAAATTGCTATGAAGTAAGCTGGGTGGCTATCCTTGAGGGTCTTTTCTCCCTCTCCCTCTCCCTCTTGTACCTGCTTTCATATTTCCTTGATTAATCTCTGTGCAGCCTTATGAACTGGACACTTAGGGTCTGATTCTCCTCTCATTAATGCAGTAGAAATAGTGCTGCATGCTGGTGTAAATCATCAGTGAGAGAATTGAGACCCTTTGTCTTCTGGTTTTATTCCTGGATTAGAAATGAATAAGGATTTGATCTCTCAAACAGCTTACTTCCCTTTTGGGCCAACTAACAGTATAACTAATAACACAAAGTGGGCAAAGCTGGCCACCCCATCTGAATGTCAACAGTAGCAATAAATGTTGTCAAGCACGGTGGGCATAGCGGAGGGTTGATTTAAGTGCCTTGTGAGCTCCTCAGAAACAGCTATGAAGAAAATAGCTAGCATAAGACTATTTGATTTTGTTTAGCTACTGATATCCAGAACTGTAAGTTCAGCTTCAGAATGTCTCATTCACTGATAAAGTGTTATTTATGTCTTCTGATGCTGTTTTTACCTTAAAAAATTAGTTCTATATTAAGGTCTCTGTAAAATCCTGATAGGAATATTATTGCTAAATTCCAGTACGACATGGTAAAACCAATTCAACATTATGGTTTAAATCTGTTATCTACCTCATCTGAATGTTTTGGTCCCTTTATATGTGCACTAGTTGCAAAAATGTTATGCGCTACTAAAATACAATTGACTAAATTATATGTAACAAGCTATTAGAAACAATAATTTTCACACTCCCATGGGTAGTCGTCTCATGTCACATTTTAATATCTGAGTGCAGCAATTGTTTAAGCTTGAAAATCTGAATGTGTCTGAAAAGCACAACAGTTATTTCATTGTGTTAAAGGCAGTCTTATCATTACAAATGTGATTATTCATATTTTTACAATTAATTTAGGTATGATGACAAAAATAAACAATTTGCAATATTAGTCATCCAGCTGAGTAATGTTCCTGCTCTGCTGTTGCATCAAGATCAGAAAGTGTAAGTAGATGAAATAAACGTTCTAGAAATATTTGTAATATAGACATCAGTGGGATCACACACACTGTGTTTATTTTTCTAGTTCATGTAATGCTTTAGTCCTCTAAGCACTTCCCAATTTTATCTTATATTTACTATCACTTATGGGCTCCTCCACCCATATATCAAAATTAAAAATTCACTTTTACTTATGATGATGTTTGTTAATCATCCTTAACTGTATATATTTACTAGAAAAAGCTTTTAGGGAATTAACAACTAACAGTGCCACTGAGTAAAGGTTACATTTGTTTTACAATATAAGTCATGCCTGAACACACTTACAGATGAACTAATGTGGGAAAAATTTGACCGTGGAAATTTGTCAAACTTGAGCACGAGTAGAACCAGATAAAGGCTTTGCTAATGGCTAATTTAGTCTCTATAAGTTAGAGCTAAAAGGATCCACAGCACCTTACGGACTTATTTCCATCTGTGTAAGGTGATGTTACTAGTATGTCACACTCACTGCACGTGTATAAATTATTATTATAAGAATCTTGATCTCACACTTACCAAGATACATGTATCACAAGAACTGAAGTGGGGTGAAAACCAGGAATACAGTTGCCACCTTCACGCTTCGGTGATTTCTGAACTCCCTGGTGTAACTCAAAGCATCCTCAGGACAAGTCTAACCCATAAAGTCCTTCCGAATGCAGAACATTTTAGCAATTCCAGTAAAGGAGGAATGGATTGGACAGGAAATA
>NW_017729000.1:35323989-35343514 GCF_001723915.1 Gavialis gangeticus
GTAAGTTCAGCTTCAGAATGTCTCATTCACTGATAAAGTGTTATTTATGTCTTCTGATGCTGTTTTTACCTTAAAAAATTAGTTCTATATTAAGGTCTCTGTAAAATCCTGATAGGAATATTATTGCTAAATTCCAGTACGACATGGTAAAACCAATTCAACATTATGGTTTAAATCTGTTATCTACCTCATCTGAATGTTTTGGTCCCTTTATATGTGCACTAGTTGCAAAAATGTTATGCGCTACTAAAATACAATTGACTAAATTATATGTAACAAGCTATTAGAAACAATAATTTTCACACTCCCATGGGTAGTCGTCTCATGTCACATTTTAATATCTGAGTGCAGCAATTGTTTAAGCTTGAAAATCTGAATGTGTCTGAAAAGCACAACAGTTATTTCATTGTGTTAAAGGCAGTCTTATCATTACAAATGTGATTATTCATATTTTTACAATTAATTTAGGTATGATGACAAAAATAAACAATTTGCAATATTAGTCATCCAGCTGAGTAATGTTCCTGCTCTGCTGTTGCATCAAGATCAGAAAGTGTAAGTAGATGAAATAAACGTTCTAGAAATATTTGTAATATAGACATCAGTGGGATCACACACACTGTGTTTATTTTTCTAGTTCATGTAATGCTTTAGTCCTCTAAGCACTTCCCAATTTTATCTTATATTTACTATCACTTATGGGCTCCTCCACCCATATATCAAAATTAAAAATTCACTTTTACTTATGATGATGTTTGTTAATCATCCTTAACTGTATATATTTACTAGAAAAAGCTTTTAGGGAATTAACAACTAACAGTGCCACTGAGTAAAGGTTACATTTGTTTTACAATATAAGTCATGCCTGAACACACTTACAGATGAACTAATGTGGGAAAAATTTGACCGTGGAAATTTGTCAAACTTGAGCACGAGTAGAACCAGATAAAGGCTTTGCTAATGGCTAATTTAGTCTCTATAAGTTAGAGCTAAAAGGATCCACAGCACCTTACGGACTTATTTCCATCTGTGTAAGGTGATGTTACTAGTATGTCACACTCACTGCACGTGTATAAATTATTATTATAAGAATCTTGATCTCACACTTACCAAGATACATGTATCACAAGAACTGAAGTGGGGTGAAAACCAGGAATACAGTTGCCACCTTCACGCTTCGGTGATTTCTGAACTCCCTGGTGTAACTCAAAGCATCCTCAGGACAAGTCTAACCCATAAAGTCCTTCCGAATGCAGAACATTTTAGCAATTCCAGTAAAGGAGGAATGGATTGGACAGGAAATAGAAATGGTAAACTAATACATAGATAAGTGAACAAATTACAGTGAGTGGGGGGGATGCGCTGTTCTCACAGTAGATTGTTTAAAGATAAGCTCATAATAGATACTTTACAGAAGGATTATAGCAGCACTAATTAAAGTATTTTTCAATAGGACTATTCGTGTGGCTGTTCTTCCTTGCTCTGAAAGCACGAGCTGTTTGTTTCGCACAAGACCCATGGACGTTTCCGACAATGTTATATACAGTGAAATATTTTGGGTTTCAATCTCTTACGCTGCTTTACGTCAGAAGACTTTAAGAGTTGATGTTTGCACTGTAAATAAGTCCCACCTCGAGGAGTGCCTGGTTAGCATTCATTTCTGTTGAATCTTTTTCCTATTTTCTGTTTTCAATTTAACAGGTATCTAGCGTTTAAGAAATGTAAGATTTGGCTGCTGTTAGGCAATCTTCCTATATTGCCCTCAGCTGCAAGATCCTTTAGATATGACCATTCTCTATGTTGGAAAATCCCAGTTATAGCAAAGGGTATCCAGTAGATAAATATTTACATTACAAAACCATTATGGGGTTTTACCTGACTCTGCCAGACTCAGTTCATAAGGAGAAGACAATTTGAGCGTGATTTTTTAAGGAAATGTTTTGTATAATGTAGTTGCAAACAAACTCCTTTGTTTATAAGATTTTAAAACCAACCTATAGACTTTTGTAATAAAGGGGAATCTCTATTAAATTTCCTAAATTTCATAAAATTACATGAGAAATGACCATTCTTTCAAATTCTGTAGATTAACATAATTTATTAAGAATTATGACTTTTCTTAAATGTTTTTTAGTTTGCGTCTTGCTTCCCTAGTCCAGCATTATGTTAGTAAACAAGCTGGTTACTGCGGAATTACTTCTGGAGTAAATTACTACTTAATGAGCGTGTCTTCATGTGCTGTTCATGTAAAGCATTAAACTCTGGTACCATTCACACCGAAGTTTATTGCTCCCGGGTGCTGCGTTTAGACATGCACCCAGGATTGCAGCACATTGTGCCAGGTCAGAGCAGCCTCAGCTGACAGGGGCCCGAGGGGGTCAACCTATCAGCCTGGGGCTGCTCCGACCCAGTTCAAAGTGCTGTGGAGGGGCTGGCTGGGGCACAAGGGTGTATTAGTGCAGGGCTAGCCAGCAGGCAGCCTCCTCGCTGAAACATCCTCATAACCCAGCTAGCCCAGTCAGCATCCACATGTGCATCTAAATAACACCACCATGAATAGTACTCGTGTTTACAAGTACTTATCCTATGGTGGCATTTATTAGTGTATTGCACCCTAATAGGGTCACATGTGTAGATGCTGAGATGTTACACCAGAGTTAATTCACTTTGCAGTAAACGTCTTGTGGAGGCATATCCAATGTGAGTAACATTTTCAAAACTAAGTCCAGAGTCACTGCAAAGAAACAGAAATGTAAATTCTAGTTGATTTTTTTTTTCCAAGACTCTTTCATGCATCCCTTAACAGATGCTGTTTTCTACATATGCTTTTGGCAGTTCCCAGCCCCCCTATTTGTGGTGTTTATGCATTGCTGCCTTCACCTGAAAGCATACTTTAACTAAAGAAATAACATCTACATTCAAAATAAGGATTTCCCATTTGGCAGCCCCCACATTTCTAATGTACGTGCTTGGGCAACCTCAAATTGGGCTAAATTTAATTGCAGGAAATCTGTTCAATGTAAAATAAAACTAACCCAGTTGGGCAAATAGCATACACTGAGATGCAGATAATATACTTTGCAATAGTTACACTTCCATGTATCTGTCCTGAAACATTAACAAAAAAAAAAAAAAGAAAACTGAATGAGGATTACCAATGGATAGAATAAGAATGGACATAAAAGCGAGTGGAATCTTTAGTTCTGAACTAAAGCAATTCTGCCAGCCCTGGGAGGTTTCCTGAAATGGATTTTTCTTCCATATTTGTTTAATTCTTTCTACATGAAATAATGTGTGCAAGTTACCATGGCTGCAGCATAATTGTTCATTATTCTTGATGCTTATTTATACACAGCAGCTGAAGTGAATCTTTCTATTCTTGTACTGGAAGCTCCTAGCAATATGGTTCAATTAATTTAGTATCATTTAACTATCACCATTCTGATGTCTGAAATGACATAAAAATGTGAATTGTTGGTGATATTTTATTTTCTAGACAAGTGAACCATAACCTCCTGAAATCTTGGTTCTTCTGCTGTTACATGTTCCCGTTGGGATTTTATTGTCACAGTCTCCTCGCTCTGATATTACACATCAGCTCTTTTCTTGCTTCCATATAGGGCGGAGCACAGATTAGTCTTGCTGAGATATGTAGATCGGGAGAGAAGTCAACACGTTGGTACAACCTTCTTAGTTATAAATATCTACAAAAGCAAAGCGTAAAAAATAAACAAGAGGACATCTGTTCTGAAGAATCCTGCGCTGAAAAAACAGTAAGGACAAATGCTGTGAAAGGAAGCTAGAAAAACTGCATTTATAACAATACTAAACTCATTGAAGAGAATGGTAGGCTAGAAATTTAAAAAACCGCTGTGTTTTTGTGCGATATTTTTTAAATGTGAAAGTTATAATACATGGAGTAATAAAACTAAAAGCTGTATGAAGGGTGTAACCTGATGTTTATATATATTTTTTGGTCTATTATGAGTAATGTGAATCAGTTACACTGATGTGGAGTTTAAGAATAGGTTTTAAATGCAACCTTGTCCTCTAACAGGACTCTGTATCAGCTCTGCTGGAACGGACTGCTGTTGAACTGGAAGCGGTAGAGAAGAAGCTAGAAGAAAGCAGAAGCACTTTAACTAGTGGAGAGACTTGGTAGGTGGTGTTTGGCATCTTTTGCTGAGTGTATCATTTAGTGGATTCTGTGGGTCTGAAGGAAGCAGTGCTTCCTTATGTGAAGATGTCAACATTTTTTTAGAGTTGAACTTTGGAATGTGTTGGGTGGCTGAGAGGAGTTCTTGAACTTTGCTTGAAGCTTACTTCTGACATCTGTTTCTACAACAGTAAAATCACCCTGTAGCCACAGGGACCGAAAATATGTTTGGGTAGGGAGAGTGAAAGCTGGCAACATTAAAAAATGGAGGATATGTGGTTTGTAGTGCCTTATTGGCAAATGTGAAAATTCATTTTCCAGTTCAAAGGATTTGCAAGGAAACCCTTTTTATCATTTGTGGTTTACATGCATCTGTATTTCACTGAAATTCAAAGCAGAGCCTGGCCTACTCCAAAAAATCCCTCAAAAAACTGTCTGGCTTGATGAAGAATCTACTGAAGTATATAACTGAGCACAGATTAGCTGAAAGGTTTAAGATTACTGTTTTGTGGTGTATAGTTCCAGCTTTCAAACTCAGAGAACCTGGGGTTTGACCATACTTTGAAATTCAGCCTCCTTTTATGCACCTTCCATTTGGGTAACACTTAGCCATATCCAGCATAAAAGACTCCGTACAAATGTATTCAACCGTAGCAATTGCTTTACTGTAGAAGATGAGAAAAATCCAATTAACTATCTTAGTGCTGTTTCCTGTATTCCTACCCATAACATTTTGTTATTCATGTTTCCTGGAGTATCATGATTTTTGTTATACATGCATACAAATCACAGCACTAAAGGTGCATTTGGTTCCACATACCTGGGACATGAATTAGCATCAAGAATGCTAATAGGATATTGGGTCCATCCCAATAACAGAAGCAGTTTATGTGGCAGGCAAGATGAAGATGTTGCTGAGCAAGAAGAACAAGATGGGAACAGTGAGAATGAAGCAGAAGAGGAAGAATTCTATGCCGTAAAAGCACTCTGGGATGCAGAAGAGAATCCAGAAATCCAGCTGCATTCTGAGTTGACAGCAATAAAGGTAAAGTGCAGAATTATGGTGCCTCCACTGGGCGACTAATAAACACTTGCACACTGTGCTGTTTTGGCTCCACTAACGACACAACAGGTTACAGTTAAATATTTTGTCTTTTCCCGACTTCTTAGGCAAAGATACAGAGTGTGCTGTTTCTTACAGCTACAGTTCTAACATCATAAATGTTTTAGGGGAAATAAAAGTAGGGAAGTTTGGTGGGATGACTTTCCAAACTGTATCATGTGTGAAAAACGTAGTGCTATTTTTGAAACATTTTTGACTATTTAATTTGCATTTTGCTTGCAGTAGGCAAAAAGACTTTTAAGAAACTTAGTTAAAGCAGATTCACCAAGTTAGCCTTGTTCTTTTGCAAAAGCCATTTACTTGTATTGTGACCATGTAGCTTCTGCTATTGCACTGTGACCAAAATAAAGCCCCAAAAACCTCTCTAGTATTTGTTCAAGCAAATCAGGAAATCGGGTCATTGAAGGTGCTTCCTTGTACAGTTACGTGATTTGCTTGGGCAAATACAAGAGGTTGTTGATGCAACAGGCCTATATGTTTGTATGAAATTTGTTTAAAGAGAAAACACCGTGAATTTATTGGTACAAAATGTTCCTGCAAAAAGGTTTTACCTTTTCGCCCGTTTAAGGTTTTGTTTAGGACTTTGCATGTCACTGGCTAAATGAAATTTTAGAATTCTATAGAGAACCACACTATTTTGTTTGGATCTTCATATTTCCTGGCATCATCCTTTTTCCTTTTCTCAAATTTTTTTGGGGGGTCTATATTGATTTCCAATACAAAGTTGACTAGACTAACATTGAATTAAGCAGTTACTTGAAAGTTTTTGATAGTGCCCTATTTCAAATAATAGTTGAACCTCAAGGTTAAATAACGTTCCCTTTAATGAAGCATTGTTTAATCCAAAATGTCTTTTGTCCCCTGGTATTGCAAAGAATTCCTCATTGACTGTTTTAATTGGCTAATGTTGTCAGCCAAAGTAACTAGCATTTTGGATCTTATGATGCAGTTCTGAATGCAGTCGTTGGCTAACCACCACCCGCTTAATCACGGGTTTGTTTGAATGGTGATTTTTGTGCTGAAATTGGTTTGTTTTTTCCTGCCAATTCTGGGTGTTCGGTAAAAATGGATAGGTATATTGAAGGGATAATCTAACGTGCAGCATTTAATCTGTTACACTGGCGTATTGTATACCTGAAAAGTTCGGTGGAATCATTCTGTTTACACCAGTCAACCAAGTTGTTGGGAAATGGTGATACAGTTGTTGAACTCCTCCATAAGTTTTCTCACAAGTGCAATACTAAAATGTATTGCGTAGGCAGAATCAAGTGCCACAGCTTTGTCTGTTCCCTCTGAATCTGAAAGAACAAGTGGGATTTCAGGCTGCAACACAGAAAGGTTGGTAGTCAGTGCCAGGTGGTAGTATGGGTGTGTTGGTGAAGTGGCACTTACATCAAAGTAGTGTTTTTGCTTTTTCTTTCAGGTGGATAAAGAGACTAATACAGAGAGCCCTGCACAGTCTTCTACTGTAGTACGTCCAAAAGATAAAAGAGGAGCTAATCCACCACAAACACAGTTTATTAGAGGTAGTACCATCATCCGCTCAAAAACATTTTCTCCAGGACCACAGAGTCAGTATGTGTGTCGGGTAAGGAAAACACAGCCCCAGGTTTCATAAATGTTGGCCTTCCTAGGATGTCTGTACAGTAGTCGATTTTGTTATGTAATAATAATCTGCACTGAAGGTTCAATCCAGCAGATTGCTGAGCACCTCCATTCCATTCCCCTTCACATGGGAACTGAGGTGGGCTTCTCCCTTAACTGGCATCTTTCATCAGATCACTATAGAGCACTTTACAAGCATTAATTAACTGTGGTATATGATACAGAGGGATCAGTATACCCACCCTTGAAATACAACTACCTTGGCAGCACATGATTGCAACACAATACAGGTCAAGAAGTGGCAAGAGAATGGATGTAACTGAAACCCTAAGATGAATTTAGGTAGGCTTAATTGGAACTTGGCCAGGAGCCTGGCCTTGTAAAGGAAAATATATAAAGGGGTCATATTCTCACTTTGCCATCCCGTGCAAAAGAGTTGGTATGTTAGTAAAATGGCATCCCTTAACTCCATATGAAGATGTTATTGACAGACATTACAGAAACAGCTGATTATTCAACCCCATATAATTAGCCACAGATCTATAACAGTCCCAGTAAGCCAGCTTCCAGAAGGAAATGCCAGCACACTCAGACTAATATGGCCTTCCATTCTTTTGTTCTGGTAGCGAACAGGCAGGATAAATTCCTCATGGACTTCCAGACAACTTCCTCATACAGAACTTCTGTACCTGCCACTGGTTATCCCATGTCTGCATGACCGTAGTCCCACTACTCTGCTTGTAGTCTTGGCCTAGAAATGCCACTCAGCACGGGAGGTTTCCTCCACAATTAGAACCGGTTTACATTCCTTACTTAAGGAAGGACAATGTACTGCTTTCTCTATCCCTCTCCCTATCTTACAAGTTACTAATTCATAGAAGTTAAGGATGGAAAAAATCTGTGTTGCTTTAATTGACACAATATTGTCCACTATTTTTATTTTTCTTGTTTTGTGTAGGGTAGAGGCAAGGATTTGTGGTGATACCTTTTATTGAGCCAAACTGCATGGTCAGGATAGATTTAGATAAGCTTTTCAGTGCAATTTATCCTTTTTTAGGTCAGTGGGATTAAGCTCTGATTGTGCTTAGTTCTAATGGAAGGTATCATCCCTTGCCAACTTTTCCCAAACAGAAATTTGACAAGATTGGGGCGAGGGTGGGCTGGGAACTATAGCAAAATAATTTGTCCCATGATCGTAGTTTTGGGCACTGGAAGGATGTCATTGCAGTGTTACAATGGTTTGGTTATTGTATAACTATGTATCTTTCTACACATTGGCTGTAGTGCATCTAAGCAGTGTCAAACTGCCCATTTGTTTCATAATGATTTTTTTTTTATTTTCAGCTTAATCGTAGTGATAGTGATAGTTCAACACTGTCCAAAAAACCACCCTTTGTGCGAAATGCTATGGAGAGACGGAGCGTCAGAATGAAACGGGTAAAACCTTTGGCTTACTGATTCTTTCCTCAACAGACACTCAAGAAAGCCAATAAATCTTTAACACACTTGTTTGAGTTGCCAGCTGACAATTCAATTTATTAAAGAAGGGCTAGCAAACAGCATGTTGATTGCAAAACACTTAGTTCTGACCTACCACTTTAAAATGTTCCCCTATGGGCCTAAAGACCCTTTTTTAGCCTGTCAAATGATAATGGAAATGTCTGCTCCCATTTTTTTTGTTGCTAGCACTCTCAGAATACCCCTTTGAAAAAAATTCCCCCTCAATATTTAGAAATATTTATTAAATATTTAGATATACAATATTTAAATTTGACATGTACATTGTGCTCATAGGGTAGAAACTGATGTCACTAAACCAGAGCGGATCAGCTGTGGAAGAATGTGTTCCACCACAGCCAACTCACTTTAGTGAGCAAAACACATGTCAACCCTTGTCCTGCACTAGTCTGTTGTCCTCCCTTGCTTCCCTGCAGCTTCTTGTTGGGACCTGTGTGTCCAGGTGAAGGAGTTTGGCACAGGTCTCAACAAGGAGGTACAGGGTAGTGCAGGAACTGGGCAATTCCCAGCATCCCATGCCCCCGCGCAGGGATCAGCTCTGGGTCCTGCACCACCCATGCTTCACACAGAGGTATGGGAATGCCTGGCTCCTAAACTGCCCCATACCTCTATTCCAGGACCCATGCTGACCCATGCCCTGGCATGAAGTGTGGGTGGTACAGAACCCAGCTTGTGTGCCTCACATGGAGGCATCTCTGTAAGTGGGGAAATCCTGGAGTTTTTTTGCTTAAGGAGATGTGCCCCAAGATGTGTCTCTTTAAGCAGAGAAATTCAGTTGGGGGGTTTTGGGGATGTATCTCCATAAGTGGGTAAATATCAGCTTTCCTTGCTTACTGACACATGCTCCTAGGATTCCCTGGGATGCTTCTCTGTAAGGAGGGTAAGCCAAGCAGGTGCTCCACAGGCTAATGGGACCCAGTCCTGCTCAGAAATTCCCAGGATGTGCAGGGTTGGGCCTTTCAAGCTTCTGGAGCTCCTGCCCACAGTAGCTGGAGAGTATGGGCAGGTCCACCTGCGTGTGCTCTCCTTCCACCAAGCAAATGGATGTCTATTGCAATACAGTAGCATAGTATAGTAACACCTATGTTGCAGCTACAAATTTTGAACATCTGTGGCATGACAAAGTGCATGAACATCTTTGTCCAGGATAGGCAACTTCTGTTTCCACCCTTACCTGTGCACAAGGAATTGGTTGGACAAGTTCTAAAAGAAATTTTAAAAAGTGGTTTTCCAGATACTTGGAAAAATCTTTACTAGTGGTTTAACAGAGCTCAATGAAGCTCCACCCACATAATGGTAGATGGAAATACACACCTTACATAATCCTCAGTGCAAACTGTCCTGCTGGTGAGGTCAGGAGAGTCTATTGACCTGAAATGAATGTTTCTTGTTTTTGTGTTTTATTGCTGCCTCCTGTAATATTCTGAAAAGCGCTTAAGTGTTAAGGTAAAACTAGATTCTGAGCCCTACTCTACATTACAGATCTGCTGGGTAGCTCCTTACATTATAGCTGATGTGGTTATGTCAGCAGAACCCTTAGTTTTGGTGTGGACATTGCTGGCAGCTGAGTTGTAGCTGTTTTAGTGTTGATGTAATTCTGGGAACAGAAAAGCTCCCTCTCTAAGCTTCTGAGTATGATACATCTGCAGTGGAGACCTTTACTGTAAGATACGAGTATCCCACATTGTAGAGACAAGCCCTTAGTAAGGTGTGGGAGGAAAGTACTATTTATTTCACCCTGTTGCTATGCTAACTACAGTGCTAAATACAGACAGTCAAAAAGCATGGGGCTCAATCAGTTTGAATCTTTGCAGGTTAGTTTAAGCTGCATAGGTTGAACTGATATGAAGCAAGTGAACAGACATTCACTTTTGATTCTGGAAATGCCCCACATGCCTCCAGTGGCCCAGACCAGAAGCTGAGGTACTGTCAGTGAATTTGAATCTGGAGGGGATCTGGGACAGAAGTTCAATAAACTGATGTAACCTAAATCAGATAAGTCTGATACTACATCCATCTAGGTTTATCTTAAACCAGTTTCAGCCATTTTGGAAGCTGTTTATGTGCACTTGAACCTCTTTTGTATTACAGATTTAAACCAGTTTCTGTTCGGTTTGTGTGTAATTTCTGTCCCTAGAGGCCTCTGGCTTGCCTTTGATGTAACTAATGCTGTGGGAAACTGCTGCATGTGCAAGTTTATTTATAAGATGTTGAGGGACTGTGAAACTGCAGGTGAGCAGATGTTGCAAAGCAGAGCTGCCAAGAGTTTGGCCTTCGTCTCTAGAATACTGCACTCATGAGAGGGAAGGAGTATTAGGACATCTGAAACATATGGGGGCAGTTCTGTCATTCTTCATCACATTCATAAAACTTTTCCATTCCAGCCTTCGGTTAAGTCCTTTGGTGCTGAGCGTCTAATCCGCACTTCACTAGACCTAGAACTAGACCTGCAGGCTTCAAAGACCTGGCATGATCAGTTAGTGCAAGAGATCTCTGTATTGAAAGAGCTGAAGGAACAATTGGAACAAGCTCAAAGTCAAGGTGAAAAAGAGCTGCCACAGTGGGTGAAAGATGATGAAAGATTCCGGATTTTGCTGAAACTGGTAGAGAAGCGGGTAAGTAACTCAGGTTTTCAATGTATTTTACTAAATACATTTTTCCAGTGCACTGGAAACTGGGATGCCATCTTCCCAATGGTCAACTTGTTTGAGAGAGCCTTATATTGAAACTTCCATTTTATTAAGTAGTGGCAAGTAGAATTCTAGCATTACAAATACTAGACCCTTCCCTAACTCATTACTATGGATAGTGAGATAATACCATGTAACTTCCACTATAATCTCTCTCTTGGTACAAGGCAAGGAACCACAGGAGCCACTGGCTCCTGATTCTTGTCACCTAGCTTGCAGCTCCTTTCTTTTTACATGCTTTCCCAGAATTCTGCACATGAAGATTTAGTTTAACTTTTCAGGAACATGTAATAGTTGAAAAAAACACAGCGACTTTCTAACAAAAAAAGGCCTTTAAAGGTAGCTAGCATAAAAAGAATACAGATCTGTGAACCAATGTACATCATCTTGTGGACAAACTAGTAAATACATATATGTATTTTTCTGCTTCAGTTTCCTTCCTCCTCTTAAACATTCTTTGGGCTTAGGTCAGAGTTCTCTAAGGAATCCAGTTTCCCCACTCCTGCATATGACTTCATGATCATTGAGTCTCTCTCCTCTGCTGCCTGTTCTCTTTATCTGCTGGTTCTGCAGTTATAACCTTCTTTATTATGAAGGCATTCCCCCATGTTTCTTTCCCCCGCACCCACATTTTCTGTGTCCCTGACCATATTTCCCCCAAGTCTGTCAGGTTCTCTAGGTTTCTCTGGCATCGCATACAATTTTTCTGTTTCTGAGGCAATTTCATTTCTTCCAAGCTACCCTTTCCAGACCAGCTTGACTGGACTGGTTTCCTAGGTTTCAGTCATCCAGTTGGGCTCTTTGGGAATCGAGGTTTAAAGGCTACCTGCCACCCCTGACCTGGGAGATCCATGGTACCCATTTAACAATGTATGGCAGAGTCCACAAACATTGCAGGACTCGATGCAATTTCATAAGAGCGTCTAGAATTCCTAATTGGTACAGAACACATTTTGGAAATTTGTCATATGAATTTTGCTGCCAGCATACACTGGGGATAATAGCAAAGTAGAGAAGCTTAAGGCTTTATGTAAAACTTTATAGTAGGTGTTCAGTTGGAATGGAAGTCTTGTGTGTCCTACCTGATCAACAGGAAATGATTTAGGAACAATAATCATGCAACTTAATGCTGGCACACAGGGATGGTACTGAAGGCCAGCCTGGGGTAGAATGTTTTTCTTCCATCTTATTAAACCTGCATGATTTCTGTGTGACAGTTCTAAAAGTACCTACTGTCAAGGGGTGGCTTACAAGGCAGTGATGAAAAGGGTGTTGATAGAAACGGGAAATAGTGTTTTAGTACAAAACAATTCTGTTTCTCTATGAAGAGTCTTTCTGCTTGAAATGCATTAACATCTCGCTATAGAGTCTTAACAACAGTGGAATAAACAGACTTCCAACAGACTCTCCAGACCAGCTTTTGAAGCACTGTTTTGGTCCAGCTTCTGTGGTTCATAACTCTATTCTTGATATTGTCAGAACCTCTTTCTATTTTCCTCCTTCAACTTGCAAATAACCTCTTGATGTGATGAGCTCGTCAGTGTAAGGTAGAATTGATTGGTATCTTTTATGTTGCACATAAGATTGTACTCTCTTTATGACTCAATTAGGCACAGAAAACAGAACATAAGTGTGAGCTGAAAGCTGATAAAATGATGAGAGCAGCAGCCAAGGATGTACACAGGTTACGAGGACAAAGTCGGAAGGAGCCCCTGGAAGTCCAGTCATTCAGGTAGGACCATCTTTAAAGGACAAAACACTGCTGCCAAAAAATCCCTACCATTTTGTTCTAGGCAGTTTCACTTAGCACCAACTGAACAACACTTTGCAACAAACAGTTTGAGTTGCAGGGTTGTTTGTTTTTTTTTTTAAATATCCTAGGATAAAATCCTGGATTTACCAAAATCCAGCCCCAAAGCTTGTATTGATTTTGGTGGCAGTAGGATTGGACTTGTGTGCTGTCCTTTTCAGGCAGTAGCACAATACCACTTAGTTTTTGAGATACCTTTGTTCCAAGGCATTCATTTTCTGCTGCCTTACTATAATATAAACTTATAAAACCAAAATAATATGATAGGGTGCTTGTACACGCGATGGGGGTTTAATTCAGTTTAGTTCTCCCTAACTTGAAATGGTGGGTTTTTAAAAAGTGTTTTAAAAACCCACCATTTCAATTTAGGGAGAACTAAACCAAACTAAATCCCCATGGCATGTACACAAGGGTAGGGGCCTGATTTAAGGATCAGGCCCCTACCTGTCTCTCCCACAGCTGAGTGGGAGGCAGGGGGTGAGCTGCCGGTGGGCTGTGAGCGGTCCCTGAGCTGCAGGGGGGCCGGTGCTCCCCTCCATGGTGGTGCCTCCCAAGCGGCACTTGCCTGCTGGCATCCAGTCCAGGGAACACCCCAGTCGTGCAGGGAAGCACTGGGCCACCACACAGCTCAGGCAGGCAGGCTCCAGAAGGAAAAAAAAATTGACATCAGCAATCACTTTTTTTGGCTGATGTTGCCAATATATTTTGTATGAATGTGCGCAGCTGCAGCATGCACACGGCCAGTGCAACCCAGCAGCTTGGAGAGTAGCATATGACTGGTAAGTCTATGTGGAGGAAGGAGCCTGGGGGACAGATTGAGGCCCCTGGAGTGAGGGAGGGAGTGGGGCTGGGGCAGGCGCTGCCCAGCTGGAGTAGGGCAGGGTGCAGGGTAGAGCTGTGGCTTGTCCAGGGAGTGCAGCTCCTGCCACTGTGCACCGTGCGGGAGGCATGGGGATCACATGCTCCTGGATCTGTGTGCAGTGTGAGGGCGGGCTGTTGCTGTGGACTGGAGCTGGAGGCTGCGCCAGGCTCTTCCTGGCAGCTGTGCTTGGGCCAGGTGAACAATGGTGATGCTGAGAGGGGGAGCTATGGCAAATTCTGTGGTGGCTATAGCACCCCCACCATATACCCCACCCTGAGCATAGACCCAGGCCAGCCCCCCTCCCACCCCTGCCGGGAAGAGCCCAGCACAGCCTCTGGCTCCAACACACAGTAGCAGCCTGCCCTCACCCCGTACAGATCTGGGGGGCATGTGCCCCCCATGTCTCCCCCAGGGTGCATGCAGTGGCAGGAACCGTCCTTCCCTGCCCCCCTTCCTCCCATGAGCCACTTGCAACTCCATCCCATGCCCCACTCCCTCCTTCACCATGGGGGCCTCAATCTGACCCCCTACACCCCTTCCTTCCCTCACCCCCCGACTTACTAGCAGGATGCTGTTTTCTAGGCTGCTGGCTGCATATCAGCAATTGGATCAGTATTGGCCAATATGGTTGGTTAATAATCGGCCATTGATATTGAGCCAAAAAATCTTTATCAGTGCACCCCTAATATTTCCTAGTATAATTTTTGTGATGTACAGTTTGTTGGGGTGTACTGTTATTACCTTTTGCTTCATTCACTTATAATTCCTGTCTCTGAAATGTAGAGGAAGAGAAATGTTTTGTATGTGGTGAACCATGAAGCTTTTCTTTTGATATATTAAGTGTCTTGCCAATATTTCTTCATATTCAAATATTAGAACCCCTGGTGGATTCTTCATTGTATTAACTACTGATGATGGTCTTCTTTTTTAGAGCGAAAATGGCATTTTTCACCCGACCTAGGATAAATATTCCAACTCTCTCTGCGGATGATGTTTAATCACCATAAAGTATTTGTTTCCTCTGACCATTCTACAAATGCAGTTTGACTTTGCTGAAGTTATTTATGTGGTATTATGAAGGTACCCAGTCATTTGTACATTAGAGCATTCATCAGTTTAACATCTAGAGATTTTTAATATTGTTCTATCATTACAAAAACCAGCATTAAAGTGACAAGATTGTATAGTTTGTATATTTAGGAATGTATTTTTGGGAAATAGAATTTTAAATAGGAACAAATGCAGCCTAAAGGGCTGTTTATTCTTAAATAATGCTCTGTTTAGACTTTTTGTACAGATCTTTTAGAGGTTTTACTGCAATAAAATAAAACTGAAGGAACCTCAGTCCTCTGGTCTATGGATATAACGTATCAAACTTCTCAGCTAAATATTTTGTACTATGTAGAGAATACAGGGAACCTTTTTTTTTTTTTATTCTAAAGTGCTGTGAAAGAATACTCTGTGAGCTGTGAAGCATTTGCATTATCCTGCTAGGTCATAAAAATGGGTGTGGAGTTCAGAATACTTGCACTTTTTAATATTTTTACTTCAGCTCATGTTTGTAACGGATCTGTTAACATAAGTTTCAAAAGCCTATTGAAACCACTGCTGTGGGATGAGGGCTGCAGGGGAACATAAGTCAATTTTAGGTTTTCTTTTTTCTTTCCTTACCCCCTCCCCCAATAAAGAGATCTTTCTGGATGAACCTCCTTCTCACTTTATTTTTTTTGTTTAACAGTTGATTCACTGAGGAGCAGCTGTCTCATCCCTTTTCTAATCTACTAGCTTGAAATGGTGGTTCTTCCTTTTTTTTAAATTGTTTTCATCCTGGGTGCCTTTTAGCAAGTGAGTCATTGGAACGTAAGCTCCAAAGCCACTTGGGTGCTTTCAAAGATCTTCCACCTACCTATAAAGAAAGTTGCCTAAGGAATATTTTAAAAATATTTTTCTACAATGTAATAAACAAAGTGGGGAGGGGACACAGAAAGCAAATACTTGCAAAAGCACCAATATTCCAGCATATAACCATCCTGTTAGCAAATCTCAAATTATGTTGTATGGTAAACTGCTTCTCAGCTTGTCATTGATTCATTTGTGCAAGCAGTTTTCTTTTTAATCCACTTCTGATGTTCAGATGTAGGCATTTGGTTTATATCTAACAAATTAATCCATTTTAAGACTAAATGAAGCATCTCCATAAAAATTTGGATTTAGTGTATCAAACATTATTCTATTTTTCATAGTATTAATATACTGTTTTTTTTCTCCGTAAGTTTATGGATTTTTAAAAAGACTTTATATCCTCTTGTATTGTTAACTCACTCTGGACTTTTAAATGACTGGGTGAACAGATACTCGAAAGAGCAGAGCATTGCCAGTTTTGTGTAGTGTCTATCCTATGATATAGTGATATGAGTAAGCTTAGATTTGCCCAGTTTATACAGTCTCGAGAATCATGCAACAAATGTGTCCAAAAGGAAACACAACTTCCACTCCAACCTGAACTGCACATCACAGCTACAAAAACCAGTGTTGTGCTACAGGGAGAGAACACCACAAAGGCTTTTGCCAGAACAGTTAGTTTAATATTAATTTTTGTTACACTGTTGTTTTCAGTGTACAAAAATTAGCCTGACTTTTGTCCTGATTCAGGGTGGTGGGAAGATTTTAGATCTCTAGCTTTTTCAGGATTGGACACCTTTCCACCGAGCTCCAGTTCCAAGTAAATAACTTTAACTAGGACTGCACGGATATTGGCTATATCTATATAGTCCTATAACAACATGCAACCTAGGGCTGAATTCTGACAGAAGGTTCTACGAATAATCCACTTGCTTGACAGAGAGTATGTATGGACAAAACTCATGGAGCTTGATCAGTCCCCATTACATTCAGTACAGTTTTCCAATTTATTTTAGTGGGAGTAGAATAAGGCCTTCATTGAGGACAATAGAATGCATTTCACCTAATCAAACAAGCTACATGTGCTTGGTGAAAGATTTTATATGAAGTGTTCATGTCCACTTGGTAGAATAAACAAGGAGACTGGATGTTGCTGCTAAACTCAAAAACTCTTAAAGTTTTCAATGCTTGTATTAACTATGAAAAGCATCTACTCTATTGCTGTACTCTACACAAGTGAATTAAAATGAAGGATAGAAGTTATTTTGTCCAGAAATACTCTAGTTACTACCGAAGTAATCACAGTACTAGCTACTTTGATGTAAAGCACTTGGTAAGTTTAACCTTCTGACAATATTCATATGAATAAGCTTTATTGTGCTGCTCTTTTACTACTATACTTTCTCACAAACTCCTCTTGTAAACTGCCTTTAGAGCAGTAAAGTGATTCCAACATGATATAAATGGGGGAGGGGGAGGGAAAGGGAATCCAACAAAGACCAGACTAAATCAAATTATTAACTGTATGTGAACACACTTCCCCAAAGATTTCAGAACTCAGGATTTTAATACTCTCCCTGTGAAACACTGGATGGAGTTTGCACATCCTACACAATGGAATGGGTGAGGAAAAGCATAGCATGTGCATCTGCTCAGTGGGGACAGGGCCAGAACAGTGGCTTGAGCATAGTTGTCTTTCACTTTCACTTGTCTTCCCCATTATGTCAGCTGCATTGCAAAGCCTGAAGTGCTGATTTTAACATTGGTCTTACTGGTGAACAGGAACATCCTCACTTTATTTTGACAATCCTCAACAGTCACATCAAGCAAGTCATGAACTAGATTACAGTGACTAGAACTATATACAGGAAGAGAGATTTAGAGCTAGATTAAATGCATTCACCTAGGCACAATTACCAGCAGGCTTAATGAAGCACTTGATTGACATATATTTCATTAGGGTCCCTAGACAGATCAGAAAAGTAAAAGGCTTTCCCACTGCTCAATTATGCAGTGGCACAAAGAGAATGAATTTGATGTTTTACTTCATTTAAGAATTGATTTGTGAGAGATGCACCAAAATCAATGCATAAATTGGAACTCCTAAACTGATTGGAAGTAAAATTTTACTTCCTAATATAATGATTATATCTATACTCACCACTCATTCACATGTAGCAACTGTGAGTGTCATAACTTGGAACTGTTGCTGTAAATAAGGTAATTATACTAGATGAATAGACTTCAAAGGTAAATCAAGCCTGCCTTAAGGCTGTCAGAGTTTGTAATAATTATATAGTAAATAAAAATCACCCTGGGTTTGTTAACTATTTGGATACTGCAGATGTTGTCCTAACTATCATAAGGCTTACTTTTTAAGCATTTGATGAGTGCAGGCTTACAGAAACTTATGCATGTCTGATTTGGTTTTATAAGGTGCATCTCTACCCCGCCTTTCTGCTTAAATTTTACGTGTCATGAGCATCTCTTTTAAGTTGAGTTAAGTTTCCCAGATACAAATAACCATTTGTAAATCGGTAGCATGATAATACAAGTGTTATCTATATTTGAGAAGTAGGCATGCTGGGACAACTTAAATTGTAATTTGTATTGAACGCACACACAAAGCACTGTACTGAATTGCAAATTACCTAGTCTACCTCCATAAAAACACTTGCTGGTGGCTGGATCTTGATTTCTAACCACATCATCCTAATACCAGCAGATACCGGAAGTGACAAACTTAGGGAAACTTTGGCTACTGCCAGACACTCATTTAAAGGCACAATGGGATCAGATTCCCTGATCCCAGCAATCACAGCCCCTGACATGCCACGCTTTTGCTTGGTAGGAGGTACGACTGTGGAATCTGGGCTTGGATTCCAGTTGAGCCCTGTTCCTGATGTGAGAGCCCAGGTTCATGACAGGCAAGCAGCAAGGTGCCAGGTGCCTGCTGCACTTGTGCTTGGGACTGCCAGTGAAGTGATAGGTGTTCCTAGCTGGGGGGGCTACGTGTGGAGCCTTGCAGCGCTTTGGTGTGCACCAGAAGCTGGGATTAGCCATCAGCTCCTCTACCCTATCAGCCTTGGGCGAACACCTTTGGTCTCCCATTGCACTTAAGGTGCAACGGGGGAGACAAGTGCTGTGTAATCATGTTGTGGCTCATTCAGTTTTATTGCAGCAGTGAGGCCATGGACATGGGGCGGGTTACTAGTAAGATGCGACTCCAGGGGCCTTCCAGACGCTGAGCTGCTGCTGCTCTACTTAAAGCCAAGGCTCCCTTGCTGGGGAGCAGCAGCCTACTTCAGGTATCCGGGGAAAGTGAGCGCTTCGGACGGGTCGGCAACGTTTCTGGGCAGTGCCAAAAACACCTACAACTTCGGCTTGTACGATGTTGGCGGCCGGGGCGGACAGCGGGGGAGCCGACGGGCCGATCGATCCTCGTGACAAAACACCGTCGTGCCCCGCTCTGGCGCCGGGCGAGGGCTGCCCACCCTGCCCCAGGGCGAGGCTAAACCGCAGCCGCTGCTCTCGCCCATAGCGCAGCGGAGGGGCCGGTGCGCCCAGTGCAGCCCCCGGGGGCCGGGCCTGCCGAGCTCGACCTGGGCCGGCGCGCCGCGAGAGCCGGATCCACTGCCCAAGCTCCCGCCGCTGCCGGGCAAGCGGGGCCGTCCTCTCCGCTCCGCCGCCCGGAGGCTGCAGCCGCGACCCCGGCCCGAGGAACAACCCCGCGGAGACGCGGGCTCAGCACCCCCGCCTCCACGTGCGGCTTCCTGTAGCGTTCCTTCCTCTTCCGGCTCGTGGCGGCTTCCGCTTCCCGCACCGCCGCGGCCCCGGCGAGGATGGAGGCTCAAGTGGC
>NW_017729000.1:35348514-35356191 GCF_001723915.1 Gavialis gangeticus
GGAGCGGGGCCGGGCTGAGGCACTGGGTTTCCCTGCTGAACCGTTGGGGGAAGCACCCGCGGCCCGGCGCTGTGCTCGAGCCTTGGCCCCAGGGCCGGCACGGCCCGCTGGGGAAGGGCTGGTGCCGGCGCCGAAGCGGGCCCGTGTGGACGGCGCGGTTCAGCCCGGCCGAGGGGACGGCGGCGGCGCGGGGACCGCGCTCCCCAAGGGACCCCGCGCTCCTGCGGGAGGAAGAGCCTGAAAACGTTCATGTGGGACATGCACAAAGTAAAAGGTCTCCCTCCCTCCGCCAGCTCTGTTTGTTGGGTGCCCCCCGGGGTGGGCGGAGTAGTGGAGGTCTTATCCTCTCACGTTGATACGGTGTAACCAGGAGGTGTTTTGGGTGGGCAGAAAAGACAGCTGAAGTCCCGCTGCCCAAGCCCCAGCAAGTGGAACTGGACATTTGCAGGTACTTGGCTGATGACTGAGCCTGGAGACAGAGTGAAGAGCACTTGTCAGCAGCTTACCAACCCATATCCATGCTGGCTCTTTACTAGGATGGTGTTCCTCGAAGTTGACTGTGCGAGCTCTCCTGACAAACATGTGCTGATTTGGTAGTGTCAGAGTGACACTGTAACTATGATGGTTCCAGGAAATGTGTGAGGCAACCATCTTTGTGGGCGATATATTTCTTGGACTAATTGCATAGCTGGGATAGACTTAGACAAGCTTTTAAAGAAGCTTCCAAAAGGTAATCTGAAGAAGAATGCATTGCACTTGAAATCCTGTCTCAGTCCATCCCAGCCATGCAGTTGGTTCAGTGAAAGACGTCACCTACAAAAATCCTTACTTCCGATTTAGTTTTTTCACAGCAAATAGGATCATAGGACAGTAGGGCTGGGAGGAACAGATGCATCCAGCCCTGGATGTATGTGTTATAGCCCCGTGCTCAAGACAGGCTTGTCCCTCCCAGCCAAGTGTCTGTCCAACCTGCTCTTCAATGTTTTCAAGGATGACAGTTCCCCAGCTTCTCTCAGCAGCCTGTTTCAATGCTTGATCACTCTCAGTCAGAAAATTCCTCTTGCTCTCTAACCTAAATTTCCTCCACTGCAGCTTAAGGCCATTGCTCCTAGTCCCGTCTCTCTATGGCCATAGAGAAAAACCCACCTCCATTCCCTCTATACTTGCCCTTCCAGTATTTGAAGACTGTTATCAAATTCCCCCTCGGTCTTGTCTTTTCCAGACTAAGTAGTGCGAGCTCTTTCAGTCTTTCCTCAGAAGTTATGCTTCCCAGGCTCCTCACCATTTTTTCTTGCTGTGTGAGGCCCAAAACTGGACACAGTACTCCAAGTGAGGACTCACCAGTGCCGAGCAAAGCGGAAGAATCACTTCCCTCAATTTGCAAGCGACTCTCCTGCTAATCCAGCCTGCCTTTGGTTTGGGGGCCGGGGTTTGGCACAAGAGCACACTGTTGGCTTATATTCAGTTTATGGTCTACTACAACTCCCAGGTCCTTCTCTGCACTGCTGCAGCCTTGCCAGTCATTCCCCAGTTTGTATTTGTATGTGCAAATACCTTGCGCTTGTCCATGTTGAATCTCATCTAATTGATTGTGGACCATTTCTCTGGTCATTCTGGATCCTGGGTATTTCTTCCATAGTGTCTGCAACCCCACCCAACCTGGAGTCATCCACAGATTTGCCAAGCTTGTGTTCAATCCCATCATCCAAATCATTAATGTAGCTGTTGAACAGTATGGGATATCTCCTCCCAGCTAAACACTCAGCCATTGAACATTGCTCATTGGTATGAGTCTGCTTAACTCACAGTGAGACAAAGCAATTTTTGCAGCTTGGTTGTGGCAGAAAGAACCAGTTTTGTGGCCATTTCCCTGCGGCCCCACCCTGCCACTTATTGGTATAGAGGTATATAGTGTATAATTTAATAGCAAATTCCATGAAAATAAATTATATAATAGATATATAACAAAATTATCAAAATATTAAATTAAAAGCTCCATTTAAATATATCATAAATATAAATGTATGTACAATATGAATTTTAACTATCATAATTTATTATTATATACGTAGCATTCAATAAAAAGTAGAAATACTAATTAATACTCACCTTAATAGAAACAATTAATTTTAGTTGTTAAATGCTAGCATGCAGCGTTTACCAGCAGTTGGAACTGACATTCTCTTTCTCTGCAGTGTGAAGACTTGTCCATACACTGAGAGGACATGATCACACTCAAGTTACTGAATTGGTTGGAACTGTAAGCCAGCATTTTGCCAAATTGTAGAGATTTGGGAACTAATCATAAACAGAATCCCCAAACTCAGTTACAGTCAAAGGAATCTGGCATTCTTTTACAAAGCTTGTGTAAGCAGCACGTTCGTTGTCATGCTCTTTCTGCCATTCTGTGATTCAGGGTATGATTTAATTTGCTGAGGGTCAAAACTCAGAAAAGGCAATCGATTTAGGTAAAAAATGTAAACAGCACCAAAAAAGGTAGGCAGCTGATTGTTTTAATTGAGGTGGTAGTGACTGATTGTATTTGTGGTACTGATTTAACTTTGCAGCTATTGCCTGGAACAGTTCTTGTCTGCACTGCTTTTCAGTTTGATAGTCTGAAATGTGTTATGATGCCGTTTCTTTGACCTTGCTTATCAAATCCATCAGTTTGTTGTGTGCTGGGTGAATCAAAAGCTGATGCCTTCTAAACCGTGTTAGAAGCTCCATGAGCCGTATCACATTTTCAGCCACAAACCTAACTTGATCTTCAGTGTCACCCTGCTTTGAAGATTGCATAGTTTAAGCATGCACTGTGTGTCAGGTGTGACTTTAAGCTCATCACATACAAATTTCTGGTAGTACTTAATATTCTTTGCATGGTAATGAACGGTGTTAAACCATGAATTCTGCCTTGTAAGCACTGGTTCTGGTGGAAGTGACACAGTTGCATTTAGATCCCCCTTTTGATTGGTGATGGACTCCCTGGATCGAAGCTTACAGCCTGGACAATGTTTGAATGCATTTTTAAAAGAGGAAACCAGTCTATCCACGTCAGGAAAATGTGTGCACCAGATATCACTTACTGAAGAAAGAATGGATGTGTTGTAGGTATTGTGAATTACATTGCACATCATTCCGTAGAGCACGTCAGAGAAAGCTTTGCACATATACATGGCATTATCAGACAGAAAGCTGACATTTTGCTAAATTCTAAGCCATAGTTTACAACAGACTTCATTACAGCTTGTGCTACATTTGGAAAATTACAGACGTGAGTTGAACCAGCTCTGTTTGAAAAACAGACAGGTCACGGTCTTTCCAGCTCCCAAATAAAATGTGGCTTACATAGTTATCCTGTGCATCTGTTGCTTCATCTGCCATAACTGAAATTGATTCATATTCTGCCAATGCAGATTTTGTAGACTGAACATGCAATGTAATTACTCCTGGTAGATAATCCTGGCGAAATTTGTTTGCACATGGGAAACTGCCAACATTTGGTAATGCGCTTCTTGAAGTACTCCCTAAATTTCCAGTTATCAGTTTTTTTCTCCAAAAGTAGGCTGGCAGCAGTGAATACTTCCACCAGCTGAAATGTAGCTTCTTTTGTTAAACTGGTTTCCGTGGTTCTTTTAAACGTCAAAGACATTGTGTCTTGTTTTGTGTTCTGACCTTCAGCCTCTGCAGAAGCCTTTTGCTGTATATGCAATTCATGCTTTAAGTGGTGTCCAATGCTGTTTTTCCTTGATACATCCAGAGTCATGTTCAAGATGAACAAAACTATATATTTTTAACAGCCACTTCACTATAGCAGCACCTATATCAGGGAGCTGCTGGTCACGTGTAGACGCCTGCGGATGCTATAGTGCCATAGTGTCATGTATAGACACACCCAGTAACTCAGTCAACGTGATCTGTGGCTACAGTGATTGTCACATTATCTTTATACTGCAGAAAGCATTGGGACATTCTACAACAGTGTATTACATTAATATAATGTTATATGAATAATACACGGGGGGTGAGGATTAGATTGATTTTGTGGGAAATCGCAGCCAATGCAGTATTTCCTGGCAATCATGCCCAATGCTTTCTTCATGGCTTCCGTAATACTGCAAAACAGTGAAGAAGACTCCTACTCATTGAGCGTAATGATCCAACCGGTTATGTATCCATGTTTACAGTACTTTTATGTAGTCTGTATTTCCATAGTTTGTTTAGGATAATGTCATGGGAGACTGTCAAAAACTGTGCTAAAGTCTGTCACGTCTGCTGACTGCCCCCTATCCCATCTACGAAGAGAGGAAATCATTATAAGAGAAAATCGGATTGGTCAGGCATGATTTGCTCTTAGTGAATCCATACTGGCTGTTCCTGGTCACTTTGTCCTCCTCTAGGTTCTTCTGGATAGAGTCCTTAAGGACATGCTCCATGATCTTTCCAGGTATTGAAATTAAGTTGATAGGTCTGTAATTCCTTGGATCCACTTTCTCCCCTTTGTTAAAGATTGGCACTCCGTTTACCCTTTTCCAAACATCTGGGACCTCACCCAACCTGCAGGAGTTCCCAAAAAGGATTACCAATGGCTCTGAAATTCCCTCAGCCAATTCTTTCAGTACCCTAGGGTGTATCCCATATGGCCCTGCTGACTTGACAGCATCGAGTTTCTCTAATCCCTAACCCGTTCTACTTCAAGGCATTGGTGTCCTTCCCTATATTTGCTGCCAGCTGCATTCACTCACCTGGAAGTTCCAGCATGGATTAATTTATGATGACAAATAATTGCAATCAAGTGTCAGAGCATGTGTCTAATTATTTCTGTGTGTCCCTGATTCTACCTCCTCTCATTCTTTCATGGTTGTGCTCTCTTCCAGTGTGGTTGCTTGGAAGGGTGGTGTATCCTGGCAATTCCAGTAATACTTATTTGAAGTTCCCAATGTTTTCTTGTGTCAGTCACTGTCAGCAGTACCCTCACTCTACCCGAGGTCAGAACAAAAGAAGAACTGAACGGCCCTATGGACTTGTGAGAGATGCAAGTGGAATGCGACTGATCTGGGCTACGGCCTGTTTTACTGTTTTGACTGTTGAATACTCAAGTATTGCTGCTGATGCAGGAAGTTTTCAGCTATATTTCTTGCTTTGGAAATAAAGGGGCTTTCTTCTTCAGCTTGTCTTAGTCAGAACTTTCCTTCAAGATTTCTTCCAATTGTCTCATATTCTTTTAGTCACCAACTGAAATGTGTGCCTTTCCAGGTTCTTTAGTGTGTGTATTGGAGCACCAGTGTTCACTAGAACTGGAATCTGATCTCAGTCCCATCCCATTTCTGTTCTTCACCAATTTTTTGCTTTGGGGTAGGACTCAATCTTTTCTTAAATGCCTCTTATTTTCTGTCTTCTCCATTTTGACCTCACCTATTCTTCACTAAGGGTAGCCTTACTCAGATGTGTTTCGTGTCATTTGATGATGTTAGCAGGAGTAAAATATCAGACAATTCCTGTGTAAAGGAGCATCACAACTGGTGGAATGAAGGGGAAGAGGGAGCAGTTGGCTCTATGAAATGGTGGCCTAGTGGTCATACATACTGTTCCAAAAATTTATTTCCTTGCTCACTTGACCAAGTGGGATGCAATTAGAGATATGTCTGTCTATCAGATGAAATGAGGAGCACAATCATGACGAACATTTGAGGGCAGCAGCAGGGAGGGAAGTGGAAGTTTTTGGGCTCCCCCTTCAATCAGGAAAGAAATCTAGATAAGATCAGGATAATCAATGAAATGAAGATGAAGAAAAGGAGAAAGGCACAGGAATCATCAGGGTGTGAGAGAAGGAAAATGAAAAAATGCTAAGCTGTTGAATGTCTCAATATGCTGGTGCTGGTGGTAGGATGTAGACAGACAACAGGCTCGCCACCCTCTTCAAGACCTTGCAGATTTGACTGATTGTATGTGCCACCCTCTTCAAGACTTTGCAGATTTGACTGATTGTATGTGAGGGAAGATATCCTTTTGCCCTAAACAAAGACAGTTCTTACAGTCCATGTTTAGCATTTTACTAGATTCTGTGGAAGAGTGTGGTAGATGCCAACAACTAAGTTCAAGGACAAAGTGCAACTTGCTAAAAAGCTTTAGTTTTTTGTATTTACAGGTGAGGGGAAGCTCTCTAGCGCTCAGCTGACCAAAGAGCCCTTGGAGATGGCAGCATGGCCTCATGCATTCACTGCAGCTTCTCATGAGGTGGTCATCAGGTATGACCCTTTACTGACAAGTTGTGTTTAGTGCAGGGCCATGCATTAAAGGAGGGTGGGGAAAAGGTTGCTTTACCAGGACAGCAGTGAAACAAATGGGACTTCCTTTTCCCATTAGTTCTCTTTCTTTTGAAAAGAAGCAGTTTCACACTCACTCACATAACAGAGTCCAGGCTGGCTGTTTTTTTCTTACGTTGCACAAGGTGGGAGTGGTTTGGTTACCTTTATGCCTCTCACAGTGAGGGAGACCATGCTGCCCTGGCTAAGCCCCAAACAGCACAAGCTTTCTGCTTCTGCTGTGTGTCCTGAGGCTGAGTTGCCCAGGTTCCTGTGGTCCTTATCTTGGGTTTGGAGCTCCCTCAAGAGAGCCTTACAACAAGGTTTTGGATTTGAGCAAGGTGTTAGGAGTTTATCCTTTATGCCAAAGGCTTTTTAGTAGTAATCTCCCTATAGTATATGTGTCAGCTGTTATAAGCAAATACAGAGGCAGCAAAAGTATCTAGGGTAGCGCCTTAGTGTTTCCAAACATATACACTACTTGTTTCCTACTTGAACCTAAGTAATGTAAAGGTGCTTGGCTAGATCAGTGACTTTCAGCCTTTTAAGGCTCAAGGCACATCTTGGAAAATGGCAGCGCTTAGTTGTCACTTGTTTTTTGACAGAATAACAATCTCAGAAAGACTACAACAGGTCAGAATATTTTTGACACTATGGATTCCTATTTGAAATCTCTGGGTTTATCTTGTGAATCATGTTTGCACACCTCACAGTGCTAACAGTTTGTGGCACTCTGCAGCTCCCTTGCAAATACTGCAAGGCATGCTGCAAAACCCTGAGCTGTATCTTTGGGAAGAAAAGGGAAGAAACAGTGATATACTGCTTGGAAGTGACACGCTGGGTCAGCATCTCAGCCTCAGTCAGAAAACTGCAAAATGGAGTTGCATGTCCACAGGGCATTTGTGCTGCAAAACTGCTGCGGTGTTTAGGTAGTAATGGGATGGGAGAAGGGTGTATGTGTAGGGAAAACAGATTTGCTAATTCTCAGTATTTCATGTTTCTTGTCTGAGGGTATTTATACACATACATTTGTTTGCTCTGATGCTCCTGGTGCTGCGTCAGGTGCATTTGTATAAACAGCAAAATGCACATCAGCACTAAGAAAATGGCAGCCATGCACATTGAAACTAAACACCTTTGGTGTGTTTTAGTTCAAAAGCACACCACTGCCACTTTCTCATCGCTGTTGCACATTTTGTCGTTTATACAAATGCATGTGACGCATGCTGTGCTCTTAAAAGTGCCTGGTGCTGTGTTAAATGCATGTGTGCATACACCTTTGACTAGGCTTTCCTGCCTTTGTTTCATTCAGGGAATCAGACATCCACATTGTGTTTCACCAGTTGGTTGCTATGTCCCCCCCCCCCCCCCCCCC
>NW_017729000.1:35356452-35359675 GCF_001723915.1 Gavialis gangeticus
TTTGTTCCCCCCCCCCCCCCGCAATCTAATGAATTCCTGAGAACTGTGGAAATTTGGGTCCCAACAGTGACATCACAATTATCTAGGGGAAACTCCAAGAGAATCTTGAGCATTTTCCTCCCACGAGCCCTTTGCTTAATTATGCAGGATAACCAAGGTATAAATTTCTGTTTTGAAGAAAGCTCCCCAGTAATAGAAACATACCTTAGCAAGTCCCAGCCCCCTTTAAAAAATGAAAGCAGTCTAGCCATTGGTTTGAAGCTTAATTGTATTCCTTTCGAAAGTAATAGTTTCATTTCTGGACTGGGATGGGTTTTTTTCATTTCTGAGAAGCTGTTCAGTAGGGGCTGCTGACGGATCTGTTACAGGGCTGCTGTGAAGCTGTTGGTGACTTTGCTAAAGAAAAGGTAATACAGTGTGAAGGAGGCTTCAGTTGGTGTGTAAATGCTATAATATTAGAATGGTGGACATTGTTGCCTTTCTAAAACCACAGACAGACTTCAGGAGCTTAAGTATGAGTTACTAAAGGTACTTGAACATTTCAGACATTTTCTCTAATTTCCCTTTTCTGGGGAGGGGCACTTAAAAGATTAAATTGCATCTGTCTATATTAATTTTGCAAGATTCTTAATTTTAGGTTCAGTCTAAACTCTTTGAAAATGTGTCTGATTGATACAAAAGTGTAGTCAATCATGGTCAGTAGTACAGAAACTAGAGGAAGTGAAAGAAATTTGATCCACTGGTTAGTTTTTTCCATAGGTCCTGCTACAAAAAAACCCCACTTACTAGATTGTCTTAGAAGTTTTTGCTGCTCAGCTTGAAATGCCAGGAAAACACGTAGCTACAAAAATTTGTAAGGATCATATCGTCCAGTTGACTAACAGGCTGTCATGAGCCTTATTTTAATAAAGTAGAGCCTGTATGTCCCTTCCTTTACAAATATTCCCTTTCTTAGTGACTTCTAACTTATTTTGGATAAAATTATCCAGTAGATGCTTCTGTTTGCTGTGAAGGAAAGGAGAAGTAGAAGGGGGTAGGCAGAGACCCCATTCTGTGTATTCTTCCATGAAAGCCTTGCTGCATAAGATCTTTGGGTGTAGAGCTCATTGGTTTTAAAGGAGCTATGATGAAGTTGGTAGAGGCATCAAATCTCTGCCCCTGCTTCCTTGCAGAATAGAAATATACTCTCCAGCTTCTGTTGGTAGAACTTGTTAATGCTTTCTACCCTCTCTGGATAGAAGGTGTGTGGGGCATATTGGCATCTGCTGCATGAGCAAATGGGAGATTCAAAAACCAAGTGGAGATGAGGCTGTGGCCTCAGTGTTCCTCATAGTACAGCATCCTGTCTTTTGGATGTGGCCACTGATTCTTCCCACTTGCAGTCAAGGAGCAAAATAATTGATGTTTGAGTTTGTATGACCTGATGGGGATCACTGGATCTATCTCCAGGAAAGAAACCAGTGACATTTTATTTATGCTGATTAAATCAGCTGGAGCCTGAGACTACTTTTTGTAAGCTGTGATTAGAGTGTTGCCTTTAAAAAATATAAAGAGCCAGAAAGCTTTCCTGGGGTTTTTTTTCCTTTACCTGTGGCTGTCAGCTTTCAATTGAGAGTGGAAACTGACTCATTACATATGGCCTTGTCCTTGTGGCTTCAGATAAAGAGCCATCCTTTGTAGTACTAGTACAGTAGTCTTGTGAGATATTTTATTGTACAATATATTGGACTTTAAAACGCACAGAATGAAGAGCTTGGTCCTGCAGATACCCATGTTAGAGTCTTGTGAAAGTCCTGGTAATAATGCCTTTGGAACCAATGGGACTACTCGCATCATATAAGTACATCAGGAGCGTGCATCAGGATCTGGGGGAACGCCTGTTCACCAGAGCGCCCCAAGGGATGACAGGGTCCAATGGTCACAAACTCCTCTAAAACCGTTTTAGGCTGGACATAAAGAAAAACTTCTTTACTGTCTGAGCCCCTAAAGCCTGAAATAAACTCCCTCCAGAGGTGGTGCAAGCACCTATTCTGGAGTCCTTTAGGAAGCATTTGAACGCTTATCTTGCTGGGATCCTTTGATGCTAACTGACTTCCTGCTCTTGGGGCAGGGGGCTGGAATCTATAAAATCTATGAAATCATCGGTGTGACTTGTGCATAAATGTTTGCATATGATCAAACTATATAATTGTATTGCCTTTTTGTTAACAATATGCAACACCGTCTGTCAGCAGACACTTGTGTTACTATCAAATGGTTACTGATTATTAATTTTATGACGGCATACTTACATTGTAAATTTTTCTTTTAGGCCATGTGTTAAATAACTAGGCTAAAGATCAAAGTTCTGATGCAGTCTCTACCAACAGTTACCACCAAAGCAAATGCAGCAGCTGGCATTCATTTTTTTTTATTTGGCTTCTTAGGAAAAAGAGATCAAGCTTCTGACTGCAGAGATTGATCGACTGAAGAACTTTGGGTGCTTGGGAGTGTCCCCGAGCTTGGAGGCCTTGCGAGAGGAAAACACAAAGCTTAAGTATCGGCTGAATTTTCTTAGAAAGGTGAGGAATAGAAAACAGTTTGAGTGCTGTGTATGCTTTCCTTAATAAGCAGATGACTTATTTTTAGGGTTCTGCTCTTTCACAACTTGTTGATGATTTGGTATACTTGCTCACTGAGCATAATTTCTCATTAACATTCTTCAAGTAGGGCTGTTCTGTTGGAGAGAGATGCTGCTGACATCCCCTAGTAGGTATGAAAACATTTGTAATAATATGAACAATGTTGCTACTAAAGGAAGTAATTCACTTGGCTAAGTTTTAAAAGGTGGAGCATGTGTACTAAACATCTGAGAATGGAGGGTAAAGAAATGGCAGGTGCAGTAATTTCATCAAAAATTAATAAAAAAGAAAACGGGAATAATGTGTTTCTGATAGGGGTGCATCAATAGAGATTTTTGGGGCCGATACCAATAGCCGATATTTAAGGAGGCATATAGGCTGATACCGATCCCATTTCCAATACAGCTGCCTCCAGACGGTAAGTCCAGTGTGGTGGAAGGGGAGGGAAGAGGCGTGGTGGGGGCAGATCAACCCCCCCCTTGCAGTGGGGGGCGGGGAGTGGAGCTGCAGCTCTTCGGGGGGGAGGGAGGTGGAGGGATGGGGGGCATAGATGGGTGGGTTTGTTGGGGGCTCTTTGTGTGTGTAAGGGGTGTGGGGGTTTG
>NW_017729000.1:35360397-35361117 GCF_001723915.1 Gavialis gangeticus
CTGGGAGGGTATGGGGGGAGCAGTGTGCCTCCTGGATTTGCGTGGGGTAGGGCAGGGAAGGCTGCACAGAGCTCTTCTCAGCGGGGGCTGGGCTCAGAGTGGGCAGCGAGGGCTCTGGGAAAATGCTGCATCCACCCCAAATTTTGCTGCCGCTCTGCTCCCAGCACTGCCAGCCACCCGGCACAGCCCTGGCTCAATGCCCTGCCTCTACCGGCACAGTGGGAAGAGCCGGGACTGCACCAGGCTGCTGATGGCGGTGAAATCTGGGGTGGATGCAGCATCCTCCTAAAGCCACCAGCACCTGCTCCGAGCCCAGCCCCTGCTGAGAAAAGCCCCAGCTGCAGCCTGCCCTGCCCTGCCTCATGCAGATCCGGGGGGCATGCCTCCCATCCATGCCACCCCGGAATGGAAACAGTGGCAGGAGCTGCCTTCTCCACCCCCTGCCAAGCTGTGGCTCCGGCACACAGCCCTGGGTAGTGCCTGCCTTCCCCCGTCCCTTCACCCAGGGGGTGGGGAACATTGATCTGTCCCCCCATGCCCCTTCCCTCCCCTCCCCTTCCACCACACTGAACTTACCAGCTGGAGGCAGCTCTCCATGCTGCTGGCTGTGCTGTGGCTGCATGTAGCACGGGCATTTATCAGCCAAATTATCAGCCCCATCAAGCCAATATCTGATACAGCCCGTTTTCGTTATATAGCTACTGATCCGATATTGAACCG
>NW_017729000.1:35361349-35361864 GCF_001723915.1 Gavialis gangeticus
GGGCTGTTCTGTTGGAGAGAGATGCTGCTGACATCCCCTAGTAGGTATGAAAACATTTGTAATAATATGAACAATGTTGCTACTAAAGGAAGTAATTCACTTGGCTAAGTTTTAAAAGGTGGAGCATGTGTACTAAACATCTGAGAATGGAGGGTAAAGAAATGGCAGGTGCAGTAATTTCATCAAAAATTAATAAAAAAGAAAACGGGAATAATGTGTTTCTGATAGGGGTGCATCAATAGAGATTTTTGGGGCCGATACCAATAGCCGATATTTAAGGAGGCATATAGGCTGATACCGATCCCATTTCCAATACAGCTGCCTCCAGACGGTAAGTCCAGTGTGGTGGAAGGGGAGGGAAGAGGCGTGGTGGGGGCAGATCAACCCCCCCCTTGCAGTGGGGGGCGGGGAGTGGAGCTGCAGCTCTTCGGGGGGGAGGGAGGTGGAGGGATGGGGGGCATAGATGGGTGGGTTTGTTGGGGGCTCTTTGTGTGTGTAAGGGGTGTGGGGGTTTG
>NW_017729000.1:35361882-35388438 GCF_001723915.1 Gavialis gangeticus
GGGTATGGGGGGAGCAGTGTGCCTCCTGGATTTGCGTGGGGTAGGGCAGGGAAGGCTGCACAGAGCTCTTCTCAGCGGGGGCTGGGCTCAGAGTGGGCAGCGAGGGCTCTGGGAAAATGCTGCATCCACCCCAAATTTTGCTGCCGCTCTGCTCCCAGCACTGCCAGCCACCCGGCACAGCCCTGGCTCAATGCCCTGCCTCTACCGGCACAGTGGGAAGAGCCGGGACTGCACCAGGCTGCTGATGGCGGTGAAATCTGGGGTGGATGCAGCATCCTCCTAAAGCCACCAGCACCTGCTCCGAGCCCAGCCCCTGCTGAGAAAAGCCCCAGCTGCAGCCTGCCCTGCCCTGCCTCATGCAGATCCGGGGGGCATGCCTCCCATCCATGCCACCCCGGAATGGAAACAGTGGCAGGAGCTGCCTTCTCCACCCCCTGCCAAGCTGTGGCTCCGGCACACAGCCCTGGGTAGTGCCTGCCTTCCCCCGTCCCTTCACCCAGGGGGTGGGGAACATTGATCTGTCCCCCCATGCCCCTTCCCTCCCCTCCCCTTCCACCACACTGAACTTACCAGCTGGAGGCAGCTCTCCATGCTGCTGGCTGTGCTGTGGCTGCATGTAGCACGGGCATTTATCAGCCAAATTATCAGCCCCATCAAGCCAATATCTGATACAGCCCGTTTTCGTTATATAGCTACTGATCCGATATTGAACCGATGTGTCATGCACCTCTAGTTTCTGAACAGAGGCAACAAAGATAAACAGTTTGCCTACATTAGAAAACAGTTAACAACTGGAAAGTGAAACTCATTCCAAACAAAGAGGCTCTGTCACGGACCTGTGCATCACACAAACCAGCAGGGTAAAATGCTACACCAAAAAAAATCATTCAGCATTTTTGCTGGTTTGGTATTTAGTTCATTTTGCCTGCTTTTTGGCTTGGCTTGGTTCTTAAGAAAAAAACAGGCAAAATGAAATGAGTACCTTCCTACCCCAGAGAGCCACTGCAGCTGGGAGCAGGAGGCAGGATCACCACCCCTGGTGGGGAAAGAGAAAGGAAGGATCCTTACATGGTGCTGGGAAGATGAGGAGGACAGTCAAGGTGCTAACAGCATCAGGAGATCTCAGAGCAGCCCTCATCAGTTTGGCATTGGACAGGGAGCAGAAGGGTGGATGATTCCCTCCAAGGGGAAAACTGGATGCTTCCCTCCAAGGGGAAGACATGAGGTACAGCTCAGGAGCGAGTTGCCCTGGGGTAGAACAATAACTTTCTTTTCCATAGTTGAACATGGCAATAGATACAGTAATGCCAACTCTTGCGAAAACTCTCAATTTCCAAGTCAAATGAACTGACTCATGATCAGGAGATAGAACCCTCAAGTCTCGGGGTTTTTTTTTCTTCTGGCACATGTAGAGAGTGCCCAGCTAGTAAGTCTGTGTAGGGGAGGGGGTGGGGGATACAGATCAAGGCCCCAACGGTAAGGGAGGGAGTGGGGTGAATGGGGCCCTAGGGCTGGGGCGGGTCATGCAACAAAGCCGTGGGCAGCTCATCCAGAGGCGTGGGGGGAGGGGGGCACAGCTCCCTGCTGCTGTGTGCACCCCCAGGGGGGGCATGTGCCCCCTGGATTTGTGTGCGGGGCAGAGGTGGGCTGCCTGCTGCAAGCTGGAACTCTCTGCACCCTGCTGCCTTTGCCCTGGTAGCCACACAATGCCAGTGTGCTTCCTGCCACCCACTAGGTGGGCAGGGAATATGTGGCATGGCTAGCACACAGGTCCCAAGACAAACTTTGCCCAGGGAGCTGCGCACTGACCACGCTGCACCTCCCTTGCCCATCCAGCAGGCATCAGGAGGCACACATGGTGTCGCATAGCTCCTGGGACAAAGGCAGCAGAGCCCCAGCCAACCTCTGCCCCATGCACAAATCCATGGGTACATGCCCCCCATGCCTTTCTCAGGGGCACACATAGTGGCAGGGAGCTGCCCACCTTCATGCACCTGTAGACAAGCTGCCCACGGCTCTGTTGCACGACCCCTGACCTGGCGTGTCTGCATGTCCCTATGTCTCTGTCTCTGCTGCCGTTCACTTCTGACCCACAGTACCCTGCTCCAAACCCCACACATACCCACAGCCCTCTACACCTTCACAAGTAAAGCCCCCACACATGCATACACGCTTCAAAAATAGCATCTCACGTTTACATACCAAATCTTTTGATTTTTGAGACCTTGCCTCATGCTTTTTGACACAGTGGGGTTGGCAGTACTGTAGTTTTCATATCATGGAGGTGGGTCACGTTACCCCTAGAAACAACCCAAAATAAATTTGCATTAGTAGGAGTGCTGTCAGCATATCGAGGGAAGTGATTATTTCCCTCTCTTTGGCACTGATGAGGCAACATCTGGAGTACTGTGTCCAGTTTTGGGCCCCTACTACAGAAAGGATGTGGACAAATTGGAGACAATCCAGCAAAAGGCAATAAAAATGGTTAGAGGGCTGGGGAATGTGACTCATGAGGAGATACTGAGGGAACTGGGCTTATTTAGTCTGGAGAAGAACAGAGTTGGGTTGGATTTGATAACAGCCTTCAAGTACCTGAAGGGTGGTTCTGAAGAAGATGGAGCTAGACTGTCCTCAGTGGTGACACATACCAGAACAAGGAGCAATGGTCTCAAGTTGCAGCAAGGAAAATTTAGGTTAGCTATTGGAAAAATTTTCTCACTAGGAAGGTCATAAAGCACTGGAACAGGTTACCCAGAGAGGTGGTGGAATCTCCGTCCTTAGAGATTTTTAAGACCTGGGTAGACAAAGCCTTGGCTGGGATGATCCTGCTTTGCACAGGGGTTTGGACTAGATGACCTCTGATGTACCTTTCAACCCTAATTTTCTCTGATTTAGTGTATAAAGGTCCAGGCTTGCGTCTACAGAAACAGTGTTAAATTGTAACTTTTTCATTAAGAATTTCTGTGTTTGAGCACATATAGCTTCAGGGTATGTCATAAGAAGTTTTAGCTAATACTGTGCTTTTTGAACAGTCAATTTTAAGCCAAATATCAAGTTCTCTGGTGACAGTGCTTTAATCACATAACATGTTATATTGCTTGTGCTGCTGCTAGAGTATCATGAACTTACTGTTCTGTGTTTTGATGTTGCTTTTTTTTACCCAGAGCCTTCTGGACGAAAGAAATAAGCCAGTAAAAAGCATGATTAACATAAACGGCCGCCTTCAAAAGCTCTTTGGAGAGGCTATCAAGGCTGCATACCCAGATTTAGAAAATCCCCCTCTGGCGGTTACACCAAGTCAGCAACCCAAATTTGGGGATTACCAGTGTAACAGTGCAATGGGCATAACACAGGTAATGTTAAGCAAAATGTAATGATTTGCTGGTGCTTGAGACTTCTCGGGAGTGTGAAGCCCTGTAATGTGCGGTGTAGTAACAGGCTCTAACAGGGATATATATGCTTTAGGCCTTGTCCTTGCAATCTTCACATGTAAAGTTATTGAACTTAGTGGAAATTTGTGGAGCCATGGCTTTCCTTTTAGATGATTAGTTCAAGACTAAAAGGATTCTGTTGAGGCTAGATTAACCATCTTCAAAACTAGGTTTTCATAATTGGGCAGGTGACCGTGTCTCCACTGAAGGAAGTAGGTGGTGGTGTTTTAAGTATGTCACATGCAAGAATGCAGCTCAATGACTTATTTTGTTACCGTAAATGTTTGACATTTGTTCCCATAAAAAAATCAACTCTCTCCCAACCCAGGCACCTTAAACAGTGCTTTACCATCAAAGCTAAGCTATATTTATGGCCTGTCAGGCATACAGGTGTTACTAATTGGGCCTTCTGGTGTCATGCGTAAGGCTGGTACTTTGGCTGCTTACTTAATTAATAGAACAAAACTGAATAATGATGTTTGTTTTTTTTAAATATTCAATATTTGAGTAAATCCCCCTGCTATAAAAAGGTAACATATTACAAAATGTAAGTATGTGAGAACTGGAGAAGGAAATGGCAGGAAAGGATTGCAGGTAATACATAATGAAATGTGAAGTAACACAAAAGAAGAGGCTGTCAAATGAGACTACGTGGCAGATGTGAGCAGAAAGAAAGCATTCTTGTAAAGTCATGAGATCAGCATTGATCAGACAATGAAAATGGAACCAAATCTGTACAAGTCCAAAAAAGGTGACTTCTGTCATAAGGGAAATTCATAGGGCACTTTAATAATGGGCACTGTGTAAATTCTTTATCAACTTAGTTAACATGTTGATAGTATTACTTGAAATTGGAAGGGTTGGGTTTTTTTTTAAAAAAACACTTTGTCTAAAGAGGACCAAGCAAACAGTAAGCAAGAGAAGAAAAGAAATGAGGAAGCAATATCAGGCTGTCAGGAAGAATTAGTAAACTAGGTGAACTGTGAAACCAAAAGACTAATTGTACTTAGGATTTCAGTCTAACTGTAAAGGTGTCCAAACTTCTAGTGTGTTTGTGTCTGTCAGAGGCAGAATATGCTCTGTATGAGCACATGCAGTATACTCTTCAATCTCAACAGTAGAAGTTGTTCTATAAGCAGCCTTTGGTTAATAAGGCTTGATTAATTCACTTTGAGTCAATTACCAGGTACTTTGTATATCAATCTATATTGTAACATGCAAAATGATTTTCACCCCAGGGTAGCCCTCCAGAGCTAGTTATGAATACACAGTTGCTGTGCTGAATTCCCTGGATGATAGTGTAGGTACGTGCCAGAGAGAAGCTTCTTGGTTTGAAGTGCCAGTGTGGAAACAACCCCCACAAATATGTGTATTGTCTTCTTTAGCTGTCATTAGCATATTGCGACTGGGTCTTGGCCAGGAGATCTGCCTGTCTCCTAGAGTTACAGGTCCTTGGGTGACTGCACTGACACAAGCTTTCCAAGCATTGCTATTTTTTTTTTTAATATCTTTTGACCGTCACTTTACCCCAATTAAGTCGCTGTTACGATTCTCATGAAGTGCTGCATTTTCAATGTCTACATTGTTTCGATAACTTGATATCCAAACACTGGTGTTAGAGGACCTTTTGTGTAGTTTCTCAAGTTCCAGACTCTCATCACAACTGATGCTTTAACGGTCCGTTGTACTGGATTTTGACATAGGGCTCGTTCTTTGTGAAGACTCGTTTCGCATCTTTCTGGAATGGTTTCTTGCAGAATGCTAATGTCCTGCCAGGCACTGTGCTGGTATAAAGTCCACATGCTCCCCACCCCCAGGAGCGCATAGTTTATGGTTCCAGTTTTTAGTTGTTTCTTGTGGCAAGCCTGCTGCTTCTAACGTGTATATTGCTGTATCACTCGAGTCCCAAGAACTGCCTCCTACAGAGGGAACGTTGTAGGCTGCTACTGTCGGGCACGGGCATGGATTTGACTCCTGGGCAACACTAATACGTGCCAGCCGGCAGCCTCTCCATTTGACCTGCCAAGGCAGACACAGCCATGACAAATGTGTTTTGTCTTCCCTGGAGCCCATTAGCATATTCTAACTGGGGCCTCAGCCAGAAGCACTTCTTATTTCTTAGAGTCGCAGCTACAAAGTACTGCATTAATGAAGACCTACCATCCCTTACTGATTCAAGATTTGTCTCCCTTATTTTTGGAACCTCGTCTCTCTCTGGCGTTGATGGAAGTTATTGCCTGTGAAAAGACAATATTTTCTTGCTTGGTTTTCAGCCTTAGCCAGCCCGTATTAGATCAGTTGTATCATAAATTGCAGTATTGTACATGTGAAGCTGTCACATTTCATGGAACACTGGAAGTTAAAAATGTAAGCAACCAGGAGCCTAGAAACCAAATCACCGTGAAAAAATAAATCTTACAGCCTTGACATAAATCTGTGCTTACCCTGCAAGGTCATAGGGGTTTCCAAAACACCTCAGAATGACAGCAAAAAATCCAGCTCCATGGAACTCATTTATGGCAGATTTTACACAGCATGAATTCATAGTTTTTGTACAACCAACTGATTTATCTTCCAGAATAGAGGCAAATTTAAACACTAGGGCAATGCTAAACAAGGGGTGATTTTTAAGGTTCAAAGAAAGGTACATGTTAAGACACTGGGCAAGCTGGAGATGTTTTTCCAGCCCAAGTATAACCTTTACATTTCAATATCTACAAATATAGTTTTAAAACACAATAGCACTTTTTTCTTATGGAACTCTTCATAGACTACTACAAAACTGCCCAGTTTCCTGTTTTCACATAAATCAGAATATCATTTGCAGTACTTGGTGGCAGTCCTGCCTCACAGTGTGAGGTATTCGTTTTACAGATGTTATATTAGGTTAAAATCGTAATACAAATAAAAACATATATTTTCTTTCCTTTGTTAAAAATATCACTGTTGGTCATCAAAAACTAAACACTGTGAAATTCAGATTTGCCCCTCTGTTCATATTATGTAACTACTTTTCATGTGGTTCCTTATCAATATCATTCCAACCAGCGCTGCAATATCTGGGTTGGAAACTGGACAGGGGAATGGCTACGTTAAACTTTTGTCTCCAGTGACTTCAGTAAAGAGCACTTTGAAGATGTAGATACCCAGCTTTGGGCATTTGGATAACAAATATCTTAAAAGAGAATTGTAGCAGTGGTTGTTTTCTAACTAATCTGCTCTCAAAACTGAGCTTTTGGCCATAGGACACCAGCCACTGCCGCTCTCGCTATTTCCATATTTCTCTCTCTTCCTCACCATCTAGCAATACCCAAGAATTAAGCATTTTCCCTTGGTGACCTGCCACATTGTACAATGATATCAGTCACAAATGGATAGAAAAATCTTAAATCATTAAATGATTAAAATCTTAAATCATTAAATTCCTAAAAGTAGAATTAAAGCCACTTTTCTGTTCTGTGTTCATACTTTGAAGAACTGAAATGTGAAGGGAGGAAAAAGCCATTTTCTTCACAATGAGATGTCAGTGTTTTAAGTTGGGACATAAGTACTCCAAGGTTTTAAACATCTGCGTGTAGTTGCAACCAAGACCTTGCCTATATTAGGATAAGGTTTGGTTTCTTTTAAAATGTAATTAGTTGACTTGACACAGTTTAAAATCTAACTTTTCAGGATATATCCTGGTGGGCATTGAGGTTATATATTAAGACTTAGCTAACCTGAATAAAGAAAAACCTGCATTTTCCTCAGTAGTCTGAGCACTGGGAATATTCAGAAGCAGCCATGAAGAATTTCTGGGTCCTCAGAGCTGGATAAAATGCTTTCTACAGATGCATAGCATGTATATTAACATTGTGTGTGTGTGTGTATGTATGTATGTGTGTGTATATAGACAGATAGATAGATCTGTATAGATCTATCTATATATATATATTCTCATATGCTAATGCATATCCAGTTTTGAGCAGCGTGAAAACAGGCTGCAATTAGACGTCTGTTGTGTACACTGAGCGAAGATAAACAATAGCGCTGGTCTTTTATGTACATTGCAGTTTAATTTTCATTAGCACATTTCTGCATTGTAAAGCTCTGATGTCACAAGGCCATGTTATGGTCCCAGATGCCATAGTTCTTAGGCTCAGAGCTTGTAAGGGCTTTTCAGTGAACGCACTAGTATCAGAAGTGATGTGCTTGTAGAACCAAGCTCTCAGTATTTCACCAAGATTGATAAACACAAGGAATTCAGTGGATCATGTCAGTGAGGGCTCAGTTGAAACTGTATTTAGATTTCCAGTTGATGAATCAGGGTTAGTCTCTACTGACCCTTTAATTGCTGTTTCAGATGCTACAGAAAACCAAGGAACAGAAAGTGAACCCAAGAGAGATTGCTGATAACATAGTGAAAAACATCCCTGATAATGAATGCATTGCAAAGGTTGAAATTGCTGGACCTGGTATGATCATTCTTTCTTTTTTTTATTTTTTTATTTTTTTTTACATCTATTGAACTTTTTAAGACTGATATTTCAGATGTTATGGTGAGTAGCAGAAAAGGAATCAAAATCCAGTTTGGTTATATATATATAAGGTTAAAAAATAATTAAAATTTGAATTAAATTCAGGTTTCTTGATTGCCTTTACAGTGTAATATATTGGGAACAGCATTTGTATTGGAGTAATTCCTGACATCCTGTCCCCATTGAAATCAATAGGAGTCTTACAAGTTGACAGCTGTCCATGATAAAAATTACCACCATAGTTGGCATCTTTTGTTGGGTGTTGGGGCAGAGTCTGAGAGTCTGAACAGGCCTGGACCCTGGACTTACCCTTTGAGGAGGTCTTTCCAGTTGAGAGCTACGACACAATGGAGCATTGCAGTTGGAAAGCATTGCAGTTGTGTTGGCCCTACTGTTCCTGGCCTGTGAAGGAATGGAAGACTTGAATTTCCCCTGATCTCAGTCTGACTTCTGTCAGATGTACTAAGTTCACTTAATAAAATTCAGGCATTTGGCAGGTGCATTAGAAGGAGACACTCTGATAGTCCTACAGTGCAGTAAAATCCAAATGCTTCTGCAAATTTGACCTTTTATTAAACATGGCTGTGTGGTCTGACATGCTTAATTTTTATTAGAGGTCTGGGAGTACAATTGGCAATACATGTATGTAGCAAGACCTAGTCCTGCAAGCATGTATGTATATATCTCTCGATTATGTGCACATAGAGTTAATAGTTGCAAGTCACAGAAAAGGGTAAATATACTTTCCTCCAGTGTTTTCCTGGTGAATGCAAATAGCCCATAACAATTTATATAAATGGCCCAGCCAATAGTCTGAGAGGTATTGTTAAATCTTTCTGGTAGACGGTTTCTTATAAATTGATGAATTATCATTTTCAGGAGGAAGGATGGCCCAGTGATAAAGATATCAGGATAGATCCCTGACCTTCACTACTTCTGAAATCCCCTATGACTTTGAGCAGGTCACTTAATCTCTTTCTCTGGGACTCAAGGATGACATGTGGACATTGCAGGTTGCACCAATTACTTGTAGGGGTACAGTGATAAAGATTTTCTTGACCAATACTGATGGCCGATTATTAACCAGTCATATTGGCTGATACCGATAGCTGATACGCAACCCTGTAGCTTGGAAAGCAGCTCCCTGCCAAAAAGTCTGTGAGGGGGAAGGGGCATGGGGGCAGGAAAGGGTGTGGGGGGGCCAATCGAGGCCCCACAGTGGGGCAGAGGCAGCCACTGCCTAGCCAGGGCAGTGAATGTGAGCCCACTGGGAGAGGGGCGGAGTCATGAGCGGTTCATCTGGGGGGTGGCTACCCGCCGCTGCACATACATACCCCATGGGGAGGTATGGGGGGCATGTGTCCTCCAGATCGGTGCATGGGGTGAGGGTGGCCTGCCTGCAGCAGGCTCGGGACCAAGGATTGCACTGGCCTCTTCCTCGCTGGGGGACTGGGCTGGGGCTGTGCTCGGGGCAGGTGGCAGCAGTGCTGGGAAGGGTGACTACAAGGAATTTTGGGGTGACTGTAGCCTACCCCATAGACCTTCCAGCATTGCTGCTGCCCCACCCTCCCCCGCCAGGAAGAGGGCAGCACAGCCTCTGGCCCCGAGCCTGCTGCAGGCAGTCTACCCTCGCCCTATGCTCAAATCTGGGGGAGGGGGGGAAAACATGCCCCCATGCCTCCCCTGGTGGGTATGCAGCGGCAGAGAACCACCTCCTCCCCTTGCCCCGCACCCTTCAGATGAGCTGCTCATGGCTCCACCCTGCTCCTGGCGGGGTCACGTTCACTGTGTTCGCTTGGCAGCACCTGCCCCAGCCCCACTCCCTCCCTCACCTTAGGGGCCTTGATCTGCTCCTTCTCTCCCCCATGCTCCTTCCTGCCAACTTACTTACCAGCAGGGCACTATTATTCAAGCTGTTGTGCTGCATTCCTGGCTATGTGTATGCTGCAGCTGCATGTATGCATATAGCATTTATTGGTAACATTATTGGGTACACCAGCCAAAAAAAGCCAATTGCTGATCATGTTAATTTTCCTTTAATCAGTGCTAATCTGTTATAAACTAATGTATCAGTGCACCTCTAATTACTTGTAATCCACAGCTCCTCTAACACCATCAAAACCAACGTTAGATTAGTATGATGAGCAGAAAATGAGTGAATCATCTTTTGGGTGATCACTTCTCCTGTTACAGAAATTTTACGTTTTTATTTTTTTTAAGTTAATTTTCATTACAGTCTTCTTCTCATTCATGGGAGCATTTGTTATAGCTCGAAGTGAAATGTCTTTCTCAGGACACTTTTGTAGCACCAGTGATAACTCTGTTTTTTCCTCCAAAGGTTTTATTAATGTCCACTTGAGAGAGGATTTTGTGTCCAAACAGCTGAGCAATCTACTGGTGAATGGAGTTCAACCACCAGCCATTGAAAAAAGAAAAAAGGTAGGCTAGTAAACATCCACTCAACTGTCAACGTTACCATTAAGCCAACAACAGATGCTGAAAAATGATTACAGTTGTGATTTTATTTGGTTTATATGCATTTTCCCATTGGATCTGTTTCTTAGAAGTAGCAGGGGTGAACATGTTTTTGATTACTTAAAGGCTTGTTTATAGGTGTGTGAGCATCGAAAGAGTTTTAACTTTTTTACGACAGAATGAGATGAGCCTGGAGGAGTTCTAGAGCCTGGTTTTCAGATGGGTACGCAATTGCACGGTGAATGCTGTTATGAGCACAGAGTTTGAGCTTACCCAGGTGGCCTGCTCTTTATAAGCTCCAGGCACACATTGCACATGAGATGTGATTAACCAGTTAACTATGTCTTAAGTAGTTACCCACCCACACATTAATGCAATTAATTGCATGGTAAAACAAAAAAATATGTGTAATAACTTTATGGCTGGTTCCTATCATGCCATTAATTGAACATGTGGCCATGCATACTGGGGCTCCAGCATCCAGAGTTCATGGGAGCCCTTGACTCCTATGTGCTCCTGAGGCTGAAAGTGCCAATCAGCTGATTGCCACTCCTGGCCTCAGGTGAAGGGTTCCAATGGGCCCCCAAAGCTGAGAGCTGCAATTAGCTGTTGCTTCTAGCCGCCTTGATTCATTCCCCACCTTCCTTGCTGGAAGCAGCAACAAATTGAGGCTCCCAGCTTTGGGGCATAGCTGGAGTCAAGGGCTCCCCTACACACTTGCAGATGGCACCTCTGATCAACCATGTTCCTACAAGGCTGGGACCTGTCAGCTGATGGGTTCCCACCCGTGGGAGCTTGCTACTTGTTGGTGCAGGGGGATTCTGATCCTGGACTTCCCCTGCTCCAACAATATGACACCATGGGATCTGATGCTCTGTCCCACAGTCACACCTCCTGCCAGGCATATGTAGCATGGCAGGAAGTGCAATTGTAGAGATCATACATCAGATCTCACTATGCCTTTAATTACATGTTTGCCCTGGGGCCCAAGTCATGGGCAGACATTGTCATTGCATTTAGTTATCAGGCATAAGAAGTACTTACATGCATGTAACTTTGGAAAGGCTGCAGTTACAGCAGTATACTGTATGGCATGGCATTTAGTAATATTTCTTTCTATTCATCCTTTTCCCCTCTCCAAGGTGGTGGTTGACTTCTCCTCCCCTAACATTGCCAAGGAGATGCATGTTGGTCACCTGCGGTCAACCATTATTGGAGACAGCATGTGTCGCCTGTTTGAGTTTGTGGGATATGACGTTCTGAGGTAAGAGCTGCCAAGCTTATAATGTAGGTTGATAAAAGAATATCTGTCCATGGGCTCGGGCAGCCTGGACCTAACTTAAAAATACTTCCATACATAATACCCTAGATGCAGTAATAGCCTAAGTACAATTTGGTGCAATCCACTGTCAGCAGTCTTATTTCTGCTTGACTAACAAATCTTCATTTCACCTGTTTTACCTTTGTTTTCTAGCATGATATGTATTTCTTCTCATAAATTTTATGCTGTGTAATTGTTGTCCAGGTTAAACCATTTAGGAGACTGGGGCACCCAGTTTGGAATGCTCATTGCTCACCTCCAAGATAAATTTCCAGATTACCTGACTGTTTCACCACCGATTGGGGACCTTCAAGCTTTTTACAAGGTAATTTTATCTTGTATATCCATTTTTTTCCCCTTTTATTTTTAAATCAAACAATTTGGGTCCTTCGTAAACTACCAATGGAACGTTGTTGAAACAAAAAGAGTTTTTTAATTCAGTTTATTAAGGTATAAAAGAATTGCTTATTATGCCTTGATAGTTCATGAAGTATTGCATTTGGTTGGGAAGACTATGTGCTATTGAAACTTTTGAGTTTAGTTGATTTGTTGATTTGTCTATTCAGCCATTCTGCTTGTTTCCAGAAAATGCAAGTTTGCCTTAAGGCAGTATCAAAAATAGTGGGGAAAAAGTCTTTCTCATGTATTATTTTTAACTTAGGAATCTAAAAGGAGATTTGACACGGAGGAGGAATTTAAAAAACGTGCCTACCAGTGTGTGGTGCTACTACAAAGCAAAAACCCAGACTTCATTAAAGCCTGGAAACTCATCTGTGATGTATCTCGGAAAGGTGACCTTCAAAATTGGTGTCTGTTTCTTTTAAACTGGTGTTTGTTTTAAGTGGATATTTTTTGCAGATTTGCCTGAGTTGTAATTTTTTGGTAATCTGTTAAGTTGATTGGAATAGAAAAAGCCATTGGGCAGAGGAGGGTTTATTCTGTAGAACTCTTAACCTGTTGTAACTTTGTAGTCACAAAGTGATCCTTCACATCAGTACACAGAGTTCACTTGGGATCCTCAGCTTTTCCAAAAACAATGGTATGAATGTCACCCTCAGGAGTTTTTGGATCAGTTGGAGCTGTCTGAAAAGGTTTTTATCTAAAACAACACTGCTTTCGTTAATGCAGAGGTAGGGTAACTTCTAGGTGTTTGGGGTGATGCTTGTTTAAGATTTACTTAGTCACTTCCAAGGAATTCCTAAGAAGAAATCCTGATGTGTTCCTGCATTTGCTCCGGGTTTTAGAGTGTAGCACAATCAGAAAAACTTTAACTTCTGTCAGTTTCAGCATTGCTTACATGTGTGGCTTCACCTCTCTGACCTCAACGTAATATGGGCTCAGAAAATTAACATCCATCCCTCATTATCATAGTGTCAGAGTGTCATCCTTGTTCATCAGTGAATTCGTCCTCACCACAGTGCTGTACAGGATGATTTAGATGAGCCTGATCCTGCTTTGAGCAGGGGGTTGGACTAGATGCCCTCCTGAATTCCTTCCAACTGTATCTTTCTGTGATTGTATAAGGAGGTACAGTAAGTCTGTTTCACAGATTGGAAGTGAGGCACAGAGAATGACATCCAATATCATGGGTTCTCTGTGCATTGAATATTGAGCTCTGGAGCCCTGGTCCAGTGGCTGAGCCATAGGGCTTTCTGCCTTTCCTTTTAATCACATTAAGAGGTCTCTTTGCTTATAGCTTTAAATGACCAGAGTCTTTAGTGTTTAATTTTATTAATGTTCTGTCTGTTTTTCTAATTCAGAGTTCCAAAAAATCTACGACTGCTTGCACATTACACTAATAGAAAGAGGGGAATCCTACTATCAAGATATGATGAAAGACATTGTGCAAGAATTTGAAGAAAGAGGTAATGTTCAAAAGTGAGATCACTTCTTTTTCTGTTTAAGTGAAGGAGTGAATGTCTAATTTGTTTAGAGACATATGTAAGACAGAAGTTCCTGAAACTGGGCACTCTGTTTTGTCCTGCTTCTCTTCCTCTTCTCCTTTATTGTATATAGAAAAGATTGTTCTTTTGAGGGATACATATTATAAATTAAACCCTTGTATTTGTCATAGTGACAGGTCTGAATGGCTGGTGCTGGTGCAGAAAGGCATTGAACCTACATCTAGTGCATTGCTAAGAGTTAGAATGTAGCACTGCCAAGAATTAGGTTTCCACAGGATTAAGATAGTCAAATACCATCATGACAGAGATATGGCCCACCTTCCCAGATGGGTCCTAAAACAGTTTTGTCATAGTAAAGCTGCAGAGGGCTGACATGATGTGGTGAGCCTGTGAGAGACAACGTGTCATGGTGAGAATGTATGCTCCCAGCTCTCACTGACAGTAGTCAGCATGAAAAAAATGGACTCCAATTAGCCTTCCAGGTACAGGAGATTATCTTCTTCCTAGACAGATTAATCCCCTATACCTGGAAGGCAGATTTCTCACTAGACTTATCAGTTGTCAGTTTTTGGCCTTCCATGGGCACTACACTACACTACACTTCTGGTCTCACTTGAAACACCTGCATAGAATAATAGAAAAGTAGAGCTGCAAGGGACATTCAGAGGTCACCTAGTCCAACCTCCTCCTTGAGGCAAGATCTTCCCTATCCAAACCATCCTATACAAGTCCTTGTCTAACCTGTTGCTAAAACTACACAATCCGCCCTATCTCACACCTACAATGCCTATTTCCCGAAGACACCAAAAGCACCTTATTTGCCACAGGTAAAGCAGGGGGACAAATTGCAGTCAGTGTCCTGATGTAGTATGGGTTTTTTAAACGTATTTGAGAGATCCAAGGAAAAAGGCCATTGTTGCTTTGTTGGGTTCCACATGTTGCCTCTTCTTCATTGACCCTGCAATTGTATGAAATTTCCAAATGCCCTTTTCATTGCAGCGCTGGTACCTCCTAATATTAGAGTGCTTGTTCCCTAGCCAAACCAGGTCTTTATAAACCCATGTTTTGTGAGAAAATACTGATTGATTGATTGATTCTTTTCTTTTTAGCGATTGATATAATGAATCAACCGGAGCCTCTGTTTTAGAATACAGCTTTAGAATACAGAATAAAGCTTTAGAATACAGTAACTCTTCTTTTTACAGCAGTGATTCTTAACTAGTGTCACAACCAGAGATTTCAAATTGGAATCTGTAGTGTTAAAACCACTTTTTGAATTGGTCTCTCTGAGTTCTTTGCAACAAAAAAAAATGCTCTATTGCTTTTCTGTGCTCAAAATTGAGTAAAAACAAAGAACTGACATTTTCTCAGGGGTGCCTTGAGTTTTAAATGGTTGAGAACCATTGATTTTACAGCATCCAGTGGTTCGCATATTTCTGCACATCTGCTTTTCTCAGTGTTTGCTGGTAAATGATAGTGTCTCTCTCTAGGATTTGTGCAAGTGGATGATGGACGAAAGATTGTGTTTGTCCCAGGATGTTCTGTTCCCTTAACAATCATGAAATCGGATGGAGGTTTCACATATGACACATCTGACTTAGCTGCACTTAAGCAAAGGCTGTTTGAGGAAAAAGCTGATATTGTTGTTTATGTGGTGGACAGTGGCCAGGTAAGGTTGCAGACTTTTGCTGTTAGCTCTTCCATCATTCAGTAGCTTTGGGGATCAGAAATCTGATTAGGTGAGCACTGCAACTCCAGCCTGAGGGGGTAGTGACTAAAAACTGTAACCATCTGTTTGGTTTTATTGTGTGAAACGATTAGGTAGTTTCATCCCAGATCCTGATGCTGTGTTGTGCATATCACAGATTTCCTTCCTCCCTCCCTTTTAGCTTCTTGGCAGTTTCATCAGAGTTGTGTCTAAGTGTCCCGTGCAAAAAGCTGGGCAGGGAAGTATTGACATATCCTGAGAATCAGAATAGCTGGCAAAAGCAGGTGACTACTACAGATGACTGCTGCTTACCATTATGAGAGTTCTGTAAATGAGTCTAACAGTAGAAATAAGTGGTTTAAGAAAGCCTGTTTTTCCTTTCTAACTTCATGCTGGGCACAAAAGCAAAACCTGCACTATACACTTGATAGCAAAATGATACATGAAAAATGCAGGTGGTCACTAATTTCAATTTGTTTTGCAGTCAGTGCACTTACAAACAGTGTTTGCAGCAGCTCAGATGATTGGCTGGTATGATCCTAAAGTGACCAGAGTGGTCCATGCTGCCTTTGGAGTGGTGCTGGGAGAAGACAAGTAAGTATCTGAAGTGACCCTTTCTTGTTATGTTTAATGGATGCTTTGATTGCCTGTTTCAGACTATTTCAGCATTGCATGGCACAGAAATAAGTCAGGCTTTATTGTAGTTCTCAGTATCTGATTCCACTGGAGAAATTGAGAGAGATCCTGTTAAAGAAATTCCAGTATTGGACTAGGATTTGCAAGAAGCAAATTTGGCTTTACATGTTTGTCTTGTACTCCACCCAATTTTTGGTGCCGTAAGCACAAAGTCTGTCACCCAGTCACCCCCCTTACTAGAAAAGGGCGCGAAAAACATCATGCCATCTGATGTCAACAGTGACGGGGAGGAAGGAAAAGGGTGAAGCCCTTTAAAAACCGCGCCCAGCCCGAACCACGGCAGAAGCCATTTTAGGACTCAATCAATCAGTCCCATCTGCCATGGTCTGGCCAACCGCAACATCGCTTCTCCGCCACCGACTGTCCCGGCGTACCGCTTCCCTGCACATCGACTCGATTTCTGATCCGTGAGCAACGAGAGAATTAGCAGTCTGCTTTGTAACCCAGATAGTTGAAACAGAAAGTATTTAATCAAGCCGCTGTGCCTATGCGTCTCAATCATCGGCATGTAAGTAAACAAAATAAAAGCTTCTTTATTACAACTCGTAAAATTTGCACCCTAATCTGCGGTTGACAGACTCCGTGACCCGTAGCTAGAGAAAATCTTACTCCCTCTCTTAAAGGCAAAACGAACCTCCTCACAGTGCCTCAGGTTCTGACCCTGCAGCGCACAACAATGCTGACACCTAAAATAATTCATTTGTTACTTCTGATATAATACACTTCCATATCTTCTGTTATCCATCTGTGAAAGCGCATTATCTGTCTGGAATTGAAATAGATTGGCGTTTCTGAAAAAAACCATCCTCCCTACTTCTTGAGCCAGCCAACTCTGCCCTCTTTCCTATGAAAATGATGCCATAAGACCATGGGATTTTTAGTGCAATTCATGTTTGCATGAGTTGTTTTTAAAATATCATTTTCAGTGATAAAGTAACTGCAAAATGAGTAAAGATAAATGTTTTATGTAAAAACATAGATCATTTGTTCTGGCTTGGTTGTGGTTTTAGATAAAATAATCTATTGGGCAGAACATAGCACGTTCGAAAGCAAATGTCTGTGTCCTTTGTTTATGATATGTTAACTATGAGGCCAGAATTGTTCAGCATGTTTCCCACTGTGAGGGTGTTTGGCCCTTTTGCCATCCCATTGTACCTTCCTGCTGTAATTCTCAAATACATGTGATCCTTCCCAAGAGTCACGAATTAATCTCAGTGTGACCTGAAATTGCATTCCTCTATTTCACAACTACGTATTGTGTGATTTATTAGGCCTGTGCAAACAGGGAAGTGTTCAATTCGGAGTCAGAGATTTGGATTGGCTGGGGAGAGGCAGGTTCCCCCGCAGCTCCTTCAGCTGTGCCTGCCTGTCCCTGAGAAGGCCCCATGGCTGCCATGCCTAGCCCCACCCACCCCCAGCCTCCCTCCCTGCACTTTAAAACAAAAAAGCCCGACACTCACTGGCTGCAGCAGCAGGGATCAGGGCCTCTGAGGGCTCATAGCAGAGCCCCACGGGGCAGTGGGGATCACCCCCCCCGCCTGACCCCTGTGCGACAGCTGCCCCATGGTGTGGGTGCAGCGCAGCTTGGCAGAGCACCGCACGCTGTCTGAGAGCTGGAGCTGAGCACTGCCAGGCTATAGCTGACTGCTGGAGCTGCCCCAGCTCCCAGGCAGCACACGGTGACCTGCCGAGCTGCACTGCACCATGCCAGAGCCAGTGAGTGCGAGGCTTTTTTTTTTTAAGTCAGGCAGGACAGCCATGGGGGCTTCTCCCACAGCTCCTCTGGCTGTACCTGCCTCTGCCCCAAAGAGGGGAACCACGGGTGGCTACATGCCGCTGCTGCTTGCCCAGCCGATGTTGGGGGGGCATGATGCAGGTGCAGCTCGCTCCAGGCATAGGCCCAGCTCCCAGTGCTGCTGCGCCCGGATCCCATGTTCCCGCCACCTCCCCGGCCTCCTCCCTGAGTAACGCACCTCACCCCTACCCCAGCTGGGCAGCTTGTCTCAGCCCCAATCCTTCCCTCCCTCCTCCCCCCCATCTCAACAGACTTACCAGCTGGACGCAGCTGTCACCTGCTGGTCTAGTCTATGGCCAAATCTCCTAAGCGGCCAGATCTTTTTCCAAAGCTTTTCTGAATTGATTCAGACGCTTTGAATCTATTTGGAGCTTTGAATTGGTCTCCCAATTAAATTCAGATTCAGTCCCTGAATCCAGTCGAATCTCCTCCAAATCGAATTGGCTACCGAAGCTTCGCGCAGCCCTAATGATTATGACTCTGTTGTGAAAACCACATCACAGAGAAGTGCTCAACTGTTGAAATGCGTGGCTTGGATTCCCCTGCAGGCTATGTACCCTCTCTGACTTACCTTTCTGGGCTCCTTGGTTGATGACGGTTCCATCTCTGTTTTTCTTCTTCTTTCCCTCCTGACTGCATGGATGGTTTGAAATGGGTGTTATTGCCATATGTCTCAAGGTGTGTTGCTCATTGCTCTCTCTGGATCTTGTACTGCTTTGCTGTGATACTGCAGTCAGATCCAAGACCAGGGTGTAGCCACAAGTGTTCTGCTGCTGTTCCCCAGTTAATGTGAGGGATGTTTTGGAGCTGTTTGGCTGACTGTTGTCACTACTCTGCTGACTGTACATGACTGGACCGTAACCTTGTTATGGTGGAGAGGCTTGTGTGTTCTAATGACCCTCATAGCTATGTCATCTGGAGTTTTGTACTCCTGGTAGGCTCTCCCATGGCGAGCAGATCTGAAGTGACGTCCCAGACTAAGCATAGTCTAAACTCCTTAAGACACCAGTGGCAGAACATGTGTGCTTGAGTACTAGGGCTGTGCGAAACACCATCATTTTGTTTTGATGTCCGTTTCAAAGGGATGGTGTTTCATTGCATTGTTTTGTTTTGTTTCGAAGCACTGTCCCATTTCGTTTAGTCGAAACTGTTTTGCTGTTTCGATGAGTTTTGCCCATAGGCTATAATGGGGAGTCATGAAAATGCCTATAACTTGCCTGATTTGGATGAAAATTGCAGGGATGGTAGCCCCTCCTAAGGACATAAAGCCTGCCAAGTTTCAAGGAGATAGAGGTAGAGGTTTTTGGGAAACTGCACCTCAAACTGTTCAAAGCAAAAGTCCTGATGCTTGCTGGCAGCGCCAGCCTTCTCTCATCCAACGCGCAGAGCCGGGGCCCACACCCCTGAGAGGACTGCAGGGCTGTGCCAAACTCCTCCCAGGAGCGTGAGCCCCCGGATCTGCGCCCCAGATGAGAGAAGGCTGCTGCTGCCGCCAGGGACTCCTCTCATCTGGCACGCAGATCCAGGGGCTTGTGCCCCCGGGAGGAGTCCAGCACAGCCCCATAGCTCTCCCGGGGATGTAGGCCTCCAGATCTACGCACCGGATGAGAGGAGGCTGCCGCTACTGCCTATGATTGGTACTGAAGCCAAGTAAGTTTGGCTTCAAAACTCGAAACATTTCGAGTGCCCTTGTTTCATTTCAAAGCTGTTTTGAAGCCTTTTGTTTCAGTTCAGTTTTGCTGGTTTGAGCTTGAAACATGTAACAGCTTTGAAATGAAACACCTGGCGAAATTTTGTACAACCCTATTGTGTACTTGCTGGTTCTCTGTGGTGGAGAAGGCAGGTGAGGGCTGCAGTGGGGTGGAGATCTCTAGTTGTCTTGGACAGGAACAGTGATGTCTGGGAGACCCTAGTCACAAATCTGACATAGGTGGTGGTTCCGTGATGGTTGTTTTGTACTTATCAAGACAGAAGTACAATTTGGCAGCTGCAGCCGTGACTAAGCAGTCCTCTTTATGATCCCCTCTGCTCACCCTAAATGGGGAAGGTGAAGGAAAATGTGCCTTAAACATAGACTGTCTCAACCCCCCGGCTGGATTGCCGCATCCAGTAGGATCACTCTACTTGCGGCCAAAACCAACACAACGAAGTGCTGAAGTTCGCCCCCTGGAATGTCTACACTCTCATGGACCCCCCAAACAGTGAGCATCCTGAAAGGAGAACCACTGTGGTATCTAGAGATCTTGCAAGATATGACATTGATATCGCTTCCCTAAGTGAGGCCTGCTGGGCAGATGAAGGCCAACTGAAAGGAGGAGGAAGTGGCTACATCTTTTTTTGGAAAGGAAAGACACCTGAAAAGAGGTGCATTCTCAGGGTTGGTTTGCCATCAAGAACAAGATTGTCAACCAGCTATCAGAACTGCCTGTGGGCATTAGCAAACGTCTTATGACTCTCCACCTCAAGCTTAGTAACAACCAGTATGCTATGGTCATCAGTGCATATGCCCCCGCACTTGACGATGAAGAAGTCAACAAGGAATATTTCTACTGTGCTCTTGACAGTCCTGACTGCCACTGCCAAGGAAGACAGCTAGTCCTAATGGTGACTTCAACACAAGAGTTAAGCGACACGCTGAACTCTGGAGTGGCGCCATTGGGAAAGAGGGAATGGGGAAAGTCAAATCCAATGGTATCTTCCTCCTCAGCAGATGTGCAGAGCATGGCTTGCTCATCACAAATATGGTCTTCAGACAGTGACAAATGTAAGACCACTTGGAAATATCCACGCTCCAATGACCGGCACCTTCTTGACTATATTATTGTCAGAGTCCATATCACTTGAGTCCTGAGAGGTGCAGATGATTGCTGGACAGGCCACCGTTTAGTCAGATCAATCGTGGGCATGCAACTTGCACCACAACACCATAAACAACTGACTAAGGGTAGGGGGCTTGGGATGGGGGCAGCTGGTTCTGGTGCCAGGGCAGAACTGCGATCTGTAGTCTGCACGCTCCGGGCAGGGGCGCACAAGCAGGGGATCACAACCACCTGACTTAAGGAATGCCAACACTGACCATCTTCAAGAAAGGGGACAAGTCAGTGTGTGGGAACTACCGAGGCATTGCTCTCCTATCCGTTGCTAGGAAGATTCTTACTTGCATCCTTCTGAATAGCCTCTTCCCCCTTGCCAGAGATGTCCTTTCAGAATCCCAGTGTGGCTTTAGGTCATCTTGGGGTACCAGCAACATGATTTTTGTTGCATGGCAGATGCAGGAGAAGTGTAAAGAGCAACACAGGGAGCTGTTCATGGCATTCGTTGACCTAACCAAGGCCTTCAACTCCATCAATAGTGAAGCCTTATGGAAGGTGCTGGCTAGATTTGGTTGTCCATGGAAATTCATCAGTGTCCTCAGACTGCTACTCCATGATGTGTTGACTGCCGCAGTCCTTTGCAATGGATCAGAAGAAGACCCATTTACCACCTGTGCTGGTGTCATTGCCCCAACCCTTTCTTCCATCTATCTTGCTGTGATTTTGATTCTCATCTGCGACCACCTTCCTCCCAGAATTGGGGTTGAGTATCGAATGGATGGTCAGCTTTTCAACCTGCAGTGCCTTGATAGCAAAACAAAAGTTACCAAGACTGGCATCACCGACCTTCAGTACACTGACAACTGTGTTATCCTCTTGCACACTGAGACTGATCTGCAGTCCACTCTTGACCTTTTCTCAGGTGCCTGTCACAGCCCCCCCAGCAGACATCACCCTCATATCAAGGAATAGCTGATTATTATTACATGAATGACTTCCAGAGGCCAATCAAAAAGCTTTCTGCCCAAGTAGTTTTATTATAGTGCCTGTGTAGAGATGCCTGTCTGTTGTGACAGGCTTAACTTGGGGATAGGACTGTTGGAATTTATAGCTGAGTCCTTTTTAAATTATTAAGAAATGTGGCAGCTGAGATGCCTGTGGAGTGCTGCTGAATAGCTTAGTTCAGAGAGGCTGTGACCTTGGTTAGAAAATGCTGGGGTTTCTGCCCAGCTAAGCAGTGCCTTTTGTCCACATGCTTTCAGGAAGAAGTTTAAGACTCGTTCGGGGGACACAGTGCGACTCATTGATCTGCTGGATGAGGGACTGAAACGATCAATGGACAAACTGAAGGACAAGGAGCGAGACAAGGTAACCATGATAGGTTATTTTTCTCTCTTGTAAGCAGGCTCTGTGGTGTAGTATTTGACTTGTGCATGCACTTTGGGGCGTGCCTATGCCATTTCCTTGGCCAGAAACCAAGATCTTGAGAGCAGTGACTCTTGAGCTATCCTCATGATAATGTCCTGTGTCTTGGATGAGCATGTGTGGAGCAGGAGCAGGTGGTTAGTGTGCTTAGCAGTGCATATTTCAATTTCATAGAATCATAGAAGTCGGGTCGGAAGGGACCTTGTAGATCTTCAAGTCCGACCCCCCGCCTGGGCGGGAGAAAAGACTGGACTCAAATGAGTCCAGCCAGGTAGTCATCAAGCCTCTTCTTAAAGATCCCCAGGGTAGGAACCAGCACCATTTCCCTAGGAAGTTGGTTCCAGCTCCTAGCCGCCCTAACTGTGAAGTAGTTCTTGCGGATGTCTAATCTAAACCTACTCTCTAATAATTTGTGTCCATTGTTCCTTGTCATGCCAGGGGGCGCTAGGGGAAACAGTGTCTCCCCTAAACCTACACAGGATTAACAAGATAAACTGAGAGAATTCAGATGTTCTTTGCTTCTCATTCTTATTTTGGTACTTTCAATTATAAGTGTCTACAGAAATCTCTAGTCATTTTCACAGCCTTTGCAAGGGTTTGAATGAGATCTGATCCAGAGATTTCTCACACCAAAGGGAGCTTCTGATCTCCAGACAAACAGCCTCTTATTATTTAATAACTCTTGTTTTAAGGATATCGAGCTGACACAGAGCTATTACATGATAATGCCTGGGGAAAGTAACTTGACAGCACTGGTTACTGTTCAGTCCCGTACAGTGCAGCACCAGAGAGTGGAATTTTCCCATTTCAGTGCTTGGGATTTTTTTTACTGGCAAAGCACCATTAGTCCAAAAAGCCAATATAGACATGCTACAGTGCCATTCACGAGGTCTGTAGCAGTGCAGTTACCCTGGGCATGTCTATACATACACATTTAATTTGCATTAGCCCAATTTAAAGCACATTAAAGGCACACTTCTATATGTGCATGCCCTTAATGAGCCTTAAAAATGGTGATTTTAGGCTAATCCTACCTAAATTTGATACCTTCATAAAGCAAGTATCAAATTTAGGTGTGATTAGTTAAAGCACATGAATGCATGTGTAGACACATTAATGCACATTAACGCAGGGCCTAGTGCTGGGTTTGCCAGTAATATCTTACTGCCCATAAATTGTTCTTTAGGTACTGTGCTCCTGCAGCTCCAAAATCTTGTAGCAGGCACTGAAGCCAATTACCAAAGGAGTTTGATCTACAGTTCTGAGTTACGAAGGGTTTCTTTGAGACTGCAGGCCTCTGTCGGCACAACTGCAGCACTGGCTGGTGATTGAGTTTTTTTGAATTTACAGTGCTTTGGACATTTTATTGCTGGCTCCAGGGCAGTGGATCAGAAGATGAAAAATTTTTGTCTCTAGAACTGCTCTGCAGAAGCAGGCCTTCCACAGTGTCTGGCAGCCTTTTGCAGTGGGAGAGTTTTTCATAAGGAGAAAGAGGGAGAGGAAGAGGGGATGGGGTAAGTGGAGAACAGAGGAAAGCCAACAAAAGATGTAGAGAGGGGGAAGCAGCTCCAGAACTTAGGACCGTTGTTTGGACAGAAATTCTCTAAGCAGAGGTTAGTGGCGGGTAGCTGAGGAGGTGTCTCAGGCAAACACAGGCATGCTAAAAGAAACAGCCATCTTTGTTGTTGTACAACTGCAGTGTCAGAATGATGGCGCCCTGGGGAAAGGCCAGACCACTTCATTATGATGGGTCCTTGTCTTACAAGGTCCCTTCCAGCCCTACTTCTTTGTGATTTCTATGAATGCACTTGGGGAACATAAACTCCCTTCTCCAGTTGGAGACAGCTGATTCCCCAAAGATCCAGCAGGTGGTGGTAGAACACAAACTGTTCCTGTGCAGTGTTTAGGCCAGGCAGCTTTCGCTGCCTTAGCGAGCAGTGATGTTTGTTGATACTGAACTTAATTCCCTAACGAGATGAGCTCCACTGGGGTGGTTGTGGAGGCTGCACAACACACGTACAGTGCATTTAAAATGGCTCAAACCTTTCTTCCCCCAGAATTAGCCATGCGGTTCAATTTCTGTGGGTTAGAGTTATTCAGTAAGACGATTCATTATTTCAAAGAGCCTTCTGTTAGAGTTAGAACAAGTTGCCATGAGACTCCTAGACTGCAGAGGTTAGCTCTTCTAGCCTAGAAGGGGCTTCAACAACACGTTACACAGCAAGCTATGCAAAGCAGTGCCATGTTGAAGAAATTGCAAGCTCTTGAATACACGGCAAAACTTTCAGGCCATTCTGTGATGGTGATGGCAGACAGGTCCTAGATCTCAGTAAGGTTGATCTAGAAGAATAGCAGAATATTTCTACTCTATGGTTCCATGGCATTTTTCATCCTTTAGACAATGGCATCACTTTGACTGCAGGAAAGGTTGGATTGACACTACTGTGCTTCTGTTCCTGAGACATGACTAACCTACCTTCTAGCAAGCTATACTCTAGTCTTAATGAAATGGAAGTTTTGCTGTATATGTTAAGTTGAATGATCCTTAGTGTTTTGAACTTAATCAGCTAGTTAATCCTCTGAAGAGGGTGCAGCTCTGCATGCAGCAGTTGCCCATTGGCCTCTACAATTTTACTTCTCTACTGCCTCTAGAATACTTCCTGCTGAGGTCTACCTTTTTCCCTGGGTTTCGATCATGCACAAGCTGCTGGGTCAGGAATAGAAAGAGCTCTGCTTAATGCTTTTTTCTCTTTGTAGGTCCTAACAGCAGAAGAGCTGAAGGCTGCCCAGACATCTGTGGCTTTTGGCTGCATTAAATATGCTGATCTCTCCCACAACAGGATGAATGATTACATCTTCTCCTTTGATAAAATGTTGGATGACAGAGGCAATACAGCTGCTTACTTACTCTACGCCTTCACTCGAATCAGGTAGCTCAGGTGTATTTTGATCAGCGTATGATCTAGCTTGCAATAAATTACTGAAGGTTCTGCTGAAGCTTTGTTAGATAAAATACTAACTCCTGAGAGAGGCTCAGCTCCACCTTTGGAGTCTGCGTTTGATCTGTGCCACTTTGTTTCATGAGTTCTCTGCATGTTGAAAGGACAGCACACAGATTAGAGTGAAGTCTACATATTGTTCCTGACTTCTGTGCTGATGCTTTATCTGGCTTGCTAAGAAAGTCTGTTAAGTGGCACATACTGGGTGGCACAAGATGTTTGCTGTGGAGTTGCCTAATTAGCTCTGCAATAAAGTCTCAACATCTACACGTGCCACCCAGTTAGGCCGTAGGAAACAACTCCACCACGGGTTAGTATTTGTAAATGCAAGTACTGTCCGACAGCGGTGTTCATTAGTGTGCAGCAATGCACGTGTATATTCGGTGTACAGTCTGATGGGGCTGGCTGGGGCATGAAGATGCTTCTGCACAGCAGCTGCTTGCTGGCTGTTCCTGCACTGGAGAACCCCCATACCCCAGCCAGACTCTCTGCAGCATGTTGAGCTGGATCAGAGCAGTTCTGAGTTGGCAGGCTGACCCCAAGGGCCCCTCCCCTCACCTCCCCTCCTTCCCCTCCCCTCCCCTCCCTGTTTATTGCTCCATGCTAATTGCATGTGTAGATGCACCCACTGCACATCTGTGCATGAGCACAGCCAGTCACTCTGGTCTGTCCTTCCAGCTGGTGGGGACAGAGTACCTACCACGTCCTGAATGTATACTTTGCTACTTAGACTTGCTACTTGTACAGACTCCAGAGCAGGGATAAGACATTAAAGTCCCCTGTGTTTTTCTAGCAGGCTACAACTGAGTGTTTTTCCTCTACACTTTAGGCTGCTGCTTAATAGCCAGGTCATTAACTAACTTCCCCCTCCATTGTTACACAGTCCAGACCTGAGCACTTTTCTCAGAATAAGCTGCAGTTCAGGCAAGATGATTCCTACCTGTATATGTATGGTAGAAATTGGGGTTGGGGGATTTAGCAGCAGAACCTTTGGTATTCTGGTTCCCTTGGACTATTGACTATACGGGGCGAATCTGACCAGTGCAGGATTTCATAGTTGGTAGTGTCGGAAGGGACCTGAGCAGATCATCAAGTCCGACCCCCTGCCATGGCAGGAAAGAGTACTGGGGTCAAACGACCCTGGCAAGGTGACAAGGTCTAGCCTTGTCTTAAAGACCCCCAGGGTAGGAGCCAGCACCACTTTGCTTGGAAGTTGGTTCCAGATCCTAGCTGCCCTAACAGTGAAGTAGCGCCTCCTGGTGTCTACTCTGAACTTACCCTCTGCCAGCTTGTGACTGTTATTTCTAGTCACTCCTGGCAGTGCTCAGGGGAACAGGGACTCCCCCAGTGCCTGCTGGTCCCCTCTGACTAGTCTGTAAACAGCCACTAGATCCCCCCTCAGTCTTCTCTTGTGGAGGCTGAACAGGTTCAGGTCCCGTAGCCTCTCTTCATACGGCCTGCCCTGCTGCCCC
>NW_017729000.1:35389120-35391075 GCF_001723915.1 Gavialis gangeticus
GGGGGGGGGGGTGACCTGGTCCCTGCTTAGAAAAATGGAGGCAAATAAATTGTTTCGCTTTGTCACCTGGTGCAATGAGCAGCTTGCCTAGCGTGCCTTGCGGAGGCCCCACGTTACCCCATACCTTCTTTTTTACCCCCTTTGTATTTAAAAAAGGACTTCTTGTTGTCCTTAATCCAGGTAGTTAGTCCCAGTTCCATCTCCATTTCTTTGTTGCAGGGCTATAGCACGTCTGGCCAATATTGATGAAGAGATGTTACAGAAGGCAGCTAGAGAAGCAGACCTAATACTGGACCATGAAAAGGAGTGGAAGCTAGGCAAGTGCATTCTGAGGTTCCCTGAGATTCTGCAGAAGATCTTGGACGACCTCTTATTACACACGCTCTGTGACTACCTCTACGAGCTGGCCACTACCTTCACAGAGTTCTACGATAACTGTTACTGTGTGGAGAAAGACAGGCAGACTGGTAAGTGCCTGCACGCAGAAGCTTGGGATGTTGCTTGGGGGTGGGGTGAGGAAGGTCAAGTTCAAAGGTGTCAAAAAAGCATTTTACTTTTCTCTGGGTAAAGGTCTTCTGAGCCCCACAGGTGTCTTCATAATGAGGCTGGAGCTGGGTTTGAGGAGCTCTGCCACCCTTTGTCCTATGGCCTATTTCAAAAACCAGAACCAGGATAGCTGCTGCTGCTGCTGCAAACATTTCCCTTTTCTCTCTACTTCTAGAAAAAGCAGTCCCCTGGAGTAGGAAGGAATCTAGCAATCCCCCCCTGGCTAGAATACCCTCCCCCTATGCTGGAAGGACATCTCCCTTCAGATCCTTCCTCTGCCTCAGCTGAAGTAGGGATTTGAACTGAGTTTTTCCACATACCACAGAAGTGTCTTCACCACCAGGCTACAAGGCCAGTCTCTCTGTGGCCCAATGGAATCACTTAGCAAGGGGATTTGGGGACATACTGAGCTGCAGCAAATTGTCAGGACTAGCTCTAGGACATATTTGTGCCCATGTACATGGACAAATACAGATGTCTTCAAGGGAAGCCAGCAGGGATTTTTGACTGAGTGTTCTAGCATAACAAATTACTTCAGGAAGAGCAAGACAGTCTGAAAAAGACAAACCTGAATGGGTCATTTTCCCCTTTCTTTTTCAGGTAAGATAGTAAAGGTGAACATGTGGAGAATGTTGCTCTGTGAAGCCACTGCTGCAGTCATGGCAAAAGGGTTTGACATCCTTGGGATCAAACCCGTTCAGAAGATGTAAGTTTCAGCACTTGAACCTCTCTCTTTTTTACATGGCTACAGAAAAACTCTTGTGGCAGTTCTGTTCAACCCCAATCTAAAAATAAAACAAGATTGCTAAGGTTGTGTGGCCTCTGGTTTGTATACTACACCATACACACAAATAGTCTCTTTTCCAATGTGGCATGTCTTGTGAAGACCCCTGTCTTGTACTGTTTGTAGTAGCATTGTAAATACGTATTCAAGGTGAAGGTTGCTGTCGTTCCCCCCCCCCCAGCAGATAAAAATATAAAAACAGTGGAACGTGTTTTCATGCTGCACTTTTATTGGAGGTGCTTTGTCTGAGCTATTAGAGTCTTAACATTCCAGCCAAAAGCATTCACAGGAGAGATACAAGACTTGTTTGTAGATATAAATCTTTGCAAACTACTTAAACATTCAGTCTTGAGAAATGGAAATGAGTTAAGTTTACTACTTTGGAAAGGCACACCAACAGGAAAACTGCCCAGGTTGGACTTGCTACAACACTAAGCTTTGTAAGTTAAGGTCAATCCATGGGCATGAAACAAGGAAGTTGCATTCAGCAGATGTGATCAGTTTAATTGTGGCTCAGTTACTTACCATCCTACTAAAAAAACATCTCTGTGTCACCAATTAGCTCCAGTTTCCTTCTCTCCCCTTTTCTTTTAATACACTCTTATTAAAGGCTCTGGGCTGAAGG
>NW_017729000.1:35396075-35397352 GCF_001723915.1 Gavialis gangeticus
TTTCCTTTTCTCCCCTTTTCTTTTAATACACTCTTATTAAAGGCTCTGGGCTGAAGGCTGTAGAAACAAGCACTCCTTCTCTTGCTTTCAGACGGACAGCCCATGGACCCGGCAGAGCTTAAAACATTTATTTTTGAGACACTTGTTTGCACCAGTGCTGTATAAACAGCTTTATCACATGACAGTTTAGTTACTCAAGCTTTTATATACAGCTATTAGAGAGTATGCACACAGGTAAGTTACCATGCATGTTTTATATCCCTTCTGTTTGCTCTTGTGTCTCACTAGTTGACAAAATGGGGTGTAGAGAACTTGTGTTACTTGCAAGGTAGTATGCAAACAAAACAAGTCCTAATACTCCTCAAACTGGGAATATTTGGAATAGAGTGCAGTGTGATAGGGGGTGATTTTCAAACCAGTGAACTGTAGAAAATTAGACCCAGTATGTGGTGAACAAATTTGTTCCATATTCAGACCCAGTTTCTAGTAGGAAGACTTGTCAGGCATAACTAGCATTTGTAATTTTACCAGTAGTTGTCTCTACTTTCATAACCATCTCATGAAAGCAGGTATACCCTGCTTCATGAGTTAGTGTTTTCCAACTAGCGAAACTTAAAAGGTAAAGCTAGATTTCTGTGGGTGCCAATAACTCCAACATAGTAAATGTTACCTCAGCTTTACACATCTCTGCCTATTCATAGTCACTGCACTTTCCCACTTAGAATTAAAGAGGCTTGGATTCTAACGCATCTTCCATGAAGTACTATTTTGACCAAACAATGCTCTGCAGTTATAGTCCAGTAGAATTGGACCTCTCAGGGTACTGCAAGATAAAGGGATAATTGGTTTATTTTTCTAAAGTACAGAAAGGTAACCATTCACTCCTGACATTTAAACACAGGAGCAGCATACTTTACTACAGAGACCAAAAGTTCTGGATCATCATGAAAGTCAATGATCCTGTCTAGTTTAGCAGCACATTAAGTATTTTTAATATAAGATGGGTATTTATTTATGTCCTTAGGAGAGCAAACTGAGAATTTGGCCCAGGTCACATACATGGCTTCCACTGCTCAGTTTGCATTGAGACTTGTCCATTCAGGCAAGTTCATCTTATGTAATTAGCTTGGGTTATGCTCTTTATTTAATGACTCAAGCACATTCCTTCACATAGAATGAGGAAAGTAGAAAATGCTCCTAAGTGAAAATTGATGGCTTCTTCTCTCACGTGCAGGAATGTCAGTCACAAATGTTCAAAAACCATCCAGGCAAGAGTT
>NW_017729000.1:35402352-35416039 GCF_001723915.1 Gavialis gangeticus
AAACGCTCCTAAGTGAAAATTGATGGCTTCTTCTCTCACGTGCAGGAATGTCAGTCACAAATGTTCAAAAACCATCCAGGCAAGAGTTATACAAAAAGGCAGTATCACAGGAGTATCAACAGCTCAGACTAAAATGTTTATCTACCATAAAACAGAGCAAATATAACATTAACATTAAAAACACACCATTCTGTTGCTTATTTTCAGCTTGTTACCATGTTGCTGAAATTATCTTCAAAGTTTTTTATTGAATAGGGTAGCTGATATATGAAAAGAAACAACACTCTAGAATGCTAGAGCACTCTCTTAATGCATAGATGGAAAAAATATAATGTTCTTAGTTTAATAACTTAATAACTATAATTCTAAGTAGCATATTTTGTCTCTTTCCTGGAGGTAAAAATTGAATTTAACCTTTTATATACATATATATATACACAGTGACATTTTCCTAATCTTTGTGCAAGCAGTTCAAGAACAACTTTGTTGAACTGCAAAAGCCCTATAATGTTACTATTTTACATTTCAGTTGTTCCATTAGCAGTTGCATCTTGGTTTATTGATTTGAAAATGTGGAGAGGCTTGTTTACTTAGGCCAGTGATTCTCAACCAGGATGCCAGGGCACCCTGGGGTGCCACAGATCCTTTGGAGGATGTCTTGAAGAGCGAGGAGATAAGTAGATAAGCCAGAACAACCCCCTTTTCTTCCAGGCCCTGTTAAGCACTGTAATATCTAACTAGTTTTTGAAATTGGATGCCACTCAATTCACAAAATTTATGGAGGGATGCCTCAAGTCCAGAAAAGTTGAGAACCACCGACTTTGGTTGAAGCTTTGAAAATGGCAGCACAGAAGCAGTTCATTTCTCAGCACCTATTTAGAAAATCCAAGTGCTTCAGATTTTGGTTTCTTTTGTGTGGAGGTACTGGAAGGAATCCTTTATCCTTAGCAGTTCTGCAGCACATATATGGCCAAAAACCCTGTTGTACCATTCTGTTGTTCGTCCCCTGCAAATCAAATCCAGACATGAAATAAGTGATGATAGGCAAGGAAGAAAAATGATTTCCTTTTCTTTGTGAATTTTAATACTTGACCCACTTCCCGACTTCCAGCTCATTTTTCAGTATTTGTATTGCAAAAGTACCTAGAGGCCTCTAATGCGTATATACCAAGTCTCAGCATTGCTCTTTCACACAGAGAACAAAACCAAAAATAAACATTAATCATTCATTGTCTTGTCCTGCCTGGTATTTCTCTACTTTACCTGGAACCTCTGACGATGATTGGAGAGGCAAAAGCACCAGGGTTTCTGAGCAATTTAGCTTACTCTAGGGTAGGTTTGGTTCATGCAGAAATTACAGCTTTTCGTTGCATATAGGCAGCAGTACCATTTTTGATTATTGTTGGACCCCCTAATCAAACCCTTACAACTATTGCAAATTTCTTCCCCATGTGCATTTTTAGGTGTCAGGACTTTCAGAGGAAGAGCAGAAACAAGTTCTCATTTTTGAGGTTTGACTGAGGTTTCTGAAATGTTGATACATTAATTGCTTGTGTTGCTATGTTTGAATTCCTCCATAGGGCAGATGCAAGGGTCAGTGTGTGGCTTTGGAGGCTAATACAATACGTGGAATGCATTATTTTTGGGAAGAGTGCAGCCTCTCAGGATCAGGGCTCTTGTGCGTGTCAGACACAGAGAAGAACTGCAGTACAGGTTTCATCAATTTTTAGGGTCAGAAGGGACCTCAGCAGATCATCAAGTCTGACCCCCTGCCCTAAGCAGGAAAGAGCACTGGGATCAGATGACCCCAGCCAGGTGTTTGTCAAGTCTCCTCTTAAAGACCTTCAGCATCTCCACCTCCCTTGGAAGTCCATTCCAGATTCTGGTAACCTTTACTCTAAAGTAGTTCTTCCTGATGTCCAACCTAAATCTGCTCGCTGTCAGTTTGTGGCCACTGTTTCTAGTTACTCCAAGGGGTGCCTTGGTAAACAGAGTATCTCCTATACGTTGCTGCCCCACCCCTGACGAATTTGTAGACAGCCACCAAATCCCCTCTCACACTTCTCTTACAGAGGCTGAAGAGATTCAGGTCCCTCAATCTCTTCTCGTAGGACCTTTTCTGCAGGCCCCTAACTATACGAGTGGCCTCTGCTGGACCCTCTCAAGGTTATCTGCATCCCTCTTGAAGGGCCGTGCCCAAAACTGGAAGCCATACTCCAGCTGTGGCCTTACCAGTGCTGCAGAGAGGGGAAGTATCACCTCCCTGGACCTGTTTGCAATGCACGTGTTAATGTGTGGTAGAGTGGGGTTAGCTCTATTGATCACTTTGTCACCTTGTCGACTCCGAGCTTTGTCAACTATGACTCCGAGCTCCCTTTCTGCTGCTGTGCTGCTTAGAAAGTCATCCCCCAATCTGTATGTGCGCTGGTGATTCCTTCTCCCTAGGTGCAGTACTCCGCACTTATCCTTCTTAAACTGCATCCTATTTTGTTCTGCCCACTTTTCCAGCCTGTCCCAATCTGCCTGAATCCATTCCCTGCCCTCCAGTGTGTCTACTTTGCCCTATAATTTGGTGTCATCCATGAATTTGGACAGTGTGCTCACCACACCCTCATCAAATCACTGATGAAGATATTGAAGAGCACTGGCCCAAGGACCAAGCCTTGGGGGACTCCACTGCCCACATCGTTCCAGGTCAGTACCAACCCATCCATCACCATTCATATCATGTTCATGAGCCCCACGGACACGGTAAACTTTACTGCCGCAAACTACATAATATGCAGTAGCTCTGGCATCAGGGACTTCTCCCTCAGAAACATACTGCTTGGCAAGTAGGTGTTGGCCATCACTTTGGACATCAGACTATTTAATACTATGCTAGTTCCTATAACAGGGAGGACCTGCAACTTCCACTGAAGTTACACTTCAAAGGAAGGTGCAGGTATTCAGCAGCTCTCAGGATTTAGCTCACCAGGTCAGTCGTATGCACTCCTTTGATCTGAAGTGTTGAGCAGCATGTACTGATTTATATGCTGTTGGCATTCGCAGCCATGTAGAACCTCCTGGACACAAGCCATTTATGAAAACAACTCCTGAAACTTTAAGGGAATGGCATGAAGGTACTCTCTTCCACTCACCAGTTCCCACTGCTCATTACATTCAAGAAGCACCATTGGTCTCAATCTCTAACCTAAACCACCCTCTTAACTGAATTTCTTATACAGTAATTGTTTCAATTATTCAAACCAGGTTTATCCAAATGGCTATGGTGTCCCCAATAAGGCAGGTTATTATGGAATAATTAGATGTTTACACAGTGAATGCAGCAAGTGCCTCAGACTCCTGCTTGGTTTTCCTAGTCAGCTAATGTTCTTTCAGTTAGTTATCCCAAGTGCATCAAGCTGTGAAAGAATCGAGCAATTAATGATTCCAGTCCAGTTGAAATTCCAATGCATATTTTCGAAGCTGGCTCAACAGAAGGAGGATGGCACATGCACAGAAGCACCAGGCAGGCCATCAGTCATAGTATCAAAATTGACATCCAAAGGTAAAATACTTCCCTACTGGAAGCCCATACTATGCATAATACATGACAACTTAATAGGTATTTAACATCTCTAGATCTCCATGTTTGTATGTACATGGGGAGGTGGAATTATCCTTATTTTTCAACTCTGAGAACTTACTTCTAGAGAGCAGGGAAGATTAAGAGATTTGTCCTAACGGCACCAGCGGCACAGCGAGGACTCAAATCCAAGGACCCAGCCTTGTGCTCTATGATTGGAGCATACCATGCTTATTTTTTTCCTAACTGATACGTGACTGGCAACATATTGGTGATTCAGGAGATGTGGTCAGGGGCCAGCAGTACCAAGAAGCAGGTAAAGAAGCATAGAAATTAAAATGATACCTTGTGTCTCTTCGACAGACATGAGTTACTTTGGATTTCTGAGACCCAACTGCTTCTATGAGATACTGGCACAGCAGGACCTGCGCTAAAATCCCATGCAGAGTAGCTCCTTCGCTGTTGACTGAGGTAGCTGCCAAAATGCAGGTGCCACTTTGGGGATCGGTCCTCCAGGTCCTAGAACCAGATGGGAATTTTTAGGATGTTTCACGCAAAGACATTTCTTATATAAAACCAGTCATTTGACATGCTTGCTGTGAAATCAGACAACAGTCCACAGCTAGTTTATGGTCTCTTCCACACATAATTGAGAACACTGGTAAATCCTACCACACATTAGTACTTTTAGTTGAGTAGCCCAGAAGATCTCAGGGTGCTAGACAGAATAACCAGCATACAGTAAGCTTCATCCCTGCCCAAAGCAGTCGGTCGCAATCCAAATACAAGAGACAACAGACTAATATGGAAAAAAGTCACGGGGGGGAAGGGGAGGAGGATAACAGGTTCCCCTTACTGTCTTAAGATTTTGCACTGTTGTATGGCCCTACTGCAACTGGGGGAAAGAGCTCCACTCAAGTGGAATCACTGTGTAAATAGTAGGTCTCATCTCAGGTAAGCAGATGGGCAGAAAAACAGCAACAACATCAAATGCTGCTGAACGAGCCCTCAGAAGACAGAACAAAATGTGGAGATTCTTTTTGTTTTTTTTCTAGAGACTAGGCTAGACTGCAAAGTATTGTTCCCCAGGAGCTCTGCCTCAGGGGAGTATGTAGCTTTGACAGCAAATATTTGGAATCGTGTTTTTTTTAAAAAGAAAATAGACTTGGCTATGGCAGGACAACATGTTCAGCATCTCAGTCTGAGCCATATCCCTCACCTTTAAGCTCTTCAGGGGAGGCCTTCTCTTCTATATGAGAGGTGAAGTGACTGTGTCACTACAATCCACATTATTGTTAACTGCTACAAACAGAATCCACTGACTAGAGACTTACACAGGGCTTATCTTCCTGTAAGAGAACCCAAACGCTCATTTATAGTCATTGGAAGGACTATTACCACATGATGCAACATGCAGTACCATTGCACAAGTTACTGTGTTTAAGGAACAAAGGAGAAAAGGCTATCAGATCCTTACCTCAAAACAATGTACTCCCGTGCTGGAAGGGGAGACATGCTTTCTGTTGTATAGTGATAAATATCTGTTTCGTCATCCAAGGTCTCTAGGATCTTAGTCTGCTGCAGGCTTGGGTCCCACTGATGCTGTTCTGTCAAGATGCGCTGGAGGATTAGTTTAGGAGCAGCGTCTATTTCAGTGGATGCCTTCCATAGCCGGATATGGTAATTATCATCCACCTTACAAAACAGTTAACCAACACTGGTCAGCTACTAAGAAATGATTTAATGCTCTGTTCCCTCTTCCAGCACTTACAATCCATAGGCATTCCATCACTGACCTCAGAAGTACTGTATTTTCTCATATCTAGTACACAGCTTTTCCTCCAAATCTCGAGCCCTGCCCCCTACCACCACCACCACCACCCAAAATTGGTGTGTATGAATTAAGCAGGGAAGCTGATTTTTCTGGCTGGGATAGAAGCACCCTCATTTCTACAGAGCAGCAGCTGTTGCATTTGCATTACTACTCAGGCAACAAAGAGAGTCAACCGGCTTACTATTTTTAATTCCAGAGGTGTTAACGATGCTCTCTCTCCCTCTCTCTCTGTTTTTAATGTTGATGTTCCACCGATCAGGCTAACCTTCCTCAGGTCAACTTCTGCTCTCAGTGGTGGCAGATGACAGAACAAGGAGCAATGGGTACAAGTTACAGCAAAGGAAGTTTAGGATAGTAGAAAAAACCTAGGAGGGTGATGAAGCACTGAAGCAATGGAACGGGTTACCTAGAGAGGCTGTGGAAACTCCATCCTTGGAGATTTTAAAGCCCAACTAGAATGATCTAGCAGGGGATGGTCCTGCTTTAAGCAGGGGGTTAGACTAGATGACCTCCTGAGGTCCCTCCCAACTTTAATTTTCCCAGTCTCTCTCTCCTTCTATTTCACAGCCTTGCAGAGACTTTAGTTTCTTTTGAAATCATGGATCCACCCATGGAGATCAGTCTTTGACAGCAACTAGGGTTTCAGCTATGGTTAAGTAGGAAAAGGAGGTTGAGTCAACCAAATATTAGATCTTATGCAGCCGTAACGCTGGAAAAATATATTTTTCTTCATTCTGCCTTTCAGAAACAAGGTATGTATTATATTCCAGTAGTCATGTTTCCGATACATAGAAGTCATCCTTGGACCTTTTCCAATGCAATGGACATCTTTCTTATACAGTTAAAGGTGCACTTTTAATGAAGTTCATGTGAATAGCAAATTAAGCCTTAATTATTATTAGACATTACAGACCAGTTAAAAATGTACCAGCAGTTGTCGCCAACTCACAGACAGTTGAACTGATGTTTAGCAAAAACTCAGCTGTTTCAGCATACTCCCATCCTTTGAGAGGTGGGTAATTCATTTTTAAGGTTGTCAGCCACTTTTGTGTGAATGCCCTAATGTCAAATTTACCTTTTTATGTGCTAATTCCACACGCTCCACGTTTGAGCAAGCAACCCAGCTCTTGAACTTTTCCTTGGCATCCCGAAGCAGGTCCTGCATGGAATTCTCAAGGGAAATCAACATAGCGGAGTGCTTGATCGGGGTGGTCTGATTTGAGGCCCCTTCGCTCAGGACTTTTTGGTCATGCAAGTCATCACCACACTGCTCAAGACAGTAGTCAGGCATCTGCAGAGGCAGAGGAAAGGGCATATCCTAATCACAATCCCCATTACATTTGTTTCAGATTGGACAAAAGAATAATGAACCTCAGGTGTAGGCAAACCCACTAGCAGAAGCACTTAGTGATACTATTAACATTACAAACCCCAAAATAAATGCTAACAAGCATTCTAAACCATTATGTGCAAGTGCGGACTCAGTACAGTGGCATCAGTACAACAGAACTGGGAATGGTGAGAATTCAGGAGCAACCCAACATATGCAAGTTCTTTCAGGTGCAGACACAAACTATTGCCTGAAGGATGAGCCAGGAATGACTCCATCCCCCACAGTGAAGGAAATGCTGACTGCTCTGTGAATCTGAACTCTGAACTCCTCACATTATATTCCTACTGCTACTCCTCAACTTTAATCACTTCACTTCAAGTCTTGCACTTCAGCAGAGGTTCAGAGGAAAGGGATATGACTTGGTGCTCCTCCCATTATGATAGATGTCAATTTTACCTTACTGAATGAAAGCCACAGCCTGAGATTTTTTACATCAAAAGCCCTGAGCAAAACAAGCAGTGCTGAAACTAGGTACAGGCTGGACGATCCATTTCCCAGCAGCAGTTATCGGCTTGCCGACAAAAAATGTAGAGCTGACTGATTGCAGAGAAAGGCACCATCTCCTTTGTATGTATAATACTTTCATGACTAATGCAATAGTGCTCAACTTATCTGGCTCTGTGGGCTTGATAAAGAGTGTGGGGCTGGTCCGTATGCTGTACCCATCAGGCCTGATCCAGTGCATGGGTGTGGCCAGGGGTAAGGGGTGTCCAACTATGGGTGCAATCCAGCCACAGAGCAACCCCACTTGCTGGCCTGACCCTGTGTACTGGATCTGGCCACAGAGGAACCTCATAAGAGCAGCTCCAGAAGACACAGCAATTAACACTTCCAGAGCTTCCCTGCCACCAAATTTCCAGGCCCAGAAGGAGCCCTCATGGTCCAGATGACATGGTTCTATAGGTCGGAGCTGGCCGTAGGTTGAGTGCCACTGCTGTAGTTGAGCACCGCTACCATAGTTCCCGTGCAGTGACTGATTGCCATTTTTACGTTGCATCCATGTAAACTGGGGAGCCAGACCAATAAAGAAAACAATTATTTTGCAGGCTACGTTCCCCTCTATAGCAAGGAAAGGCCTGCCTAGCAGGGGTACTGCAAATAAGGAACACGACGAGCTTCATCTCTCTGGAACAGGTAGCCAGTTGCTTCACCATAAAACACACTAAAAAGGCCTGTAAGTACCTCTCCAGTAATGAAGCCTCCCCGTCTTAATGAGGGAGGCTTGCTAGGTCTGGGAGAAAATGCAATAATACATGTTTAATAGAAGGCAAATTGTACGCTCAGACAACATGCGGATGAAATCACTGCAGACAGATACCTGCTTTGGTGTTAAAAAGACAAGAAAGCTTAGAAAGCAAGAGCTGGGTGAGGGTGGTCTCCAATCCAGAACAAATGAGCACTATGAATCATCAGCCCCACTAGCCAAGCATCCCCAAGCTGCTTTCAAGCACCATGGTAGAAGAGACAGCCTAGCACCATGTGATACACATGTGAATGCTACTGATAGGCCTGCCGGCCACTGATTTCTTGATCCTTATCCAGCTCTTGCCTCACCTGTGTCACTGCAGACCCCTATGTGCAGATCACCTAATTGCTGTGGGAAGTGCAGCCAGCAATCAACAAATCTATTGTGCAGCACAGACAGCAGCTTTAATGACAGGTGGAAAAAATGTGTGAGAGGAGGATGCAAGTGACCAGTTTCCTCAGAGCAGAAAGTGAGGGGGAAAAAATACTTCTCCCCTTGCTGAGGATGTTTTCAGGCCCTCTGGGGAGCGGTGTTCCTTTGTTACATACTTATCACTGGAGTCTTGCATCACGGTTCCCTCTAAGCTGCATCCGTGCGTGGCCACGCACAATTAAAAATCTTGCCACACACTGACTTTTTAATGCCATGTACCCGCCGGGAAAGGAGCTGGGCTGCGGCTTCTCAGACAGGAGCTGGGCACAGAGTGCGGCGGAGGCACCGGGGCCGGCGTGGGACACTTACTGAAGGTAAGCTCCTCGCTCCTCACACAGGGCAGGCAGCAGCTCCTCCCTGAGGTGCGGCGCGGGCAGAGACGGGCTGGCGTGGGCTCTGCTGGCTCCAGGGAGCTGCTCCGTGGGCTCCAGGGAACTGCTCCACACCCCGCCATTGCCTCAGGGGGCGAGGAGGCACATGGCATCAGGGCTGGGAGCGGAGCAGTTCCCCCGAGCTGGAAGAGCTGGCGCCAGCCCCCAGCCCTGCCTTGCCTCACCTTGGGGAGGAGCTGCTCCCTGCCCTGCATGAGGAGTGAAGAGCTTACCTTAGGTAAGTGTCCCACGCTGGCCCCATTGCCTCCCTTTTCAGTTCTATCAATTGGCTGTGTCGGCCCATGGCTGCCCCACAGCAGTCCAGTACGCTGCTCTGGGCAGCAGTTAGCATGGAGAAGGTGGCTGAACCCTGCCCGTTCCCACCTGGACGCTTACTGTGGGACACTTACCAGCAGACCACACCTAAAGGGGGAGGCAGGACTGAAGCGGCGTGCTCACGGACCAAAGCAGCGCGCTCATGGACCTCTGGTCCTTAGAGGGAACATTGTCCTGCATCCCAGAAGGCAACGGGACATTTAGGGGTTGAGGTGCCCAGCAGGGTCAGGATTTGTCATCAGATGAGATGGCAGCAAGTGCTGGCTCTAGCATGTTTCTTCAAGCATAACTAAAGCAGCTGTTTCCATCTCAGATCACGTATTTAGATGGTGTCTATGGCAGGCAAGCCGGAAATGATTAAAAAAGGCATTTTTATACATAAAATGTATTAGAGTTGGGACAGGAGACAAACAGAACATACCACAGACTGCTCTGAACTAGGAATCTGGCCAAGTACACTGGGGCTCAATCGAACTCCTGGACACAAGCGCCACTTCACCCTTTGTGGCTCAGGTCCACATCCTAAGCACACAACTAGCACCTCAGAGGCCAGGTTCATCACAGGAAAAGGAGAGAGCACAAAACGCCATCCTGAGCAGCGTTGCCTCCGAGATGCATGGCGTGCATGGCTGTGCAGGCATGCTCATGCCGCACTGCCAGGCACACCTGCGCAGCTGCACATGCCGCACAGCTTAGAGGGAAGGCTGATCCTGAGTAGCACGTAGCAGATGCAGTGATCTCCACAACAGGGTTCTCCGTGTTCCCTAGTGACATTCATCCATACAACATCAAGGAATTCATTACAAGGGAAAAAGTTACTGAGACTAGCGTGAATCATGATTTGGCCCAGAGCATGTATTACCCTCAACAGAAACAAACCTTGCGGTTCAAAGCTGATTTTTTCCCCTCCCTTTTTGCATTCAAAGACCAACAGAAGTACATGAGCACTTGCCAAACAGTTCTGTTTGATACACATGGCAAAGACCTCACAACCGCATCCAGCTTCAGCTTCAATACCAGTGCATCCTACTGGCACACACCCAAGTCTCTAAGCAGCAAGATGGATGTTGTCTAAAACAGTAAAGTGGGGATTTGTTATAAGCCACGACATACCTGGAAGAGTCTGTGGCACTCTATTATCATGTGGGCCAAGCCTTGTGTCGCTGCCAGGTTCTCACTCAAGTCTCTCTGGTCTGGCTTTCCCAGGCTGTATTTCCTCTGGCTGGACCTGGTGGGGGAGAGCAGGGTAAATTAATAAGGGTTCTTGTAAAGACAAAAGAATAGAGGTGCCCAGTCATACACCACGAGGAGCTGCGGCCTTGATGCATTTGGAATTGCTTATGTACTCTCCCGCCTGAATGTGTGCATCACAATGAGATCAGTCCCACTGTACAAATTATGCTCTAACTACATTCACACAAACAGCTTTGTATCAAGGCTTGAACAGCAATTACATAGAAGCAAGAGCCCCAACTCAGGGCATGGATGCTAGAAACACTGGAGGTATTAATACCTACCAAATATTAAAAGCCAGTGTTTGTTACTGAAGTATCTACACAGGATTAGAAAAATCTGAGGTGCTCAGCCTGATTTAATTTACCATGATCTGTGTTTTCTTATACCCAAATCCTTCACAAAAATTGCCCAACTGATGTATAAAATTATTATGATTAACAAAATAGCTGCTTCCTTTCCATGTTTTTTGTTAACTTATTTTTTTTAGCATTTTTTGGCTCTTTTCAGACATAATATTCATTATATGACATCATTAGCACTCACTTCTAACAGCTTTATCATGGCACATTCCTGCTAACTAGCTTTGAAAAGAAGAAACAGATAAGGCCTCTTGACTTTATTCCTCAAAGCCAAGACTTCTAGATTATATCCCTTTGAAGCTTGAAACACATGGTAAAATATTAACAAGCATTTATCAAAACCTGTGGTTCAAAGCAACCCTATTTCTAAGATGATCAAGAGAAAAGCCATTCTATTTTAGGCTCCTTGCTGTTCCACTGTAGAACTAAACTAAATCAAGAAGGTACAGAGCCCTGGACTACAACTATCAAGTTCCCAACCATTACAGATTGCTTAGCTCTGGTTTAGACCCTGCGATCAAAAAAGCTATCAATTCCACTGCCACATTCTTAACTCTGCTCACACCTTCCTTTGCTGTGACTGGCAGTGTTTCAGCATTAGGGTCAGCTCATCCCAGCAAGAGCCAAGCATCCATTGCAGGGCTGTTTTATAGGCAGATATGCATCTCATGATGGTTTGTGCTTTGTAAAAGCACATTCTTAACATTTTTCACCTCTATTTACTTTTCTCAGAATCTGTTTCTTTAAACCTGAAATGCACAAATACCTGACTGGAACTTGCACCCTTATCTCCAGCACATCGCTGCAAGGAAGTGGAGGATCTACCTTAATGAAGATGTGACATTTGTCTGAAGCAAAGCAGTTCTTCCAGCCTCAAGACAAGTGTATGCATAAGCACAGTTATATTGTATAATGAAGACACAAGGCATCGCATGTAAATACTGGGTCTGAAATTAATATTCTGGGAAGTTACAAGATTGCCCTGATTTGAAAATTCCTTCAGAATTGGATGGATTACTGGCAGGTGTTACACACGTGAGATATTTTTGGCTATTAACATTTAATCACACAATCCCTGCGGCTCAGTTTGGCATGTACTGTAAAGCTGAACCATCAGGTTATCACCAAATAATTAATACCTAGGTTAACTACAAGCTCGAAGCTAGCTGCAAGAGCTTAATGCACCTGGACTGTTATATATATGACACTAATAGCCATTTGAAATCTTCTAATGTAAAGGTTCTCTAGCTCCATTTCTTCTACTGCACCTGTGACAGCTGCCTTACCCTAGTGTAACTAGAATTCTACATAAAACAAAAGTTATCAGGAAGACTATTTTCATAGGTCTCCGCATGTGGATTTTTAAACATATTTTAGTTCATTCTAACAACGAATCAAGAGGATACAAACTATAGGATTTTAACAGGTATTGTCCAAGTATTATGACAACGGTACCTAGTTGATGATGATGAACTCTCCCGTCTTAGGGTACTGAGGTGAAACAAAGATGGTGCCAAACAGACTGCAATGTTGGTTGGAGTCATCTGGTTTTCCTCAACAAAAGCCACCACATCATGGAGAAAGAAGAGAAGGATTTTCAAAGCCTCACGATTTTCATCTGGGAGGAGAAGAATGGCAGCCTGGACAGCATGAAATTGTTGATCCTTTGGCAAGTCTGGAAGTAAAAGAATTAGGAAAATCATGTGAGAACATAAGGAGATAAAACAATACATAAAATGAATGTTAGTGCTTAAATAATGCATTACCTCCGTAACTACATTGATTCTTCTCTAACTTTAGATGGTTGTGCAAGAGCTCACCAAAGGTAAAAGAACATTATGGTCTCACTGGGAGTGTCTACATGTCACCGTATGGTGACAGTACTGCATTTGGGAGAAGTACTGCAGTACTGCAGTGCACAGACAGCGCACGGTTAGATTTACTGGCTACGTCACCATAGCGGCATGCTATAGCTGGGCAGTGCGCCACTACGGCAACATAGCCAGTGATCATGTGGCTACATATGATCTACATCATCATGATTCACATGATTGCTATGTTGCCGTAGTGCGCTATACGGGGACATAGCACATTGCTGTGTCACTGTAGAGCAATGTGTAGCCCACTGTATGGAAAGGCCCCAGAAGACTGCTAACATACAAATTAACACTAATTTAAACTGGTGCAAACCTCATGTGATAACTCTTATTTGCAATTAAAAGTGGCTTATTTCAGCTTAGTTTAAAACCTGTTTGTAACAGACTAAAATGGAAGCATGACTTGTTCAAACCCAAATAAGGGCTTGTCTTCTGATTACCTCCATGTATGGAGTGTGCTCCTGTTAGCTGAAGCCAGAATAGCAGGTCCTGAATAGCTCCATGTGTTTAGAGCTCTAACACAGCATCCACACAACGTTCTGCATAAAGTATAACTAAATAGATTTAAAATCCACAACTTTATTTCAGCATAATTTAGCATGCAGACAGCCTGTAGCAGAGACTGGGGACGGGTCCAACTTGCCACATTACTTGAAGTAGCACTTTTTGGACCTATATGCAAGAAGCATTTATCTTTAGTCTGCTTAATTTAAAAAGGACAGAACGCAAAATTACATTCTTCTTGGAAGCTCCTATCTTTCAAAAAAGTCACACTGCAATTCTAGGTGAAATTATTCCCTTACCTTTCACCTAGTATTTTTAATTAAAAGAACATAAAAACAAACAGACCTCCTCCTGATAGCTCCACAATTTAATTTTAAAAAATAGCTGTTTTAGAAAAACATTAAAACAAAATCAAAATAAATCTACATTTGCAACATTACTTCTTTATTCCTCTTATTCTCTATAAAATCCTGAAATAACATTATAGGAGAACAATGCTTGGGAGAGTGAGAAAGGCAGTACAGCTCACTT
>NW_017729000.1:35421039-35434211 GCF_001723915.1 Gavialis gangeticus
TACCCCAAAACTGCAGAATATTATGCCCTGCAAAGGAAATAAAAAGTAACTAGAGATTCTGCTCTAGGTTTTGCCTCAAGGCAGCAAGACATACGTTCATGTCAAGACAAGTCATGAAATACAACTCAAAAATTAATGTTTTTTTGAAATCCTGTCCTTATTCAAATTTTAAGTGTCTTTTCCATGTTACAGAAAAAAGAGTTTGCAGTTAAGGAGGTACCAATCTCACATCATTCCTGTATTTTAAAAATATATTTTGTTGGGACAAACAATTGGCAACAGAATCAATTCAAAGCAATGTTAAAGGCTAGCATCGGCCTTCTAACTTATTTCTCTCTCAGACAGAACCTTGAGCTTACGCTGACAGAGCAAGTAGCAAACAGTTGGCATTTCCAGTGAAAACACGTTTCCCCTCCAGGTTGATTGTCAGGTTTCAGCCCCAGGAGCACGCCAGAGTCTCCAGCTGGCTCCAATGCAGTCCTGGGGCTGGGATCCCTAATCAGCCAATTGTCGGTTCCAGCCCCGTTCGGTTCACCAGGCATTTGGCATTCAACTTGCCAGGTCAGGAGAAGCCCAGAATCATGATTCTGGGTTCAACCTGCAGCAGCAAGTAGTAGTGGCACAACTGGAGTTTGATCCCCAATCCCAAAATTGTGCATCCTGCCAGGCATGTGTGGGAACAGATCCCATCACACCATTAAACAAATACATGCCAGGGGCCTTAATAAAATCAATCAGACTACTATTGAAGCAAGGCAGTCCTTAGAGTAAGGGGATCAGATTTCACCCTAAATTTGTGGCCTGAATTAACTATTTAAAAATAAGGTTAGATGATAAACCAAGGTTAAAGGCTGTTAAACGGTATCTATCTGTAAGTGCCCTCGCTCTCCTCCACCCTTCAGGAAAAAAGCATTGTATATATATTCCGAAAACACACATCATTCCAAAAGCAGCCTCTGATTGTAGGAGTCAGGCACATTTCAGACACAGAAATGCCAAGTACTAGTTTATAGCTGCTTGCAACTTTGGGCAGCAGGGGAGAGGGATATGGAAAGTAGGTTCCCACAGTTTAAGTTTCAATAGTCAAAATAAAAACAAACAAAAAACAACGACCTATATGTTCAAGAAACTCAGGCAATTAAAAAGGTACATACATTGGTAGATGTGGAGGAAGGATTCACAGAGCTTGCTAGTGAATATAGGTTCAGGAAGGTCTCGAAAATACTGCTTTACCATATCTGCCACATCGAATGCTGACTGGCCTTCGTAACATACATTGCTTGGGTCATTTTCATTCATCTCCCTTAAAGAAAGGATCCTAGATTTAACACCTGATTTCCTGAACAGACCAACCTATTTAACAAAGAAAGAAAGAAAGAAAGGACAGACAGATGTGAGAACTTAATGAATAATAATCAAGCCTTCTCCTTCCCTGTGGGTGTAAGTCAAAAGCCAATATATTTACCTCTAAATGTCCACCTCAATTTGTATACTGTCCCCTGCAAGCAGAGCTGCCTGGTCCCGCACCACTGGGGAGGTGGGAGACAGGCTCCAATGAAAGCAGGATTGGGCTCCTCACCACTTCTGTTTTTAGCAAACTCCTGTGGCTGGCAGGATGCCTGGAGCCGCCTGGAATTGACTGGCTTGCTCCATGGACAGCACCGGGTGTTGGACAGAGATGGGAGGAAGGGCTGGGGTGTTGGGCAGGGCTGGCCTTCCCCCCCCCTCCCCCCAACCCCTCCCAGGCACCCTGTGCTACCCATGGAGTGAGGCAGCCCCTTCTTAGGCAGTGCCAGACATCCTGCCAGCTGCAGGAGCCTGCTGAAGGCAGAAGCAGCAAGGGGCCTGATCCTGCTTTTGGTGGAGCCTGTCTGCCCCCAACCCTGCAGCTGGGGGGCAAGCTGCTGGGGAGCCAGATAACCCCTGAGCTGCAGGGGGGCCCGGTTCTTCCCTCTGTGGTGGCTGCCAGCTGGCCATGTGCTGCCTGAGCTACCAGGGGCCTGATCCAACTTCCCCAGAGCCTGCCAGCTCTCCCATGATCCTGCCCAGGCTTCCAGCTCCTTGCACATCATCCCCAGCACCTTCTTCCACCACCAGCACACCCAGTCACCCTACTGACGTCCCTCTGGTCAGGTGGGGTCAACTTATACATCAGATCTACAAAAATCCAACTTTTTTGTATGAAAATACGGGTTCGACCTATACAGTGTGTTGAATTATACACCGTGAAACATGTAAATTGATTATGCAGAGGATTAAGTACTGAACTGGCTATTTAGTAACTTATTTTTAGGGTCAGTCAGGAACTACATTTCCATCCAGCAAGCAATTCAGAAATCTAGATATTGTGGAAGACATTTAGTGCCACTTTTGTACAAAAATGTAATCAGAGTAATGTTAATACAGCTTAAAATTCATGCCCCCTGCCCCCACCCCCATGGCTGGATGGGGCCAGGCCACACTCCTTTCCCCCTGTGGGGGCAGGCTGCAGCTAGGTCATGCCTCCTTTCCCCGGTGAGGCCATGTCAAGCTCCCTTTCCCACACCTCTGCAGGCCAGGTTGAAGCTGGGCTATGCTCCTTTTCTCCCACAAGGCTGAGTCATGCCCACTTCCCCGCTCCCCCAACAGGGCTGAGTTGGGGCCAGGCCATGCCCAGGTTGGAGCTGGGTAACCCCCTGTTGTGATTGCCCCATGCTGGATCAGGACCACTAGCCAGATCTAGCCTGTGGATGGCCTTGGCACTGCCCATCTGGCCCACTGCCCTAAAAGGCTGAGCACCACTGGCATAGAGCATGCCCTTTATAATCACAGAATCATAGAAAATTAGGGTTGGAAGGGACCTTAGAAGATCATCCAGTCCAACCCACTGCTCAAAGCAGAACCATCCCCAACCATATCATCCCAGCCAAGAAATATAGAGCACCAATTCAGAAAGACATCAATCAGCTTATTAGTCAGTAACAGTGAATGGGGTACAGAAAAGGCTTTTAGTACCATAGCCTTAACAAGGGACAAAAAGAAAGATACAACCCAACTCTTAGAATCCCAGTCGAAATGAACATGTGGATGTTTCCAATATGTTGTGCTGCTTTCAGCCAGCAAAGTGACTGCAACATGTTAGATTTTGTATTTTACTATTAAAAATACTACCAAGGGAGGGCAGTTTCCTAAGTGAATGAACAACTGCAGGTATTATGAACAAAGGGCAGACAGGATTACATAGCAGCAAAAACAAGGCAGTCCTAAAATAGAATAATACTGGTATCCTGGTAGGACATCCATTCAGGCCTGTTCCCACTCAGTGTCAAGGGATATGGGAATAAAATAATATTCTTATTCTTTTGCCTTGTCAAAATAAAAATTGGTGGTTGGCTCTCTAGGGGCTCCTCATCCCTGAAATGTTGTATAGGGTCCCTCAAGTCCTGTTCAGGTTTGATTCATGTTTGTACCTGGTCAAGAAAGTGTCTTCTTAAGTACTCCATGGCCTGAAGTATGCCCCTAGGAAGTGGATGACTTGTTCTCTGAACATTTAGAAGTAACGGAACCCCAAATACATTTTTGTCCTTATAGTCAGGGGCTTTTATTTTTCTAATGAACTTTGGAACATTCCTGAAAAGAAACACAAGATACATTCAAACCATTAGGTGCCTTCTTTCTTTTCAGTGAAATACGGACCATTTCCCTTTCCCCTCAGCTTATCTCACATACACTTGAGAAAAAGTACACCCTCTCTCTTGCTTCCCAAAATACTGCTGTGCTATCAGGGCATCATATAGTGAAGAGAGCAACAGAACAGAGATACAGTAGCAGACTCATGTGTCTTAAGTCCCTTAAAGCACTAAGATACATATCCTAGAATGACATCAGCTTAGCATCCAACTTAAATTTTGTTCAGAGTATGTTTTTGCATGACATGCTACCACCTGTCTGTTAGGTCACTCTCAGTAGTTGGTGGCTTTTATCATCATTTTTAAGCTCCAGCCCAGATAGGAGGATGATGGGTTTGACCATCTCTCTCTGCCCTTGCTCATTCCCTCTGAACATATATATCTACACTGTTGAAGAACCATGCTAAGGAGAACTTTGGCTAAGCATGGCATCCTGAAATGGATGTGATGCAGAAGTCTTAATGAAGCTCTGAGCGTAATCTCTCCAACCCAGGCATACTCATTGGCAGGGTGCCCAGTGCTACAGTAAAGTCAGCTACATTATAGCTCTTTAAGGGGCTGTGCAGGTAGAAATTAATCCCTAGCACACTCGTTTGACAGTGCCCTTTGCCACAGCAGAGGTTCTGTAGTAAAATCCTACAGAGCAAGCAAATTTAGCGAGAAAGCTTAGACCAAAGCTTTGACCATTTAAAATGAACAACAAAGCTGACACCCAGAAGACAGAGTTAGGAACGTACAAACATAGGTTAAAACCTGACCTCACTGAAATCTAAAACAAAACTTCCATTAAGTCAGTGAGGACCAAACATCACCCTACATATGCATAGGCTGGATACTGTAGGAAGTCCACCTGCTTACACCAATCATCACTTTTCCCGAAGTGGCACATTTTAATATTTGTTAACTTACCAATTCCAGCCCTGTTTGCTGGATGGTGAATATTTATCCATTAAAGCAGTGAGTTTCAACAAAGCAAGTTTCTGAATTCGGTTTAAGTGGGCCGCTGACTGGTTATCAATTTGCACAGAAAGGCTTTCCAAGTTTCCACTCTCTTCTGTAGACCAGCGCTGTCTTGTGTGCCTAAGGAGTAAATATTGCTTGGATTAAAAATAAAGCTCTTATTGACATTATCAGCTTTTTGCCTAAAACAGCAGAACACCTATTAAAAACTCTTCTATTGACAATCAACTTAATAAACGTCTTGGTGTTTCCAAGCTGATTTATCTCATCTGAAAAGTGATGCAGCAATATAAAAGGCTTAAAAAAGAGATTTTTAAAAATCAGGATTTCTATCTAGGGCTTTAAGTGGCTTCTCAGCACCAGGAGACAGGAGCACTTAGATTTCAATGGTGCTTGGATCTGACTAATTTACAGGCTCACCCAACTTTAAATAGATTTACATTTCCCATAATTTCGGGGAAAAAATGGTGTTTTAAACTGAGAGGATGGCAGAAGGGAAGGCTTGGTTGGGGGTGGGGGCAAGGAGTTGCCAAGACAAATGAGGCTGACCTGCTAGAGTGGGATCCAGTCTCCGAGTCAGTTACATATGGGAGGTCACCGATGTTCCCGCAGTTTTGTTCTCCTTCAACTGTGGACAGATTTTCCACTTTCCCTTCTGAATGCTTTATTTCAAGGTGTATTTCTTTAGGGAAGGATGGGCAAGGAGATGTTGTATCATTAGCAAAGTCAGAGTCTCCATCATCTGAGAACTTTTCAGTCCACTGACTAACCAGCCTTCTGAGCCCATTAACATGTTCCATAACATTGTCGAGTTCTGAAAAAACATCGTCGTCACCAACTTCTGCCTCCACTTTATTTAGATGAAAAGGTATGCTGGGCACATTGTCATATATACTCAGCCTGTTATCCATGAATGAAAGAGGGCTTGCGGGGGTTTCAGAGTCCTTACGACTGGTTCTAATCCTATTTCTTCTGCATCCATGAAAGCTTCCAGTTCTCCAGTTCACAGAAGTATTGTCCATTGGTGAAAGGAAACTGTTTGTAAGTGCTTTAGGGAATGTCCCAGGCTTATGGCCTTGCGGTATTTGAAACATTTGGTTAGCCTGCAAGTTTATTTCGTTGTTTAAATTTTGCTCAGATATATCACTCCACAGCAAGAGCTTACTAGAATCAAAGTCCTCTGCATACATCCCTCCTCTTTTATTGTGGCTCCTGACTTTGATAACAGGACTCGGGGTGCTGACTGTGCTACTGTTTTCAGATGGGCTGCTGCTGCTACAAGTCTGGGGAGAATAGGAAGAATTCTTTTTCATTTGACTATCTGATAGGTCACAAATATTCACACAGTTAAAGTTTTTCAGCTTTTCTTCATCAAGTCCTTCCAGCAGAACAGGTTCACTTATTATGGGTTTAACCTTTGAGTGACCATCTCTCTTCAGACTGGTGTTCTTTATGGCCAACTTCTCCATTTTCTTTAGAAAGCTCTTTCCCTTTTTATGCAGTGGCTTGTCCAAAAACTTATCTTCACTGATGATGCTTAAGAATTCACTGGGTGAAGGAGACCCACTAAGGGTGGAATCCGGTGAGGCCACTTTACTCGAGGAACACCTTGAGGAACTTCTGCTGGTCTCAATATCTTCAAAAGTCTTTGGGAAGCCAATAATGTCACTGTCTCCACTGCTAGTACTGTGGATTGAGGATGCATCATGTTTCCCACCATGGTCTGAAAAGGATATATCCTCACTACCAGTGCTCTTAAGTCTTGGACTGTCTGGGACTGATGCACTAGAACCTTCTTCTCCAGGGGAACCGTCTAGGCTTTCCAGACGAGACCATCTCTGACTGCACCTCTCATAAGCCCATTTGTTACTTATTGCACAAGGTTCCTCATCTTCAGATTCATCACTCTTAAAATAAAGAAAGTACAGTTCAATGAGCAAAGTCCAGCAAATTTTAAAATATCTAAGACATAATAAAAAAAAAGGGAGATTTAATTTTTATATTTGCTTCTGAAACCCTGGGTACTTTTATACGTAGTTTTATCTACTGTAACAACATTCAGTTGAAAGCTCTTCATCATGAGCTATACTTTCCAATCAAGTGTTTTATGGGCAGAAAGAGATCTAAGCTTTCTGGATATTTTAGTCAACTTACTACCACCAGAGAGAAGAGTTGACATGAAGATGAAAATTCTGCTTGGAAGAAAATGTTGAGCTTTTGCAATGTGACTTTTTTTACCCATATGTGAACAAAACCAAGCCTTTTGAACATGTTTGTGAAAAAGTAATTTTGTCAAAACATCTGTCAGGGATCAAAATTTAAGATTTTTGGTTAGGGAAAGAGTTATCACTGGGCTAGGATTTGGAAGACTCGGGTTCAAATCCCTGTTGCGCCTAATTTGGAGCAGAAACTTTAACTTATCTTTCCACATCCTGAATAGAAGCTCTAACCATTAGGGAACTAGGACATCTGGAGCAGGGGAGAGCTGGTCTCCTCCTCTTCCTCCCAATATGGAAGGCAAAACATTTCAAAATCTCAACATATTTTTTTAAATAAAAAGAAGCTGCTTTTTCCTGGCCTATAGCTAATTTGAAACTAGGTTTCAAATCCTAAAGGTAGGCAAGGCAAGTTACAGCTTTAATTCAGGTTCGTTAAAGTGAATCCTCTGCTTCTCCCATTTTCTTCTGAGAGAGAGAAACTGGAAGTGTCAAAGAATGGATGGACATGAAAACTAAATGAGTATGCCTACATCATGGTAACAGTGCGTTTAGATGTAGACACTCCTGAGCATGTCCCGCCTACCCACACTCCTAACCTGGAAATATGACCATAGAAGAAAGGCCTGATTGTCGGTCTCAAGACCTTAATCTGTAGTAGGCCAGACAGCAGCCGTAGAAGGGAACCCCAAGCCCTGAAGTAAGTGCACTTGTGTGTTCAGACTGCCTGGGAGCACGGGTAGCTGGGACATGCTTAGGAAAAGCTTTGCTGTTCTTGCTGCTGGGCAGACCTGCCTCTAGTAACCTCACATACATTCAAAGCCCCAGATTGGTTGAATTTTCATTTAACAAGGCAATGATGGACACAAACTTGTACTTTTTTTTTTACATAAATATCCTTTTTTAAAATTAAAAAGTGCACTAGCTGACTAATCTATGAAATGAAAATTGCATAGAATTTTCTGTGGATTATGCCCATACAGTACCTTTAAATTCCTCAGGCACAAATGTATGCATTTCCTATGACAGGTTAGCTCCCTGACCACACAAATAAAGTCAATGGAAAAGGTTAATCCTTAACAGATCATCTTTATGTGGACCTGCAATTTACAGAGTATTTTAAATACCAGTTAGTCATGTTTTAGAGAAAACAAACACACAATTTAGAGGCATACCCTCTTCCTCTGTCGACTTATTTCCACTTTCATTGCTGCGCATTTGTTTAGTGTGTTTAACCGTCTAGAGAAAAGGAAAAAAAAAGGACTTAAAGTTTTAACTCAAATGATGTTAACTAAAAGCAGACATTGTCCGAGCTGGTCCTGAAACCTTCAAAGAAATCTGAAGATCTGTCAGCAATAACTGACATTCTGCTCCGGGCTCCTTAAATGCCCCAAGACCAAACAAGGTCAGTGGTTGTGTGATGCTCATAGCTACAATTGCGTTCTTGCAACATTTGGGGGGAAAAAAAACAAATCACAATAATGAATACACTGTAATGTGATTTCAGTACAACTTTAGAAAGAGCTTTGTCAATTATATAGAAGATGCTAAAACCTTTTGAGATTTTGGTAAAAAAGAAATTGAGAGTCAAATTATTTTTAAAAAAGATTACTGGCAGTTTTTGACATTAGCTTTGGCAATTAAGATAATCTTATTTTTTGTTGTAATCACTTTAACTGAAAACTGCAAGTTCAAAAAAGACCTAAACTAGCCCAAATATTTAAAAACATGAGCAATCCCTTCAACATCAGTGGGATTACTCACGGGTGGAAGGTAAAGAATGATCTGGATTAAACAATCCAATTTAAAGAAAAGCAACAGTATGAATGAATACCAGACAATTTCATAATTTTTAGTATCTGTCCTGAGAACACACACACACACAATATCCTTTCCCTTCCAAGACAAGGGCAACAGCAGGATATGAATTCAGGCACTTTAACACGAAGTGCATGTTGACACTGCAAATGCACTGTGCCAGGCAACAGCACCCCTGAATATACCATGCTGCTTCATAGGGGTACCTCCTGCAGCAACATTTTAATGCAACAATGCTGCTTCCTGTCCAGGTAATAACCTGCATAGCATGTCAGAGGGCACCACTGGCTCACATAGCAAATTTGCAGTGTAAAAGTACATTAAAGTTATGGGCTGCTAGCACTTTGGTTAGAGGAGTAACTCTTAGGCCCTCACTTGATGCAAATATTTATCCTCTCATTTGTATTAGCTACTAGATGTGGGCAAAGCCCATACCATGCCACGCATGGGCTACAGGTCACAAGTGACCACACATGAATAAAAAAAGCTTTTAAAAAAAAGATATGAGGAAAAAATGCACCATGAGTAATTACACTAGCACTCCCATGTGGGGGAAGCCCATAAAACAGATGAGAGTTACTGTGTGCCAACAAACCAAGTTCACCTGTGTACTACACAAGTTCTGGCAAAATGTCAGCATTTGAACAGTGGTTTAATCTCTTACTCAAGAACCTCTTGACAACAATGAGAGCAAACATGTGGTGTTTAATTACTGCAATTTGTTTTTGCTAGTCATTTACAGTATCATTTCTCTGGAAGTGCAAAAAAAGCCCATCCAAACAACAAACCTGTAAGATCTGTATGTGGAAGAAAGCTTTAATTCCAGCAAAAAAAACCTAAAAAGCCCCACCAACTAATAATTCTAACATATGGTTCTGATGGTTACTAAACAAAGTGATAGAAGTATTCTCACTCCCTGTAGACAACACTTTAAATAGATAAAATAGGGTTGACGCCTTATGCTACAAAAGGCACAGACAGAAGTGCAGCTCCGCAATCTAGCCCATGGAGCTTCACAGAAAGTGTTGAGTTAGATCAACCCTCCCAACCCAACAGATGGTAGCTGTCTCCGGGTGAGACGGGGAGAAGGAAAAGGAGCGAGGCGCATTCTGGGGTCTGCCCAACCATGCTGGAGTGGGGAGGGGGGGCCCTTCACCTCAAGGGAGCTCCAAGCCACTCCCCCCTTCTCTCTAGTGTAGGCTGGGCAAACCCCAGAACAGATCTCCCTCCCCTGCCTTCTCCCCCTCCCATCCTAAGAGAGCACCAGGGGTGGAGCTGAGCTACTTCAGCCAACAGAGCAGACAGAAGTTAACGAAGGCACTCTGCTTTGGAGTGCCTTCATTTGAACCCTCATATAATGACAGTTAATTTGCTGCAATTGGAGTGCTCTGCAGCTGTGCTCTTTTGTTTGGCCATGGCAGTAGAGTGCTTTCAAGGGGCCAATTGTGCAACAAATATAATGTCTCTCTGAGCCTACAGATATGCATTCAGGCCTTAAGTCAGGAAAGTACTTACGTACATAAAAGGTTAATACGGTCTTAAGTTTTTTTTAAATCATGAAGTGTGCTTAAGCGTGTGCTTAAGAGATTTTATGAGGTATATGCTTCCATGAGCAACCTGTTAAACTAGAAAAAGACACACCCACAAAAATATAGGAGCTGTTTTCTTTTGTGTAGAGGCTGAAGCAAAATTATTATATTTACCTGAATAGAGATTCAATAGCATCAATATCTAAAAATTCATGATCTTTCCTCACAGTTTTGATGTCAATAGGAAACTGCATGTCTGTGAATACAAAATATTTATTTATAATAATTTTTGAAGGATCATAGTATTTTCCAAAAAACTAAGACTATGCTTGACATTTCAGTTCAATCTAGATAAAACTACAGTATTTTTTTATAGAACTGTTCCTGCACAAGTCATACATATAACTAAGGTCCCAATCCTCCATAGACCAACACTTGAGTAATTTTACCTACTTGCCACCAATGGGATTATTTGCATACACATGAGTAATTGTTGGATGGAAGCTAAATGTTTGAAGAGTCTGCCATTGAATTGCATTGAAGTCAACAAATTAAGCTTATAAACTAAAACATATAAAGTTGAGAATAAAATCTCTACTTTCTGTCCGTCTGTCTCATGTGCACCTGCCTTTAAAAACAGTGTTTTAATATTAACCTGTAAGTAGGCTGAAACATGTTTTTATTACCTTGAATATGAAAAGGTATAGACCACTACTCACTGCCACTCAAGCTTTAATGGGATCTACAAAACATACCCGCCATCCCAGATTTTGATATCTGCCCTCCCAGACTGAGAAACCTCCAAAATCTATTGACAATACTTTCTAGGCTTCTTTTATAGATCTTAATGAGACTTAAGCATCTCACCAAGCTTGAGCACTGCATTTTTGTTAACAGAGAGTGTTTATTATACAGTATAATATATTGGACATGTATAAAACATAAAGTTGCCTACAAAATGACATCTTACATCCACAATCATCTAACAGTAAGAACTCTCTTGAGACCCTGCAGCTGGGATGAGGGGGTGCTTGCAAGGTGCTGGAATGAAACAGCAAACAGAAAGGCAGAGTTCACTCTTCAGGGTAAAAGCTAGAGTGTTACACTTTCACAGCTGCTGTTCAACTGGTAGTCATTTTTGGCTGAACAGCAGCAGCTGTCAAAGGGTTAACACTCTAGCTTCTGCTGATGTTGCAGTGTGCACTCTACCTCTGTAGTCAGAATTTAGCCACGACTGGAAAAATCTTTTTTGAATTCATTTTGCCTTCCCAAAACAAGGTACTGAATGCCTTATCTGAGGGAGGGGGTATACAAGAAATGCAACACATGGAATTTTTTTATCATACTGTACCTTCAAATAACTGAGCATATTGAGGAAAGCCAGCAGCCCTCAGCCAGTCGCAGGCTTCTTTGGCTTCAATTTCTGTAATAAAATATAAAAACACAAAGGTCAGTTTTCAGAGGTTAACAGGAGGTTGACAGATCCATAAGACTAGCGACTTTTACAAAACCGGAGTTACTTATTTCATATCACTCCAAGGAAATGGATTTAATGAGGAATCTTGTGTATGTGGTTTCTATTAGCATACTTTTGAAAAATGATATTTAAAAAAACAAACAAATACACACACGGCTAGCATTCATTCCACTATGGAGAAGATGCACCAAACAAACCACTGCATATTGATCACTGCATATGATGTCATCCATCTGTGAAGGTCTTGTGTTATAAAGTATCACTAATATGTCTTGAATGAGTAATCAAAAATGGCATGTGATACATATATCCAGTCACTAAGATATCAATGCCCAACCAAGCATTCTGATCCTTAGACACAATGGTAGGACTAGGACAAATATATCAAATAATACCATAATTAGACTGAAAGAGCTACTACAACACTAACAGAACTCTACTTACGCATTCTTGGTAATGAGAGCTGTCTACAGTACCTGTTGCTAGGGTCTTTCAATATTTATTTCCTTGCCAACTACCAATTCCACTTGGCAGTTACTTCAGTACAACAGATGTCAGGAATTAACTGCTCATTTTGTGGCAATTAATAAAGCTCTATGACCAATACGACAACATTCCCACAGGAGCAGAAGCAAAACATAACCTTACACAATTACAGAACACTCACCAGATGCCTTAAAAATGTAAACATGTTTAGTATGCTTCTGGAAGAGCACATACCAGCAGCCTCTAAACTGCACAAATATTGGAAATTACTGTTTACTGTGAAGGAGAAGAAATGCAGACTACACTCTTCTGTCTGGGGACTCTGCTAGTTCCTGAGTTACAGCTCTGATATCAACCAAGTTGCCAAGGCTTGCCTCACGCACAGCTTTAATGAGAGTTTCAAAATCTAGTTTCCTAAAATGTGTTTTCTGTCCAAAAATGGAACTCTAAAGACATTCTGTATGTTGATTTGTTAAAATGCATTGCCCAACTTTGCTTGTAATATTCAGTAGACAATATCAGTTTAACGAGGTGAAACAATTCGCCTAAGTATCTTTAGCATATCTACCAATTGTTGGCATGCATCTGGTATGCATTTACCAAGGCATCTTGAGCAAGGCTAAGGATGTCATCCTCCCGCTCTACTCAGCCTTGGTGAGACCGCAGCTGAAGTACTGGGCCCATTTCTGGGCACCACACTTCAGGAAGGATGTGGAGAAGTGCAAGAGAGTCCAAAGGAGGGCCATGTGCATGATTAGGGACCTACAGACTAGGTCATATGAGGAGAGGCTGAAAGACTTGGGACTTTTCAGCCTAGAGAAGAAGACTCAGAGGGGACTTGGTGGCAGCCTACAAGTATATCAGGGGCGTACATCAGAGCTTGGGGGAGCGTCTATTCACCAATGCCCCCCCGGGGGAGGACAAGAAATAATGGGCACAAACTAATTGAAGATCACTTCAGACTAGACACAAGGAAAAACTTCTTTACAAGTTGACTGTAAAGAATGCTCCCCACAGA
>NW_017729000.1:35439211-35439805 GCF_001723915.1 Gavialis gangeticus
ACATGATTACCTGCCCATCACCCCTCTTGTCTCTCTGCAAGTCCATGTCCATAATCAAGTCCTTACCTTTCTCTAAAACTGAAAAGTTTCAAGAAGTAAAATGAATAAAGGATATCAAACAACAAGAATGCACTTTGTAGAAAACAAGGATTCAGTTGAGGCTTCCTGAACAGCGATTGAAATAATGATTTAAATCAATTTGATTTAAATCCAATCCACCCTGGTTAGGACTGCTTGGGAAAGCTTCCACAGCTGCTGCAGGTCTTTTGACACAACACTTCCCACAACCATTATTCTCCAAAGCTTCTTAAATTCTAATAACTTCACCTGCACTACCAGACTTACATATAGGAACCACCAGACTTCTTCCAGGTCCCTACAGATAATTTTAAGTTAGATCACTTCAAAAAGTTCTGGTAGCGACTATTTCATTGCTGGAAACAGCAACCAAAATGCTGTAAAGGATCTGTTTTGGTGCTACTAAAGATGAATGGGAAACTCCTCCTAATTTTAATGAAAATTAAAACAAATGAAAAATGGGTGCTCAGCACTTCATAGATTTAATAGATTTCATAGATGTTAGGGCTGGAAGGG
>NW_017729000.1:35444805-35446853 GCF_001723915.1 Gavialis gangeticus
GGGCGTACATCAGAGCTTGGGGGAGCGTCTATTCACCAATGCCCCCCCGGGGGAGGACAAGAAATAATGGGCACAAACTAATTGAAGATCACTTCAGACTAGACACAAGGAAAAACTTCTTTACAAGTTGACTGTAAAGAATGCTCCCCACAGAGGTGGTACAGTCACCTACCCCGGCGATCTTCAAAAAGCATCTTGATGCCCATCTTGCTGGGATCATCTAACCCCAGCAGTCTTTCCTGCCCAAGTGCAGGGGGCTGGGCCCAATGATCTGTAGGGTCTCATCCAGCCCCTAACATCTATGAAACCATCAGTTTATTGTCTTTCTGTTCATAAAGCAACCTCTCTTTCTAAATCAGTTACAGTGATAAATGTAAATTAGCCATTTGATTAGTTACAGCAAATTTCTATTCATAGTACTGATTTTGTAATGCACAACTCTGTAACCATTTTCAACTTCAGGTAAAGAGGAAGTTTGAAATGATAAAAACATGTCTTTGAAATACAAACCAGATGCATCCTTTCTGTCTTTAGAATATGATATACATGCTTTTTTCTTCTCCAAGGCCAGACTACCCACACCATTGCTGCTGCTCACACTAATGTTCATGTGTAAGGCCTGGAGACAATTGGACTCAAACTATAATCAGAGAATAACATTATGTAAGCAAGAAGCAGAAACAAAGTGATAGCACACTGGCACTCTTCTGCAAATGACATTCCTACAATGTGGGAAAGAAGAGAAGAAAAAGTTTAATTGTCCTCACTAAAGAAAAGAAAAAGAGGCTTGGTTTTGAGTTAGCTAACCTAAGATAAAGTCCTGCAAAAGAGAAGGCAGTTTATACATGTTCACCCAAGCTACCAGTTCACAGCCAATCCTAGGCAAGCCCAGAATCTAAATTGCCTTATCTTCAGTAGGGCTTTACATCATGTCAGTCTACTCCAAGCACACCTGGGTTCCAGTGAAAATGGAAGAGCACTTACTCACAGAAATGTTAAATAGTTTTCCCAAATTAAAGTAATCCAGTGTTTCCTTCTAAAACTGCAGCTGTTTCTACTATAAGCAGAATCAAGAAAAACTAATTAAAAAATGACAGCTTAGATTACAATGTACAATTACTAGCATCTACAATTACTAGCATCTACATTTGTGGATCGGACTGGAAACCAAATGACCTTTTCCTGATTAGAGGCAGTCCTTTTCAGAGAAGGTTAGGACCAAGGTGAATAAAAATCAATGATTTTTTTAAAAAAATAAAAAATTGGATTTCTTTATTCGAATCAGATTTTTTTTAATCATATTTTTGGTTAAGATGCTTTAAAAAAACAATCCTATATAAAGATAGTTTTAATTTAAGATAAAGCTCAACGATATCATCATGGGACAGAGATTATAACTTCTAAGCATATACTATTTGAGACAATATATTCATGTAACCTTTTTAGAAAAGTTTTATAAATAGGCCACAACAGACCATGGACTATATTAGGGGCCCAATTTTATGGGGTTCCCAGAGGCTCCTTTATAGATTATTAAAAAGATTAAAGAGATACCCAATGAGACTCAGTGCTCAGTCTAAAATAGCGTTTCTCAACTCGCGGGTCACAAGAATATTTCAAGGGTTGCGAGTTGTGGCAGGGCAGAGGATGGCGGGAAGGTGCCTACCCCTTCCAGTGGGGTAAGGGAGAGAGCTGCATGGCCGGGCTGGCAGCACCGGGGCTGGTGTCCATGCTTGCAGGGACAGGATAACCAGGAGATGCTGCTCAGAGGGTGGGAAGAGCCATGATCAGGCTGCTTGGTGCAGCACAGCAGCCCCAGCCCAGGGCAGGGGGGTGCCACAGAGCTTTCCTCCTCCTTCCTCTATCCCGTGCCACGGTCAGACTTGCTCCATTGCTGCCTGTTTGAGCCAGAACTGCCACAGCAACTGCATTCTGGCCCGCGCAGGGTGGGGGCGGCTGGGGGCACTGCCAGCAGGGCTGGAGGGAGCCAGGGGACTGTGGGTTGGGAATGAGGAACACCAGCATGGCCCAGGGGGGTGGGGTTAGGG
>NW_017729000.1:35447829-35449527 GCF_001723915.1 Gavialis gangeticus
TCTTATGTCCAGCCTAAAACGGTCTTGTAGGAGTTTATGATCTAGTGAAATTGCCAGACAAATCAGTATCAAAATTATGATTACCATAATCGTCACAGGAGGAGGAAATAAAAGGATACGCATGAGCTACATGATACTGTGAGGTGCCAGGCTGCTTTGGAACTACACAGCATTGAGCATGATGGTGTATGAATTTTGATGAACAACAGAAAACATGGTGGTTTTGATAACGGTGTTGTGAATTTCCTACTGGTGGAAGACCACTAAGAGCTCCAGTGGCTCAAGAATAAGAAATGCAAACATCTAAAAATAATCAGTAATCACAAAAGGCTTCCAAGCACAGGACAGGATGAATCCATCCATCTTGGGCACTGACTACTATTGAGCTAATACAAGAAGTTGACAAGTCCTGGTTTCACAACAACACTAGAATTATGGAGACAGCCCTGTAAAATTGCACAGTGTTTGACAATGAATAAAAGAGTGGCTAAAAAGCAGTTAGGTCTAAATTGTACTCCAAGACCCGCCTATGCTGAGCAAAGTCCATCTTCTTACAGCTCCTTGGCCTATTGAAAAGGTCACCCATATTATTTTCCATCAGGGAAACAGCACAGCTTAGTGGTTTATTCAGAAGACAGAGTCATGAATTTCTGACTCCTAATCCCTGCTCTGCCTCAGGGCCATGCTACCTCTCCTAATCTGCAATAAGGATACCAGAACCTGCAATTTATTTGTACAGTTCTTAAAAAAAAGGTGTAAAAATGTATTAGTTGTTATTAACTACCAACCTCATTAAATAATCAGAATTTGTTCTCCCACATCTATTTACAAATGTATTATACCAAGGGGTATCAATAAGTTTACTGATTAACTCAGAAAATAGGTGCGCTCATAATAAGGGATTCATTTTACGCTGCTCAGATGATCACTGGGGAGCAGTCAGACCTTTCCCAATAGCAGCAGGAAATGGAAGGACCTTTGAAGAGCTGGCACAGCAAATGTTATGGAATGACATCCTCCCCTTTAGGCTTGGGTTGAGCAGAAGTGGCTTCTGAGGAAGATTGCTTTCTAGAGATCTTACAGTGTTATCTGCATGCAGCATGAAATACCAGAGAACCTTCAGTGCGTCAACTCCCCCTCACACGCTACATAAGTCTGATTTTATAAATATTTAAAAGCAGTTGAAACATCCCCATTTCCTGCAAGCCTCATTAGTCAAACAGAGATTAGAGGCTGCTAGCAGCACTTTAAAGTTAGCTTTATTTCCCTTGGGCCAAAGGTTGCCAAATGCTTATGGGAAACAAAATAATATATATGTAACTTATGCCAGTTTTCCATTTCTTATTATAATATAGAGTTAGACCAAGTGGTTATCAAGTAACTAACATTTTGACAGCGTTAGCAGGTATATGAGGTCCAAAAATGAACAGACACTACACTAACCAACATTTAAAAAAACGCCCCATAAAATATTCTTATTGAGTGCCCATGAAAAAAGAAGCATTGGTTGAGACATTCTCTTTGCAGAATCTTCTATCCAAGATTGTTCTGGGCTAGCATGGAAAAGGCAAAACATGAAACTAAGCTGAAACAAAGCAACAGACTAATTATAGTTTAATATTAGTCTAAGATGAAGTATTGGAAAAAGCCCCCACAGCTCATCAAAAGCATCCGGGAATGTCTCCTAGCTAAAAGGGA
>NW_017729000.1:35451166-35454825 GCF_001723915.1 Gavialis gangeticus
TCGGACTTGATGATCTGCTCAGGTCCCTTGCAACCCTACTAACTATGAAACTATTTCAAGGAAATAAGCAACATGAATGGCCATTTGTACTTTGATATTACATATTGAAATAAAGTCTTTTTAATGCCAAAATGTTACAACAGGTTCGGATTCCTGTTTTAAACTACAGAATGGAAAATTATACTTCACAGCTTTACTGTATTAAAACAAAACTCACTGTATTGTTCTTAAACTATGGTCTGTCATTGCTGCTTTCCTACGTTTGAAAGGAACATTATTTACAAGGTCAAGGTAAATTCACATTTTCCATTTCAGCTACATACAATGTAGCAATTAGTCTGGATGGAAAAGTAAGAAAGAGGATTTGGAGTATTTAAGTTTGAAACTGTACCCAAACCAGGCACGTATGCAAAAACTCTTGAGCTTTCTGTTCACAGCCCCTTTATCAATTAAGCCAAAGTCTCTTCCTTCACAATGTTAGGTGTAATGAATTCCATAGGAAGTTGTTAATGAAAAGTAACAGATTCACTCAATACTCCCAGATCATCGTGGCAGGTTCAAAGGGTAGAACGTAAGTAGCATAGGACTGATATTCTAACTTTACTTGTAGTACAAATGTATGAGACATTTGTAATAACAGAAACAGAAATAATTCCAAAGGGTATCCCTTGCTGATATCTGAAGGATTTTTCCTTAAGACACTAATCATACTATGACAGCAAAAGACAAACTCACACAGAACAAGTCATTTTTTTGGAACCTACTTGATATAAAACAGCAAAGCAAAGTGTCCCAGTACTAATCTGCTGTTGCTGCTGCTTCCCATCACTGGCAGCTCTGAGCCTATTGTCCTTCCCAGCCTCCTCCATATGCTCAAGAACTGGAGTCGACATGTATGGGAGGTGCTTGGCAGCTGCAACAGCCAGATGCCAAACTCTGGAATGCATTTTTCCTATACCACATGAGCCTACCCCATCAGCGAACCAGCTGACAGGTTCTTTGTGCAGTCTCTTGGATAGTTTCATTGTTGGCTACGCTTGCAGCTGTGGAGTTGACTTGGGGGTTGATATGGGGTCAGGTTGCTGAAAAATGTATTAGTTCTTCCTGATACCACCATTGGTCTACATTTCTTCTTGTATCTGTAAAAATGCATTTAAATTGCCCACAAGCTGCAGCAGCTAAAAAAGCAATTCCCTTCTATACAAATCTGAAAAAGTACTGGGCTAGATCCATGCTGTTCCAGGGAGTTATCATGAATTAGATCATAGCCTCCGGCTATGCAAAGTGTCACATCTTAAGCAAATTCTTTTTATTAAGTCAAGGTGTTAATGAAGCATCTGACCAATGTTCAAGGTTGGCATTTTATGCCTTTAAAACAAACTGTTTGCACTGACCTGTTTAGAAAAATGGGCCAAACACTCATGACCTGTAACACTATCATAAAACATTAGCCCACATAGATGAGAATGGGAACAAATGAAACGTATGCACTTAACCAATGCATAATCCTAATTAAATAAAAACTAAATGTTTTATTATCCCATCAAAAACGTTTGTTACTAGACTACAGAAGCTGGACAGGAGTTTGCCAGGAGGATTTTGGCTTCATGTGAAATTGAGGTTAACATAACATGATTTGATCTTCCATTCTCACTTTGATGTCTTGTTGGTGCACGTGTTGCAGTGTACTGCATGTGTCCAATGTGACCTAATGGTTCATTTAATAGCTGCAACATTACTTCTAATGCAAATTAGAACAATTCCAAAATTTTATTATATGTCTCCATTTGGGGTCAACTTGTCCCATCCCTATCCTTTGTGGCAGGCAGCCTTATTCAACTACCCTGATTCTGAGAGTATAATCCTTGGGACAATGATACCCTCAGGTTGATTAATAGAAGGGTTAAGTGTAGCACTTCTCCTTTACACACAGAGCACCCCCCCAGCCCAATTAGCAGAACAAAAAATATTAGGTCAGATATCATTGACTAGGTTTTAGAGTGGCCCAAATAAGATTGTTGCTGCTTTTTAAAAAGACAGGTAGTTTATAAAGATTATAATTTTTTCACATAAAGACACATGGGTAGGCAGTCATTCCTGCACTGATTTATGAAGAGCCTAGGGGAGCCAGGTACCTAACTTGCATTGAATGTCAATGTGAGACCATCACTCAGCCCTCTAACTTCAAATCCCCATCTTGAAAACCTCTGCCAGAAGGTTTGGATTATACAACAAGGACCTCGATCCCCTAAATTCTAACCTCAGATAACTTCTATGTGCTCTGGTTTACCCAGCTGTGAAATGGGAATAAATACATGAGTTAAGGATCAATTTCTCTCAGAGCTTGATGGCCCTTAAGAGAAAGACTTGCTGAATACTAAGTGCCAAATAACTAGAGAGAAGGATAACCAGTTTCATAGTTGATTGGTACTCCCAAAGCACAAAAATAAACCAGTCCAAGCCAGCCAGATGGGAGTGAATCTGTGACGTTATGAAGTCTTTTGTAATTAAATCTAGCCATTCTAGCTATTCCTCAACGCAAAAAATACCACTATTAATAGTTCCATAGGCAGCGGCTAAGATAGTTACCTAAAAAGTGGCTTATTATCAGTAATTTGCAGAATGAAAAAGCTCCCGGTAGATTTGCTAGCCGTACAGAGGGACACAGCACTGAGCTGTACATGTAGCTCAGCCCTCAGATCAGTAGGCAATTTTGTGTGCTGCCAATACATGCTAATGCAATTTGTTGACTTTCAAAGGCACAAAGCAAAACAAGCTACTGAGGTTTCAGTTAATGTAATTTCCTATGGGCAGCACAGTCAGACTTTCAAAGTAAAGCTCCTCATTATGAGATAGACTTTAAATATATATACACCTAAAAACCAGTCGTATTGCCACTGCATTATCACTGTTTAGTTATTTGAAACTTCCTTACAAGCATTTAAATCGGAGGGTTCTGTACAACTACAATTGCTGGGGTGCAGGGTTGAAGGGTGCCTACGCTTCGGTAGTTCCTTTTGTCCTAGGAAGTCGGCTGTGTCCCTGGCACGTTGCTTTCATTGGTTTGATGGCACTGCATGCCACCATACAGTTTACTCCACCCACATTACAATCCTGTCCTTGACAGCCAAGATTTTTTAATGTTTCCTGGAAACACAATCGCATCCCTCTGGCTTGGCTTGGCTTTTCCTGTCCCCTCACAACCTATGAGTTTCAGCAGCACCTGGGGAATTACTCATGTTAATAGGGCAAAGATTTCGTCCAGACTCTTCAGGCCAGGTGAGATGGGGAAAAAGCCACCACTTTGTCCTTGCTTTGAGCCAAACCCACAGAGGCTGGAGCGCGGCGCCGGCCTCCCCGTGTGGAGACCACGGCTCGGCCGGCCAGCGCCCGGCGCCTGTTCACCATCTCGCGGCTTCAAGTCAGGCCGGTTTCGAGACGAGAAGCCCTGCGCTAGACTCCTCCAAGGCGAGCTAGGGGCGGCAGGGCAGTAGGGGGAAGCGGCGCCGAGACGCCAGGCACTCGCGCTGCCCTGTCCCGCCCCGAGGCTCCCGGCGCCGTGTCCCGCTGCAGCAGGCAGCGCGGGGGGGCCCGGTCACCCCAGGCGGACCCCGGCCCCGGCCCCCCGCACTCACGCGTCAGGATCATGGTGCCCGGGG
>NW_017729000.1:35454963-35455163 GCF_001723915.1 Gavialis gangeticus
GCCGCCGCGTGCCCGCGGGGGGAGCTGTCACCGCTCCGCCGCCGCCGCCTGCGGGACCCTGGCCCTGGCCCTGGCGCAATCCGGGTGGTGCCCGTGGCTGCCTCGCAAACCTGGCGCCTCTCACTTGCCGGGCCCATGTCACAGAGGAGCAGCTCGGCCCGGCCCAGCGGCGCTGCCCTCCCCGCTCGGGGGCCGCCAGC
>NW_017729000.1:35455273-35458274 GCF_001723915.1 Gavialis gangeticus
CCGCCAGCCCCGCCGCTGTGGCCGCACAGAGCTGCTTTGCCACCGGCCCCCGAGACACCCAGCTTCAAGCCTGCCAGGGCCGTTGCCAGTACTCCGGCAGCCTTCCACCGGCACTGAGCGGGCCACCCTACGTGGCCGACTCCCACTGGCTTGTACGTGGGGTTTTGCACAGAGAGAGAGAGAGAGAGAGAGGAAGCCCTGAAGTGAACGAGCGGGCCCGTCTGCTTGAAAAATATGGTCAGCGGTATTGCCTGGATGGCACAGAACTGCCAGAAGGTTGAGGGCGGGCAGGGCTGCTCTGCTCCCAAGTCAGGAGAAGCTTAAGTGGACGGAGGTGTTGCTGTTGTGTGAGAGCAGAAGCGAGCCCAAGGCAGTCATACCCGACAAGAGCTACGCAGTGCACCTCGCCTTGTGACGACAGGTTTTATAGCCACACTTGCTGCAGTGGCAGTACTCCGTCGGGCACTCTCTTGCTAGCGTGTTAAATGAGAGAGAAAACTTCCTGCTTCACACCCTTTCTGCCTATAGGCAGGCTCCTGGGATTATGCCTTGGAGATGGCATCTGCACTCCACTCTTTTTCTTTTGAAGTTTTCTATTTTTGCTACTTATGGTGCAGGGGGCAGGGGTTGTGTGTGTCTTTAGTTCATTGTTGTCCAATGCAAGTCGATGCTGTTCCTTTAACCAGACTTTGCTCCAGTCAGCCACATATTAATGGCTCACACTAGACGCATATCAGTCTGCTTTATGAGAATCATTAAGAAACCTGTATTATGCCCAAGTACTGTGAAGGACTGAAGCTATGCTGGCTTAATAGAAATCATGTGACTTCTGAATGAGGAAAGCACTAACCAAACACAGTTTGATTGAGGAAATGTTAATACACTGCCCTTGCTGTCTTTTGAGTCTGCAGTCAGATGGACTAGGGCCGGCATGTGGTACCACTGAGTAGTTACTCTCACTGGAAAACGTTAAGTTGCCGAGGAAATTGTACAACTTTGAAATGGCATTTGTAATTTCATTGGGAGTGCAACAGTTCTTAGTGAATCGTTAAAAACACAAATAATTTCAAAGTAAGGCTAATGTTACTATTTCAACCAAAATAAATACATAAATAAATAAATCAGGCAGAAAGTTGAAACCTAGCCAGTCTTTCACGCTATCTAGATCTTATCAATATCTGTTTAGACACAATAAAAGATGAAGAGCTTCTGAACTAGAACCAATGTACAAAAGCTACTTAAAATGGAGAAGCAATTTCCTTGTTCTTGTCATGCTATATTTTCATGACATGCTATACTTTTATACTTTCAGGCATACTTATGCCAGGTATTAATTGTTACAGTACTATATAGGTGTTTGGTAAATGACCAGCTGATTCCATCTGCACCCATTTAGAATTAATTAGTGCCACCAAATCCATAATTATTTTGGTGATTTAATTTAACATGCCAGTGACCTTACCTCTGTTTGGGTTACCTTGCTTTCTCATATCAATGCCCAGTCATGCTATTCTTTATGGGAAAAAGCCTTTACATTGCTAGCTTCTTGGAGCAAAGTCTATTGCACTAAAACTGCAGCTCTCAAACTCTTTAAAACAATGGATCAAGCCTCACCTTCTTATGGATAAATACATACCCTAATCAACACATGTTCACTTAAAAGGGAGAGCTCAATGGACCATGGTTTGGTGGAACCATTGCTTTCAGCTGTCAAATTTTATCAGACTTAGTTAAGACACATTTTTTGTTGTGAAAGGGTTTCTGGTCCCTTCCCTTTCCCCTAAGGTACAAGTAAGCTTACTACTGCTGCAGGAATTCAACGTTATAAGAGAGAGCCTATTTTACATGTCACTATCTTTGTTCCATCTGAGCTGCCCCAGGCAAGCTACGTGTTGACTTTCTCAAGGTTTCTTGCAACATTTCTGGAGCCTAGATTCTGGCATTACTATGCATTAGTCATTATGGACTAACTAGTCACAAGTTGCAAAACTACTGTTAAGAAAAGGATCTAAACATGGTAGCAGAAAAACCTAAAAACTTATCAGCATGTGATAGCCTGAAGTACTCACTAAAGCACAAGTCGGGAGTTGGGGGGAAAGGAATCGGGATTAGGTTCCAGTACCAATAGACACTGGTCTGTGTGATCTCTGGAGGCAAATTAGAGTAGACTGCAAAGGGAAGGATGACTGCAGTATAGATAAGCATGCCCAAGCTGGCTTTTTTTCCTAGCTAGGAGGGGTAACATTAGTGGCAAAGGCATGCCAGCATGGCTTTAGCACAGACAGTACAAGCACATCAAGGCTCCTAGGGACATACTCTGATCCCTGAAACGTGTGCTGGTGCATCTCCACAGCTACCCACGTAATCCATGAACCTAGGTTTAGCATATGGGCACTTAGAAAAGTTACAATGAGGCAAATTAAGGTCTCAACTTCATAGCATGTCAGCCATTCCACTGACCCTATAACTGCCATATAACTGCCCTATAAACCTGCTCTTAGGATCATATGCCATGCCATACTGGGTCTGACCAATGGCCAATTTAACCTGGTATCCAGTCTCCACCAGTAATGAGTAGGAGAGGCTTTAGGACAACAGTTCACAAACTTGGGGTCACGATCTCATTTGGGGTCACAACGATAAAAATGGGGTCTCATATTCATGGGGAGGGAGACCTAAGGGAGCATGTGCCCCCCAGATTTGTGTGCAGGGTGGGGACAGATACAGGCTGCCCTCTGTGAGCTCGGGGCTCCCTACCCTGCTGCCGTCCCCTGGGACCTCTGGGGCAGAGCAGGGAGGCTCAGTGTCTCTGCTGGGAGCTCCACACTGGCTGCACCGCCATGGCGAGGAGCCCTGTGCCTGCCTGGCAGCAGCAAGGGACACAACTCCTAGCTCCCTAGCCCTGGTCTTGTAGCCTTGACAGCTGGTGGCCCCAAATGGCAGGGCTGGGAGGGGCAGGAGGCTATGGGTAACAAGTGAGGGGCACCAGTGGGGGTGAGGG
>NW_017729000.1:35458756-35466533 GCF_001723915.1 Gavialis gangeticus
GAGGGGCGAGAGTGAGGGCTACCTGGGGGGGGTTGGACTGCAGGTTGGGAATAAGGGGCCATGCTGAGGAAATGGGGTCATGCTGAGTAAACGGTTGGGAACTACTGCTTTAGGGGGAGAGTACAGGTACTGGGCACATCTATTGTTCTCTCTCCCCGGCATCAACCATCATAGGGTTAGGGATGTCAGAAAAGACATGCCTCATTCTTCTATTTAATAGCTCTCAATGGACCTGTCGTCCATGAATACTTTACTTCAGAATGGGTGCATCTACATGTGCATGTTAATGTGCATTAGCCTATTTTAATGTACATTAAAGCATCACAAAAAACCCTGTGCTCTTTAATACACATTAAAATAGGTTAATGCACATTTTTCTGGTACCTCACAACAGAGGGCATTTTTTCACATGCTACTTGTCCCCACTTCAAAATGGCAGTGGGGGCACTTTAACTAAAGCTTGCTGGCTGAGTGTTAAAGCACCCCCACCACCATTTTGAAGTGAAGGAACGCTGATACACAAGACGCAGAAGCTGACTGAAGTTTGCTAATTAGCACACTCCAGCAGACTTGATTAGTAGGGCTGTGTGAAGCTTTGGTCTCTGATTCGATTGGTGGAGATTTAGCTCAATTCAGTAGCCGAATCTCTGAATCTGAATCGAATCAGAACCCTCTGAACTGATTCAGAAAGATTTGGAGGTTCAGACATAGACACAGCTTTAAATGTTTTTTCTACATACCTCTAGGTAGTAGGTGACTCATGAATGCAGCGATGGTGGGGTGCATGAAGTATCCCACAGAAGCGCGGGGTGCTTCCCAGCGAGCTCGGCAGCAGACCTGGAAGTGGACCAGAAGCACTTCTAGTCCACTTCTGGTTCTGCTGGGGAGCACATTGCCCCCCCACCCATGCACCCCGAACTCGGCAACTAGTGCCTCCTGGATCTGGCGCGGCACCTGAGGTCCCCCCACAGCCGATCACCCAGCCTGCGGGGGTGGGGGAGGGGCTCCCCTGCGCGCTTCCCGGTGGACCTGGAAATGAACACTTCTGGGTTCACCACCAAGCACAGAGGGCCCCACTGTACTCCTGTGTGATGCTCCATCCACCCCAGCATTGCAGTGTTCACAAGCTGTGCTGGTACCTCAAGGTATGTAGAAAAAACATTTAAAGCTGTGTCTATGTCCTAATAGCCAATTTTCTGAATCAGCATTGAATCTTCAGATTCAGATTCAGCCCAATTGAATCAGGGACAGTGATCCAAATCAACAGATCAAATTACTGACCCTGATTCGGGCTGAATCCAAATCAAATACGGCCTGCTTCGCACACCCCTATTGATTAGTTGAGTCTGTTCTGATGCATTGTAATTACAGCACATCAGAACAGTCTCCTGGCATGTCTACAGGCACCCGGAGGTATTAGATTTAATTCATGTTACCAGGAACATACCTAAAGGGGTGTGAATTGGGGCAACCGCTCCAGGCCCCACACTTTGGGGGGCCCCACAGAGTGGGGTGGGGTGGAGCAGCAGTGGCGTGGAGGCAGCTCCGCATCCAGCTGCTTGCTACCCCCCCTCCCCCCCGCTGATGCCACCACCGGCATTGGTGGCGGCAGCTTCTTCAGGTCCAAGGCCCAGATCGGAGCGGGGGTGGGGCCCCACATGGGCTAATTTGCCCAGGGCCCCACACCCTGCTCGGGTCAGCTCTGCGCATTGAATAAGCGCATGTCCATAGGCAGTCACTATAAAGTAGCTGACCTGCTCTATGTCTACACCTTAGCTTATCTCACAGTGATTTGTCTGTGTGCCATACCCCAAAGCAAGCACAGGTATGTCTAACCTATGCTGCAGACCACATCTTCTCTTGAAGTACAGGGATTCCCTGAAGTGCCTTTGTTGCCACTATGGTTTAACCTAAGAAAGACTGAGGTAACACACTTCTTTATTTTTGTCAGAGAAAACAAGGCTTAATATCCCAGTGATCAGTATAGTATAAAATACCTGGATAAATAGATAGCAATAGGTAGAAGTCTTGACTCCCTTTTTTCTGCCCTAAAGACTGGACCACTCTCTTATCTAATGTTTATAGGCAGAAGGCAGGACAGGGTGGCACCTTTGGGCCTTGTTACACCTTACATTGTGAGCCATACATATGGTGATGGGTGTTAGTGCTAGCTGGAGTTCGGAGCCGTCACCATTCAGACCAGCAGGGGCCTGGTAAGAATCCCCTGCCTTCTATTCTGGGTTCCCCCCCTGCTCCCCGGGGTTCCCCCAACCATCCCTCCCCCCCTCATGTACTTGTGACTGCTCCTGCTCTGTTTCAGGGGAGCAGTCAGGGAAGAGTCAACCTGCCTGCCTGCCCTCCCCACCACTGGGCTGGTGCTTTTCTCTGGGCTAAGCCTGACCCAGAGACGAGTGGTGGTGGTGGGTGGTCAGGCAGGTAGGGTTATCCTTCCCTGCCTGCTCCCCCAAACAGGCAACATCAGCAGCCACAAGTAAGCAGGGGGGTGGGCAGGCAGGGATACAGTGAGTGGGGTGCTGAGGAGGGCAGGGGGGTAGTGGGCCCACAGGGAATCTACATCAGCAAGGGGGGGAGGGCATGTGGGGTGCTTACACTAAGGGGTAGCCAAAAGTGTCTACTCCTTAGTTTAATACAAGCTGGGTAACATGGATTAGAGATAATCCTGCCCTGGGGTGGCATAATTTTGACCACCTAACTAGTTTCAGGTGTTAATGTGTAGACAATCCACATGTTGAGAGTTCAAGGAGCTGCCAAAATTACCCTGTAACAAGGCCCTTCGGCTAAATACAGACAGTCAAAAAGCCCAAGGCTGAATCGATCGCAGGTGAGTCTAAACTGCATAGACTGAACTAATAAGCAAGTGAACACAAGTTCACTTTTGATTCCAGAAATGCAGCCACATCCCTGTAGTGGCCCAGGCCAGGAAGCTGGGGGTGATAAAGCCTCTCTTCTGGGCTAGAGCAGACAGCTTGGGCCAAGGCCAGAGCACCCACCCTGTGAGGAGGGGAGTGGTGCAAAGCATCCTTGGATGCTGGGGGACTGTGAGTTAAATTTAATCTGGAAGGGATCTGGAACAGAAGTTCAGTGAACTGATTTAGATCAGTTAAGCCTAAGATAAACCTGGATGGATATAGTATCAACTTGGTTTTGGCCATTTGACAGTGGTTTATGTGCACTGAACCTCTGCTGTGTTACAGATTTAAACCAGTTTCCAATCACTTATACTGATTTATGTGTAATATCTGTCCCTAGCCTTAGAGACTAATTTCTTCTGAAAGTTATAAGCTTTCATAGGCGACAGCCTACTTCAGATACTGTGGTAACAGGTGAAAAAGTAGGCTGTCACCTATGCAGGTTTATGCCTTCCTAAACAAGCTAGTCTCTAAGGGTGCCTACACATGTACTTAATAAGTCACCTTATTTTAAGTTAAGCGACATCAGAGTGTACACATATACAGATCCCTTGACATGGTGGCAGCCATCTTGTAAGCTAAGTTGACTTAACTAATGCGACTCAATATAATACACCTTGGAGGTGTATTATCTTGCGGTACATTTAAGTTGACTGTTCCACATACATGTATACACTTTGACAGTTAAGTCAACTTAAAGGTGACGACAGCTAAACTGTCAGAAAGTTAGTATGTGTGTACACACCATTAGATGCCCCTTATCCTGCCTTCTGCTCGACTTCAGACTAACATGGCTAAATACCTCTCTCAAATTTACACGTGATTCTTTAAGATAATCAGTTGTTATAGTAACATAAAAGCCGTAACTTTAGGCACACACTAAGTGATGGCAACACTTGTTCATGCAAAAATCTTTATGCAGGGAAGCAGTTACATTGACAATAGGGTAAGGGGACAGGCAGAGGCAGAGATTTACTTTACATAAACAAGGTATATGAGAGGCCTCAGATCTAGAATCTTTTGCCTACTTTTAAATTTGCAAAGATTAACATATTTCTGTGGTTTGGGGAACACTCACCATATGTTGTTTGGTGGAGAGTGTGTTTTGAGTGGTTTTTGCCTTACAAGGACATGAAATTATATAAACCTTTGTTGTCCAGCTGGCAGCCCACAGGCTTTATGAGGCCCACAAAGGGTTAATTTGTGGCCTCTGGGCTCCCCCAAGCCACTGCTCCCCTCATTACTCTAGCTGCTGCTGCAGTTGGGGTCTCCAGGCTCCCTCTTCCTTTTCTGGCTTTCACTTTCTGCCCCTGCCCCAGGGGTGCAGAGCAGGACAGCACAGCTGGGTCCAGCCTACAGTATGGCACAGTGCAGTGGGGGAGGCCACTGCCAAGGGGCTTGAAGGAGAAGTCGAGGGCACACACAGAGCCAGAGGTGAAGGGGAGCTTGCAGCCAGAGTGGTGAGGGAGGGGGGCTGTGGCTCCCCAGCGTATGCAGCCCCCAGCTCCTAAGAGGTAGGGCAGCCCCGATATAAACCACGTGAAGACTTCAGTTTGCATCACATGAATGCAGATTCAAAGAAGACATAACAGGAAAACAACTGCTGATACAGATACATGTGATGTGTTTTATATTTGTTAGTTTTAGACTCTCATCTTACTGGTGCAGTGACTAGGTCCTAGGTCATTTACTTTTCTTTAGTGTAACTAGACACTTCTCTGCTTGCTACACTCTCCCTGTGGAAAACGGGAAGCTAGCAACGTTACAGAAATTTAAAGCAAAGCCATTTATCTGAGGTGCCCCCACTCTGTTCAGTTCATGAGACATATCAGGTATGTCTTCACTGCAGGAGGACTCTTCTTTGGCTTTTAATCCAAATCTCCACAATCCATATGCAAAACTTTTACTTAGCGTGGAAGTACTTTAAACCTGGGCTAACTGGTATGCCTGAGGATACAGGTTAGAGCTCTTTTTAACTTCACTTAGGTCCTGACGACTCCAAATCTTCACAAAATTCCCCTTCAAATGACAGGTCCTCCTACAACTGTCAGGGAAAAATCAGAGCATCTAAGCAACAAAAAAACCCCTTGGGATATGCACCAGGGTACATAAGATTGAGCACAGAAACAGTGAGAACAACAATTAGGGTAAGCTCACAATCAGGCTAAAAAAATGGGAGTGCTAATCATCTGGGTTAATACTGCAGTGAAGACTCATCATAATGATCATGCTTCCTGATGCGTTTTCTGCTTTGCTGATTAACTTTTGAGCATTGGCATTTTCTAATGTTATTTTGATGATTTTTCAGTAAACCACAGTTTAGGTCTTGCCTACCTGACAAAAATCTAGTATCTTATCAGGGAATCCAGCAATATGCCAGTACCTGCCCACACATTTGCAATAAAGCACTGCTGGAGCATGCAGCACAAAAGGGACAGAAAACCTTGGTGTCAGAAAGAACTCCTTGGATGTTTCATGAAATATAGCAACACTTTAAAACCCAATTCAGGTCCATTAAACCACCAGACTAAGCCATGCAATGGGACTATTGTGTTGTAATTAGCCCCTTGACATGGCTGTTTTTATGAAACGTTCAAGAACACTGATTGTATTTTGCTTATATGGATTTTGTCTAGACAAAAAATAGTTTGTGGTCTGAAGTATGCACATTCAGTTGTGAAATGCATCTGACAGCAAAAAACATGAACTTTGTAACTGGTCACAAATTTCCCTGCATTTGGTGTAGGTGGTTTTTTAAAATGATCTTTCGTTTTATATTTTTAATAACACAAAATGTTACAGTTAACAAACCTGATATTTAGTGAAGAGATTCAAGAAGCTGACCGGAAAACACATGTTTTCCTGTTCTGGAATTGTTCTGAAACTCTGTTCAAGTTGGTTTTTAGAGCCAAATTAAATCATGCTATATTTTAAGTTTGTATGAAAAACTTTGAACAATCTTTACATTTTGGAACAACATTTATGGATACAGAGATCAACAAGGTACAGTAGTGTGAGTCATGCAGCCTGGTCTCAAAAAGCATACCTTAAATACATTTAAATTAGATTTCTTTGAGATTTGAGATTTACTTTAAATCAAAACTAACCTGGCATCTTTAGAGGTTACACTAAAAAAAGAAGAAAAAAAAAAAGAAATAGGAGACTTATAGAAGATGAGATGCTTTACTCGTTCTCAAAGTTATACTTTCCCAAACTCAATGAATCATTCCAGACTACAAAACTAGGCTAAGCTAGAAATTTGCCTAGAAAATCACCTTATGATGTATATGCACTTCCAGTTAGAAACTTATAATGTATGCTGGTAAAGACTAGTATAAATAAAAGAGAATGAAATTGATAAGCAAATAGTTTCAGCTTCAAATAAAAATTTCTTCTGGGTTTGATTTGATTTTTAAATGAAGATTTGAGAAGCAGTCATGCATGCTTCTATCCAGTCTCTTTCACCCACGACCCCCAACCTTTATGTTTTATTAAAATTGCAATATAAGATCTGATCAATTAAAATTACATTTTTTTTCTCCCTGTAGTAAACATGTGCTTCAAAAATTTGGCATTTCTTGACTTGCACAGCTTTTAAAAGGAGTTAGATCCAATTTTAGTGCAACTGTTTCTTAAATCAGTAATTGTGTACAACCTGTGAAGGAGGTGTTTGTTATTATGCCCTTGATTTGCTGGACACATGTGATACAAATAAAATTATATAAATCTGATTTGGGGCATCCAACAGTGATTAGGCGAGAAACTTGCCTGCCAAGTAACAGACCCATCCAGCACAACGTAAAAAGTATACACCCTACACTGATTGAATTCCCAACTACATGCTTGGGTTAAAAACACAGAATAGGTTATTTTAAGCTGGAGATAATATATGTATGTAGAGCTTCCATATGAAATAAATACTCTGACTCTTATCATACAGTCTCTCCCACTCTAATTTTCCCTTGAACATTTGCCAGCAAATGATTAGACTTACTGAGATAGAAAGTGATGAGATAGCTCTAAAATGTTATCATTTCTCATGTCAGTTATTTTCAGTAGTAAAAAATCATTATGGTGCTCTTGAACACAGGCCTCATGGCATTATATAGATAACTGATCAAGAGAAAGTAGACAGGGAGAGCATTAATTTAAAATAGACTCAATATGACACAGCTACAACTTTGGTGTGAAGGACTTCAGAAGGTCTTTGAAGTTGACCTTGTATTCTGCTGCCTTTTGCAGTTTTGCCTAGGGAAATGCCATTCCCATAATACAATGGACATAGGTAGATTTCTGTACCCACACAGACCACAACTGGACAGGATTCGGTGTACATACAGGGATGCTGTGTTGTAGCATCAGGACCTCAGATTTCCAAGTTCTTTGAGACAGGGGCTGTATAATGACTAACATAACTGGTTGTCAAATTTGGATGAGGCCTTTAAGTAGCACCATGATAAAGCAAAAGCCCTGAACTGAGAGCCAGGATGGTAGGGCGAGATAGTAAGTACATAAATACCCTGTTCTCCTATGCATCACAGTTCTGTATGGCAAACTCATCTATTTCTATTACTTCATAGGTACTTGACCTATATATCACAACAGCTCAATGCCTAAAGTAACTCCCTGGGATGGAGGGAAAAGATGGTTGGAAAGATTTTCATAGATTTCATAGGCATTCAGGCTGGAAGGGACCTTGGAAGATCATTGAGTCCAGCCCCCTGCCCTAGGATCCCAGCAAGAAAAGCATCCAGGTTTCTCTTGAAGGGATTCAAAGTAGGTGCTTGAACCACCTCCGGCAGCAAGCCATTCCAGACCTTGGGGGCTTGAACAGCAAAGAAGTTCTT
>NW_017729000.1:35468655-35486430 GCF_001723915.1 Gavialis gangeticus
AGTCAGACAGAGCTCATCCACACACATGAGGAAGCTTTGCAACTGTTTGGATTTGGCCAAGCGCTCTTCCCATGAGTTGTCCGGGTAGTTGAAGTTCTTGATGACAACCATGGACCAGGAGCATGTGGCCTCACCCAATTCCCTGGCAAACTCCTGGTCAATCTCTTGATTCTGAGAGGGAAGTCTGTAGTAAACTCCCACCATTGTATCCCCTGTGCTGTGTTCCCCATGGATTTTAACCCAGAGGGTCTCTAGTCAACCACCCTGGGTGCCAATGTTGGCTTGTAGGAACACATAGTTCTCCTTGATACAGAGAGCTACACTGGAAAGTTTAGACAAGTTCTCACATTCATAACAGAATGAGCCTGACAGTCTTGACCTTCTCCCTCAATTGCTACACTTTTCCTCTCTTGTAGCCCATATCTATAAGCTATATCACTTTTTTGCTCTCTTGCTCTCTGTCCTGTCATCAGAATGGGAAGGAAGACTCTAAAACCTGGGCATACTCTTATAAGTCTTTTCAGTTAAATGCCTGACATGGGAACTCTGGTGCTGTATTGCACAAGTACAAATCATGCCTCAGCCTTTTGCATGGGCTGAGGACATGCCATCACTTTTTAAATTTATTTTGATTAAGGGCAGCATTAGATTGATCAAAATGCTACTGTCCAACTACCACTGCTAACACGTTTACATATTACTGTCTTCACAGTAGCTCCAAATCAGAAGCATTCCAGGTTGATCCTGGACTCCTAGATCATCCAAATATGGTGAAAGATAGTCCAGCACATCATCTTGGAGTGGCTTATTTTAAACAAATTCACAAGCTATTTCATCAACAAAAATTAACCATTTCATAAACCAATAAAAACTTCCCCCTCCTTTTCGCTCGCTTCATACTTAACCAAAATTGTAGAAATTGCTCTGAAAGTTACTCAAGCTATTTCAGACAGGCACTGTGCCAGTAAGTGGAGTCACATCTCATTAAAAGCCAACCCCCTGCATATTTTGCATGCAACATCATGAAAATATTTCCCATGTAAATATATGTACCAGAGATCCCACAGATCACCTCGGCCAGCCTCTGTTTTTCCCCCCACCCACCCCACTCCCTTAGCCAATGATCTGTATAAAGGAAAAGCCCCAAAGTCTTGTGAAGGAAACAAAGTCTACTCCATTTCAGCAGCCTAAGATGTAATTAATGTCTCAGATAATTTTTAGTAAATATTCTGCACAGAACTGCTATTTAACCACAATACTGTGTAGTCACCAACTGCTGTTTGATTACACAAGCTTTATACAAAAATACAGTAATACACGCAGTCCTCAGACTTACAACACAACTGGTTCTTGAAAGCCGCATCTTAAGTCAAAACGTTGCAACTCAGAACTGATTTTCCCATAGGAAACAATGTTATAAATGAGGGATTGGTTCCTGAACCAAGGCCCAATACCCTATTTTCAACAAAAATAACCCAGCATTTTGTACTCAATCAATTAGAGATGAGTAATATAGCTACATGAATGTATTTATACTGTAAATAGCAATCGTATTGATTTGGAAGAATATCTTTGAGGTGACTTTGCTGGACTTTTTGAAGGGCTCTTGGCTAGAGTCTTCTCAGGAGTCTTGGCTGCAGATTTTTCTGGAGTCTTGTCTGCTTTCTTAAAGAAAGTGTCCAAGGAAGTTTGGACAGATGTTCTTCAGGGACATAGGTGACACAGCGAATTTGTTTGCTGATGTGGTGTTGTGTCGGATCAAGTGTTGTAAAGTCGAAACTGATGTCAAAAAGTTGAAACGGTGTCAATTTATAAATGTTGTAAGTGCAAAACATAGTAACTTGAAATGTTGCAAGTCAAGGAGTAACTGGGAGCGAAGTCTGCCAGCAATGAGCTCCCTGCAGGGTGGCAGAGTTCCAGCCTGCAGGGAGCTGGGAGGAAGCGGAAGGAAGGTGGTGAGACAGGGAGTGCCACATGCATGTACAGCACATGCACGTGGCCCCAGGCAGCCTTAGGGCAGCTCCAGCAGGTAAGTGGGAGTGGGAAGAAGGAGACTGAAGTCCCTGTAGGGAGGGAGGTGGGCACAGGGCTGGGGCTGCTGCCCAGCTAAGGGGTGCTTGAGGCCCAGGGCCACAGTATGCTGCTGCAGGGCCCCAGTGGGAAGCAGGATGGAGCCTTGGTTGGCTCATTGTGGGGGGGCGAGGGCTGGCTCCCTGCTGCTGCGCACACTTCCAAAGGACACCCCCCAGATCTATACCCGGGGCAGGGGCAGGCTGCAAGCTCCAGTGCCACTACCCTCACTGCAGCTCGGCGTGAACGAGGCATATTGCCAGGGCAGCACAGAGCTCACAGCAGCACAGAGATCCCCACACAGCCCTGCTGTGCTAGGTCATGCCTGCCAGGCCACAGAGGCTTGGGGGGCAGGGAAACAGGGAGGCAGGGAACACCGGAGACCACCACTGCTGGCCTCGCGCTGCCCGAGACTTGCCTCCTGCACACGAAGCTGCAGGAATGGGAGTGGTGTGGGGCTGCGCTCCTCAATGAGCGGCAAGATGAGCAGCCACTGTTCCCTGCCACCCTGCTTCCCTGCCCTGGGTGCCTCTGCAGCCTGTCAGGTGCCATCTGGCATGGCTGAGAAGAGTGGGGCCATGTGGAGAAGCTGCTCGCCCCGCGGTGCCCTGGTGACCCACCCGCTGTGCATGCTGCTGTTTGCAGCATGAAGCTCACAGCCTCTCTGAGTGGCCCTGCTCTTCCCAACTGCATTGGATCACACCCACTGGGCTGCAGAGGGACCTGGGGCAGGGAAGCCGGGAGGAAGGAGAAGGGGCAAGCATTCCCTGCCACTCTGCTTCCCTCTTCCGGGTGCCTCTGAAGCCTGGTGGGCACGCTCTGGAGCGGCTGGGAAGATTGTGCCCACTGGGCTGCAGAGGCACCCGGGGGAAGGAAGTAGAGTGGCAGGGCATGGCAGCTGCTCGCTCTGCCGCTCTTTGAGGGGCGCAGCCCTGCGTGCAAGATGTGCTTCACCGGGACAGTGCAGGGCAACCAGTGGTGAGAAGATCCCCACACAGCTCCTCCGCTTCTTGCAGCGCTTCAGAAACAATGCTGCAGGAAACTCATGGGGCAAACGGCAGGGAGGGGGTTTTCTGCACGGTTCCTCCACTCCCCACAGTGCAGGATCTGTTCCCTGCAGGGAGTTCCCTGTGATGCTGTTTTCTGAGGCACTGCAGGAAACGGAGGAGCTGCATGGGGATCTTCTCGCTGCCACTTGCTCCGCGTTGCCCCGCAAAGTGAAGTACTTCCGGTCCACTTCTGGGTTCATCGCCAAGCATGTGGGAACCCCTCCCCATGCTCCAGTGGGACGCTCCATCCACCCCACCATCTCAGCATTCATGAGCCTCCCTATGTCTCCTTTTGGAGTCAGTCTGTACCACCGCAGAGGATCAAACAAAACAAATTATACAAGGCATCACCTCTCTTCCCAGCCCCACGGGGCATTTTGGGAGTGCTCTGGGCCTTCCTGAAATTTGAAGTTTCAAGGAAAGCCCTATCTGGACTCTACATCCTGCTCTCCCCATCCCACTCCCTCCTACTTTCCTGGTGTCATATGGCAACACAATGCACTGCCAAAGGCCATTGCTGTGGTTTATGTATGCAGGCTCTTTTAAATCATTCCAGTTATTTTGGGATATATCTTTTTAAAAGTGAAATAATAATTACAAGGTCTGCTGACCCAAATTGTGTAGGTATAAAAATATGAAATGTAGAGTGCTACATGAATATTAAAATAAGCTTGGTCTATTGTCCATCCAAGAGATGGGTAATGCCACAATTAAGGCAGAACCCACAATTCTTACTACCCCTTTATGATTAGGAAGTTAAAGACTTAATCATGAAGTAGGTTTCTGCCACAGACATAGACTACAATTTCATCATTTGTTATGAGATGTCTCCTTTGCCTCTTTTGGACAAAGAGTATCTCTTCAAGGAGCAACCTGACTATGAATCACCTTGATAGCCAGATTCATGATGATAAATGCTAAAAGAGTAGAGAGGGATATGAATTCTCATGCTTCGTGGCTTAAACCAGTCTCCAACTACTGGGGGATAGAATTAGACTTCATGGCTAGGGACAGACATTTAAACCTTGCCCAGCTGAGAGAGCATGCCAGGATGCTGAGAGTTTCTGATTTAACTCAAACCAGCAAGAGGTCTGGGACAGACATTGTATAAACTGATTTGACCCAAATCAGTTAAATCTGATATTCAACCAGGTTTATCTCAAACTAGTTTCAGCCATTTTCAAACTGGTTTATATGCACTGAATGTCTGTTCTATTACAGGTTTAAACCAGTTTCTGATCACTTAAACTGCTTTATGTGTACAGCAGGGGGACAGCAGGGAGCGAGTGCAACAGCGAGGACAGGCAGACCCGGCTGCCAATGGGGGTAGAGGGGAGACTAACTCTCCTCCCTGCCCCAGTCTGTGTCAGAGGCCGTGGTGCCCCTCTGCTGCAGCAGCAAGGGAGGAGCGCCCGGCAGACCCAGCTTCTTGCCAGTGGGATAGAGAGGGGGGAACTAAACCCCTCTCTGGCCAGTTCAGCCAGGACTGGCCATGCCCCCCAGCACAGATTCCCTGCAGCCAAGGGTGCGCTCTAGCACACCCTTGCACCTGACCTGAGCAACTGCAGGCATGTGCCTGCATTGCCTCAGTCCAGAGAGAACATTTGTCCTGTTACAAACTGGTTCAGCCTAGGCAGGTTAAATTAACCTGCAACGGTTGAATTGATTCAGGCTTCGGCTTTTGAATATCTGTCCCAAGCCCATAGGGAGAGATGCATGTTATTGGCTAACTAAATAAAGATTTATATATAAAACATAAGCTTTCATGATCCAAGGCTCATTTCATCAACTACTGCAATAGGGATGCACTTTGTAAGGAGTCATAAACCATATCTGCCTGCTAAAGAAGTTCTTGCACCTTTTCTGAAAGTACAGATTACTAGCCACTGCTAGAAACAGGGTACTAGAGTAGATGGGCCATAGATCTGACTATTATGGCAACTCCCATGTAAACAAAGGTTACGTGATTTGCTCCTAATTCAACTAATCAACAAGAAACTCAGCCAGACTGTATGTCAGATTCCTATTAGTAAAATGTGAGTAGTATTTTGCCTTCACACAGTACTTATTTGTCCCATCTCAAAGAACTTTGTAAAATGGAGCTACTTTTGTATACCTGAGTTCACAGAGATAGTAACTGAAGAACAGAAAGTTCAAATGCTAGAGTAGTCAAAATTTGCTTTTGGTTCCAAAGACAGTGTTTTATCCATTATGCCACTGTGCTTCCTCATCAAGTCTCTCAGTCTCTCTGTTCTTTGGTGCTACTATCTTAAAAGTATAGATCTTATTTTATCCAAAGATCTCAGAATTCTTTACATAGGTAAATTTGCTACACCTGCTTTATTTACACTTGCAAAATTAAGTGCACACATTTAGAGCAATATAACAGTAAGGGCTTTGAAGTTTGGCAAGTAAGATTCTGGATGTACCACTGTTTCAAAACTGTTCCAAGCTACACAATAAGGTTCCTGGGAATTCTTGGGTAAACCCTGTAGATAAAAGACTTAGACTTGAATGTCACGCCCTTAAGCCTCTCACCTGATTTTTTGAAGGGGTGAGCCCCCAGATACCTACTTACTTCAGTGGGTATCCAACAATTCTGAGAAATCATGCTGCCTTTATTTAGATACACACAGCATCACCTTCCATTCAAGCAAAGACCTGATTCCCCCCTTCAAAACTTGCCAAGAAGATTCATACTGGGACAGAGCCTACCTTTTGCATTGAAATTATCCAGGTGTTATGATTTCATTCACTATGACAAGCTTCTGAAAAATGGAGGCTACAATTAAATTAGTTTGAACCTAGGATTTTTACAGGTATCTAACAGGTCTATCTAACCTGCTCTAGCAGGTATCTGCTGCATATCACTGTGTGCTCTATAGCCCATGAAGTGCATTACACAAAGAAGTCCCAGTCTTAGATTCTGCTGTAATAAACAAATTCAACAGCTTGAATATTGCAAAGGACTTTCCCCCACATTTACAGACAGTCTCAGTTTTACTCTACCACAGTTGACTTCGGGTTAAATACATATCAAAGCAGAAGGCCAATGTAATGCACCCTTAAAATGCACTAGGTCTAAATGGGCAGCATGTGTCACCTGGCACTTCTGCAGTCTAGGACCCAGAGTACACTTACGTGATCATATCTTGCATATATTAAGGCTGAAGTAACACTAACTAAAAAGCCACTAGCTGAGATCACAGCTTTGATACTTTAAGTGTGGATATGTCTTACAGGAATGCTCTGTATAGTACTGAATTGAATCCTTTGATACATTCCTTTATTATTTATGATTCCTAGTGCCTCCAAGTAAAAGTGTTATTTGCTTTGGATGAAACATTCTGTTTAAGTAGCACAAATCAAGGTCCCTGTTCAACAGTTGTGAAATCTTTTGAGTTTTGACATACTCATTGCTGCATGTGAAACGCTTCTTTGTTTCAGTAGTTAATACAAAAGCCGGCTCCAGATGCCACACCATAAAGATAAATAGTCTGCTTACCCTGTCTCCACACCATAGCCCAGAATAGTTAGGAATACGAATGGACTGAATATAAATGCCAGATACCCAAAAACATGCACGTTCCCCAGTTTAAAAGAGAAAAGTATCTTCATATTGGGTAATATATGTCAAAAACTTCTCTTTTTATTTATTCATTCATTCATTCTATTTATATGCTACTCTTCCCAACAAAGGCTCAGAGCGGCTCTTCACAAAGGTTGGGGGAAAAAAAATCCTCCACACATTAATGCTTATGCGGAGCCTGTTTGATCTCGCCCAAAGCAGCAGCCTTATCAGGGACACGTGTTTATTTAATCTCAACTTGGGGTCAACATAGCAAATGCATTTCCAGTGCCCAAGACAGTCTGGTTATTCCACACTGTAGTAACTTCAGCCTGGCAGTTCAGAGCCACATTTACACGCTCTACATTCTTTTCCTCAAAGTGATCAAAGTCTGGGGACTGCCTCTTAAAATATAATAGAAAAGTTTACAACATTCTCATGCAGAATTGCTGCTGGCTAGATTTTGCTTTCTAGCTTACAGTGATGTTCCTACAAGGGCAGCCCAGGAAAGGAATTTTCAGTTAGTTACTTTCCTTCTTTTGCTCCCAGAAGAAATTAATCTGTTATTGCAGAGTGAAGGGGACAACCTGCAATTTTGCCTGACTTATCAAAAGCCATATAAACCACAGAGTAATGAATAATGGCCTGGTAGTTAGTCTCATTAATTTGCAGGCTACGTGGATGTACATTTACATTCATGTGTATAGACCTTCTGTCTATAAAGAGGGGAGGTGTGTCACAGAGCACGCAGGTGCCCTGTTCCTTAGAGAGGAAACAGCTAGGGAGAGAGCCCTAGCAGTGAGTGGGAAGCCCAGCTGCTAGTTACCAGGGCAGCCAGAGTAATGAGGCGGCACAGGTGCTGGTTGCTAGGGCAACCGGTGGGTGCCAGCTGACAGGAAGGGGCAGGGCCTGGCTCCCATTTAAACCCAGGCTGAGGCCAGGCAGGCAGTTCCCTGCCAGCAGCCATGGGGGTAGGAACTCTGCTGAAGCAAGGACAGAGAAGTGGCCAAGATGCATAAGCAGTTGGTATGGGTAAAAGAGGGAGCACCCTTGGGGGTGGCTCAAATAATGGTGTAGCCATGGCTTAGATTTATGTTATAGCCTAGAGGCTTGAGTTTTCTGTTTGCGGTTTATGACTAGTGATTTGGGTGAGGCTATTAGGGGTTGGAGGAGGCCTCATAGGGGACCCAGGGTAGTGTGGGGACCCCAGTGCCAGAGAGGGTGCAGCATTTAGGGGTGTGCAGACCCCAGCCCTAGAGCAAAGGGGCCAGGCATGGCTACAGCCACCTGAGCCCATCTGAGGGGGTTTGAGACCCTGAGGAGGAGAGTTGGGGCCAGGCATGTCTATGGCCACCTGAGCACACCTGACAGTGAGAAGCCCCAGAGCAAAGGGGGCAGCATGAGAAGCCCCAGATCAAACAATGTCCAGTACGTCAGCGAGGCTTGGGGCGTGGTAAAGGGGCGGTTGGAGCCACACATAGCCCATAAGGCTGGGGTGCAACGAGTCACACAGTACAGAACAAGAGCCAGGATACAACAGAGCACCATGTCCAAGGGGACAAAAACCAGCCTCCCTTATATATAAAAGATCAAGACGTGGCAGGAGAAAACAAGGGTGCTTTGAAACTAACTTGGCACGGTGGGGGGCACTAGGGGGAGATCACGGCCATCCCTAAAACCCCGTGCCGTGACACCTTCCCAGGAAAAAAAAAGGAAAAGGAAACAGGCAGTGCAAAATAGACATGCAAATTAAACAAGTCATTGTCCTGAGTGAGGAAAAATTAAATATCCTCAAATTGGTTTACACACTGGATTGAAAGTCTACATGGGCAACAAGGGACTCCAAAGACCCTACTGGTTACCTGGTGTTTCACATACAGTACATCTGCCATATGCACCAACTACTGTGGTTTTTAATAGTTATTTCCTCGTGTTAGACTTCCAGAATTAAAGGACCTCCAAAACTGTGCTCATACTTTTGCAGGCGCTTACCTCACTCTACCTAAGCCAAGAAGGACCCCACACTGTGAGACAAATCCCCCAAATGAAAGGGAGAAAGGTTATGGAAGTAGGAAATCTGAGATCCTGATAGACTCTTCCTTCAGTGTGAAGAACCCTTCTTCCATTCTATGATTAGGTATTTCCAAGGTGTATGGTTTTCAACAATCAAAGTGAAAGGGCTCCACATTTTTGAGGATCCAGGTAACTTTTGGACTAAGGTGTATGATGGCCATGAATATTAAACCATCTGAGAGGTGTGGTGGAAACACTGTATAAGTAAAATTAATAGTATCCTTTGAGTATGTTTCCTCATTTCATGGCCATTGCAAACAACTCTGCTCCAATTTTGCAACCAGGTACAGGAAAATCTCTGTTATCTGGTACTTCCCCAACTGGAATATTTTATTAACCAGAGTTTCTGACTGACTGGCTGGACACAAGGTAGAGGGGCAGGGGAGAGAAGCTTGACCATGGCAGCCACGACCTCTACCCACCACTCTGCGCTGCCACCCCCTTCCCCCACACTCCTCCAGCTGGCTGCGGGGGGTGGGGGTGACAGGGGAAAGCTCACATGCAGCCACCACCCATCACCCTGTGCTGCCACCACTCCATGTGTGGCTACCTCCCTGCCCCACTCCATGTTATCTGAAAACCCTGCTGGGTTATTTCAGCTAACCAGAGTTTTCACATAACTGGCAATTCCCCTTATCCTGGGGATGCCAGATAACAAAGCTTGTACTACATAAGCTTCTGTTTTACCCCTTCTTAATGTAAAATGCAAAATGTCAGGGAAAATTAGAAAGTAAATAGAGGCTCAGACACATGATGTTGGCATCAAACGTATGTGGTGTTGCTTACAGTTCTGTCTTGCTCATCCACTCCAGAGCACAACAGACAATAACACTTTTTGTCTCATAAAAAATGTGTAAGCAGCATAAGAGAGCACAGGAAGGAAGGAAAGTGGTGTTGGGGGTTGGATGGAATTTGGAATTTCTGTCCTGCAAAATGCTTGCAATTTGGGATTTATTCTTTTTTTTTTTTTTTTTTCCCAAATTGGGATGAAAAGTTAAAACTTCAAAATTCTTCCCAAAACTGAGATTCCACATGATTGTTTCCTTGTGCTTCAGGAACAAAATCTGTTTCCTGGGCTTCTAGGTTCCTCAGCCTTTTTAGTTACTTGGCCAACAAGTCAAAAAAGCAGCTCTGAGGTCACCCAGGTGTGCTTTGATGGAAAATGGGAAGCCGCGGAGCCTAGGGAATCCAGCAGCCTGCCTGGTTTCTGTTAAATTTTTCTGGGAGAATGGTGGTGGTTCTGTCAAATTCCCATTTCCCCAATGGACAAGTGCTCTATTGGAAAATTGCTGACAAGTGCTATTGGTAACCCAAACCAGGGGACCAAAACAAGTGGTTGCAATGCACCATAATGTAAAAACAGTGCCACAGTTAGAACTTACATGTCATTGCCTCCTCAAAATGTGAGAGAGCACTGGGATATGCAAGCTGTACATTGCAGTGCCAGCTCAGAAGAAACTGAATTTTATTTTAACATTTTAGTCTTTGCATCAAAAGCCATGTGGAGAAATTGGTGCACTGAAGCTAATACTTCCTTAATACTTAACTGTACCTGCAGCCATGCTGTGGACAACACATACATGTGTAACTTAAGTCACATGCACAGTCCCTTGCTAGGCCTGTACAATCTGTGTACATGCATAAGACTTTTCAGGATCAGGGCCTATCTATATGTTTCAGGCCAGTGTTTATGAGTGTTTCCCTGGACAAAAGCTTTCCCTATTTTCTTCTGCCCACAAATATATGAACAAGCCACCTCCTAAAGAAAAGGATAAAGTCTGCTTCAGTTCTGTTCAGTCTCCTTCCTTATTATGAAAACCTACTGAATTCATGTGTTAAAACTAACACAGACTCTCTCCCTCAAGCACATTGTAAAATCTAGAAAAAATGGCCATTTTGAATCATTCTCAGACTTCAGACCCGCATAAATTTGCATGTGCATGTGTGTGAAGTTAGTGGGGCAGATCTCACATAATCTTATGTAAATATCTGTAGGATTGAGCTCTCCGTCTTTGTTGGTACAAGCAGCTTTTAAAATTATTTTGTTAGACACTGACAATTCTCATGGATACAAGGAGTTAAACAAACCCAAACAGCTTCTCAAGGAGGACAATGCACATTTAACACTTCAGATGTGCACGTGGAGACAGCTGTCTCTGAATGTTATCACATGACTAGATTTGAATGCAGTCAAGATGTCCAAACACCCTGGAGTGACACTGTAACAAGACATCTGGGCAAAGAGAAACTCAAACTTTGCAGGGTTCCAAAAACGTCAACAGCAGTATTTGGGAAGAAACAGCAGAGGTGCTGGGAAACAGCAAATATTTTAAAGGTTATTTTCAAAGGAGTGGGAGAGACAAAAGAAAAAATATCTATCAGTAAGGCTCAAGACGGTGATATTCTTATTCATGGTAAAGAGTACTTTATTCCATGACTGATCCCACTAAAAATAAGTCAGGTTCCTGCTGTGATGGTTATGTGAGCAAACTTATTATAATCCATCTCTGTCACAAGCATTCGGGATCCACTGAGTGCGTGGCAGGTAGGTCCCCTTATCACCTTTTTTTTTCCCCAATAATTTTCTTTTGTCCCCTCATTTCCTTTGAGCTGTCTGAATTTATTAATATAAAATTGAGGTAAATTTACACATGACAACTTGCCTTTGCCATTACAGGCTGCTGTTTAGGTAATGTTGTGAAAGCAGCATTAGAAAACAGGAATTCCAGCTGTTTCCCTCATACCTATCCAAAACTGTTTATATTTAATATACCTACCTATAATTGCATCCTGTGCTGACATAGTTTTATAACATACCCCACCCAGCTCCACAAAATGCTACTTTAGCTCTAGGAAATACAAAGAAACACAGCATTGTTTTTAATATAATTAGTTTTCCAGAGATCTCAGAAAAGTAATATATTTTTTCAAAGACTTGTCTATACCACCTCTAAGCCATATCTGAGACCACTGTTAAAGTGAGCAGTGCCAACTTGCCTTGGAAATGAGGCAATGTAGCTACTTTAGAACAGCCATAAGCACCCACCAATAAACAGGCTGAAGACCCAGACTCTAAGAGTGGCTCAGGATCACTCCAATGTGTCCAGCTGGCCTCACTTTCAGGAGTTGGCCTGCACAAAGTAGGAGTTAATGGGTATGATGTGCTTCATGGTAGCTTTCCCAGACATGACATGAAGACAATGTAAAGTAGAAGGTACTTATAAACTAAGTGAAGCAGTTGTACCTTATAGACTAATACATCTCTACTTCATTTAGTCTATAAGGTGCAAATCTACCCTACTTTCTGCTTCACTTCAGACTATCATGGCTAACTACCCCTATGAAGGTGGTGTAGATATTAGGCCTGCATGAATAGGTAAGTATTCTATTCAGATTCAGATTCAGATGATTTGGAGGACAGTGATTTCATTGGGAGATTCGGATCACTGTCCTGAATTGATTTGGCCAAATCAGCTTTGGAAGGATCCAGCGCTGATTCAGAGAGATTTAGTGATTTGGATCAGCTGGGGAGAGGCAGGGACAGTTGGGCAGCTGCAGGTTCTCCCACAGCTCCTCCGGCTGTGCCTACCTCTCCCCAGGTTGGGGGAGCCATGGGAGAAGCCTCCAAGGCTGCCCTGCCCGGCCCCATCCCCCACCCAGCCCCAGCCTAGTCCCAGCACTTAAAAAAAAAAAAAAAAAGACCCGCACTCACTGGCTGCAGCAGTGGCGTTGGGGCCTCTGGACATTTGTGGCAGAGTCCTCCTGTGTAGCGCGGGGCAGTGGGGACCTGCCTGGCACCTGTGTAGCAGCTGCCCCATGGGACAGGTGCAGTGCAGCTCGGCAGGGCACTGTGTGCTGTCTGGGAACTGGGGCCACTGGGGCTGAGCGGGGCTGGGCTCGGGCTGACATGTGGAATCACCCCAGCTCCCAGGTGAATCAAACAGGGAGTCATTCAGGTCCCTGGAATCACCCCAGCTCCTAGGTGAATCAAACAGGGGAGTCATTCAGGTCCCTGTTTGATTCCCCAGCTCCTCAATATTTCCCCAAGCTCTCTGATCATTTCCTCCAACTCTTCCTGGGGGGGTGCAGGCACCTGGATGATGCGGGATGACAGCAGGTTGCTGCTGCCAGCTGTGGATGGTGCCAATTCTGGGCTATTTCAGCAGCCAGCAGCAGCAGCAGCCTGCTGAAAACCCATGTGCAGATCTGGGGGCTGTGGCCCCTGGAAAGAGCTGAGGGAATGATCAGAGAGCTGGGGATCAGACCCGGAGCTCCAGCTGACAGATGAAGTCACCCCAGCTCCCAGACGGCACATGGCAACCTGCTGAGCTGCACTATGGGGCACATGCCACGCGGGTGCCAAGCGGTGGGGGCTGATCCTGGCTGCCCCCTGCTGCCCCGTGCTGTGCAGGTTGGGGGTTTCTGCCATGAGCACCCAGAGGCCCCAATCGCTGCTCCTGTAGCCAGCGAGTGTGCAGCTTTTTTTAAGTGCTGGGAGGCTGTGGCCAGGTGGGGGATGGGGCCAGGCAGCACAGCCATGTGGGCTTCTCTCACGGCTCCTCCGGCTGTGCCTGCTTCTGCCCCGGTGTGGGGAGCTGCAGGGGCTCTGCCCTGCTGGTGCTTGTCCAGCCGGTGTGTGGGGGGCGGCATGATGCAGGCACGGCTTGCTCTGGGCAGCAGCAGGGCATAGCCCCCGCTCCCAGCACTGCCATGCCTGCATCCTGCACCACCCCACACCCCTCCCTGAGTAATGTGCTCACCAGCCCCAGGTGGTCAGCTTGTCCCAGCCCCAATCCCTTCCTCCCCAACACCCCGTCCCTCCCCCGTCCCCCAACTGACTTACCAGCTGGAGGCAGCTGTCAGCTGCCTGTTTAGTCTATTGCCAAATCTCCAAATCGTCCAAATCCTTTTCTGAAGCTGTTCTGAATAGATTCAGATGCTTTGCCTCGATTTGGAGCTTTTACTTGGTCTCCTGATTCAGTTCAGATTTGGAGATTTGGTCCCCAAATCGGGCCGAATCTCCTCCAAACCAAATCAGCTATTGAAGCTTCATACAGCCCTAGTAGGAGATCCTGTACTAGAGCACTCATCTAGGCTCACCTAGCCCTGTCTCCTGACAGACAATATCCATTAGCAGAGAGAGACAATCAGCTTTCTGCCACATAGTATCTATGGCCAGAGGCCTCAAAAGAGGATGCAAAAAGACTTGCAGAGCCTAATGATTTAATATAAATTTATTCATAATACCTTCAGTTTATATTCCAAAACGTGACAGTTTTGGTCTCTACTTTTTTAGCCTTTCTAATGTAACTGGTTGTTTTTGTTAGCTTCATATCTTATTTTTCATTTGGGCTCATAGCCTCAGTGATAGCTGTAGCAGTGAATTTCCCAGGTTAGTTTTATTTATACAGCGTATAATTTTTATTTTTAAAATGCATTGCCATTATGTTTTGTTGAAGTCCTTTAGTTGTGCCATGCAGCAGGAGGATGAAAAGAAGGGATTGATTTACCATCTTTAGACCAATAACCTTTTTTCTGGCAAATCTCTTCTTATTTACTAGGGGTGTGTGAAACAGACTGTATTCAATTTGGATTTGGCCTGAATCAGGGACAGTGATTTGATTCATTGATTCGGATCACTGTCCTAATTTGATTTGGCCGAATCTGAAGATTTGATGCCGATTCGGAGAATCAGCAATTCAGCCATAGGCACAGCTTTAAATGTTTTTTCTACATATCTTGAGGTACCAGGTGTGGCTTGTGAATGCTGCAATGGTGGGACAGATGGAATATCTCACAGGAGTACAGGGAGGCCCCCATGTGTGCTCAACAGCAAACCTGGAAGTGAACCGGAAGTATTTCTGGTCCACTTCTGGGTTCACCACCAGCACACAGAGGAATCCCCCCTCCTTGGCTAGGCAATTGGCCACAAGGGGACCCTGGGTGCCACCCTCCAGACCCAGGAGGCACAAGTTCCTGAGCTGGGAGGGGCGAAGTCCCCCACATGCTCTGCAGTGGACCAGAAGAGCTTCTGGTCCATTTCTGGGTTTGCTGCCGAGAGCGCTGGGGACCCCCCAGTGTTCCTGTGGGATGCTTCATCTGCCCCACAATCTCAGCATTCATGAGCTGCCTGATACCTTGAGGTATATAGAAAAAACATTTAAAACTGTGTCTACGTCCAAATCATTGAATCTATTCTGTAATAGGTGAGACTTCCCGGGGCCGATTAGGAGTTGGCTTGCCCACCTGTTTCTGGGCTAACCACCTGCCTCTCTCACCTGCCACACTTTGTTCAATAATTGATGTCTTAATTAGGAGAGAGAGGCTGCCCATTCCCTGCCCCAATGCCAGGGGTGTTATCTGCAGCTCTGAAACCTCCCCTACACCGCAGCCCATGCCTTGCAGATGGCATCCACATGATGTTTGTAACCCACATCACAACTGGTGTTCCAGGGTCTCACAGGAACTCTCCCTCCCTCCCTCCCTGGAGCAGATCATTGAGCTCAACCTTTAGGTCTTTTTTTTGACCCACACTTGGCCTTCCCTCAGTGGAGGACTTATTGGGGTAACTTCCTGGCTGAGCCCCCTATTCAGCCTCAGGCCCAACTACAGCCTCAGGAATCTGAAAACATACCTTGGCCTACTCCCCACACATGGGGTTTCTACTATACCCACTCTGGGGCCTCTACATCACGCCCCACCCTGGGGTCTTCTCATCATCCTCACACTTAACTACTCATGGGGCTGGCCCTTGTGCTGCCCTTCAGGCCTACTCAGTTTGGCCCTATTCAACACACACCTGGGACTGCCCTTCAGGCCTACTCCCATTCAACCCTACTCTGTATGGGGCCACCTACATCCCTGCCCTATCAGGGGCTTCACAACTGCCCTCTCTCTCCAGGGCCATACAGCTATCCCCAACCAGGGGCCTCCAGAGTTTTCCTCCCTTGTGGACTCAGGTGGCCGCAGCCATGCCTGGTCCCCACTCCTCTCCTGGGGTCTTCTACCACCTAGGGCTCAGGTGGCTGTAGCCGTGCCTGGCCCTTGTGCCTGGCCCTTGTACCCACCAAATTGTGGGGACTAGTGCTTAAGGCACACCAACCTGCCTTTCATCAGGGTGGTAACTGGCTTGGCATTTCCTGGGGGCTTCCTTGTGACCAGGAGCCCCACCAGGCCACCCATCCCTGATAAGATGCAGTTTTAGGTCATGTCCAGGACCAAGAGCCTCCTGCTCTTACCTTCTAGATGTTCCTGCTGCAGCTCAGCCAGGTAATGTTTCTGCCTGGGCTGACAGCAGCAAAGTGCAGCCACTTGATACCCAGTTCCCCAAAATGGCTGCTGCCATCAGGCACCTGGTAGCTGCCTGACTTGGCCCTTAAAGTGGCAGGCACCCAAAGGTGTACTGCCACATCTCTGAATTGATTTGGAGGGTTCTGATTCAATTCAGAGAGATTAAAGGGTCTCCTGATTCAATTTTGATTTGGAGATTCAGCTGCTGAATTGGGTCGAATCTCCGCCAAATCAAATCAGCGATCGAAGCTTCACACAGCGCTATTATTTACCTCTTGCCAAAACCAGTCAATCCCAGATTTTTCAGTCATCTTTGTTTGGGAGATGATCTACCCCTAGTCATTTTCAAGGTCCAACTGTGGCGACCTTTCAACATCTCAATATAGCTGACCAGAATTTAACAGCTAGGACATGCATTGATTTAGATAGTAGCATTATGTTTATGTTTTCAATTTGTTCTCTGTTCCATTCTTTATATTTTCTAACATTTGTTTTTGTTCTGGGATCATTCCTATGCTGTGCACTAACCAGAGGTTTCAGTGAGCGAAGCAAATACCCAGGTCTTTTTTGTTGAGTGGTTATGTTTAATTTAGAACCCAGCAACAGCAATGAATATTTCAAATTGTTTTTCAAGCTGTTGCTTGCAAGTAGCTGCCCTACATGTTATAATAATTTGCACAAGCAATAGTTACATAAATAATCTTTAAAAAATGCATTAAGCAAAAACACACACATATATGCATGAAACTTGTCAAATATGTAAACTTTTTTATTACAAGTGATCTGAATAGCTTAAAACCTGGCATACAGTAAGCACCTAGAACACAGTGGCAGAGCAATTAAGGCATCATGCTGCAGTTTTGGCAGCAAACACATAAGCTTGCCCCAGGCTTGTGCTAATTGCTGCCCCATAGTCAACCCAACTGTGAACGGGTACATGGGCATTTGCTTTGGAGAGCCAAGTGCACTCATCCATGACACTAGCCACATCACTCCCTTATTTAGCCATTGGCTAAAGAAACTGGTATGCTTTAACCATGCCAATCCTTATGGGGAGTTTGGGAAGAACCCCTGACATTGCCATACCATCTAAGTCATTCTAAGTAAGGCTTATTAACAGAAACAGAAGGAACCTTATACAGTAATTTATCATCAGGTCTTTTGGTGTATACAAGTGTTTGGGTTCTCCAGTAATTTCTATAAAGTTTGGGTTTGATAACGCACAGATTACTTTGACTAAACTAGCCATGACACTGTCCATGTAAGAATCCTAAATTCAAGGTAAAAGACCGTTAAGTACTAAATCACAAAACTACCATCTTTAGCCATATTGCTGGCATTGTGTAATCATGTGTTATCGTGTAATTTAAATCTAACATAATAGATTTAATTTGAGTATTTCAACATGGGTAGAGAAACATGCAACCTACCTAATCATTCATCTACATATAGTTTACACCGTCATTTTGAAACACTTGAATACCTTTTGCCAAAACTATCTCAAATAATCATGGCCAGTGAGAAAACACTCCTGGTAAGCATTTTCATGGTGATATTATGGCTTATTCTTAACACAATTAGATCATACTAGACAGGTACAAACATTTCCAGTACACAGTGTGGTCGATATAATACTGTACATACTGGATGCGTCTACATGTGTCTCCAACAGTGCAGTTGTTACTGCACTGTCATTTAGTACTTGCTTTAGGAAGTATTAAATGA
>NW_017729000.1:35486586-35497396 GCF_001723915.1 Gavialis gangeticus
ACAGTGCAGTAACAGCTGTTACTGCACCTTTCCAGTGACACATGGTTATAGTAAGATAACTCATTGCTATGGCGATGTGTTGGCATCACAGTTTGTTCCCACCAATGTATGTCACCGTATCTATAAGTTATGTTGCCGTAGCGTATCACTCCAGTGATGCAGCATCACGTGTAGATGCGCCCATTGTATATTTATAATACATTACATACTAGAATATTATTTCAGCTCAAATGGGCTGATCTAAAAGTAGCAAGAAGTCAGGGTAGATTCACACCTTATAGACTAACGAAATCAGAGACTAAAGTGTCTCTCTCTCGAAGTAGAAAAACATCCAAGTTGCTATTAAAATTTTGCTATAAAAGTGGTCATATGCTGCTCACTTTAGCAAAGACTTATCTTAAAGGATGATTCATGGCATGTGATCTCTTACAAAACCACATGGAGACAAATGCAACAATCTAAACTTCCATATTCCACTTTCACCTTTGTCCTTCTGTCTTTAAACTAACAACACAATTACAAAAAACTGGAAAAGGTTCAGTTACAAGGGCTCTGTCAGGATAACTATGATATTTTAAGAAAATAAAGGCCTTACAAGTATACCAACATCTCACTAGTACATTTTAAGACTTTATTTACTTTTCAACACTATGCTCTTTACACATCACTGAGAATGGACAATGAAAACAGACCAGTTAAGTCTTATCATTTGGTTCTCATACAATTGGACAAAGCTACACTACTTGGGAAGGAAAGTAGCATTTAAACTCAAACAAAAATGCCAAAACACTGTTTTAAAATAATAAAACATATAAATGAATACTGAATATTACAGTTTGGTTTGAAAAATGTTTTCTCTCACAGCGGGTGTGTCTACATGACATTTACTGAGGAGCTGCCTAATCAACTCCGAAGTAAAGTTTCTGCATCTATATGTGAGGCTCTGTTAGGTCCCAGTAAACTACTAAAGGCCACTGCAGATTAGTACTTGTAAATACAAGTACTATCCTGTGATGGTGTTATTTACTGCACAGCAACTTATGTGTAGATGCTGATGAATCTGGTTGGGGCATGAGGGTGCTTCAGTGCAGGGGCTGTCTACAGTTTAACCCTGCACTGAAGCACGCTTGTCCCTGAGCCAGCCCCTCTGCAGCCCGCTGACCCAGTTCAGAGCGGCTGCAGGCTGGCAGGCTGAGCCCTCTGCCAGCATGGGGCTGCTCTGACCCAGCTCAACGTGCTGTAGTCCTGGGCACACATATGAACATGGTGCATGGGAGCAGTAAATTCTGGTGTGATATGTGCCAGAGTTTATTGTCACATTAATTTCACATGTAGACATGCCCAGTGTCCATTTAATTAGGCTAGTCTGGCTCCTATTTGTAGCAGTAGAGGAAGAAACTATCATTGCAATTCAATGGGTGCATCTACACAAGACGCTTTATTGCACATTAAATTAATCTAATGTGCAGTAAAGCATCACTGTCTACATGTGCATGTCCCTGAACATTAAATTAATCTAAAGTTCATTTTGCTAGGTACTAGATCTGGCGTGGGCAAAATACGGCCCGCAGGCCAGATTCGGCCCACAAGTCCATTCTATCTGGCCCATGGGGCCCCTAGAAAAAAATTAAAAATGATAATGTATCTGTCCATGGTTCCTGTAAAGAATTACAGGAACCAGGAGCAGTAGGACCCAGAGGAAACCCGGGGGGCTCCCACAACAGCAGGGCCTGCCCTGCCCCCCAGCCAGAAGCCCCAGCAGGGGCCTTTGGCCTGGGAACACATGGCTGCACTGGCGCAGGAAGCTCAGCAGTGCTCAGCGGGAAAATAAGGGGTCGGGGGAATGGCAAGGAAGGATCTGGTGTGGAGGACAGGGAAAAGTGGCCTCTTGTCTGCCCCATGGCCAGCACTCCCTGCTACAGCCACTCACAGCCTGTGTGGGGCTGTCCTGAGCAGGCACAGGCAGCCCCAGGCAGGCTGTGAGTGGCTGCAACGCAGGGCACTGGCCATGGGATGGGGGAGGGGCCGCTTTTTCCCTGCGCTCCCCACCAGCTTGTAATCTGGCCCCACAGCCAGCCTGGGCCCCACATGATTCCAGGCTCGCCCGTCAGGGCTGTGCAACGGTGGCAGCAGCTGTGGTCCCCCTGCTTGCCATGCTGGGCAGTGTTTGCTGCTGCTGCCCACCCGGAGCTTGCGCTATGGTGAGGCTGCCACTGTCACCTCTGTGCTGCCCAGCGCACAAGCTCTGGGCAGGCAGCAGCAGCAAATACTACCCAGCATGGCAAGAGCAGGGGGCCACAGCTACTGCTGCTGTGGCACAGCCTCAATGGGCAAGCGTGGAGCTGGCGCGGGGCCCAGGCTGGCAGCGGGAATGGGTTACAAGCTGGTGCCAAGCATGAGGAAAAGCACCAGCTCCTTCCCTGGCAGCGAGCAGGGGGTTGGGGCTTCGCACTGCCCCCCACCTGTACCGTGGAGCTGGGAGGCACTGGGAGTGAGCATGGGTGGGAGCACAGGGTCCGCAGCGGTGTACCAGGACCAGTGCCAGCAGGGCCCAAAGCAGGGCAGCAGGGGTACAGGGTCACAGCCGGCAGGGGCTCTATGGAGTCAGGCCAGCTCCCCCTTCTCCTTGCTGGTGCAGCCCAGCCCAGCTCCACAGACCCCTGCTAGCCTGTGCCCTGCTCTGGGCCCCACTGGTTCTGGCCCTGGGACATTGGTCCCAAGACATTGGGACATTGGTCCCAAGATGGTGACCAGGGGGTGGGGCACCTGTCAAGGGGTGGGGATACCCATGCGGCCCTCAACAGCTTGCCAACAGGGTAAGCAGCCTTCCGCCCGAAATAATTGCCCACCCCTGTACTAGATAAACAGCACATTAACTAAAGTGCAGTACTGCATGTGTAGATGCTGATGCTGGGCGCAAAATGTGCCCCTCAGCCACACCAGCAGGAGGCTAGCCTCCTGCTTGGGGCAGAGCCATGTGGCTGGCAGCTTCTCTAGCCGTGTGGTACGGGCAGTTCTTTAGCTGCCCAATTCTGGCTTTTTAACTCCTAGCCTGACCCCTGGGGTGTGTACCAGCATCTGCTTGGTCCATGGGCTTCATATCCCAGAAATGCAGGAATAAGTGGGGCCCCACAGACCACAGCTCTACTCCCCTCCCTTCTGTCCCTGGACTCTACATGTACAGAGTCTGCCCCTTGGCACTGTGCCCCAGACCTGCAGGCATATGCCAAATGACACTGGCACCTGTAGCCCTGGTCTGCCCCCCTGGAGGCCCCTGGCAGCATCTCCCATGCCAGCCTTCCCAATGCCAGAGACAGTTCCCCAGGGTCCCAGCTGAATGCAGCAGGATACCACAGACCTCATCATGATATGGGGTGTTACAGAGGTCCAGGATCAGTTTGTCTGGGCCACTAAAGCAAACATCCACATCTATGCAGCTATGTTGGACTGCATGCGGGAATGTGGCCACCAACTCTCTAACCACCAGTGCCTTGTGAAGGTCAAGACTCTGCAGCCTCAGTGGTGCAAGTTATGTATTGCAATCATTACTCTGGAGGTGCCCATAGGTCCATGCCCTTCATGTGGCAGCTGGACCAGATCCTAACACCGAGGGACCGTGGCAAGGCCCACCACATCTATTCCAGCATGGATGGGCTACTGGAGCCTGTGTGACAGGCCAACAAGGAGAAGGACTCAGTAGGGTAGGGCCGCTCAGGGCACCACTGCCAGGTCCTGGAGTGCTCCCTGACCATGGTCTCACCTGGCAGCTCAGGCAGCCCAAGCCACCACCTATCCAAACTACTCTTGCAGCACACCCCAAGTGAGGAGGACAGGCTAGTGATGGCCCCAGCAGTGAACATCTCTAGCTCCTCCCTGGAGGGGCCACTGCCCAGGTGGCCAGGCATTGTGCCTCCACACCCTGGGATACTGCAAGCAGCCGCACCACTTTACCACAACCAGGGACCAAGTCCACCTAGGAGTGCCTGCCACACGCATCTAGTAACCCCTACACAGGGAGAATGACCTGGGATGCCGCGGGAACCTGTGACTGCACTAGTTCACCCACCCACCTACCCACAGGTTGCACATTTGGAGCCAAAGGCCTCACACAGGTGGTGGGGGGGCCTTCCCCGCTCTAGCTAGCCAAGCTGTCCCCCTGCCTGCTGGAGTTTCCCCCCACAACATGCAGGGAGGTAGGGGACAGTTAAGGACTCTATTGAGTGACCAGCAGCCTCCAAGCTTGGCAGACAGGGACCTGTCACATACAAAGAAACCCGTCAATGGTAGTGGCAATATCCTCCTTGGCCATGGAGGTCAGGCACTTGTAGCATAGGGAAAGATACCCGTCTGGATGATGCATGTTGTGGGAAAGCACAGGCTTGCCTGGGGTGCCATCGAAACTCAGGGCCCCACTCCAGGTTCTCGGCTACACTCAGGGCACCACAGCAAGCAGCAGGGTGTCATGGATCAGGTACCCCTCAGTGAACTCTGTATGCTGGTCAAATTTCTGCCCAGTGGAGAAGCCTCAGGAGACTGCGGAGCACCTCCCCACCACACACACACAAACCAAACACTGCACTTCTGTCATGTTTAAGACTGCTGTAAATTTATAGTGCTATAAAAAGTGCTCTAAATTACAGTGCTGTAAAATGTGCATGGAGCACTTCTGTACACACCCTAGGACATTGAAAGCAAAACTAAGCAGGTCAGTAGAAATACGTTACTGGAAATAAACAAGGGGGGGCAGAGGAATGGAGTGGCTGACCTAATTTGCTTTGCCAGCTCTATGTAGTCTGGATAAAACTAAGGCTTTGAAACTGTTTAAACAGAAGGGAAACAAACCTGTAAAAAGAAAAAAGTAGGTCTCATATATTTTTATGAAGATACTAAGGGCAAACCATAAAGTGCTTCTATCACAGTGTTAGAGCACCAATACCACCCTTGGAGTTTTCTAGTAAGGAGCTGAGAAAGTGAGGAGGAGGAGAACCAAAACTTTCCAGGGACTCCCTTTAGGACGTTATAGTTACTTAAAAGGTTAAGGGCTAAAACAACTAGGAACAGAGAATAATAAAAGGTACCTAATACAGAGATAGGAGTACTGTACAGAAAATGGAAAATGTAACTCATAAATACATAAATTAGTGGTACAGTGTAAAAGCTAGTACACCCAAAAATTGCTACAGCAGTGAGAGGGAATATATATATATTTTTACATTTAAATAGAAAACACTTTCTCTTTACAGCGAAGTGCATTGACCTATTTGAAGAGGCCACTACAACTGATCAGTGGGATTAAGATAGCAAGTCAATTGAACATCTTACATTGCATAGAAAACAGAAGTAACTGAATAAAACATCACTTATGGAAGGAAAACCTTTCAAGAGCACAACCTACTGCTCACAAATAGGAAAGATATGGTGATGAATGCAGTAGTGGATGGCAACTCGGGCAGCAGTGACCACAAGGTAATTGAGTTTGTGATCCTGAGGAAAGGAAGGAAGGAAAGCAGCAGAGTAAGGACACTGGACTTCAGAAAGCAGAGCTTGACTCACTCAGGAAACTGATACACAGGATCCCTTAGGAGGCCAGTCTGAGAGCAAAAGTGGTCCAGTAGAGATTTTGTCCCATCTGAGGGCACAGGAACACACCATCCTTTTGTACAGGAAGACTAACAAGTATGGCAGAAGACCAGTATGGCTTACCAGGGAACTCTTCAGTGAGCTAAAAAACAAAAAGGAAGCTTACAAGAAGTGGAAACTTGGACAAACAACTAGGGAGGAGTATAAGATTATGCAGGGACAAAATCAGGAAGGCCAAATTGCAGTTGGAGTTGCAGCTAGAAAGGAATGCGAAGGGTAACAAGAAGGGTTTCTATAAGTATGTCAACAACAACACAAAGGTCAGGGAGGTGTGGGTCCCTTACTAAATGAGGGAGGCAACCTAGTGACAGAGGATGCAGAACAGTCTGAAGTGCTCGATGCTTTTTTTGCCTCAGTCTTCACAGGCAAGGTCAGCTTCTGAACTACTGCACCAGGCAGCACAGTTTGGGGAGGAGGTGAGCAGACAACAGTGGTGAAAGAACAGGTTAGGGACTATTTAGAAAAGCTGGATGTGTACAAGTCCATGAGGCTGGACTCAGTGTTCCCAAGGATGTTGAGGGAGTTGGCCAATGTGATTGCAGACTTGCTGGCTATTATCTTTGAAAATGCATGGCGAACAGGGGAGGTCCTAGATGATTAGAAAAGGGCATATATAGTGCCCATCTTTAAGAAAAAGGGAAGAAGGAGGATCCAGGGAACTATAGACCTGTCAACCACCCCTCCGACCATAGGCGGTGGAAGGCCAGGGAGCTTGGCCCCAAAAATGGAGCTTAGCCCCAAAAATGCAGGCAGCCTAGGTGCGGGATCTGGGCAGCTGCAACACAGGGAGAGGGGTGTGCACAGATAGAGACAAGCAGCTGGAGCCTGCAGGTGGCTGGGAAGTCAGCCTGGCGCAGCCGTGTGTGGAGCAGCACCCAGCAAGTAGATGTGTGGATGGGAAGGGGCGTAGGGAGGGGGCAGTTCAAGGTCCCCAGGGGGGTGGGGGGGTGAATGGGGCCCCAGGACAGGGTGGAGGACACTCACTGCCCAGGTGGTTCATCCAGAGGTGCGGGGGGAAGGAGGGGCTTCCACTGCTGCCCACACCCGCAGGAGCAGGCACAGAGGATATGTGCCCCCTGATCTGTGCTGTGTGTGGGGCAAAGGTGGGCTGCCGCTGTGGGCTGCCCTCCACTCCCCACTGCTGGGGTGGGGTGCAGACCCCAGCCCACAGCGGCAGCCTGCCTCCACCCTGCACACAGAACAAGGGGGCACGTTCCCCTTGTGCCTGCCCTGGTGGCGTGCACAGCAGTGGGAGCCCCCCCATGCCCCTGGATGCCCAGGCTCCAAGCATCCCACGACCCACCCTGGCCACAGGGCCCCATTCACCCCAACCCCTGTCCCTGTCTCTGTCCCACTCCTTCCCTCACTGCAGGGGCCTCCATCTGCTCCCCCGCCCCTTCCCAACAACAGACTTACCTGCTAGGGGTGGGAGGCACATGCACTCAGTCCCCCCAAAATCTTATTTTCTTCCTCCACCTATGCCTCAATCCCTGCAAAAATCATGTAACAAGTCCTCAAGGAATCCATTTTTAAGCACTTGGAGGAGGAGAAGGTGATTAGGACCAGTCAGCATGGATTCACCGAGGCAACCTAGTAACAGATGAGGTGGAAAAGGCTGAAGTACTCGAGGCCTTTCTTACCTCAGTCTTCACAGGCAAGATCAGTTCCCAGACTACTGCACCTGACAGCACAGTTTGGGGAGAGCAGCCAAGAGTGGAGAAAATGTAGAAAAGCAGGATGTGCACAAGTCCTTGGGGCCAGATGAAATGCACCTGAGGATGTTGAGAGATTTGGCCAATGTGACTGCCAAGCCACTGACCAAAACCTGTGGCAATCAGGGGAGGTCCCAGGTGATTGGAAAGGAGCAAATATAGTGCCCATCTTTAAGGAAGGGAAGAAGGAGGATATGGGGAACTACAGACCAATCATCCTCACCTCAGTCCCTGAAAAAATCCATTTCTAAGCACTTGGAGGAGAAGAAGGTAATTAGGGGTAACAGTCAGTAAGGATTCACCCTTCTATGATAAAAGGAATGGCTCTGTGGATGTGGGAAGAGCAGTGGACAGAATATACCTTGAACTCAGCAAGGCTTTTGATCCAGTTTCCCACAACAGTCTTGCAAGCAAGCTAAGGAAGTCCAGGCTGGATGAATGGACTGTAAGGTGGATAGAAAACCAGCTGGATCATTGGGCTCAGATGGTAGTAATCAATGGCTCAATGTCTAGTTGTCAGCCAGGGTCAAGTGGAGTGCCCCAGGGGTCAGTCCTGGGGCCAGTTTTGTTCCATATCTTCATCAACAAATTGGATGGTGGGATGGAGTACGCCCTCAGGAAGTTTTCAGATGATACCAAGTAGGCCTGTGTGAAGCAGCTAGTATTCTCTTCAGATTCAGATTCAGCTGATTCAGGGGACAGTGATTCGATTCGGTGATTCAAATCACTGTTCCTAATTGATTTGGCTGAATCTTTGAATCACGCAGGACCATCCCCCACCCATTCTCCCAGCCCTGGCAATGGTCACCCTGCACACCCCAGCTCCCGGCAATTTGAAAAAAAAGTCCCGACTCACCAGGTGCTGCTGGGCAGAGAGGCAATCCCCGTTGCCCCCCACTTCCCCACGCTGCATGGGGGGGGCTCTGCATGAGCCCCCCAACCCCCCCTGCTCCCCCAGTGCCCCCCATGGCTGCCCCGCCTGCCCCAGCTCCAGCCTTTTAAGAAAAAATGTCCTCAAAATCTCGCACTCACCAGTCCCTGCCAATGGGGGGCGATCCCTGCTGCCCCATGCCATGTGGGGAGCTCTGCACAAGCTCCCCAACGCTGCTGCAGGAGCGGTGAGTCCTGGGGTTTTTCTCTTTTTTTTCTTCTTAAAGGGCCAGAGCTGGGACGTGCGGGTCAGCCATGGGGGGTGGTGGTGGGGGCTGGAAGAGCGAACTGTTTGGAGTACTAGGTACAGTGGTGGGTAGGACTGGGATTCAGAAAGACCTCAACAAATTGGAGGATTGGCTCAGAAGAAATCTTATGAGAAGGGCATATGATAAGGAGAAGGGCAAAGTCCTGCACTTAGGATGGAAAAATTCCATGTACCAATACAGGTTGAGGACTGACTCTGGTTGAAGCAAAAGCTCTGCAGAAAAGGACCTGCAGGTTACAGTGAACAATAAGCTGAATATGAACCAACAGTGTCCTTGTTGTAAAGGAGGCTAACAGCATAGTGGGCTGTATTAGTAGCAGATCGAGGGAAATGTTTACTCCCCTCTATTTAGCACTGGTAAGGCCATATCTGGAGTACTGTGTCCAGTTTTGGGCCCCCCACTACAGAAAGGATGTGGACAAATTGGAGTCCAGTGGAGACCAATGAAAATGGTTAGGGGGCTGGAGTAATGACTTATGAGGAGAGGCTGTGGGAAATGAGCTTATTTAGTGTGAAGAGAAGACTGAGGAAGGATTTAATAGCAGCCTTCAACTACCTGAAGGGGGGTTTGAAAGAGGATGGAGCTAGACTGCTCTCAGTGGTGACAGACGACAAACAGAACAAGGAGCAATGGTCTCAAGTTGCAGCAAGGGAAGTTTAGGTTATAGATCAGGAAAAGCTCTCTCACTAGGAAGGTAGTAAAGTACTGGAACAGGTTACCCAGAGAGGTTGTGAACTCTCTATCCTTGCAGGTTTTTAAGATCTGGCAAGATAAAGCCTTGGCTGGGATGATGTAATTGGGGATGGTCTTGCTTTGAGTAGGGGGTTGAACTAGGTGATCTCCTGAGGTCCCATCTAACCCTAATTTTCTATTATCTTATTATTCTATAAAATGGCATTTAGTGGTCATACCCTTGTTGACTTCCAAAATAAATTTGGCATTTAATTGTCATTTGTGCCTTTGAAAATCTCCGTCAAATGTTCTCATGCAAACATATGTATTCCAAAAGTAAAAGAAAGGAAAACCAGTGTATTGTATTTCATAGACCAGTGATACCAATTCCAAATATTTCCTTAAAAATGGAGCCAAAGCAGTGCAAACCAAACAAACAGAATTAAAGTGAGCCCCTGACTCCCCTTATGGTTCATCCACCCAGTGGAGTTATTCAAAATACTTAATTATTAGAATTTCAAGTTTTGACTGGAAGAATTTTGTCAGTTTTTCCACATTTTTCAACCAGGTCAGTTCAACAGATTTTGCCTGATTTTTACAAGGCAAATTTTATGCACGCTTCAAGGGTGGGGGTGGGAGAGGGGAAGTGCTGTAATTAGAGCAGTTCTGAGAGTATATAGTTTTGACTAACAGTAGAATTCCTTGATTTTAGGAGCTTGGAAAAATGGTGCCTGTAATAGTTGTTTAAGATTTCATTAGCCCTTCCATCCTGCAATGACTTGTACATATACTTAATAATACATAAATTATCCATAGAAGTGGGGTACAATGAGACTAACTTAATGTATACAGTTGTGAGATCAGGAACTAAGTTATGACCCTGGGCTCCAATCCAAGTGCAGTTAGCCTAGCAACATCTTCACGCTTCTGCCTTCAATTTTCAGTTTCTTTTAATCTGGGCTGTTGAGAAGTCAATCACAAACATGATGGTGCCACTAAGCAAAGGCAGTATTAGGATATGTTAGATACATACACTAAATGCTGATGTTCATATATCTCAGCAGAATGTGGATCACCTTGAAATGAGATAAGGCAAATCATTCTATGTAAGCTGTATATGATAAATTTTAAAGTTATGTCTAATCATCAATATTTAATTTATCTGTGGTACTCTAGTTCCCAAAACATGCTGTGTGCTTACTCTACCTATAACAGAACTTTCTGGGTCACAAGGGCCTTATTTATGTAATTTCATAGACATTAGGGCTGGAAGGGACCTCAGGAGATCATTGAGTCCAGCCCCCTGTCCCAAGGGCAGTAAGTTAGCTGGGGTCAAAGGATCCCAGCAAGATAAACGTCCAAATGTTTCTTGAAAGTGTCCAGAGTAGGTTCCAGGCCTTGGGGGCTCAGACAGTAAAGAAGTTTTTCCTTATGTCCAGCCTGAAACGGTCTAGCAGGAGTTTGTGACTGTTGGAGCTTGTCATCCCCTGGGGTGCTTTGGTGAACAGGTGTTCCCCCAGATCTTGATGTACACCCTTACATACTTATAGGCTGCCACCAAGTCACCCCTGAGCCAGCACTTCTCCA
>NW_017729000.1:35502396-35520214 GCF_001723915.1 Gavialis gangeticus
CCAGCCTAAACCAGTCTTGGAGTTTGTGACCATTGGACCTTGTCATCCCTTGGGGTGCTGTGGTGAACAGGTGTTCCCCCAGATCCTGATGCAATGACCTCTTAATATTCATATTCAGCTATTTAATTGGATTGCTAAAAATTGACCACAGCCTACTATTCTGTACCTTTATCTCTAATTCCAGTTGACTAATGTGTCTCATCCACTTATTTTTTATCTTTTAAACTGTAGTTTTCTTGCACCTGGGATTCATGTGCTGTTTATACCAGTGCCTAACAAAAATGGGCCATAGCCTTGTTGGGATCTGCTACTTTCTTCTACTATATAATAAAACTATATAATTAAGGCCAAGGATATAAACTGTACTACAGTAACATACACCAATGATTTTAAACTTGTAAACTTACAAATAACCCCTGCAGTGAGGGGCAATCACTGTTCTATATACAGTAGTATACTTTTTAATGTGAAGGCACTTGGCTGTTTTTCTAGATATGCTATAGTTTTGCCCACCCTGCTACTGTAAGAAGGTCTTCATATTTCCTAAATGTAGTACTATCATTTCTGTTGTCTAAGTCCTGGAAACAGCACCTGTGACTTTTAATTTACACAGTGCACTTAACCTGGAGCTGTTGCCTTGAGAAGCTCTGCTCTCATTTAGCTTAACAGAAAACTCGTATTTAGCAGGGACATTGCTCCCACAGACAACAAGGCTATAAAGTGGTAGAGCTAAACCATATTCTACATTGTTATTTTTTTCTGTCTTCCTCATGGAAAAAAATAAGAACGTAATCTGAAGCCATGATTAAAATCCATCCAAGCGTTCTTTATGTCCAGTATAAGCTGTTTTCCATAGAAGTTTATCCAGATTTACTGGATACTAGTATCACTGTGCTAAGCCTCATGAATGTTCAAGGGAGGAATTCCACATAGTTTACATTAAAAATGTTAGCTAGTCCCTCTTTATTCTCTTTCCAGGCCCTAAATCAAATATGAACATAAACATCCTGGCTAGCTTAGAAAAATGTAAAGAATCATTTTATGTGTCCAGGGAAAACTGTATTGGTTATAAAAGAAAGGTTTATATTCACAGACCAGAGCAAGATTTTTCGAGGGCATGAACTGAACTGTCTTGATGTAGGATCAATAGTTCTAGATAATAAATATGTGGTCTTGCAACTTTTTCAGTTTCATTGAATGTGTCATAACTTCATGTTTTTTTAAAAAAACCCTCAGTTGCTGGAGCCAAGTGATTAATTGTGAATGTCAGTTTTCACTTTTAAAAGTTTCTAACCTTGAATCTATTATGTAAGTGTGGCCTAAAAGTTCAGGAACCAAATGGCGAGTAAAAACACCCCAAAAAACATTTTTAAAAATCTCCTAGCTCCTTAGAGCTCAACTCATGGTTTTTGAGCTCTCTGGGGTCATCAATATTGGATACAGTACAGGCAGCGCTAATACAAGTTCCCCATAAATGACAACAGTGCTATGAAGTTTGTGGTTCTATTTCTGCAACAACTTTCCTTTTTTCATCCACTTACCCTTCATAGATTTCATAGACGTTAGGGCTGGAAGGGACCTCAAGAATCATCAAGTCCAGCCTTGCGCCCCAGGGGCAGGAAGTCAGCTGGGGTCAATGGATCCCAGCGAGATAAGCATCCAAATGTTTCTTGAATGAGTCCAGAGTAGGTGCCTGCACCACGTCTGGAGGGAGTCTATTCCAGGTCTTGGGGGCTCGGACAGTAAGGAAATTTTTTTCTTATGTCTAGCCTAAAATGGTCTTGGAGGAGTTTATGACCATTGGTCCTTGTTTTACCTTGGGGTGCTCTGGTGAACAGATTTTCTCCCCGGTCCTGATGTACACCCTTTGCATACTTATAGGCAGCCACCTGGTCCCATGCTTTTCCAGGCTGAAGAGCCCCATGGCTCTCAGTCTCTCTTCATAAGGCCTATTCTCTTGCCCTCTGATCATGTGCATGGCTCTCCTCTGGACTCTCTCAAACTTCTTGACATCCTTCTTGAATTGTGGAGCCCAGAATTGGATGCAGTACTCCAGCTATTGGCCTCACCAAGGCTGAGTACAGCAGGAAGATGACATCCTGAGATTTACTTGAGAAGCATCTATGGATGCAAGCTTGATATATACAGGTTTAGTGACAGGGTGGATTATTTTTCACTTATTCCAAAGATAATTGTTGGTAACTTCTGTAGCTCTTGTTTAAAACATTTTTCAGGAAATTTGAAGGAACTTCTTGTTTTAAAACTAATCACTTTGTTACTAGCCAACTGTCTGAACTCATCCTCAGATTCTTCGCCTCAGACATGACCAATTTCTCATTACAAAGCACATAAAAGGTGTGGGAGTCTCACAAAAGGTAATTTCCTTTATCTCCAAGACCTGACCACCAGGTTGGATGACCCTGAACCAGAAGTGTTGCTGCAGAACAGCCTTTAAAATCGAGGTGTTTAAACTGTGACTAGTAGAGGGCTTCCTAATCATGTAGTGAAGGCTCGTGTCCAAATTTCCAAGTCGCTATACTGCACTGACTGGCATATGGCTAAAAATAAAGTACCTTCCTACTCCTAGTTTTCCATGTCAGCAACTGCTATAGCTTCCAGAGAGATGTTATATAATTATGAACAGACAAGGGCATGGTTTAACAGAGCATCTGTTTGCCTACCCAAGATACAGCAGGCACTATGAAGTGGCAAATAAGGGTGAGCTGAGATAGATTGGATGGAGGAAGCTCTGCTTCACAGATGTGATGGGAAACCAAACTTCTCGTCCTCTGGCTTCTTTTAGAAGCCAACTAGAGACAACTTGGCCACTCAGTGAACCACACAGAGAGAACCCACCACTCGCAGGCATGGCTGGATGTAAATTTAATTATGCCATCATTGCTTAGGGACCCTCTCTAGCATGGGGCCTGGTTGGGTCAAACAAACAGCCTTCTACCACATTGCTGACATGATCAGCTCCAGTATGGAGGGTGGGAACCTGTAATTTCATTTCAACTCAGTTAACAATAACAGCTGTACATAGCAGTTGGTTGATAATCTGTTTGTTCTGCCTTGAAGAGAAAGGAGAACTATTATTCCCATCACATCCTATGAAGCAGAGCTTCCTCCATTCATTGCACTGTTGATAGAATATTGGTTCCAAGCCAAAGAAACTCTTGTAAAGAACTCAAAACAAGAGTAGGAAGTACAGTTTTTGGTTTTGTTTTTGGTTTTTATCAATTACCTATTACTGGAGCACTTAGTCATACAGTTTTCACTGCCACAAGATGTGAACCCAAAGAGGAAGTCCACCCAATTTCAAAGTTACATAAATGAAAGTTCCATGCTGCTTCCCACTTGACCTTTGCAAAGGATATTACATAAGGATACAAAGTGCCCTATGTTTGTTTTGCTTTGTTTTCAGAGATTTGGAGCTCAGACAGTTGGCTAGTAACAAAGTGCTTGGTTTTAAAACAAGAAGTTCCTTCAAATTTCCTGAAAAATGTTTTAAACAAGAGCTACAGAGGTTACCAACAATTATCTTTGGAATGAGTGAAAAATAATCCACCTTGTCACTAAACCTGTATATATCAAGTCAGCAAAAGCAGGGAAGGGATCTGTCCTCTAACTGGAATTTTAAAAATGCTAGAAAAGGTGGAGGAAGGTCAAGACCATGCACAACCATATTTCCCACTGCCACCAACAGAGAGTCATTCAATGCACTCACCCAGCTATGGAAGCCAATAAATCCATACATGTAGCCTACTCTTTACCCTGAGACGCATTACTTACTGATGGTATATCTACAGGCACAGAATTTAATGGGGGTGTTTATTTCATAGAGATGGCTCCATGCTACTCTTATTTATAAAACCAGGTTCCCTGTACATTGGGAGGAATTATTTATCAATGAACCTTGGATCACACTTTGTTGCCTGAACCACAGAAGCTGATGCGTGTATTAGTTCCACCGTTTTTTCCTTTCTACCCACCACTCTTCCTTCTGCCTCTGGCATTTTCATTCCAACCTGCTGACACTATTGCAGTGGTGCTTAACCTACAACCTGCCAGATGGATCCAGCCCACAACATGGCAGGCAGCTTGGCCTGGTGCATCCCCTTTCCTGCCCTTCACTTTGCTGCCGATCCCCTTCTGCAGCTTAGAGATAACTTAATCTTCTCTCTCTCTCCCCAGCTCATTTTCTCATCTCCCTTTGTTTGGCAGCCACCTCCAGACCCCATTTCCCTATCAGAGGGGAGTGGTTGCTCACCCTGCAGCAAGGTGGCAAGTACCTGGTCGACTGCTCTGAAAAGTTTAGCTGCTTTATTGCCTGCCCTGATCCAGTCAGTTTTAGCACTTACTTTTGTGAGCAATTCCACTTTACTGCAGTAGGATAACTCATGTTGTAGACACTTATAAAAATGTGACCAGAACTGTTTTAAACAAAACTTGGATTATATATGAGCTAAATAATTCTTCCCTGACCCCACCTGTTCTCTCTCTCTCTCTCTCTTTCTCTCTCACTCTCTCTCTGATGGGTCAAGGTCAGAAAGGAGTAAATGAAGCCAATAGCCATCCTCCAAAATTATTGCTTCAGTAAATGGACGGTGGGTGTGTCCATACATGCATGTTAATGCAAAGCAGAAACTCTGGAGCTCATAGCTCTGGAGCTTATTACTCCATATGCACCATTTGCACATCCAACCTGGATTGCAGCACATTGAGCTGGATTGGAGCAGCCCAGGGGAACAGCCTGCCAGCTGACTGCTCCCTAGTCAGCCAGCTGCTCCCGTCTGGTCAGTGTGGTGCAGAGGGCTGACTGGGGCACAAGGGTGCTTTAGTGTGGGGCTATCTGGCAGGCAGCCCCCATACCAAAGCACCTTTATGCCCCAGCCAGCTGGGTCACTGTCTACCTGTGTGCTGCTGTGGAGTAAATTTGAGTATTAGTATCCTGCTGCAGAGTACATTAGTTTGCTTCACCCTAAGAGAGGCCCATGTGTAGACACACAACTTTTACTGCACAGCTAAGTCATCAATTTAGCACTACTTCACAGTCAGGGCGTCTAGGTTCCGGAACCAACTTCCAAGGGAAGTGGTGCTGGCTCCTGGCCTGGGGGGTCTTCAAAAGGAGGCTAGATAGCCACCTTGCTGGGGTAATTTGACCCCAGCATCCTTTCCTGCACATGGCAGGGGGTCAGACTTGATGACCTGATCACGTCCCTTCCATCCCTACCAACTATAAAACTATGAAACTGTGCAGTAAACACCTTGTGCAGACATGCCCACTGGGATGAGGCTTGGTTCAGCAAGGTGTCTTAGCATGTGCCTAAATAAACACAAGTAAGTCCCAGTTCAGTCTTACTAGGAAAAAAACCAAACAAATTCTGAGCATTCTTCCCTGGCAAATATTTGTAACTTAGAAGGAAATCAGATAAGATGGGAAGGTTAAAAGTTCCTAGTCTCCAAATCACATTTTACTTCTCTATTTTATTCACTTATACCTCTTAGGCCCTCAAGTAGAGGTGCCTCAGCCCACAATAATCCCAGTCTCTCCCCAGTCTTAACCTGCTGAAGAACATTTATTTATATTATTTTAGTGATCACCACATAGCAGGCACTGTGTAAATCAATATGAAAGCCTGGGTTTTATCAGGCAGGTTTGCTGGTACTCCTATACTATAAGAATGCTACCAGCAAAACAGTCCATAGTGACTGTCCGGAGGCTGGGGGGACACAGCAAGTTCCCGCAGGCAGTGGCAGTGCTGTTGGTGGTGGGATCGTGGCAGCAATGAGCAGTGAGCTCCTGCAGGTGGCTACGGTGCTGTTGGCGGTGGGGGGGGGTGAGGGGGGGAGCACTGACCAGTGGATGGCAACCATCCACAGATGCCACCGGCAGTGGCGGCGGCAGCCAGCAGTGATCAGGGACTGCCCACAGATGCCACCAGCAGTGTCGGCAGTCAGCAGTTGGGGGTGGTGGTGAGCAGCAATTGCCTGCAGGTGCCATTGGCAGCATCAGTGGCACTTTTTGCAGGGGGTGCACCGCCAATCTCAGGGGGTGCACATGCACCCCCTATGCATCGCCAATGCATTTCCAGTTTTGTTAGTATAATCATGCTCACACAGGTTAAATAAATCGCAACTAACCTAAATAGAAACTAACCTGCTGCACTGTCTAAAGTTCAAATTAACATATATGTACCATTAACCAGCTGCTTTAAAAAAGTTTCGTTAAGTTTATAGGGGGAAAAAAATTAGGTTACTTGCAGTTTTTCATACATTTCCTTGAGTCTATGTACTTCCTGCTTCCAGCATGGCTAAACATCCTCTCTGACAGTATCTGAACATTTCCTTTTTATCCAGAGCTGGAAGTGCTTCCAATATCATAAGAAACAAAACAAACAAACCACAAATCCCTTTATTCTTGGTTAATCTCCAGCCCAGCTTTGTAGATTCAAAGTATTCAGATAAGTCACGCATAAATATCTAAACTAAACTTCCACAGCTTCTGTGCTTCAGTGCAGGATCCCTCAAAATTAAGCAGCTGCAATTACCCAGAGGCATGTTTGTGGGTCATAACTGCCAATTTCAGGTCTGTGATACTTTAAGAGTTAATGTGTAGATCTTGTACTGACTGGGCATGTCTACACGAGACACTTTACTGCATAGTAGACAAATTTATTCTACATGTGCAGAAGCTTACTGCGCAGTAAATTAGTCTACTCTGCCATTAATTTGCTACCTGCAGGTATGTAGATAGCAAATTAATGGTGGAGTAGTTACTGCAGCCGGGATTGCCTGATCACGGTGGTGGAGTGGCTGGTGGACTTGTGGGCCTGGCATGTGGAGAATTTCGCCTGTGAGCATGAGTTTTGGGACAGGCTCCTGGCCTTGAGGAGAGGTACCTGGAGGCCCAGGATCAGCAGGCTGTCATAGTGGCTAGGGAAGTGGAGGCCAGGTGCTGGACACCCTCCTGGACCTTAGTTGCCTCTGTGCCACCCGCTGCCCAGCCCCTGGCTGCAGCCCCCTGGCAGCTACCCACCACCCAGCAAGCCCCCCCAGTCAGATCGGGCTGAGATGCAGTGGCACCTTCAGTGACCAGGTGCCCCTGTCCTGGCACCCACCCTACCCCAGGCCCCCTGCCAGCCAGCCTGCCTGGGCCTGTTGCCCACCCCAGTTGCATGTGGCCCTGGAGCAGGAGCTGCCCACAGCAGGCCCTGCACCATGTGTGGACCTTGCTGGCCCAGCCCACTGACTGAAGGAGGTGGAACCACCCATGCCAGCAGAGTAATGGCTGACCTTGCCCCTGGGCAAGCCCTCCCCCACCCACTGCCCTCACCAGGCAGGACAGGGTCTGTATTTGTGGAGGGGAATAAAGTGTTTTTTCTAGCCACTGTCTACAGTGAGCATGGTGCTGGGGGTTCATGGTGGGGCTGGTGTCCATGACTGGCCATCCAGGTAGCCTACAGTGAGGAGTGCAGGAACAGGTGGTCAGCCAGTACCTCTTGCACCCAGAGTGTGTGTGTGTGTGTGTGTGTGTGTGTGTGGGGTGGGGGAAATCACTGTCACTGCTGTCACAGCTGGCACTCCCAGTGCCAGGTACCCTCCACCTGTTGCATCTCCTTCACCAAGGCCTCATGGAAGAGCTCCCCCCAGGCTGCACAGATGTTATGCAGCATGCAGGCTGTGACAATGCCCTGGGGGATGTTGGCCTCAGTGACCTGTCAGACCAACCTGATTGCCTTCTACGATCAGGTCACAAAGGCCATGGATGCAGGTGTCGCAGTGGATGTAGTCTTTCTGGACTTCAGCAAGGCCTTTGACACCGTCTCTCACCCCATCCTAGTTAAAAAACTAGGCGACTGTGGCATCGATGCCTACACAGTCAGATGGATTGCAGATTGGCTGAGGGGTCGCACTCAGAGGGTAGTGGTGGATGGGTCATATTCAACCTGGGGGGAGGTGGGTAGCGGAGTCCCCCAGGGCTCGGTCCTGGGGCCTGCGCTGTTCAATTTCTTCATCAGCGATCTGGATGATGGGGTGGAAAGTAACCTGTTTAAATTCGCTGATGACACCAAAATTTGGGGGGAGGTGAGCACGCTAGCAGGGAGTGAGAGATTGCAGAGGGATCTGGATAGGTTACAGGGGTGGGCTAACAGGAACAGGATGCGTTTCAATACGGACAAGTGCAGGGTGCTGCACTTGGGCAGTAGGAACCAGCAGCACACTTACACAATGGGGAACTCCCTACTTGAGAGCACGGAGGCAGAAAGAGATCTTGGAGTCATTATTGACTCCAAGATGAACATGGGCCGACAATGCGAGGTCATGGTTGGCAGGGCTAACCGGACCTTGTCGTGCATCCACAGGTGCATCTCGAGTAGAGCCAAGGAGGTGATCCTCCCCCTCTACGCGACGCTGGTCAGGCCACAGCTGGAGTATTGTGTCCAGTTCTGTGCGCCCCATTTCAAGAGGGATGTGGACAACATGGAGAGGGTCCAGAGGAGGGCCACCCGCATGATCCGGGGACAACAGGGCAGACCCTACAGTGAGAGACTGCGGGACCTGAACCTATTCAGCCTCCACAAGAGAAGGCTGAGGGGGGACCTGGTGACCGTCTATAGACTCACTAGGGGGGACCAGAAGGGTTTGGGGGAGACGCTGTTTCCCCTAGCGCCCGCTGGCATAACAAGGAGTAATGGGCACAAGTTGATGGAGAGGAGGTATAGATTGGACATCTGCAAAAACTACTTCACGGTTAGGGCGGCTAGGAGCTGGAACCAACTTCCAAGGGAAGTGGTGCTGGCCCCTACCCTGGGGGTCTTTAAGAAGAGGCTGGATGCCTACCTGGCTGGACTCGTTTGAGTCCCGTTTCTCTTTTTGGGGTTTTTTGTTGTTCTCCCGCCCTGGCGGGGGGTCGGGCTAGAAGATCTACTAGGTCCCTTCTGACCCTTAATCTATGAATCTATGAATCTATGAACCTCAAGGCAGATGGTGAGGGTGCACCAGAGTCCCTTCAGGCAGCTGAAGGCATACTCCAGCATGCGGGTTCAGCCCAGGCACCTCATGGTATGCCTGGTTGGGGTCCACCTGGCATACCTGGTGTAGGGCTGCATGAGCCAGGGCAGAGTGTATAAGGCAGGGTCTGCAGTGAGGAGAGGTAGGACTGCCACTGCACCCAGCTGGAGGTCCAGCACCCCTTGCATGAAGTGCCTACTCTCCACCAGGGCTGGCATGGCAGAGTTGCGGAAAATGCAGACATCATGGGTGCTGCCCACACAGCTGGTGATGGGGATGTGGGTCCTGTCCAAGGCCCTGATGCACTAGAGAAAGCCCAGGGTGTGGAACCCCACCACCACCTCCAGGAGGTCGTGTATCTGGAGCACAGTGTGCCCCAGCATGTCCTGGATGGGCAGTGCAGACCAAGGGGTAGAATAGCCACCATGAGGTGGATGCAGGCTCTGGTGACAGTTGCAGAGGGCTGTGTTAGCACACTGCAGGCTGCTCTGGGCCAGGAATGCAGGTGGCCAAGGAGCAGTGCACAGGGCTGGCTCTTAAAGATGGACCCTGGCCACTGGCAGCTATGGCTGGAGCCTCCAGCTCCCCTGGGTTACTGCAGGGGGGGCAGAGCAGGCTGGGAGCAGCCTACTGCTAGGAGCAGCAAATCTGCTCCCAAATAGCTATACATATAGTTGCTTTTCCAGGGAGGGTTTGCTCTGCAGTAAATTACTGAGAAGTAAACCCATATAGTAGTATTTACATGTGCAGACATGCTCCCTGACAGACAAGAGTGCTTAATATTGTTATTTTGAAAAATTCATCATTAATGGCATGTTTTTCTGACTTGTAGCAGTGTTATTTAACATATGCTACATACGGGTTTTTTGTAGGTGCCAGTCAGGTTGGGATATGAAGATCCAAATAGTTAATTGCTAAAGCTAGTGGGTACTTGGAGAAGCTTTACACAAAAGACATCTCTAGAAGGGCAAGTCAAAACATCACCTTGAAGAACTGTTTCAGGTCACGTTCAGTGGTCTGTGAGTGGATGTTCCTGCCCTAGGCAACAAAAATCATCGCCAAGGACCTTACATAAATAGGAGAGGCAGAGGATTGTACGGGAAGAGCCAAAACATCAAAGAAAGATCCAAAGTTTCTCTATTACAATGAGTAGGTGGTTGTAAACAAACAAGAGACTACTCCTTTCACTGTACTTCCATGAGAAACCAGTATGCTCTAATTAGTCTTGGCTCATAGGTACACATTACATAAGCACCCTGCCCATCTGGCATCCTTAGATCCGGTATCTGCTAATACAAGTAAACCCATTTGAACTACAACATGAAACTGGTGATGAGTTATTTGCTAAATATGCATGCATTTAAGTTCTTAAGAGGCCAAGTAATATTTCCTTCCTTGGCACAAGTGTCCAGGCTTTTAGGCCCTCTACCTGTGAAAATCCAAGATGCAGGTTACTATATATCAAAACACACAGAACCTTTGTTGTGATCCCAAATCCAGTTCAAAAAACTAAAGTAATGGGAGAGAGAAAAGTCAATAGCCTATGGCTAGCTCTTGCCCTGTTTACCAAGTCCATTTTCATGATCTAATCTACAAGTGGAATGATGGAGACATAAAAAGGCCTTTTGCATTATGACTTCTTGTGGACAGGAAAGAGTTCACATGACATTCAGCTACACTGATCAGCATTAAAATCCTATACAGCAGAAGTAGGTAAACAAACAAAAAAAATCACCTTTGCCTTATGCATGGAATAAGTCTTCGCTGCAGGCACTTTTACTGCTACATTGCATAGAAATATCTGGACTAGTTTAGGTACTGGTAGCAGTCGAGCCAAAACAGCCTGGGCTAGCTCTCTGCTAGCCACTTAAGGTTTTACCCAGTTTCCTGGGTGCTTTTTTCCTTTTGTGCCGATTCCATGCTAGACAGCAACAAGTGATTTTTACAGACACAGCCTACCAGCAAACAATCTATTACTTGCTCCCCCTACCATACGGCCACCTACTGCTGCAGCTAGCTGAAGATAACTGGCCACCTGTCCTGTCCAGACTGCAGTGTACTTTAAAATGGTCTACAACACTGACTTGAATTAACATGTTGTATGTCCAGTCTAGTCCAAGGTATAAGCCCAATTAAACATTGTTAATATTTTTCTCTAGATTGTTAGCAACAGTGATTCTGTGAAGCTGCCTTTGTTTTTCCACTGCAGCACATGGATATACTTGAGCCCAACATTGCCAGTGGCCCTGATGCACAAAGAATGCAAACCATGCATAGTGTATCCAACTCCTTCTAATGCTTGTTAAATTTCTGATGCTTGTTAAAGTGATTGATTGCACACAAACTACTCCAATTTTTTTTTTGTCTCTTGTATCTACACGCAGCATCTGCTGCCACCAGACTTTGGCTCACTCCCACGATAGAATGGGCTTCTAGCTTGAAACTAGCAAGAATCCAAATATCAGGAATAAAGAGAGTTTAATGTACTTCAAGTCAAAACCACTTGGCAAACAAGGACATAAGAACTGCCATTTACTGGGCCAGATTGTAGGTCCATCTCGTTCAGTATCCTGTGTCACACAGTGACAGAGTGCATACTGAAAGAGAGAGTGAACAGGGTTTCAGCAGTTGAGAATCATGTTAGGAATGACTCTGAGGACAGGAGTTGCTGTTAATACTCCTTAAATCGAAGTAATTTTCCACTCCTTTCACACTGATATCTACCCACCAACACATGCATTCTGTGGTCCAGTGCTGTAACTTTCCAACCTGGCTTTTAATTTTGCCTTTTGATTTATGGGTAGATGAATGTGTCTGAGTTGTGTACATAACTCATAACGACCTTTTCCTCTTTTACCGAGGCACTCTCCTTATCCAGATTTCCATCAGGCGTCACAGTGCTGCTTGACGCACTATTTTAAATAACTCATAAATACTGAAATGATGTTTCTGACAGCATTACATGCTATGAAGGCATCCAGAAATGTCACAAGTGCCTTGGCTGTTAGCTCAACAAGAGCACAACACTCAAAGCATTTATGAGACATTCCACAAGCTCAGTCAGGTCAGACCAGCGCACACAGACCCTTGGTAGGTTTAAATGATGGCTCAGAGGCCTGAACCAAACTCTTATGTAAATCAAGTAAAAATACTTTAATTCACTTTGGAAGTGAGGACACAATATTACAACGGGTATAACGTAGAGTGGATTGTAAGGGTTATAGCAGTGACCCAAAATGCAATTTCCTCTTCTTAGTGGGTGGCAATACACAGCAGCACTGATTAACAGACCTATGCAAATTCAGAGGAAAAGATATAAATTTAGTTCTCAAAGCTGCTGCAACGTACTTTCATAATTCACACAGGATCATGGAGAGGAAACCAAAGCCTAGCTGGGAGTGGAACTGATATTCATACTGACATATCTGCTCACTTCTCCTGTGATGTCTGAAGTCACAAAAGATGCCCACAGTCCAAGCACTAGTTAGCCACCAGGATGCCCATAAGGCATACAATGTGACTTCTTTTCATGCATCCAGCAACTGTATAGCTGTATTTGCCATAATAGATTTACAGCAGTACAGATAAAAGTACTGACAAAGGGTTGGGTTTGAGCTGCATTGCAGGGAATTTTACATTGAAAAACTGTGCAATAAAGGGACCTCGAAATCCACCTCATTTATCTCTTGTGCTGGCTCCAGATTTCAGTACTAATCTTCCTTTGCCTGAGGGGAAAACAAAGCTTCTTATGAGTAAGCTAAGAGATGTATATGACGGTGTGCGTCCTACATCTGAATCATGTCACCCCAGTTATTTGGTGCATGTTTTAGCCAAGTGTTTCTTTTAAAGCCACCTAATGATGGACTGATCCCTCTATCAAGAATTGGAAATGGCTGCTGGGCTGAGAAGTACTGTGCTGCAAGAGGGGCAACAAGGAATGTAATGATTGGAACTCTTAGGTTTCCTATAGAAAAGAGGTATGGTCCAGTGGTTAATTCAAAATACTGGAAGCCAAAGAGGTCCAAATCTGTTGTGCAGATTGGGACCAGTCATCTTGTGTACAGTATAATTTGGAAGGTGAAAGTTATTTTTTGTTAGCAGCATCATGCAGACAAAGCTCTGTGTCTAATTCATGTTAAATTGGTCAACCAGAAATTGTAGCATGCCCTGACCTGACCAAGTGAAAGGCAGATTGCCTTGTTAACAGCCTGCTGTAGACATCTGTTAGCTAACTCTTTCCAAATCCTGGTTTACACAAGGACTCTGAGTTTCTATTGATCTGTTAAGACATAGAATCCTAGAAAATTAGGGTTGGAAGGGACCACAGGAAGTCATCTAGTCTAAACCCCTACCCAAAACAGGACCATCCCCAACTAGGTCATCCCAGCCAATGTTTTGTCTAGCTGGGTCAGTACATTTAAAAACCTTCAAACATGGAGAATCCACAGTCTCTCTGGGTAACCTGCTCCAGTGCTTTATTACCCTCCTCATGAGAAAGTTTTTCCTAATATCTAACCTAAACTTCTCTTCCTGCAACTTGAGACCATTGCTCCTTGTTCTGTCATCTGCCACCACAGAGGACAGTCCATCCTTTTTAGAACCACCCTTCAGGTAGGTGAAGGCTGCTATTAAATCTCACCTCTGTATTCTTTCTCCACACAAAATAAGCTCAGTTCCCTCAGCCCATGTGTCCTCATAAGTCATGTTTCCCCACCCCCCTAACCATTTACACTACCCGCTGTTGGACTCTCTCCAGTTTGTCTACATTTTTTCTTAGTGAGGGTCCAAAACTGGATATAGGACTCCAGATGTGGCCTCACCAGTGCCAAAGAGAGAGGGAATAATTACTTCCCTCAATCTGCTCGCAGCACTCTTACTAATGCAGCTCAGTATGCTGTTAGCCTTCTTGGCAACAAGGATACACTGTTGGTTCATATTCAGCTTATTGTCCACTGTAACCCCCAGGTCCTTTTCTGCATCTTTAAAAAGAGTTTGAGATGCTTTATCTTACATAATAAATGGATTATGTGGGCCTCAAAGTACTTCCCCGGGCAGGTATCAGCTCCATTTTACAGATGGGAATGCTGAGACCAAAGAGATAGAGAGACAGGAACAGGAGCCAGATCTTCTGATCCTAGTAAAGTGGTAGTGAAAACTGTCCCATGTCAAATTGTATGATGAAAAAATGTCCCAACCTGGGAAATTCAGGCAACCCTTGGCGTATATATTGGGTTGTTTGGATCTAATGAGTCGATTCAAATTAATATTTACTTAATTCTGTTAGATCCTTAAGAATCCTCATAAGGAAGATATTATAGAAACACAATGTATTTTTCAACTTCCCTCCCCTCCCTTCCAGCCTTAGGAATGCCCTAATTTAAAAGTAGAACAGTAAATGAAAAAATTTGGGCACTGCTCTGTTGGATTATCAAGTCAGCGTAAGCAGTGACAGCACTCACATGAAATATTTTACCATTAATGGTTCAAATAGAAAGCTTTCCAGATGATCTATGGAAGCAGAGAAATCTGAAGTATTGCAAGCTTTGTACAATCCCATTTAAAATTGATGGTGCTCTGATGTGAAGAGAATTACCCTCACTCATACCATTGCACTTAGCTGTTTAAGTCATTTCGATATCATCTAAATGATCACTTTTGAAGGGTTATAAAAAATAACACATCTAAGCTGCATTTGTTTTTCTGCTATGTTTAAAAAGTGTAAACACTTAAATCATCAACAGAGCGCATAGCATTCATATTTACCATACCTTTTAAAAGCATGCTTAGCATACCACTGAGAGAGATTTCTGTGCCCACAGAAATCAGGCGGCTGGTTGAATTTAAGGGAGAACATTTCATAATCCATCTCTCCAGAGCGTGAGAGCAAGGACCTACTCAATTACATTAATGCCGAGCAAATTTGGAACAAATCAAGGGAAATCCATCTTAGTGCTGTGTCTAGCCAGGCTGCATAATTCAGTGCACAATAAAACTAAAGGTAACTAGAACTTGTGCCTCAGAATATGAGCAGAAAGGCAGAGACCATCATCTCCACTCCATGTACCACTAAGCTTGACATAATGGCTTGCTTTCTTCCAGAGCATCTACTAATAGGATTGACTAAGGAGAAAAAAATACTGACTGGATAGATCAGTGGTCTGATCTATTATGACATAGCCCAGGATCTTTCAACTTCTAAGTGGCTAGAGGCCACATGCCCTGGACCACAGCAATAGGGTCTACAAGTTGAGCAGGCCACACCAGTGAGCCCTGGGTGATAACCACTGAAAGGTGATAACCAGTAACACTGTTACTGCCCTGCTGCACCATGCACCTGCCCCCCACCTCTTTGTCTAAATGGCCCCCCTTGTGTGCTGCATGTGTGGGGTGGTCTGGCCTCAACCTTGGCTCCCTAGCTTTAGCATCCCCAGCATATGAGCTCCTTCAGCCCTGAGCACAGCACTTCCCTGCCCCCTGGAAGTGGAAGCAGGAGGGGCAAGGGGGAGCCCAGAGATTCAGCTGCTTCTGCAGCTGGAGCGATCAGGGGAGTAGAAACCAGGTGGAGGCCGAGATGAAAATTAACCCCTTGCAGGCCACATGAAGGCCAAGGGCTACCATTTGGTAGCTCTGGTATAGCCTTTTGTAATCCATCAAAAGCCCCTTTGAAAACTGTGAAAGCCCCTCAGAAGCTTAAGTACAGCTAACTGTGACTGGGAGAAGTAAGGAAGGGAAAGCTGCACAGCTGAGCTCCTACTCCTTACACCCAATTAATTCATTGACAAGATCTCCCAGGCAAAGGGAGAGGAAGAGAGACATAATATCAGAACTGAAAAAAAGCCACATCACATTCCTGCTTGTGCTGCTTAATCCCAACATTGTTGATTCTAGTTCAAGCCCTTGTCTCTCATACAATTCTTTTCACTTTTGCCTTTTCCCCCCCTTTTTTGACCCTCTGCTTCCCCACAGCCCTTGAAATAATCCTCCTCCCTCTTTTCCTCTCTCTCCCTCTCCAGATACAACATAGGCAGGTTCGCGGGCCAGCCCCAAGTTCAGAGGTGAGAACCCCTCAACATGTAAAGGCCCTCAAAACAATAGCCTCTCTCCACGAGGAGGTCAGGAAGAAAGGGACAGTCAATTACAGTAGTCTTCCCGCATAGGACAGGCAGGTTTTCAAATTTGGTGAAACAGAGGAAAACATTGAGTGATATCCCCAAAGGCAGCATGCAGTGGAGCCAGAAATACAGCTACAACTCAAGCCAGAGTAGGATGTAAACCTGGGTGAGGTTTACATAACCATGTAAACCCAGAGGCCAAAGTACTTTGGGCTCTTGTATGTGCTCAACTAAAAATTTCAGGGACTGAGGGTCTCTCTGCATGGCACTGCATTGTGCCATGTAGATGAAAGATGAATCAGTCAATGAAAGATGATCAACCTATGTTCAGTGATAATAAAGTACTAGTCATGTTATTCCAGCCCACTGTTACTAATGTGAGAACCTTGCACACAGCTGGAATCAGGGGTTACACTTATAAGTGTCCCCAAGTCACATTTTCAAAAAACTTTTCATAGGAATAGCAGCAGTTCTATTCGAAGTGCAGTTCTCCCTATTTTTTCTAAGCACTATGCAAACCATACCCATAATAAGAAAGAGTTCCTAGGTTGAAGCCCTAATAGTTTAATCCTATAAGACAAAGAGAGGTAGTTAACTGTGTTCCATTTTAGCCAGAAGGTATGACAGGCTGGCACCTTACTGAAGTGACAGACTGAGGGCCTTGTTACACAGGACAAACCACATGTTTTATTTGGATCATAATAAGCACAACTGCCGTATTAAAAGTCAGAGCGTGTTCTGAGCAGTCACATGGCAATGTTTACTATGATCTGTAACACAAATCTCCAGCTTGCTGACTGTCAGTCCCAGGTCCTACTCTCCATCAAGGCTCAAATGGGCCCTAGGACCACACTAGAGTGATGGTCAGTCCCAGCCCCAGGACTGTACTGGAGCCAGTACAAGACCCCAGCTTCTCATGTTTACAGCTCATAAAAAAACATGTTTGCACCATTCTGGAGCTGGTCCAAGATTTGCTGTGGTGTGGGGGCTGGGAATGACAATCAGCTGACGGTTGCTCGCAACACACCAAAGCCTTAAACTTGGATTATATTTGTGGAGCAGTCCAGTGATAACTCAACATGTGTTACCTCATACGATCTGGAGATATACCTCCCGTGAAATCTCCACTTTGATAAAACAGAATGGCACTTAGCATGTGTTTTACTGCTTGGACACATGGGGACTGGGAGCCTATACACGAGCATGGAGGCTGCTCCAATGTGCTGTAATTACAGCACAATTAATCAAGTATGTGGGAGCATGGCAATAACCGTGCTCCAGCAGCCTCCTGTGTCTTGTGTATCAGTGTCCTCGTGCTTAAAAATGATGGTGGGGGGCACCTGAACTAAAAGCTTGTTGAACAAACCTTTGGTTCAAGTGCCCCCGCTGCCATTTTTAAGCATGGGGATGCTGATACACGAGATGTGGTGGTACTTTAATTAGAGCAGCTCTCAGAGCTATTCTAATTAAAGTGCCACCCCTGGAACACATGTAAAAGTGCCCGTGTGGTTTAAGTACAGTTAATGCATCCTAACTGTAATGTGCAAGCTGGCCCCAAGTCAGAAGTTAAAATGAGTTAGTCTACCAAATAAAACAGAAGGAGAGGAAGCACAGACATCAGGCCCAAACGTCACAGAGCAAGCAAGAGATATGCAGCATGGGTTTGTTGCGGGTAGGTCTTGCTTGACCAA
>NW_017729000.1:35521156-35523246 GCF_001723915.1 Gavialis gangeticus
CAGTTGACTTCCTGCCCTTCAGCGGGGGGCTGGACTCGATCTTCCGAGGTCCTTTCTAGCCCTAATGTCTATGAAATCTATGAAAATAGCAGAGAACTTGCTTCTTACAATTCCCAAGTCAGTGCCCTAGCCACTGGACCACACTGCCTCTTTTCTGAGCTCAGCAATATGCATCATTTAGGTTTCTACGCTCTATTAAAGATGGCTACTTTGGCATCAAAAATAACTGCTGAATAACTAACCAGAACAGTGTTGATTTCATTCTTGCCAATAGTTATGGAAATAAACAAACACATCTGTCTTTTTGCTTTTTTGACTGAAATAAACCCAATTTCCTAGGCTCATACTGCAGAATACTAGACAGCAACAGCAAGTGGATTTCTTTGTACTGCCATACACAAACTGTGCAATACCATGCTAAGATATATACCCGTAAGCCTCCCCTATGAAAAAGTCTATTTCACTGGAGGCCAATTAGCAGTGTCTACTTCAGCAATTTAAGTGTTTTTAAAAGAACTCATTTGTATAGCTAAAATGGAAATATATTGCCAGCTTTTGGCAGTTTAAGTGCAAACATCTGTCCTAAGAAAAATGTATGGTGCCACAAAAAGAACCTTTATAATAGGAAGTCAATCAAAAAGAGGTAAATCTTCATGTCATTTCTAATTACTAAGACCCTCTGGTTCAATCAGTTTCACACACATTTAAGTGCCCTTCTGATGAAGACTAGCACCATACTTACAGAAAGTAATTCCAAAGGCAGTCAGATAAAGAGGCTCCTCCGCTCTCTGTTAAATTCAATTAAGGTTTTTTCATCTGCCTACTCATAATTTCCATTCAGCCGCCATGAACTATTCCTCTCCTGCCATGTGGCTCACACTCTGGGCTCAATACCAGAAGAGTTGAATTATTACTCTTTGGTTTGAGGTGGGATCTAGGCACTGCTGTCATTAACCAGGTCTTCACAGACATCATGTAAACCCCCAAAAAAACAGACCTATGCTAAAGAACTTCTACCAGTTGAAGGAAATTTTTAGTCAAGAGATACACAGTTAGCTCATAAATTCTCCTCTTAAGTCAACCTGTTCAGTCTCTTGAACATGCCCAACATACAGACTATATGGTAGTAAGAAAAGTAGCAACTTAAAAAGGTAAGGGATAGAGCTGGTCAAATTTTCTGCTGAAATTGTTTTGCTAAAAATGGATTTAGGACAATATTCTTCATGAGAGCTCCAGCTTTCTGCAAAATCCTTTTTTTTTTTTTACCATAAACTCGCCTGCACAAAAAAACCTTGAGAATGTTTTAAGTATGAGCCTTATGAAACTGGTAATTCATCCATCACAGGCTTCTATGATCCCCTCTGGACTCTTCAGCTTGATTTCATCCCTTATAATATGCCACCCCTGACAATAGAGTCCACCAGAGTAGACAGCAATGAATTATGTGACCTATAGTCACTCATGGAATGTGATCTGTAGAGGATAAAGGTTGTGACTCACTGGTCCTGAACTAAAACTCACCTGAGGCACTACAGTGGCATCTCAGAATTGAAATATGCTCAACTTTGCATAAAACCTTTGCTGCCCTAGTCCTCCCCCCATACACTTTCTAAAGCTCTCTGAAAAAGAAAAAAATCCAGACCTGGTTTAGCAAAGGAACCCCCACAGTGCATTTCCTGCTCATATAGACAGCTTATTGCAACTTGAGAGAAATAAGATATCCTTCCCCCCCCAGCTTAAATGGGGCTGCAGCACCACAGTCCTATAAATTCTCACTTCAGGCCTGTGGCTCACCTGTGGATTACAAGTACATGTTAGGAACCAGTGATACAGTGAGGCTCATACAGAAGTGGGGTCCGGAGAACGCATGTGTCTTAAGTGGGCTTCCAATGTTTTACACCAAGCAACGAGTTACACACTTAGTTAAGTCATCTTATTTTAAGTTGACTTTGAAGTGTATGCACTCTAAGTCAACTTAAGTTAAGCCACAATGGAGCATACACATGTACAGGTCCTTGCATAGGCACCGACTTTGGTTTTTGCCAGTGGGTGCTTTTTTTTTTTTTTTTTTTTTTTTTCTTTCCCCCCCC
>NW_017729000.1:35523257-35556766 GCF_001723915.1 Gavialis gangeticus
TTTTTTTTTTTTTTTTTGCATTCCCACTCCAAGCCCTATGCATGCCCAGAAGAGGCAATGCATTACTTCAGCCTGGCTCACCTAATGTGGCTCATGGGTGCTAAGCACCCACTAACTTTTTTCAGTGGATGCTTGAGCCCTGGCGCACCCAAGAGTCAGTGCCTATGGGTCCTTGACATGGTGGCAGCTATTTTATGAGCCCTCCCCTGCCCTCCCCAAAACTAATGAGACTCAAGACTTGGAGGTGTATTATCTTGTACCACATTTAAGTTGACTCTGCTCCACACATGTGTGTATGCTCTGACAGTTAAGTCAACTTTAAAAAGTTAAGTTGACTTAACAGTCAGAAAGACCTTGTGTACGCACCTTTGCATTCCTGTATTTCAGGTATGCCTCTGCTCTCTGATGATTTGTATATACAATGCAAGTAACTTCACTGGAATAAGGATGTCTGGCCAGCATATATCCCAATTGTGTGTAGGGATGTGGATGTGACTAGTATTTTTTATCGGCATTCCCCTAACTAGGCTGGTCATGTGACTTTAGTTGTGGTGCATGTAAGGTAGATCTTGTTCCTTAACATCCCTGGCAAGGATATGTGGACAACTGTGCTGCAATTCCAGCCCTTCACTCTGAAAATAAAAGGGAATTAAGGCTCATTCTGTGTAGAACTGTAGACAGGTTGTACATCTAGTGTCTAAAGCCTAGACACTAGTACTTTGAGAAAATGCACTGCCTGGGTAAAGTAAATGAAATCAGGGAGCCCAGAGGTTGTGTGAGTGCCTCTATATCCTTATAAATGAAATAAAACCTGCACATCTTTCTTAAGCAGGTTTCTCTTCCTGACTGAGTGGACAGAACATAGTGATCTGTGAGAACTACACAGATTCATAAATGTCCAGTCAGAGACAGTTATTGTGGGTAACACTGAAATTGGGGTATCATTGTGCTGGACAATGCCACCCCAAAAGGATTTGTCTAAGCTAGGAAGGAGAGATCAAAGCGGGAAGGAAAGCAAGCACATAGATGAAACAACTACCATAAGGCCACAGAAGGTCAAAGGATGATCTAAGGTTAGAACTCCAGTCTTCTGGATTCCAGCCCACACCTACTCACCAGGCCTGACTGCCTCTCACTACTAAGGACGGGCCTCTACAAAAATGCAGTCTCCCTCCTCCTCCAGAGCACATTCAAATTGACTGCAGCAATATAATGCTGACTTACCACTCTTTTCCTCTTTACAAGTTGAGGCCTTATATTTGTGGCCTCTTATGCATAAGACTAACAGGGAGGTGGCACAAATGCTGTGCAAGTCCTCATGGCCATATTTGGTAAGTAGCTGAACTGAGAGGGATTCCATGTACAAGGACAGTATCATTTTAGCAAGCTCCCATGCCACTGCCTCCCAGCACCAAGTCCTTTCCCCTAAGCTGCACAGCCATCTCTCTCACGCTCTCAGGAGGAGAAATAGACTTTAAAAAAAGCCTAAACATATTCCCCAAACTCAGGAAGTTCAAGGGGTTGACACACTTATTTCCTGAAGTGCAGAGGAATTCAGCTCTTTGTTTGGACTCTGACTGCAGCAGTGGCCATGGGAAGGGTGGCGTGTCCTCAGGGGAAGCAAATTCTTTTGCCAGTGAGTGGGTGGACAAAGCATAGGAAGACTGCACCAAAAATATTTTTAGAGTCAGAACAGGAAGATGATGTTTCCAGAAGAGTAGATCCCTTTGAAATCCTCTCTGGGTTTGGAGGTTTCATGTCCAATTTCTGTACTGGCACACAGCAGAGAAAGTTATATGAAAGATAATTGATGCCACAGCATAGAGGCAGATTTGGACACTTCTGTGCCAAACAGCACAACTGGTGCACTCATCTCTCCTACTTCACACTTCCTATTAGGATCTATGAACTAGAGACAGCTCTAGTTTGGATCAGAGTATCAGGTTCTGCAGAACAAGGGAGTATATTTGGACCAAGAAAATTAGGTCCAGTATTTGCCTGCTCAGAGCAAAATTATGCAAAAGACAGCATTGTATCAGTTGGTAGACAACTGTGAAACATCATATGCTCAGGAGTTCACATTCCAAGAGGTGTCAGTAGGAAGCGATTTCTGCCCCTCCAGTCTTTGGGATGTTACCACTCATGTTTGGGGCATCAGAACACCAGAAACATTTGATACAAGTTAACTCAGCAATCAGGATGCTCAAGGGGAACCCTAGAAACTGTGCAGTAGGAAATGTGGGCCTTTATTTTTCCAGTTTACGGGAACCTATTAGGGTTCATCTGACATTGCCAGTCATAAGACTGGGTGGAGCTGGATGCAGGAGGAGGGGAATTATTCCCCGCTCTGCTGCCCTATCTGTGGAGGTCTGGGAGTTCTGGAGAACAGAGGGAACATTTCATCCAGCCTTTCTCCATACTCTCTCTTGAGCATGGAACATGCACAATGAGCCAAGGGGAGCCAAGAAGCCAATGACCAAGAAAAACATTATATTAAGAAGCCAAAGGGAGCTCCATAGAAAGAGAGGCTGGATAAGCAGGGCAGCCTGATTGTGCCAAGTCCATTTCACCCTCAAACCCTCTTCTGTCCTCCCCTTGGTCATGTCTGCCCAAATCTTCTCTTCCTAACCCCTCTCATGGCTGCATGCATCCAGGAGCTTCCTTTCCTCATCTGCAGCTCTGGGAGGGCATGGGGTGAGGCCAGATTGCTCACAGAACTGCACAGGAAGAAAACAATTCAAGACCTTATTTTCTGTAATGTGGAGTATAATAATTCATTACTTCACAGGCATGCAGTAAGGCTTAATTATGGTTCGGGTAGCACCTTGAGGTCTCTGAATAAAAGGGGCTATGGCAATACAGGGGACCTTCTTTCCCAGCTTTTCTGTATGCTGTAAATTTTGTCACAGCTCCATGTTCCATGTTGGGCAGCCCCCTCACTTTTCTGAAAAAAGCAAAATTTTGTGGGTGTCTACAATAGCAGACACTGAGTAAGTGCAACTGAGAAAGCATAGTTCAGCTCTAGGAGTAGAAGCTAATGGATCGCAGGAGTCGAGAAGCACACTGGAAAACTTCTGTGCAGTTCTGGAGACCTAAAATCCTGGTGGCTGGTTCCTGTTACATGCAAGCTTTCAGTTAGAATAAACTTAATTTGCCCCCTTCCATTGCCAAGAGCCTTCATGGTATAAACTGATACATGCCTAACCTCTTCATGCAGAACAGCATCATAGCAGCTGCCAAAGGACATATGCACCCTAAATCAAATGAAGCACAACAGCATACAAAGTTGCTACTAAGGTCAGCAATCTGGGCCTGAAGTAGCTGCATGTACTTTAAAAAGAAAGAAAGAAAAAAAAAAAATCGGGTGACAGGAAAAAACTTTCAGCTACAAAACAAAGGTGTTTTACTAAAAAGTGGCAAACCCCCTTCTGGATTACACTTGTACAAAGCCACTTTGGGATTGGCCAGGGGCAACATCTGGTCACCGGCTTAATACTGGCCAATTGTTTGACTTCTTTCTATCCTGCGCTCTTGCTACACTGTCTTGTCTTTTCCAACAGTGCTTTCCCCTCTCTCTCCTTGGCCTGATGTTCTTCCTTCATTACTCCTTACCAATTGCATCTTTTGCCTTAATGCTTTCTCTGCCCCTCTCCATAATAACTGCAACATGGAGTATAACCCACCTTGTGTCCTCCTGCCTGCCAGGTGGAAGACACAAGATTGCTGTACCAGCCAGTGAGCAAGTCATCTTGTAAAAGACACTTTAAAAGACCTTGGAGAGAGGCAGGTGAGATTTCAATGTCCAGTCTCTTAAGTACCTGGGAGTAAAAGCAGACCCACTCTACATTTAAGTCTCTCATTTTGCTGTTTGATAATGCATAGCTACTATTTGGCTGATCCAATTTCACCTGAGGGCAGCTCTCTTGATGCAAAATGACCCAGCACAATGACTGAACAACTGTGGTAGGTGCTACTGAAATGTGGTACAATAAATCCTGAGAAGCTGATCAGCCCCTCACTGGGGAAGCAAAACACAGTTTTCTAAAATAGTCTGTAAGCATGGATCAGAAATGGCTTGAATTATCCCTGCTCCAATGTTTTTTAAAGGAAAATAAAACCCACTGACTTTTTAAAACTGGAGTCTGGTTGCTAAAGTTATTACAGAAGACTTTAGGATTTCTAGACTCTAAAAGAAATTCATTCTTAGGTACTAAAACTTTCCTGCCATATCACCTGCCTTCAAGCTGTGCAAAGGGAAAATAATATTTGGGGGTACTGAAAATAATATTTTAGTGTTTTACATGCACATTCTCAAAATGTTCAGCCCTTGAAGCACATCTCTGAGATTTTCCCTAAACATATGTAGACTAAACTATAGCCCTACTCTGATACACACTTGAGCAATGTGAAACGTTCCTCATGATTTAATGGTGGAAAAAGAAGTCACTCGTAACAGAGCAGCCAGTCCTGTAAGAACTAGCCAGAGGTTGATATGTGTTACGAGATGAAGTTAGCCCAGCTGCTGCTGAACTGAACATGAAGAGGAAGAGCTATGCACTCTTTGCAGGCCCACATCCATCTTGTTTTAATAAGGAAGAAGGCAAAAGCTGCACTGAAAAGTAGCAGAGCTCATGATGAGCAGTCTCAGCAAAACATCCCATCAATTCCCAGCCAAAAATAGAATGAACCCATCAGGACTTTACTTTTTCTTTAAATTAGCTCTGGTGGAACTGCTTCTGAATAGCTGGAGAAATCTCAGCTGTTATGAAAGTGCCAGTATATTTAGCTTGCCTAACATTTTCTACTGTGAAAGATTCTTGCAATGTTTTCTTTGAGTAGTTCTCACACCTCCATTGTTTGCAGCCTGCCTTTGGTATGTGGTTGACTGAATCCCTTTGGTCTACGGAAGTGCCTTTGCTTTGTCCACGAAACTCTGTTCGGAATAGCTGAGATATAAACTGTTTAAAATCTCCAGTTCCGTTCTCTTACTTAAGTTCCTCAAAGAAAGCCTAGCGGCCTGTCAAATCACTGAACATTTTGAGGCCAGGTTCATGTCACCACCAAAGCAGTACACCTTGTCCTGGAAAGACATGGGATCCAGCAGAGCAGCTACAACAGGTTGTGGGGTAGAGGGGAGTCAGGCTGGAGCCCTCAGACCCTCTAGTGACTCATTGGATGTAGACAGCACACAGAGCAGCGGCCAGGAGAGGAAATGAAGCAATTCAGACATCCCCAAAGTAATTTCCAGACCCTGCACATGGCACCTATGACGGCTCCCCCCAAGACAAAGCGCGGAAGATGGCCTTAAACCCTGGGTGTATGGAAAGGAGGGCGAGCCAGTCTGGGCTTTTTCCACAGACCAGCTCTGGATACAACAACCTATTTCCTTGCCGTCATCTACAGTGCTACAGGATAAACAGTTAAAACCCTGCTGTTGAGGGCAATATTTTTGTGCAATATTTATCTGATTCATTTTTGCATATAAAATTATAGAGATGCTAGTTTACAAAAGTCTCAAAGGAAATAAGCTGTTTAGAAGGCTGAGAGTGTCCTGCTGTCTATTTTTAGCTCTGGAGGACAGCAAAGCATCTGATCTGTCCTAGTCCAATCAATGGAAAATGGTTAAATCCTCAACACCAGGCCTGCAATAGCTTTACTGAAAGTGCAGCACAGCAAAAACTTCTGTGGTTGCTCTGCATTCACTTCCACGCCTAAGCCCATCTCCCCAGTGGCTGCTCTGGAAAGAAGTGGCATTTCATTCACTCTGGGCTTGTCCATGTTCCTAGACGATGAAGGACCTATAATATTTAGATCCTCACGACTTCCACATCATGTCCAAGCAAGAGACAGAGGACTAAAATTAAATCCAAATACTTTATAATGTACAGATCATTTGCATGGAACGGAATCAAATTGTAAGAGTAAAATTGCCACTACCTATTTATCCACAAAACAGATAAAACACAGATTCTGTACAAGACTGGCAACGTGCCAGTGAGCTGCAGCCCTTTAATTAGAGTGGCTGTCAGAGCTGCTCTAATCAGAGTGCTGCTCTCCCTACCCACAGAGCACGTGTAAAAGTGCCCATGCCAGTTGCAGCAGGTAGGGCTGGCTTAGCAGTGTTGTGCCAGTGCCCCTTCAGCCCCTGCTCTTCTGCATGATGTCCATGAACCCCAGCCCGGGGGAAGCTGCCCGAGTCTGCCCACTAGGGATGAGGGGGAAGATATAAGCCTGCCTGGCTGCCTAGGACTGAGTGGTCTCTAAGCCTGGCTCCCTCTGCCCAGGGAAGGCTCATGGGACCATTCCAGGTCTGGAGAGGCCAGGCCACAGGTCTTGGGAGCTGGACTCCAGTGGTGGGGTGGGCCCTTTCCCCTCATGGTGCTGCCGCTGCCAGGGGCACATAGGGGAGGCTGAATGGACCCGGACCTGGCCCTGGCCCTGGCCCTGGAAAGGGCAGGACCCAGATGGGCTTCAGGGTCAGGGGAGGACCCTGCTGCACACAGTGGGGCATGGAGCAGCTGCTTTGGCCCCTGCCAAGCTCTGCCCCTGGAGCATGGGCTCCCGGGCATTGTGGGCTGAGTCATGCCCCTCCTTGGCCCAGTCTCATCTCTGCAGCACGTGCTGCCTTTTACAGCACCCGCCCCAGCCCCAACCTGCAGTCCACACTGTGCCAGCACCTGGGGGACCGTGCCAACTGCTCCAGCCCAGTCCAGCCTGCCAGTGAGGGGATGGGGGTAGGGATGGAAACCGGCTCTGGCCTCTGTATTTGGATCAGGTCCTCCATGTTCAAGGTCACCCCAGCTCACCGGAGGGAACCCAAGCATCTAGGACCTGGCCCCATGGATGAGGGAGAACCCAGATGTCCAGGGCCCTAGTCAGAAGACATAATTACCAGTAAACATTATTGGCTACCATGGCTGAAGAAAAGCCAGTAGTGTCATTTCCCTTTTAATCGGTGCTGATCTGATAGGCAACCAATATATCTGTGCACCTCTAATTTTTATATCTACTTGACTGAGACTCTCAAAGAGTGGCTAGATATTTTCACTTATTTTTTCCAAGCATTAGGATTTTCAGAAAGCCATGAGCTGTCAGCTTCTGAAAATCAGACTCCTGTCTGCACCTAAAAAAAATTACTCTGTTTTTGGAAACCTCATGTGTATGTGTATGTGCATGTGCGTGCGCACACACACACACACACACACATATACAATATGGCCAATCTTTGTAACAGATAGGTAGTTTTTAGGAATAGGAAGACTCCTCAGTTTGTTATTGATTGTAGTTGTAGTTACTAATATGAACTAAGAGAATTAGTCCAGTGTCAGCTGTCATGGTGGTTTTGAGATAACAACAGTAGGAACTGGATTAAGACTACAGTTCAGTTCATATCAGCCAATAAAAGAGTCATCAGGTAAGATGAGGTAGGAAGTGTAAGTCATTTCCTACACATGCCAGATTCAATGTGATGACCTTAAAATAAATGGCTCTTTTGCTGACAATCTTCTGAACCAGACATTTCTCTTCCAAGTACATTTTTAACATTCTCACATACCCACTCACTAAAATTTAAATCAGGCACATTTATGATACGCTTCCCTTTCCAGTGGACTCCTTTCATACCTTAAGTTTGGCTAATCTCTTATGAATCACAAGGGCATGGGCTTTAGGGAGTCAGCTAAACTGCATAAAGGAGCAGCATGGGGAAATGCTGGACATTTTTAACTTGGTAGGAATTTGTGATTTATCTGAACTCACCATTGAAGATAAACTCAATTGGTTATCTACAAAAATAACAGCTACGTTAGCTATGCAAGTTGAAGTATCAATTCAACATTAGAGTAAATTGATTGTGAAACCCGTAAGTATTTTCTCTTTTTTTGGCAGAAGAAAGAAACATTCTATTTCATGGGGGGAAAAGAACAGTAAAAATAAATGATCAATTTATTGCAAAATAGATGCTCTTTCCCTTGCCAAGAACGCAGCTTAGATCTTAGCCATATGAGCCAGAAATCAAGAGGCACTCCACTGAAGTCCGCTGACATTTTGCAAGTTAGGCACAAATCCTGTAAAGATCTGTCTATGTGCTTATCTCACGTGAACATTGCTACTGAGCAAACTGTGTTTAAAGTTAATATGTGTATACACCTTGGCAGGATCAGGGCCTTATCCTAGATTCATGCCAGTGCAGGGGACAGAAGGGTCTGGTCAATGTTTATATTTCCATGCTTAAAAATCCACATGGTGGCAGCTGCGAAGTATCTTGGAAAACCTCATTATACTAGCAAAGTTTTTATAGCGAGATTAGGTTTAATGTTGCAGCTGACTGTATCCCTTTATCTTTATTTCTGATGTTAGAATAATTTGACCTTAAAATGTTACAGGATAACATGGTCAGAAAAAATGTTTACTGTGTACAAGATATTTTTCTTTCATGTTAATACAACCTTTTGTAGAACATCTTGGCAAAGAGTCTTGTTACTGCTGTGTTACATATCCAGGGATGACAGACTGAGACTAATTTAACATTGTTCATGTCCCAAAGGAAAAAAAAAAAAGAAAAGAAAAGGAAGCAAATTTAAAAATGAATTACTGAAATCAAATGGCCTCATTTTGGTTAAGATATTTGAATATTGTTTCTTTTCCCAATTGATTTCACTGGAGTCATATTATGGTCTTGTTGCTTTGAAGTATTGCTGTGTGGAAACTAGAGTATTTGGGAGTACCAATATTTTGTATTTCTCTAGTGCCTTGCATCCAAGGATACCAAACACTTTATATGCACAAATTAATTAACCTTTGCAACTTGCCAGGGAAATAGTAAAGTCATCCCACTTTTATTCATAGACAAGATTACGGAGACTTTAGAGATCATGGGTGCACATAGAAGCACAGTTCCCAGGGCTAACTCACAGCAACTCACAGAAAGTTTCATGAGTTAGACTGATCCTTCTAAACCAATAGATGTTAGCTATTGGATCAGGGGCATGAAGGATCAGCTCCAATTTGGAGCTGATCTAAGGGGAGAGGTTGCATCTGTGCAGCCTCTCCCCCTACCTCTGCCTGTGTCCTTGCAGCTCTGCTGCTGTCTCTGGATGGGAGGGGGAAGTAGGCAGGGAGGGAGGTCTGTTCCAAGGTTCTCAGCTCTGCTGGAATGAGGGGTGGGTAGATTGGAGTCCCCCTCCCACCTCAAGTTGAGGGGCTGCAATTCAATAGCTCCACCCCTCCAGCATGGCTGAGAAAAGCACAGAGCAGATCTCTCCCCCATGCCTTCTCCCCCACATCCAGAGACAGCAGCTGGGGCTGGGCTGTGCTGTGCTGCAGCAGACAGAAATTAATGAAGCTGCTTTGCTTTCGAGCATCTTCATTTGAACCTCATACCATGGGGGTTAATTTGTTGTGTGATTGAAGCACTCTGAAGCCATGCTTTTCTGTTTGGGCATGGCTTTCCAGGGGCTGATTGCACATATGTCATTTCTGTCTGTACCCTACAACATTGACGTATGTGAATAAAAGGTTTCCAAAATTTGAGAAAGTTCCTGAAAATGTAGACACATGATGGGTTGCACGGTTCCAGGGAACTTAAGGTCAAAATCCTGCCATTGACTTCCGTTGGGTCAGGATCTCATTCTAGTTTTCCTCAGATCCAGCACACAAATCATGAACTTGGATGCAATCACAGTAGGCCAGACTTCGTCATCCCTTAAGTAGCTCTTTATTACTCTACAATTAATTCCATTAGTTAGAATGGGACTGGTTGTGCCTTAAAGCACTACTTAGCAGGAGTTGTTAATGTTGCGAGTGCTTATCTAGTTTACAAGATGTTCTTTCCTGAAGGGTGGGATTGTAAAGAGCATGTTTAAGGAAGGGAGTGATTATATATTTGTGCTGTTTATTTATATGTGAAAGGGTTCTTGGGTCAAATAGGCCACTTTTTTTTAAACCTCTCTCAGTTTGGCATCAAATGGTATTTCTAGCTAGAATCTAATGGGCAAATGCTTACAAAATTTTAAAAGTAAACACTTACACGCAGGGTTTTCTCTGTTTTTAAAACCAGAGATTTTGCGATTTTCAAGGACAAAGAATCCCAAATTCTCTGATTAAAAAGGCTAAAATCTGTGTTTTTTCCATGATTAAAATGAAATGCATATAGGTATCAGTTGAACACAATGTTTTAATTGATATATTTACAATTTAAAAGCAATTTGGAAGCCTACCAGTGCCTCAATCATTATAATAAAATACATTTTAAATACCTATGTATTTTGGTGTTTGATTTTGGTTGGGTTTTTTTTTTTAATCATAGAAAATCAGAGTTCCCCCTGCCCCATTCACTCACCAGGATGCTGTGGCTGCCCTGTTCTCCCCACACACAATTTGTAGCACTGAACAGCCCTGATATACTGGTGCCCAGCTCCTGCCCATGCTGTTGCCCCTCAATCCTGCCCCCCAGCCCTGCTGGTGCCCCTCACTTCCACCCTACAGCCCCCCAGTCCTGCTAGTCCTCTCACTTCCACCCCACAGCCTCCCAATCCTCCACCCTCCCAGGGGTCCCTCACTCCCAGCCCACAGCCCCTCCAACCCTGCTGGTGCCCCTCATTCCCAACCTGCTGCCCCCTACCCGCCCAGAGAGGGCTTCCAGCTGCCAGGGCTGTGGGGCAAGGGATCTGGGTCCACAGCACCCTGCCCGCCAGCCCCCTGCAGCCCTGCAGAAGGCAGGCCCAAGGCCTACACCCTGAGAGAGCTGCACTGGGGACCAGGGGTTCAGGAGCCCAGAGTCAGATGGAGCTAGGGCTGGTGTCCATGTGTGGCCTAGAACAGCAGGTCTTGGTGAAGGGACCAGTCAGAGTAGAGGGGCAGCAGCCAGGAAGGCAGAAAACCCAACAAGGGAAGGAAGTTCTGAGGTGTCCTGGAAACTTAGCGACAAGTGTCTCACCTGACTGGCAATTTGAAACACCTGCAAGGCACGGGGCGTGGTGTAGGGGTGTATTGGAGCCACAAAATAGGTCCTTAAGGCATACAAGGTTGAGAGAGTCAATCACAGGAAGAGAGAGCACTGTGGGCTGGCCAGTCTCTGGGGGCAGCCTCCCTTTTATAAAAAGTTTCATCGAGGCATAGCAGGTGAAAAGGCAGGATTAGACCCAGAGAGACAAGGCATAGAGAGAGCCTAACAGGGATGAGGGGGCCTGCAGGGGAATCATGGTGCCTCTTTTAGGCACCTAACTCGTTACAGTTAACCATGTTATTACAATAATCTGAAAAGTGGAATGATGGTATTATTACATATACAAACAGCCCAGAAAATGTTCATTTGTCTTTAAAATCATGTACCAGCACTCTCTGTATCCAATAAGATAGCTCATTTTCTACCTGAGCTCTACCTTCAGGCATTCATTCATCTTGAAGACCTTTCTATAATCTCATCTATAATGTCAGTTATCTCATCACTTCCATACACAGAAAATATTGATCACCATATGAGTGAACAAAGTAGTAGAACAATGCTTCCAAATCTTTTTTTGGAAAAATAAGTTGCTATTCCATTTAGCACAGAGATTTGTTACCCAAGCTTTGCATGGAGAAAAAGTTTATGTTGGTAGATTTGAATTCTGAATAATTTGCTGTTTGAGGCATATTTTCCCCTCCCTTATGAGTGGGCATTAAATATGTGCATACTGAGTACATTGCAAGCTCTTCAGATATCAACATGTATCAGCAAAAGAAGAGATCCATAGTAGTGGAAGTATGTGTGGAATCTCAAAACTAGGGCTAGAGCTCAAGTAAAATTTTCAAAGGTGTATAGGTGTCCCACTGAAAACCACCTGCACTGCACTTGGTTTAAATGAGACTATGGAGTCTAAGTCCATTCAAGTTTAAACTTTTTATCACAGCCCTAAAAATTAGAAGACTGAAGCAATAGCCTATGGCACAAATGCTCTTCTGTGGACACTAAAACAGTTAGCACTGTGTGCTATAAATTAGTGATCAGGGAACAAGAACAGTTTCCACTAAGTGCCCGCTACTACAGTGAGCACAAATCTATTAAATAAACAAGTTTATACTTATGATATGTGTACAAGTACATTAAATGCTTTGCCAACAGTCAAAAAATGGAAGAGTGGCAGAGCTCAGAGGTCTGGTTTAATGCGGATAAAAGCAGAAGTCACTGAATTGACCTCAGGCAGCATTCACTCACTTAATATCTGATAGAAAGGAGCACCAGGAGGGTTAGTGATGATAGATTAAGTCAACAACAGACTGAAATTAGATCCTAACAGTTAAATTTCCTGCAGCAATAGGACAACTTCAGCACTGAATTTGCCCTTTAAAAATTTTACTCTCACCTTGCTTCTCTTTGGTAATTGGATAAATCATTTGACTTTAGTGCCACCATTTTAACAGCTCTGTACAGCCAAATATTAATTAACCCTTCCTAATCTGAAAATAGGTATTATAAGTCTTAATGTTTAGCAATGGGTTTTGTGGAACTAGGATCATTAACACTAATGACCACATCATGAGTAAATGCCTTTTCATGGAATTAAGAATATTCCTTATAGTCTACGGAGGATTAATTTGATCTATTAACACACAAAAAACCACAACAAGTGTTTCAGACTTACTTTGCCACACTATTGCTGTTAGTTCCAAAGTTACAGTGATATTTATGGAATTCTGATATTTCCCATTTCCTGCTTTCAATAGTTATTTTAGTCATTTTTCCAATAATGTTCAAGTGTTGTTTGGAAACACCTAAACAAGAAGAAACCTGAACCCTCCTCCCTGCACACTCTGTGCTCTCCTCTCCTGGCAGTGGAATGTTACTTGGATGCCAGCTACTGCAAAGAATCCAGAACGTACTGAAAGGTGGTGCTACATGTACTATACTTCTTTTATAAACAGGTATAGGTTTACATCTGTGTTGCCTTTGGAAATGATTTGAACTTTGCATGCCTCAGTCATTATGTGCTGCCTGAACTGAAATATTCAGCGGCCCATCAAATATCCTTCAACATCCTCATTAAAGGAGCCCTTAATATTACTCCGTTACATACATGCATACTAACATATCAAGTATCCAGGTTGTAGCCGCATTGGTCTAGAGGAAAAAGCAAGTAGGACTTGTGGTAAAGGTGATCTCTTTTATTAGACCAACTAGATTTTTGCAAAAAAAAAAATCTTTAATTGCAAGCTTTTGGGCACAAACACCCTTCATCAGGCATTGGAGGAAAGATTGTAAAAGTTCTCCTGGGTAGAAAGTTCATATTTCTGACTCCAGAGGAGTCAGTAGATGGAATACGCTTCTGGGCAGGCATTTCTTATCTGGCAAGGTGCCTCTGAGCTCATAATTTTACAAGGAAGAAGCAACTTTGACCACCTGAAACCTGAGATACTGCTCCTGCCTTCATTCAAGGTAATTTGCATCATCCTAGAGCCTCGCAACAGAGCTCACAGACACCTTACCAGATAAGAAATGCCTACCCAGAAGAGTATTCGATCTATTGACTCCTCTGTGAACTCCAAATTGCAATCAGAGTCTGCACACAGAGAATTTGCTCAATAAATCCAGAATTCCAAACCGTGAAACAGTGGTAGTTGCCCTGGAATGGTTTAATGGGAATCCAATAGGAAAATGTCCATTAATACACTAAGCCGCATGCCAAGCTCTGTTTCTGCTGGCTCACCATGTCTTTTTTTTTTACCAAGTCATTAGGCATCTCCTCTTCTAGCTGTATCTGTAGGGTGACATCACATTTTGGTAATTTGTTTTTACTCAGAAATGTATTGGCCTTATGTGTCACCGCACTCCATTGTCATACACTCAAGCTTGCATTAGTTTCTGGCATCCAATTTAGAGAAGATAAAGGCCCATTATTACAGATGATGGAAACTTTCCTTTAGTTTCTCTGCTTTTCTTCAGTTGAAGCGGATGGGACTTTGGCTTATGTAGCCAAAGGATAGTAGTTCTTTCCTTGATGCTGCACTTAGTTGAGATGACATACAAAAGCATTATAACTGCTTAAACTCTCTCCTTTAGTGGCTTTTCATACATAGAATTTACCTTTGGTCAGGTTTAAAGTGAAATGTGGGGATAATGACTGAAGTTGCCATAAACGGTAAGTTCTGGAATGATCGTTCCATATACTAGACTGCATGGGGTTTTCTTCTGAAAAGAGTGCATGGTAAGGACCAAACTAGCAAGTAATGTGCTAAGGAGTGTTGCATACTGCACACAAAAGATGTGCTGAGACACACACTTTTTATTGTGTACATTCTCTGGTATAATACATCAATAACACCAAGAAGGCAGAGAACTTACATTGGCAACACTTGAAATCAAAGCAGAGAAAAGTTAAAGAAAACCTGGCTATTTTATAAGTGCAGGACTTTGTCAAAGCCATCAGACCACAATTATAAGGCTGCCCAGTTCAGCAACTTGAAAAAACAACAATTCTTTATAAGAATTCATGAAAAATATAGATAGGAGAACTGGACCAAATGCCAGATTTTAAATTTAATGAGAACCAAATCAGCTTGCTGTTTCCCCAGAATAGACCCGAGACAAAATATTAAAAACAAAGTCTGGAAAAACATGCATCTAAATTTAAATAATCATAGCAATGTTTTGCACTTCATTTAAGGATCTCAAAATTCTTTTAAGAAATTATTAACGAATGCACACAAAAACCCAGTATGACAATTAGTTACCATCACAGAGCCATTCTTCTCCTGCTTAGCTCTCTACCCTCTCTCTTCATTGTTGCTGGAGTTGCACCAGGCACCTTTCCAACCCTCATCCTCTTTACTATACTGCTTAAAGTACCTGCAGTTTTGATTAATGTGGCTCTGATTTGTTTTCACTTGTGTAAATTAAATATTAGCTAAGGTCACTGAAAATAAGGAATAAAATCAGCTTAAGTGAAAAAAGAACCAGGCTCTGAGTTACCCCTATTCTTAAGTGTGTGTTTTTCTTTAAAAGTATTTATATTAGTTACTTCAGCGGGGGGGAAATCAGCTATCCATTTCTCTGCCAGTGACTATTACCTATGCAACTGTTTTCTGCTCTTTCGTTAGGAAGTCCTATGCTCCTAGAAATCACGTCCACAGGAAATATTAAATATACTAGCTTGCTAGCATTGCAGCAGTTCAGTCCTACTAGAAGACATCATGCTGGGGAATAAATTTACCTTCTAACATAAACCTTTTAGAAAATGTTACCTCCTGATGCATGTCACTTCCATCATCTTATGGATTAAAACTGCACTACCTCTTCTTTTGGCAGTAATTTTATGCTTTGGGTTGAACTAATTTTTTTTACTCTCTGTTCACTATTGGGCTTGATTCAAAGGGTCTGTGCACACCAGTCAGCATGAGCTAGTTATTCACTTAATTTTCTCTGATTATCTGCTTTTCATTTTAATACCTTCATTCATATAAAGAAAGGCTGGAATAGAAAATGAAGTATCAATCTCTATTCCCATACTCTAGCCTCCAGAAAACTTCAGTATTAAGTAATCCCTACAACTCTTTTCTCAGGAGAGAGTAATGACTTCAAGAAAACCAGCACACAGACAGGAGCCATTTGAAATCTTGTCCTAAATCAGAAGGGGTGCACATCCCTCAAGCTTCAAGGGCTACTGATACTTCAAGGGCTACTTACTGATGGGATCCTGTACAAACAGAATACAAAACTAGATGGGCCACTGGTGAATATGTTCATTCCTATGTTGTGTCAGATAATGAGTGGGAAACCAAAAGCAGTTACCTTAGCCCTTCTTGTGGCCCTGTTAGTTTAACTACCACTTCCAACCCTTATTCTTTGGAAAGTTCCAACCAGAATTACTGTTGCTGCAAATACGGACTGGAAACGTCTAGTGTCCAACCCAGGAGACAGCCCCCTGCAGGCAGGGCTGCCTGTGGGAATGTCCAAGTCCCGTCTCTCTTGCTGGGCTCAGTGGGATGCTTGGGCAATGCATAGAGCCCAGTCTTACCAAAGGGCATCATGGTGACCAGGAAGCTGCACCTTATCCTGACTGGGGGGAACTGAAAGCCCCAGCAGATGCAGGGAGTCCAGACAGCTAGCCCTAGCTGCTCTGACCACAGCCTGCTGATAGTGGGTCTCCCTCAGACCACCAGGTCAGCAAGACTCATCTCCCTGGGCAGCTCTCTCAACTTGGGGCTGGCAGAGGTGGAGCCAGTTCCTGGAACTCAGCTGGTAACTGGGCAATGGCAGACTTGCAGTGAGAGGAGAGGGGAGTGCAGGGAATGGGTTCAGCACTCATGGCGGCATACAGCTGCAGTGCTAACACCTGACCTGTTTGCCGGTTTCCCTCATAAACTTCCCAGGTTTGAGGTAATGCTTAGAAGTTTGTTCCAAGAAAGTAATATTCCTTTACAGCTGAGGCATGAAGCCATCGTGGAGTTGCCTCACCCTGAGCCGAGGCTGACACGTTCCTACAACACTGCCAGCTAAGTAGTGGAATATCGAGCACTCCAGGCAGTCTCTGGGGCCGAGCCGTGTTCATTTGGCCCATGGTTAGTGAAAGGTTGCCAACTCCCAACTTAGATAGGATCATACCATGCACCTGTTAAATGCCTGAGCATCTCTGCAAGCAGAATGGCTTTTTATTGTGCTTTCTATCAAGGATTCATGCTGTCCCCTTTTGGCCTGTTAATAGGCCACATTTTCACTACAGCTAGAAATACTAATACTGCCAAGTAGCCACTCTGGCTACCTAGAGTACAAAATAATTAAAAATCCAAGTGCTAAATAGGGGGCGTTTTCACCTACGATTTAATCTGGACATCTCAGTGTCCAGACAGGAAGAGATGCTAGTTCCAGATGTGAGGGTATGAGTCTGGGGGAAGCCTCCCACAAGAGAGGGAAGCGAACTAGTTCCCCCCTTTAATGAGCAAGGAGTGGTAGGCCTGTACCTAGGACCCTCCATTCTCTCCAGGGCTTGTATCTCACACTAGCATGAAATTCAGTGGATGAGGGAAAAAGAAGCAGAACTACTTCAAGTGATTTGTAGTGGTAGCTCTTTTTTTTTTTTTTTGGTCTGGACAGGACTGGAAGGACACAGTTACTGTTCCCCAAAGAAGGGGTGAAGGAGAAGTATAAAACTTACTTTGGGAGATTCCTTCTATTAATTCTTAACAGCAGACAGTCAGCTACCTTGAAATTACTGTAACTGAATATTATGTTCAGGAATTCTTGATTAGTGCTGAGAGAAAAAGCCATCCGAGCCAAAGGAAACTGATGGTGTGTTTTAGTTCAACAAGATTCATATACCGATACATAATAGTGCTGTATTGCTTCAGTTCTACCTCATTCATCTTTCCTGTTACAAAGAGACTGGCATCCACTGTATTAGCAGCATGATGTGTGATATTCAGATTGCAAGCTACAATAATTATTTATCCAAGTATAAAGTTTCTCTTTGTTTAACTTTACTATCCAGTTTGGAAGTGGTTCAAGGAAAATGAGGTTCACTCATTTATTTGCTTCAAACTACTCTTCTACTTCTATAATTAGTAGATCAATCAATTAATAGCTGTAGAATGTGAAGTCCTATGTTATGCTTTTTATTATAAACTATACTGGAATCCATATAATCCTGGGAACATGACCCTGTCTATGCAATTAGATGGGTGGTTATCATAAGAGCTGAATCTCTTAGGGGTAGAAAGAGTTGAAATGAAATGTACGCTTTCTTTCTAGGAAGCATTTGAAAACCATGTTTTTTTTCAGGAATGTTTTCCTTAACATTGTGGATCTAATTTAAAAAACCCTACTCCCTGAGGTCTTCTCCCCATGATACATTACACATGCTCAAATGGCACATAGAAATGGCATAGGAATGGCAGGTCTGTGGAAAACACGATTAAGCATACACTTAGAAAAGCAGGGTTTGAGAGGCAAAAATGGCTTTGTTGTTTTACTCTAATGGTGGAGAGTATGATGATTGATTCCCCACCCTAAAGGAAAGATTTCTAAGCATACAATCATTTGAGCTGTGGTTGGCAGCCACTGTCATTCTGAAAGTTGCCAGACATTTAGAAATCTAAGGATACCAGGTTCTGCTCCCCACAGCTAGTGCCTAATCCTCAGATAGCCCTGATGAAGTCAGTTTGACAACTAGACAAGTAAAAAAACTACCAAAGTGTCTAAGAGTATCAATACTTGTTCCAGTGCAAAGGGACTGAAGATATAGCTACACTGCATCCACGGGTATAACTGTAGGCATATGCAAACTAGCTTTTCACTGGTCAGCTTTATGTACCAGCAGCAGCATAATACATCTAGCAAATACTTGCCTAGAATCCTGGGTGGGCTCGTGCAGCCTGTGCTACTCTGCAATTGGTAACCAACCTTGTTGGCAACTCAATGTGCTGCAGTCACACTTGTGAACTGTGGTGCAGATGTGCTGGAGGGTACACTGAATTAGTGAGGAAGTATGGCATCTTCTGGTAAGCAGTATGAATCCAGTTCTGGGTAGTAGTTAGAGACATTCTAATGGATAAAACACAAAATGACCATCAAAACTGATACCAATTGGATGACAGTCAGCAAGGCATCCAGGGCTCAATGAGTCCTGGAGATCAGCTTGTCTTTTTTCTCCCCTCCCATCCATCTCTTTCAGACATATTGGTAAAGGAAAAGGGAAGCCTCCATGGTCATGCCTGCTCTCTGGCTAGTGTACTTAAGTGTTCAGCTTTCAGCTTGGTACCTTGCATGAGCAGGACCCATCAAAACATGACAGCATCCAGCATGGTGTGAGATTTTTGGCTCTGACCTCACAGTGCAATTTACTATCATGAAGTCCCACATCCATGTTGTGCCTCACTAAAATTAACAGGGTTCTGCCAGGGTCAGGATCTGCCCTAGTGGCTTAGTTGGTTGGTTAATGTCCTACTGCTCAACTTATGCAATACCTTTATTCATGTTGAGTAGAATCACATCCCTTTAATTGTCCTGTTAACATCAGTGCAACTACTTGATGAGACAGGTACTGTTCATTCAGAGAGAAATCATAGTGTATAGCCCTATATTTAACTGCTCATCAATTTCCACTTTGATGTTATCAAACATTTTCCCATTTTTCTGTCAATAGAAAATGAATGCCTTGCTGCATTAGTCAGCAGTCTGATACATTTCCATTTTGCCAAACCACAATATGCTTCAGACTCTGCAGTACTCTTGTTCATTTATCAAATTCATCAGCATTTAGTCTATGTGAACAAGGCTCACTGATATGGATCTGCTTCCACAAGACTCTTCCATTTTATGTGTCATTAATCATCAAACAGCCCCAAGTCCTGCACTTCAAAAATATTATACTACTATACAATCTAATATTCAACCAAGGGAGCAGGCTTGCAACACATTAACATTTTGAGTACTTTAGAATTGGCTCAGAAGAGATGGGAAATACATGGTGGAAAGAAGTTTCCTGTACATGTCTATGAATAGCTCTGTGATAAGGAGTATACAGTGTTCAGGATGATACCTCTGGGTCAAAGGGACTACATATGTGCATCTTAAGGCAAAAATTGTCCCATCTACTTGTAAACACAACAAAAGGCAAGGGGGCGTATGAACAATTTACCACAAGACAAACAAAGACAGGAATCTACAAACTGTTCGGTACTCTGGAAACTTCTCCATGGTGTATTTTTACCCCACAGTGGGTACATCAACATGTGCAATTATTGTGCTCCTGGGCATGCCCTTTGAACATCTGCCCAGGACTGCAGCATGTTGAGCCAGACTGGAGCAGCCCCAGCTAGCGGGGGGCCCAGGGCTCAGTCCACCAGCCCAGGGCTGCTCTCTCCAGCACTGCAGAAGGCCTGGCTGGGGCATGAGGGTGCTCTAGTGCGGGGCTAGTCATCAGGCACCCCCAACATTGAAGCACGCTCATGCCCAAAGCAGCCGGGGCTGCACATGTGATGCTACAGAGTAAAAATCTCTGCAGCAGGACCGTACTTGTATTTACAAGTTAATTAGTTTATTCCAGCCTAATAGGCGTGCACATGTAGATATGCAATGTTTACTGTGGAGCTAATTAGTCTATTCCACAGTAAACATCTTGCGTAGACCCACCCAGTAAAGTGAAAATTAACCTGTGGTAGTTTACCCTTTGATGAAAGATCAGCATCAATGCAGACTTATCTTCAGTGCCCCTCAATGTCTCCACACTAAGACAGAAATTGCAATCTACACTACATGTCCAAATTATAGGATTAGGGACAGACATTCAAAAAACCTGTGCCTGAATTAATTCAATCTTTGCAGGTTAGTCTAACCTGCCTAGGCTGAATCAGTTTGTAACTGTATAGACATCTCCTCTGGACTGAAAAAATGCAGGCACATGCCTGCTGTGGCTCAGTTTAGAAGCTGGGGGGCACTAGAGCAGCCTTCCCTCCCCTTCTACAGTGCTGAGCTGAGGGGGTCATGGCCAGGCCCTGGCAGGATGCTCTAATTAGGGAGGGGTTCCCTCCCCTTCCCTAGTCAGTGAGGGAGCAAGCAGGGATTTACACAGCGTTTAATTATACAGTAGGGAGTTACACAGCATTCATCAGCCCATCAGCAAAACAAAAGGATCTCTCATTAGTTCAAGCTCTTCTAAAACAACCTTTTCCAAGGAAGGAACGGAAAGAGGAGGAACATTACCAGCTACCTGCTGATTAGCTCCAAAAAGCCCTAAGCTGACACTGTCCAGTCTGCCCTTGTCCTGTCTCCCACAGCATGGACCATAGCCAGCAAGTGTTATGCTAGCTAATGCCTAGAGGTGTCTGTGTAAGACAGAAGGGAGAGGGGAATCCCTGCTTGAACAGGGAATGGTGGGGAGGCAGGGGATGGCTGGAGCAGAGGGAAGCCAGGTAGACCCCGCTGTACCTGCAGTCTCTGGCTGGAGCACCAGCCAGGGAACAGATGGGCAGGGCCAGCCCTGCTGGGCTGGACCAGAGAGCAGAGCCCTGCTCAGTGTTGCAAATCATCTGGGATTCTGGGGGATTCTGATTTAACTTAAACCAGGAAGGGGTCTGGGACAGACATTGCATAAACCGGTTTGATCCAGATCAGTTAAGTCTGATACTACATTCAACCAGTTTTATCTCAAACCAGTTTCAGCCATTTTAAAACAAGTTTATGTGCACTGAAATTCTGTTCTGTTCCAGGTTTAAACCAGTTTCTGATCACTTAAACCAGTTTATGTATAATGTCTGTCCTTAGCCTAGTTGTCTCCTCTGAGTGCCAGCAAAGCCACTAATTAATTTAACCTATAATGATTTTTATGATATCTACTAGATAAAGACTATTAAGCATCTTGAATACACTGGCCAGTGAATGGACTTTAGAAGGTATCCACTTTCAGCCACTGCCACTCTTGACTTAATTTGAACTACCACCTTTGTTAAAGTCTGAATGTCAGTATTACTAGTTCTCAAAGCTAATTCCTTAAGCAACTGGTCATCTCACTGCTTTTGCTGCTAATGACAGACAAAGAAGAACTTTATGCAGAGCTCAAGACTATTTCCAAAATATTTCCCATGCACACATTTGGTTGTTGTATTTTTATGCGGGCAAGATCTGGGAAAAATATAAAAAGCCCTCTGGCCTCATTGGGCAGAGGACACAGGGCGTTCTTTAGGCAGATTGGTTGGGAGAAAGACTGCAGTGTGGTGCTCCCTGACTGGACAAGGCCAGAGTGATGTCATACAAAGGGAAATAAGGTGAACTAGGCTGGTTTGGGGGAGCAGAAGCTGAAGCTGCCACTGAAACTACTGTGAAGTCTCCTTCAAGGGAGAAGCAGTGAAGATGGCAAAAACAGAAGGTCAGGCAGAGAAGAAGAATTGTCCCACTATCTGGGAACTTGTCTCTCCTCCTTTTCTTCCTCTTTTTATTTTTGGAGGTTTTAAGCGATTAAGACTGGGGAAAAGAGTATTGGTTCCTTGGATTTGCTGGCCCAGGTTTAGGCCTGGCATCTTAAACAGGGTTGGAACCTGGGTGTTTCTAATCCTGCCAGTTTTGGGCTGGCTGAAACCATTGAGCAACCTGGTTCCTTTGGAGTTTTCCTGAAGGTTTCATTTCAGCAGGCCATATAATCCAGCCCAGAAGTGTGGGGTGCATGCACGCTGTCTGGAGCCACAGTCAGTCCCCACACACATATACAGCCTCTCCACGAGAGCAAAGATTGCCACACCGCTATCACTCCAAGAGCGCCGAGAGGCCCCTGGCACCGCCGAAGAATCCACTCTTAAGCAGCTTCCCCTGGTGCAGCGCAACCTCTAGACTATATTGTGTAGTTAGTAGTGTTTCACATTGCATTTAGTGTTTTTTCCCTGTTTTCTGTATTAAATCTGTTTTTTGTTACGTTGCTTGCAAGGAGCGGGGTTTTGTTTATGCAGGTTACCCTAGTAATTAATTTAGTGTTCCCAGATTTCTGGGTGGAAACTTGAGCCACAGGTATAATTTATGAGGTACCCCAAAATGTGAACCCAGCCCTTGTGCTGCTGACCGGTGCCCAGCAGAAGGGTTACAGTTGCAAACATTGCAAAGGGGGACATCACTCTTCAAACAAGACAATTAAGATACCTTATTCCATAGTCTGTCGCAAAGATGCATGGTAATGAGCTGGCTAGCGTATTATTTATAGACTATATACATCATATAATTTATAACATAGCCAATAACATCCTTGCTCCCCTTGCTACAAAACAGAGCACAGTGCGACACCTAGTGGCTTCACACCAATCAAACAGTGGCCCAGCAATAGGTTCATATTCCATGACTGATTCATATCAATCTGTCACAAGGGGCTCCTGCTCACTAGTGGTTATGATGTATTTTAAGCATGTTTCATATTCATTTTTATTTACGTTAACAAGAATATTGCAGTCACTCTACCAAGCTTCTTCATGTAAAATTTAACATTAACTTGCTTGGGCAGAAAAATAATTCTGAAGTGGCAGCACCCAAAAGCTAGTACATTGATATTGCACTAGTTTTTGTGCAATAGTTTTCACAAGTTTCCCCCCTACTCAGTTATGGTTTTGATAAGGTTACAAAAGCAGGGTAGGAAAGGTTCTTTCAATATACTCAGCAGGCCCAGTGAATTTGAGAAGGATGAAAAGAGCCTTCTAAATTTGGCAACAGCCTACTGTAATAGGTTTCTGGGCCATGATGGTGGCTCCTAGGCAGGGGTGGGCCCAGGGTCAGGATGCACTAGTGAACTTGCACCCACTATGATTCCTGGGCCACCCAAAGTTCAAATCCAACTGGATGGCAGTGGTAGCAGCATTTCAAGTCAGACAGTGTGACAGTGCTGAGGAAGTCACTTGGCTTCATGGCTCATTATAATCTATCTGCTCCCTTCTTAAACTCTTCATTCCACAGGTGTTAATGACTCTCTCTTCTTTTTAATTATCTTGACTTTCTACTAATCAAGAGAACCTTTGTTCTGCATTTCTGCTGTCCATTAGCTGCTCCTGATAATGAACCTCTTATTTCACAACACTGCAGATTGTTTTTAACTCATGCTAATGAAGTTACATTTGTTTTTGCTTCAATCTTAAACTGAATAGTACAGCCTTAGGCCCCTAGCATATTAGTAATGCTTCTAGTTTATTTTTAACTGGAGAAAAATGTGTTATGTGTGATGGTGTACCTCACCACTGGCACCCCACTTTTCAAAATTCTAGCTCCACCCAAGTTCCTAGATACTACCAGAATATAACCAACACATATGGATAATAATAAAATGCAAGCCACTTCTTTACTTCATGAGTTGTTCTCCCATAGGACACATTTAAGGACATAATGGAGGGCATATGGAGAAAATTGTACTGGTGATATTATTATATGTGTTATGAAATGAGAGGTGTTCAGGCTATAGGCAATCTGGCACCAGAACCAAATCAACTAGCAATAAAACCAATAATACTAGCCGTGTTGTAAAAGTGAATATAACGGGGCTTCATCAAACAAACACGTTTCTAATTGCTTTTATTTTGTACCATTAGGAGAGGAAAAGTAATGCTGGAACAAATATGTTAATTTACACCAAATGTTCTCAGAAGTCTATTGTGTCATCTGGTAGCAATTTCCTGCAGTGTTATAATTCTCAATTAGATTAGATTATCACTGCACAGATTGGCATTCTTTACTAAAATCTATTTTTGGTGGAAATCCAAATGAGACAATGCAGAAGAGGCAACATAATCTGCTCTCTTGGGGAAAAGGGATTTGCTTTAAACATTGCAGCCTTCCTTTTCTTCAATTATATGTGAATGACCATATACAGTAAAATCTCTGTTATCCGGCATCCCCGGGGTAAGGGGATTGCCAGTTATGTAAAAATTGCGGCTATCTGAAATAACCCGGCAGGGTTTTCAGATAATGCGGAGCAGGGGGAGGGGAAGGGGGGCGGGGGTGGCAACGGCCGCACACAGAGTGGTGGCAGCGCAGGGTCATGGGTGGTGGCTGTGGCCACTGTGTGCGAGCTTTCCCCTGCCCCCACCACATTTGGTCAGCCAGCCAGAAACTCTGGTTAATAGAGTATTCTGGTTGGTAAAGTATCAGATACTGTATATTGATCAAAGCCTCTCCCACTGCTGAAAGCATCATGCACTGGCCCCATACAAATTAAAATTCAGTCCAATTGAAGCTGTGCATGTGGAGCATGCTTCTCACTGTCACCAGCCCACCTGCTGACTGTGCCTCATTTTACCTACAATGCTCTCTGGGGTCTTTGACCCCAGCCACTATAGGCCTTTGTTGGTGACTTGCATCTTCTGAAATACAGGCTGTTGGCCAGGAAATGTCTTTTTTATTATGTATGCCCAGTGACAAGCACAAAGGGGTCCTACAGTAATATATGCGATTAATAATGGTTAAATTGAAAACAAACAGCAATGAGACAGCCAACACTGAGGACCACTAGAGAGGAACAAGGATTTCCTAGAACAAGCTGGTCAACTTAGCAGTATTTTCGGCACCCAAAAACACTAGGACCCAGATCCTCACAGGTATTCAGGGGCTTAACTCCTAAAACAAAGCCATGCAAGAACCATGTAACTTCTTAGGGATTTAAAGAGAAACAGTGTCAAAAGCTTTCCACACGTTATTCTGTGGAAAGCTTTCTATAAGTCTGTCCCTCCTTCGTATGCATTTCCAATAATACTTTAAGGAGTTCTAGTGTAGGAAAGGGCTACATTTGCATTATGTTGCAGCCAGCCATCAAGATGATCATTTATGATGATGTAGATGCCACAAACTGCATGTGTGTGTTTGCCCGGACACCCCCTAGAGCATATTAACTGGCATATTTCCAGGTTTGGTGTGTATGCATAAGAACATATAGGTGGGGTATGTCTGGGGCCGTCTTAGGTTATACAGATGTCATGTACATGTTCCCTATGGACTGACAAAAAAGTAGGTTTTGGTTCTGTGCTAAAATTATTATGCAGTTAAATTGGGAGATAAGGCAACTGAGTACTGGGACACTAGTACTCAGCTGAGTACTAGGGCCCTTCTAACTTCCAGCTTTATCACATGTGTATAACTCACCTTTTAATTTAATGCCCTTTCTTACTTATATGGCTTTCTCTTCCATAGTTCACTCTACAGCTTTCTGTATGCGGTACTGAAAATTTGAGCCTTCCCCTCAGGTTTAGAGGTAATAGCTGTACTCAAGCGTCCTTTCATTATGTCACCTGAATTTCATATCCTTGTATAAGTATGAAGAACCACATTTCTGAGTTCTTTCATAATATTTGTTCTGCTATCTGTTTGGAATTGCATCATGAACTATGTAGGTCATTAAACCTGCTCCCTTGCTTACAGACTGGACGGGGAGTTGGTTGGATGAATTGTTCCGTGTGAAATGGATTTTATATTAAATTATCTTTTGGTTTTGTAAGCTCAGTGGCTCACTTAAAGTGCAGATCACTGTTCATATCTCTTAGGCTTTGGATGCATGAATACCAATGAAGTCTACAGTTTTCATTGTAGCTAAGGAAACAAAATTTACATTCCAGTTTGAAGGAGGGCCTATGTTTTCCTCAAGATTATGTCATCACTTTGGATGTCCTGGAAGTTTTTATAAAGGGAATGGGCATTGGGGAAGCCAGGTTTTCACTGCTCAGACTCTAAGATACCATGGCAAAAGATGTTTGCTCTGTAACGGGTGGCTCTTCCTTTCTTTACAGAGGAAAGGGAATCATGGAATATTCCCTTTACAAGTTATATGTTGGGTACAATGTGACCCCGGTGCCACTCAGAGGGGTCAGGGATGATGGCTTACAGTTTTGCTGGAACCACATAGACTAATTCACTATTTGACACTGCTTTTCTGTTTCTCCATTATAATTAAGGACCACTGTAATTCAGGCTTCAGGGGATTTCAGGGAAAAGCCTGAAATTTAGTGCTTCCCCAAAGCCCTGGAAAACTGAAATTTGGTCAAAAATGGCCTAAAACTGCAGTGGGGGAAAAAATGAAAATTGAAAATGTTTTTACCTGAATCATGAAGAAGAAAGGCAGCAGAGCCCCCAAAATACTGTGGAAGCCCCACATGTTTCCAGAGACAGCCTAGTACAGGCTGAGTCCCTGCCAGGGCTCAGCTAATCAGGTGGTTTGATTCCCTGCTTTGGCAGGGAGTTTGACAGCCCTGCCCAGAGTGGAGCAGGTAAGTACCCCCAGTCCTAGGGGCTGCAGGCACAGGTATGCCGAGTGCCTGCCCCCACAGCCAGGCAAGGCGCACGGCCCCACCACCTGGCACAGCTCTCCTGAGCCCTGCTTTGTTTTGGTGCCTTGCAGGATCAGAGGATACATCCCCTCCCCTTCTCTGTGCAGTGGGGCAAAGCAGGGCTTAGGAAGCCCATGCTGACCCGAGACTCAGGAGGCACCAGATTGCCAACTGGGGGTGCGGTGGGGGTCCCTCAGCAGCCGATTGCTGAGCCAGTAGTAAAACTGGAAGTGCACTTCAGCCAGCACTTCCGGTTTTGCTGCTGGCGTTTCCAGGGGGTGCACAGCCATCTCAGGGGGTGTGCATGCACCTGCCTGCACCCCCTACACATTGTCAATGGCCAGGGGAAAGCCCCTGTGGTGTGGGTACCTGTGCCCCAGGCCTGCCTGTGGGGGAGGCACCCAGCATGGGTGTCCCAAGCCCTGCTCTGCCCCATTCCCCTCCTTTCCTGTGCAGCAGCATTGCAAATCACAGCTCAGAAGCTGTTGTTTAACAGAGTTTATTTAATAAAGTGTTGAGCTTTACTTTCATAAACAGCTGAAGAATAGCCTGTGTGCTGCTGTTCAGTGGTAATCAGCCCCATGTCAGGCTCCCTCAGCCAGAGGCATGGGAGAGCCTGCTCAGAAAAAATGCCTGAAATTGGCTCCGGCAAGCTTGCTTTTCCCCCCACTGCAGCCTGACTTATAGCAATCCTTCACTCTACTCATTCCTAGCATTTGCCCTGTTCAAACAGCAGCAATAACACTTCCCAGAACACTAAAGCGTGCTACTGCCATGCCCAACCTGCTTTGTTGAGCGGAAGCCAAAAGATAACATTTTTTTCATGCTCAGGTATTGTGCTCCAATTCACTTCTTTCCTTTTACAAGTGATCACTTTAATATTTTGTCTTCTGTTTCAGATCAAGCTCCAATTCATATACCATCAGCAGCAATATATGCAATCCTAGCCAGAATGCCTTCATGAAGATTAATTTCATTTTCTTTAGACTTGGAAAGGTCACAGAACATCAAACACCCTTGGTCACACAAAGCTAGATATTGATTAGTTGATTGATCTAAGCTCATGGTGGTACTTGTCTAACTAAGGCATGCCTAAGAAGTTATAGTATGAAGAGAGAAATTGGAGAAAGGATTTCAAGCTCCAGGAGGAACCAAGTTTGTTTCAGGACCAGGGGCTCAGGAATGCAAGCTGGGACCTGACAAATAAAAAACTGTTCTCCATGCACAGTCAACACATCTCTTTGGTACAACACTAACCACTTGTCACTGCACTCATAGATAGGAAACAGTTACAACTCCCCACGAGATTTTCAATGCTGCTACCCTCAAAACATCCAAGCATCTGCAGTTCAGTCTCCCAGAACCATTTTATTTGCTGCCTGATTTCTGAACCATGAGGACACATGCATTTCCCAAGAACAGTGAGGGCTAAAGACTAGCTCCTGAGAAAATGGAAGCTGATGTTTACATAGACATCTGGATGCCCGCAGCTGAGAATTTAAGACAGACACCAACTATCACCAAGTTAACCATAAACATCACAGAATTATCAATACCAACAGCTCTTTACCTTCCTCCAACCTTTTTTTAAAATTATGAAGCAACCAGTTCATACTGATTCATATATATTCTGAGCACCTGGCAATGCAATATAAAAACCCTTGCCTACCTAGTAGGGATTGGGCAGACATTTTCTGGGGTTTTTTTGTGCAGATTTTGAAAGCACAGTGAGGGAAAGACCCTCAGCAGCTGTGAAGCAATGCCACAAAACAGGACCTCAGACGCCTGGTGGATTTTAGGCTAAGTAGACATCACCAAGTAAAGCAGATTAGCTGTGCCAAAATGTGTCGCAGCACAGCTGATCCACTTCATTAGGTGAAGCATACATCACCAGTTGTCCTGCCCCATTTATCATGCAGAACAATGGCAACAAGTTCCCCATTTAGAGACACCCACAGGAATCTCCGGGGGTTCATCTCTCAGTGAGGAAAGCCTTGGCTTCCCACTTCCAGAGCCATGCTCTAGGGAGTCTGACACTGTCTCTCTGCAAGTGGAAAATCCTGGCTGTTCCCACTTCCAGAGATCCTAGGGGTGCATCGCTACATGCAGAAAGTCAGGCAGGCACTCCCAGTGCTTGAGGGGCCTCATCCCGTGTAGGGATTCCCAGGGTGTGCAGGATTGAGCCCCTGAAGCCATAAGAGCACCTACCCAGGGTAGCTGGACAGTACAGACAACCCCAGGCTGCCCACTCTCTCCTGCCAGAAAGCAAATTGACATCTACCATAATAAGGCAACAGAAATCATTACTCCCTTTTGTCATGGCCACAATTTGGGCTTTTGTGGCACGAACAAAGGGTACAGATATCTATTTGCTTTTCCTTTGTACTGCTATAAAATGATGGCAAACCCCCTCCCCCTGCCCCGGCCCATGACTGGGCATTGGAAGGGGGGTGTCAGAAGAATTGTACGGTAGCTGATGGTTCTGCAGAAGGTTAAAAAAGGATCTCTTCATGTTTTTAACGTAGTCTAGCCTGCAGAGGACCAACATGATATTTGTACAGGCAAAATTCTGTTGGAGGAGAGGGTACAGACTGGAGGAATTATTTATTTATGTATCATGGTTGTGAATGCTTCCCAAAAGCTTGGCTGTCCTGTTAGAAAAAACATAAGCAAATTCTCCATAGTACAATGCCTAGCGTAGTTTCTCCCTTCCCAATGCTGCCTGTGTGTGGCTCACACCCGTAGCCCACTCAGACTTGCTCCTCTGCCTCTTAGTGCTGCTGTCAGGTCCCCCTCCCCACAAACATGAAGTGTATGACAGGAAATGGATGGCTTCTTCCTGAATGGTCATCCTGGAAGATGAGGCTCCCTGCAGTGAATCAGTAGTGGGGCAGCCAGTATAGACACCAAGGGAAATGGGTGCTGCCTTTTCTTGCATTAAAACCAGCATCCCATCCATGTTGTTTTGCACTTAATTTACTGCATGACAGGTCAAGTGCAAAATGTTCCTTCTTCCTCATGCTGAATATTTGGCAATGCAACTCTATTATTCTCTTTGAGACGCTGAACTTATTTCATCACTTAACTCATTTGCTAAAAATATGTAACGTTCTGCTCACAAAAAAAATATACTGTGTCCATTTCCTAGAAGACCTGCCTGTATGTACCATGGGCCCTTAGCCTTGGCTCTCAAATACAACAAACTAATCACATTTCATCTTAACAGTAATACTCAATGGAATACAGCCAGGCTGACTCAAACCATTGAGAAATGAACTGAGTCAGAACTTGGCCAGAGAGCATCTGTGAGAGGAGAGGGTTGAAAGCCCATCTCGGATTTAGTTTATGGAGGAAAGAAAGGTGATAAATGCATATTTATTTTGCTGTGGTCTTCTCAAACAGTTTGCCAAAACCCTAAATCCAGTGACATGCAATAAAGCTGAGTGATTCAGGATACTGGGGTTATAACCCTGTAGTATGCAGCTGAGCAGGGTTACATGCTAATTCCATTAGGGGTTATTTGCTTCTCACCTTAACTCCAAAGAACCCAAGTGCTTTACACACATGGATGAAATGCCACACCCCTGTGATGCAGGTAAATATTATTCTCCTTTTATACAATACAAATTAATTCCAGAGATATTAGGTGATTTATCTACTGTCACAGTGCAAGTTTGGCAAAGCCAAGAATTAGAGCCAAATCTTTGAATTCCCAGAGCAATGTTATAACAGCCAAACATTTCATATTCCATGTAAATTGAAGAAGGTTGCAAGGGACCTCGAAGGTGACCTAATCCAAATCCCTGCACAGATGCAGGATGCACCATTCCTAAACCATCCCAACTAGAGTCTCTCATCCAGCCTCTTCTTGAAAGCTTCCGAAGAAGATTATACAGGTTTCTTAGGCAGCTTCTTCCTTTGCCCTACTGTTTCTATGCTGAAGTTTTCCTTGAGATGTGATCTAATGTATTCCACTGCGTTTTGTACAGCTTTCTGTAAAGGAGTTGGCTGATGTTCCGTGGAGATGCAGCCACTTCTGGGGTAGAGTAAGGCCACCATTATAAGTGTCAACAGCACTGCTTAAGACTTCAGCATTAAACTGTGAAGAGTGGATTCCCAAAGGAATGCCAGGAGACAGCGAGTGTGAGCAAGTTTGATGTATATGCAGTGGACCAACATAGCAAATAAATGTTGCTACATTTAAATTTTGAATGTTGTCTCCTCACTGAGGAGAAGGAAGGAACTAGGAGTAATACCAGATTAGCCAGGAGATGCATATTACTAGATATTTTAGCCCTCCCCCTTCTGACTCATCTTTATCCACTGAATGAATTATTAGAAAAATAAGGAAAACTTCTGAAGTAAGGTTGAAAACTACCAGTCTAACAGCACATACTGCAGAGCAGCAGCACTGACCTAGTCCCAGTGGTAGGGCAGTTCTCCTGCTCCCCCGCCCTGCAAGGGAGAAAGGATAAAATCCTGGGAAAAGAAAAAAGATCACATTGCCAGACTCCTCCAAAGAGGGAGGCAAACTGCTTCTGTTAGGGAGGTTATAGATGAAACTTTGGGAACAGATTCTGTCACATCTTCCTTCTTCTTCATCAGGCACCTAAATACAGAGAGGACATAGAGCCTCCTTTGGTCACCCAGCCAAGTTTAGCCACAGCTAATGATTCTGACTTTAAGTTGTATTTTCCATTGTTCTGTAGCAAGTAGCACCAGTGTTCAGGCAACAGAACAAGTCTGATTTCCTTTCTAGTGTTTATATTTTCCCAAGAGTTGATTAGTTTTTCCTGGTATGATACACATGCTGCAGCCCTAGCAATCCCATATTACAAGCTGCTTTCATGTCTTTTGTTACTGTTTTTTGCCATGTAATCTTTGGTTAAATTGTTTTCTTCACCCTAACTATATTTATGTCCTCAAGGACCTTGTTACCCATTCAAATAACAACTGATTAGGGTGATCTTAGCAGCAGCAGCTCTGGACTCTTCAAACCCTTTTATTTCTAATGAACAGTCATTCAGTGTTCAACAGCAACCCCAGTGCTGTTTCACTTCAGAAATATTTGGTGTTTTGCCTGCCTTCCCCACCCCCTCTCCTTGGGACACCGTGTCCTAGAGTTGACATTTATAATGGGGCACTACATTTTTGTTTAATAAAACCCAGGACACTCCTCAATCTAGGGCTTCCATTTCTCTGCCAATCTGTCTAACTTTATGACTAATTCAGCTCTGAAGTATGAAAACTAAAAGCGCATAATACAAACGGAGCCATAAGAAGGAAATCTTGAAAGTATTATTCCTATAGCTTGCAGCAACTGAGTATTTTTTGCCTCCAAATCCTTTATAGATTTTTTCAATTACTACAGGAAAGTTCTCTGAAAGACAAAGTTGTTTTTATTTAAAGAAAAACAAAACAAACAAAAAAAAACAATAAAAAATGCTTAATGCATTTTCCTCTGAGAACAGGATCGACTGACAGAGACCAGGTAACTGCTACCCTCTAGAGGAAGAGCCTGCTTTAATGTTAATGAAAAAGCCCTTAAAGTCTATTACATTGATCCGGAAGGCATTATACTTTGTTGTAACATGTTATGCTGAATGTATGGGTTTCAGGAGTTGGAGTATTGGATTTTGCTGTCTATTTAATACACGTTTCTTTTTACTTCCATACTTCCTCTGTCATTGCTAAACTTTGTGTCCCTTCAACCAGAAGCATGAGTGTGACCTATACTAGGGAATGTGAAGGCGAAGACAGTTGCACTTCCTATTGCTGTCTTCTCCCATTTCCTCCCCTTTTGATTTCACCCATGCTACTTTCTCCCTTTTAAGTAGAACATACTAAGAGAAGAAGCAAGAAAGAGTAATTTGCCTCCTACCTTCCGCAGGGAGAATGAAATGAAACATAGCACTGTCCTGTATGGAAAACGTAAAGAGTTCCTCAAAAGCCACCCCAGTACAAATCCAGCTTTAGAAATCTTAGCTTGTAACGTTAGCTGTTTTGCTTTAAACAGACTGGTCAGGATCCCACCCATGGTGGGGTGGAGAATCTCTTCATGGAAAGATGGGAAAGAGCAACACAGTTCACTGACATGTTTCCAGAAGTCACAGCTGCTTCCAAGTCATTCTTCACATCCTCGCAGAACTTTTGACATGCTGTTTCCTTTCTCTTTTCTCTGCTCTATTAATCAGGAACTACCATAACTATGAATTTCCATTCCGCGGCAGTATCAGCAACAATTTTCAATATGATATGACTTAGACTCTGCCAAATGTGTGGGTGCTGTATACCCATGACTGATGTGTCCCACAGAGCTTATAGTTTATATCAGACATGAAACAGAAAGGGAGAAAAGCGGGGCAGATATATGAAGAGCTAGAAATACGACAGCCAAAGATTCTGAGGTAAGTAGTACAGATTTTTGAGTGCTAAAGAATAAAACTCTCTTCCATCTGTTGATCTTTACTTTATCACAGATACTGCAGGAATGTGAAAATGGAGAAAAAAAATTATGCTAACACTGGTACTTTCTCACTTGAGCTGTCTGGCCATAATGAATATATTTTTAATTTTTAAGCAATCCCAATATTGAATTCTTTTTGGGATAGAAACATCTCTTATGTTTCTATCTCTTATAACTTCTCTTATGACTACAGGCCAGTCAGCCTCACTTCTATACTGGGGAAGGTCTTTGAAAAAATTATCAAGGGCCACATTTGTGAGAGCCCTGCAGGGGAAGTGATGTTGAGGGGTAACCA
>NW_017729000.1:35557007-35559970 GCF_001723915.1 Gavialis gangeticus
TATGGTTGAGGGCCTCCGTGGCCAGCCCTATGAGGAGAGGCTGAGGGACCTGAATCTCTTCAGTCTCCACAAGAGGAGACTGAGGGGGGATCTTGTGGCTGCCTACAACTTTATCAGGGGCCACCAGCAGGGACTCAGGGAAAGTCTGTTCACCAGGGCCCCCCTTGGAGTCACCAGGAACAATGGCCACAAGCTGAGGGAGGATAGGTTTAGGTTAGATATTAGGAAGAACTACTTCACTGTAAGGGTGGCCAGAGCCTGGAATAGGCTTCCCAGAGAGGTGGTGCTCTCACCTTCCCTGGAAATCTTCAAGAGGAGACTGGATGAGCACCTGGCTGGGGTCTTATGATCCCTCCCACCCCCAGTGCTCCTTCCTGCCCATGGCAGGGGGTCGGACTAGATGATCTGTCTAGGTCCCTTCCGACTCATTGATTCTATGATTCTTATTGGGAAGTCAAGACTTGTTTTGGCTCTGGAGAAACAGACCTCAAATCCATGGTGGGACAGAAGAGAAATCAAAGTCACCAAGGCTGCCTTTTTTGCAGAGGGGGAGGAGGAGAGAGCAGGGGGCAGGGGAGAAAAGAAGGGGTAGAAGAAAGGAGTGGGAAGGAAGGTGCTTTGATATGAGTTTTGTTGTTCCTCATTAACTCATTCCATTTTTAGAACCACTCTTCCTTTCTGTTGAAATTTTTCAAATTGAATTTAAAAAGTGACTTTTTAGAAAAATGTTTAAAGCTGTGCAAGAAGCAAAACAGCAGCAAAAATTCACTCATGACTTTTTGCAGCAGTTTGAGGAATAAGAAGGACAAAATGATGTCAGCTTTATGCTGTTCATTAGTTCACCCCAAGAAAGTTTCCTGAACTACCTTGAGACAGAGGCATAACTACCATGGTCTGCCCCTAGGCAGAAGCAGTGGAAGAGATGAAGGCAGAGGCCAGGTGGCAGCAGTAGTGTCTAGGTCAGCAGTGGTGATGGGCTTCATTTTTGTGCCCTTTTAAGTGTACATCCAGGACTGTGCCTCATTAAGCCACCCCTTGTAAGGCTATTGTCTTGAAGTAATCCATTGCAGACTCTTTTTTGTGTGTGCTGGAGAAGGGTGCATGGCCCTCAGTAAACAAGGGATTATTCTATCTATCCAGCATGTTTGGTTAGCCTCCCCAAGCTAGCTCTGGAACAAGAACCAGAACAGCTGTATCAGTGTTATACCACACAAGAGCTAATTAGTCAAGAAGGAGATTAAAGGGCTCTAGGTAACGTAAGTATATTTCCTTTGGGACCCAAGCCAGTATTTCTGCACAGCTCTATGCTTCGCTTCATACACATGCCAAGTTATTTAGAGCTAGTATGGAACTGCTTTGTGTCATTTATACTTCCTAGGCCTGTGCATATAAGGAAGTATTTGATTCGAATTCAAATTTGGCCAATTCACAGGACAGTGATTCAATTCAGATCACTGTCCCGAAGAAATTCAGCCAAATCAGCTTCGGAAGATCTGGTGCCGATTCGGAGAGATTTGGTGATTTGTATCGGCCGGGGAGAGGCAGGCACAGCCGGGTGGTTACAGGTTCTCCTGTGGCTCCTTCAGCTGTGCCTGCCTCTCCCTAGGTGGGGGGAGCCATGGGAGAAGCCCCCATGGCTGCCCTGCCTGGCCCCAGCCACCCTGCACAGCATGGGGAAGTGGGGGGCAGTGGAGATTACCCTCCCTCTCCCTGCCTGGCACCCCACAGCAGCTGTCCGATGGAACACGTGCAGTGCGGTTCAGCAGGGCGCCATGTGCTGCTTGTGAGCTGGGGGTGCACACTGCCGGACTCCAGCTGACTGCTGGAGCCGCGCTAGCTCCCAGACAGCACACAGTGCCCTGCCAAGACACGCTGCACCCATGCAATGTGACAGCTGCCATGTGGGTACCAAGTGGGGGTGATGATCCCCGTTGTCCCCACTGCCCCGCATTGTGTGGGGGGTCTGCCACGAGCACCCAGAGGCCCCAGTTGCCACTCCTGCAGCCGGTGAATGCAGTGCTTTTTTTTTTTTAAGCCCCACATTCACCGGCTGCTGCAGCAGCAGCAGCAGCAGTTGGGGTTTGTGGGCACTCATGGCAGAGCCACCCCACACAGCATGGGGCAGTGGGGATCCCCCCCACCTGGCACCCATGCGGCAGCTGCCCCATGGCGTGGGTGCAGCGCGGCTCAGCAGGGCACAGAGTGCTTTCTAGAATCTGTGGTGGCTCCAGCAATAAGGTGGAGCCCAGCAGCAATCAGCCCCAGTGAACCCACCTCCCAGACAGTGAGTGGCATCCTGCCAAGCCACGCCGCACCCATGCCATGGGACAACTGGTGTGCAGAAGCCAAGCGGGGGGAGGCGATCCCTGGTGCCCCCCGCTCCACCCTGCACTGCTTGGGGTGGGGGCTCTGCCACAAACTCTCAGAGGCCCTGAACGCCGCTGCCAGAGCCCATGAATATGGGGCGCTTTTTTTTTTTTTTATATATATTTAAAGTGGAGGCTGGGCCAAGCAGCAGATGGGTCCAGGTGGGGCAGCCATGGGGGCTTCTCCTGCAGCTCCTCCAGCTGCACCTGCCTCTGCCCCAGCGGGGGGGAGCTGCGGGGGCTAAGCCCTGCTGCTGCTTGCCCAGCTGGTGCAGGGGAGGAGGGTCACGATGCAGGCATGGCTCCCTCCAGGCAGCAGCAGGGCATAGCCCCCACTCCCAATGCTGCCGTGCCTGCATCAGCACTGGGAGGGGGTGTTCTACCCTGCCACCACTTGCCAGCCAGCATGGGAGGGCACAGGATGCAGGTGTGGCAGAGCTGGGAGTGGGGACTATGTCCTGCTGCCACTTGCCCCCATCTGCCTGGAGTGAGCTGCACCCGCATTCCAGCTTCCCCAGCCCGACTGGGCAAGCAGCAGCAGGGCAGAGCCCCCACTCCCACTGTTGCCGCACCCCCCGCCCCTCTCCCCAAGTAATG
>NW_017729000.1:35560044-35570293 GCF_001723915.1 Gavialis gangeticus
CCCCCCGCCCCTCTCCCCAAGTAATGCGCCCCCCACCCCAGCTGGGCAGCTTACCCCTGCCCCAGCCCCAATCCCTTCCTCCCTAACACCCCTTTCCTCCCGTCCCCCGATCCCAACAGACATACCAGCTGAAGGCAGCTGTGTCAGCTTCCTATTTAGTCTGTGGCCAAATCTCTAAAGCAGCCGAATCCTTTCCAAATCGAATCGGATGCTTCAAATCAATTTGGAGCTTTTAATTGGTCTCCTGATTCAATTCAGATGTGGAGATTCGGTCCCCAAAACGGGCCAAATCTCCTCTGAATCAAATTAGCTACCTAAGCTTCGCACAGCCCTAATACATACCCTTACAAACATGGTTCCTACAATTACAGTATCAGGGGGTGCATCTATATATGCATTAATGAGCATTAAATCTAGTACCTCCAAGTGCCTGTACGTGAGCAGGGAGGCTGATCTGATGCCCTAAAATTCCAGTACATCAGAGCAGACTTGGCTGACTGACTCTGCTGGAGTGTGGCAACTACTGTGCTACAGCATCCTCCTGTATCTCCTGTAGCAGCGCCTCTGCATTTAAAAAATGGTGGTGGGGGTGCCTGAACTAAAGCTTGAATGAGTTTTAGTTCAAGTGCCCTGTCACCGTTTTCAAGCATGGGGATGACGATAAATGAGATGCTGCAGCACTTTAATTAGAGCGGCTGTCAGAGCTGCTTTAATTAAAGCACAGCTCCCCCCCCAACCTGAGCATTTGTAAAAGTGCCCACAGTTTAAGTGACACTTAACACACATTCGCCCATTTTAACGCTCATTAACCAAATAGCATGTTTTTTCCAGTGATGTTTTAATGTGCATTAAAATAGCCTAATACGCATTAAAGGACATGTGTAGGTGCTCCGAGTGCCTCCAACTGTTTATGGCTTTAGCCTCAGAATCTCCCTGGACAGGATAGATGCAACTTCTCAGTTCACAGGTAATGAACTGTAGCACAAGGGAAATAAGTGACTGCCAACCTAATAAAGGCAACTTGTGACCAAGAACCCAAATCTCTTAAATATGCAGTTTGATGCACAGTCCATTCCCTCCTTATCATCTATTTTCCCTCAGTTCTCCACCCTGACTGACAAAAAAGCTCATGGGAAGGACTATAAACCAGTTACTTGGGGGAGAAAGGAGAAAACTAACACTGGGGAAATTTTCTGATGCATTTTTTTTGCCCTTGATACCTTGTTTGGTTTGATTTTTGGTACACACAGGCTGGTAGAAAATGTTCTTTTTTGAAGAAGAGGAAAAGAACTATTCCAGATCCCCACTTGCCCCCAGAAATGTTGCTATTTCTGAAGCAATCAAGCAGTTCTCACATCCTTTTCAGGTCTGCTAGACCTAAAAAAGTATGTCTTGCAATCAAAAACCTACCCAACTTTATCCCAATTACACTGTTGGTCCAATAAAAGATATTACACTAAAAAACCCTTGCCCTCACTTCATGGAGAGGCACTCATTAAAAAGGCAAAAATTCAAAATATGGCATTTAAAAAAATAAAAATAAAATATTTTTAAAAGCCACATTCAATGAATTCACATGTGCTTTGCAGTTTGGAGAAAACCCATTATGTGGGAGTTATGCTTTGGTCTTTAAAGAGATGGCACTGAGCTACAAAAGACTGGATTTAGCTTTGATTTTTCTATGAGGGGCATTTGGATTCAGACTTCCAGCTCTGGATGATTTGAAAGTGCTACTAAAGAACAGATGTATGAATTAAACCTCCCTAGAGATAATAGGGATTTTGATCTGAGATTCAGATCCAGGATTCTGGGGAGATAACTTGCCTCACAGTAAGTTATCTTGAATCAGGTGTACCACTCTGCATTGCCCCAAAGATTTGGAACTAGCAGTAACTTGGAAGATGTTTAGCTCCCACATATACCAGGGATATTCAAGGCAAATCCTGTTTGTTGGCTAACATCCAGAAGCTGCTTTCCCTAACATTTTGTTTCATGGTGAATCAGAGGGAACAGACTCTAGGGGACCATATAATGACAAATTTAGAATAAAGTCACATCATATGGGAAACTCTTTTAAATTGCACATGTTCATAGGGCACTCCAGCCAAGTCACTGATTCCAAGCAAGCTCACAGTCCTTTAACTTTGATAGGGTTAGTAATCCCTCTTTTTCCCCTCTGCAAAAACTCACAGGAAAGAAGAGAGACTAAAAGATATTGTCAAGAGCTATCCAAAATTTTTCTAAAATATTTTTTGTTGCTGTTTCCTTAATGGTTTTACACAGAAAATGTCAATTTCTATGGAAACTTGTCTTGAAAAAGTAACTCAGCAAAAAGCGACCCTCTTGAGATTGACCAGTTCAATTCTTCATTTTACAATTCCCTTTAGTTTTAAGAGTTTGTCTTTGACTTGAAAGTTTGACTTTGCTTTTTTATTAACTCAAACTTGGAAACAAACACGTCTATTTTTTTCTAAATAGAAGTCTCTGAACAACTTAAAATGCTTTTTTTTCCCAAGGAAATTTCACTTTGTGGAACATTCGCATTATTTGGGTTTTGTTCCCATTTGGAATTAAAACCAATGTCAACATCTGAAGTTTTTCATGCACCACAAAATTTGAGTTCTCTTGCAGTTCCAACTATAAGACTAGGAGCTATTGCTTTTTAATTACTTTTCATAACAGCTGGTGAACAGGCAACTGAACTAGGATTTCCCAGGAAAAAAATGTTAAAGTTACAAGAGTAGGTGGCTAGAAGTGGAAACCAGTCACTGTGAATCTGCATGCAAGTAGCATTCCTAGCAGACTAACTGCTAACAGAATACAACAAATACCAATCAATGAAATGTAGATAGGAATTGACTTCAGTTAAACATTTTTAACAGGTGAGGAATTGTGCAGCAATTATTTTGCGCATTATTTTTAAATAATATAAACATTATTTATAGCAAATAGAAAAATCTCAACATTTCATGTGCTGATGTTTCTATGAATAGAGTCAAAGTATTAATGACTATTAGTCTCTGACATTTGACATGACCCATCTCCATTTCATTCTTGGAAGGTATTTTGGGTGACAATTCTATTTTTCTGGCCATCTACACAGTCATCTAAGCACAAAAAATACCATTTATGCATAGGTTGGCACTCTATTCCTGGATATGCAGCTCTGCGCACATTGATAGCTATGCACATACTCAGATTGGAGGAGGGTTAGGAGAGAGCACACAAACTGCCATGTTTTTTCCAAATGGTTGAGTGGCTAAGGCACTCATCTGGATAGCTGGAGGGCCAGGGATCTCCTCACCCAGAAGGGCTTTTAAACTTGGTCTCTCACACTTCCTAGCACAGTGCTTTAACCATCACACCAAGGTCAAATAAATAAACACTTGCTTCACTTGCCCTTTGAAGCTGGCCTCATGGGCAGCCAGGGGGCAGGGGGAATGTGCCAGAACGAAGGGTGCAAAGCAAAAGCTGTGGCCAAGGTGGCTGCTGGCCTGGAAAGGAAGGAGCTCAAGATCTGAGTTCTAGCTAAGGCCTTTGCTCCCGGTGAAGCAGAAACTTCCCCCTGCAATCCCCTCCATCCATTTTGCTCCCAATGACTCCTCACCTTGAAAAGAAGCACTGGATAGTGCCCCCTTGGCAGGATGGTTAGATTGGTGTGAATCAGGGAAACCAGGCTTGAACCCTCTCTGGGTGAGGGGGATAGACACTAGGACCTCCAACTTCCCTGGCCACTGAGCTTTGGGGACAAAAGAGGGATACCCACACCCTTTTCTGATACTGAGGCTGAGTCCAGTAGTTATAGGTTTTGACCGACTCTACTGCTGGGTATCTAAGGCTGCTACATGTCAACAAGGGACTCATGCACAAGCCACAGTTGCACATGCCCAGGCTGCGTGACTACACAGTTGCACACAGCTTCATGAACAGCAATAGTACAACTAGTATGACTGGGGCAGCATGTCTGGGGGAGGCATCTTGGGGGGGGGCAGGGGGAGCACAAATATAGGCACAATGGCAGTGCAGGCTGATCATGCTACTGTGATCAGCACTATGGCAGCCAGCATTGTTCTGGGCATCATGCAGCTGCCCCAAGTGCAGAGCTGCTCGGCTACACCTCTGGTGCACAGCATTCACACCCAGGAATAGAAAGCCAGCTTGCTGGGCACTTTGACAGCCAAAAATGCTGTTTAGACAACCTCATCTGGAGGCTGAGATGACCAGGAGGGAAATACACATTGACATGTCTGGACCATCTTGGTGCACATCCAAGAAGGCCCAAATTCTATTTCTATTTTCCCTAGCCGACAGAGTAACTCAGTTGATTTTATTAGAGTTACTCGAGGTTCACACTATTGTAATGGGGAGCCAAATTTGACTCCTCGTCATTCATTCTAAAGAGCAGCTTTGAAATCTGTCTTTCCTATTCTGGGAATCCAAATACAGTCCTCATCTGGACACCCTCAAAAGCGAGATCCAAGAAAAATAATTTCTTCCCATTTGCATTAGGTGCTGGAGTAACTTGGAGAAGGAGCCATTTGTCATGTAGCCTGAATCGGTCAGTATTCAAGTACACACTTGAAGAATAGGCTGTCTTTAATTAAGGCCTACTTTGACTTTTAAAATGACTGATGAATGGCTTAAAGAATATAAAAGTACAGCTGGTGAAAACTACATATTACAGTTACATGGCAAAAAGTCAGACTTCATTTGAAATATGCTTGCTTGTTTTTTTTTTTTAAGTGGGAAGTATAACAGCTGTTCCTAAAGGTCTGATCCTGCTTGGGGTTCAGTCTCTTAACTCCCAGTGACTTTCCTGGGAGTTAAGAGTACACAGCACTTGCAGATGTACAATGCACTTCACAGAGCTTGAATTTAGGAGTGCATTGTTTCTCCTGTCTTGTTGGAGTTAATTTCCAGAGATTTAGGATATCTGTCGACCTTTTCCAAGCCTCCTTCAATCAGGAATCAGAGAAGAACTTTTCTGTTTGGTTTCCATGTCATCATAAAATGACCTTCTCTTTCCTTTCCCATTATAAATCTCTATAACATCATCTGAATGTGAATTGAAGTTGCAGCATAACAGTAGAAAACCTGCTGTACCAATCCACAGAAATTAACAGTAATTTCTCTGTTGCTGTTCTAATTTTATACCACACAGAACTGAAATGGAAACACATCCTCCTTCCTAACTCATCACTGCCTTCTGCTACTTTTTTTAGAAGCACAAAAAGAAGACAGAAGGGACTGAGGTCCTGTAATCAGGAGGAAATAATATCTCCAGGAACGTCCACCTGATTCTAAGACCTTGTTTCTGCTCAAAACGTTCCCCTCTCTGCACATCTATCAAACTCTGTGGTCAGAATGGAACTTTTCCAAAGCTTTATTGATCAATCTGACTATCACATATGATTAAAAATAACTGTGCTAACACATCTAATCTCCATAGATAGCAAGAAACATGTAGGAGGAGCTCAAATACTTAGGTGAATGACTCAGCTAATATTGTGTTGAACACCATGGATAAGCACCTTAAACCAATAAGCAAGTATGCCCAATGATCACTAATGCCAGAGAAGCCCAAGTGGTGTTTCTATTACCCTGAAGATTACTTTTACATTCTCCTAAATGATAAAGTATTTTTGTGTCACTTCATAGTCTGAACAGCACTTCCCTTACTGCAGAGCATTGCTACAGGACCGTGGATTTCTATCTGACATGACTTGGATCACTAAGTCCAATGCATTCCCAGATGATTGAACTATTTTTTTCAGATAAAAACAAGTGCACAGGCACTTTCTTGGCTTCCTTCCATTCATGTTAGAGCCTGCAGTAACTGTGCTAAGGGGGTAAGCTACCTGATTCTGGGGATCCCTGCTAGCTGTTAATTCCCACTTCAGATTTAAATTTTAACGTACCTACCCCACTGCCTAGGGCTGGGGAGTTTGTACCTTGGTCTTTGAACCCGCAAGCTTATATATTGAATGTCAGCTCTTATAACTCCATGAAAACTCTTGGGAAACTTTTGTCTCTGAGTACAATCATACTCTAATGTGGAGCTGTGCTTTGCTCCAAAGGTCAGAAACCTTGGATTCAACCATTGCTTTTTTCCCCTGCCATATCTCCTTTATCTGTAGCTCTGCCTATCACTGTCTCCTTTCCAGCATTTTTCCTGGCCTGGACCTCAACTCTACTGCAGCTCTTCATTATGTTTGCTACAACTCTCTCATATTCTTCCTAAATCCTTTATCCTCTCTAAATTTCAGGGCTCTGGAAAGTCATGATTCATTTGTGACCTAGGATCATTTTCTATTCCAGTCCTCTTTCTTTTTGAGAAGATTCTTTGCCACTTCAGCTTCCAGAGCCTTATTGCCCACCTCTCTCTCGCTCTCCTTCCTTCCCCACTCCCCACCAATTGGCTTCAGTTTCTTGATTGAGCTTATACTTGCCTACATGCTCCTTTAGCCTTGGGAAGGACCTATTTGTTCTCTGCACTTCTGAGAGATTTCAGTGCCATGTGTGGAAGCCGTGGTACCAAAGAGAACATGAGGAGTACTTCTGCCAGACAAAGCTCAATGGAACAGCAAGCAGAAGGAAAACCTCTATGTACTCACAATTCTCTCCTGTGTTTTTCCCCTTCTAAAGTGATTTCACTATGAAAGTTTTTACTATACTGAGCTAGTATACATGGAAATACATCTGAGCTTCTTTCCCAGAAGAAACCACAGAACCTGATCACTCTGTGAAAGTAATTTATGTTAAATATTGAAAGCTGCATTCCACAAGATTCCACCTCCCACACTTGTTTTTACCAAGTACACATCAAGGGTTGTTAAGTTATTCTTTTGCAAATAAAAGGCACACTCCCCTCTCCCATCAAAATTATCTCAGAATTCTGCCTGGGGATCTATTCATGAATGCCACGGACAATTTATTGAATGCAAACAGATAATAAAGAGCGAGACTTTGACCTTCTGAATAGTCAGTATAAAGTTCATGAGGCTCCCTAAGCAATAGTTACTAGATACTCTGGAACACCGTCATCTACACAGCAGAGAAACAAAATAAAGCTTCTTTATTAGAATAATTCTGACACCATTCCAAGCACCAGATTGGAGAGCAAAGTCTATAAAATACAACAGATGCTATCTATCTGGCAACAGGAACCACAGACCCTGTTTCATGAAGAGCACAACATACCTGAAAGAACTGCTCCAGAATGGCTCATAGACGCTAGGTACAGACATTTGGGAAGGTTAGATTGCATTAGAAATGGCCACCTGAGCCAACTTAGTTTGCCCAGGTGTGGACCTTATGCTAGTTAGGTGGATCTAAGTGTGAACTGTAGAGAACTTCAGGACAGTTAGCTCTATCTAAAAATGGCCAACCTGATCTCAGTTAACTCTGCCTCTGAGGTACACCTAGCTTAGATCAGGCTGGCCATTTTTAGATTAAGTTAGGTGTACCTCTAAGGTAGGGAAACTAGGTCATTATGTGACACTATCAAGTTCCTAAATACAAGAATGGAAAGGGGTCACAAATCATACTAATTGGAGTATGCTTAAAGTAAAATTATGTACTCTTTTTTAAAAACTGGGGACCTGATTCTATAACCTCTTATGCAATCAGTCGATACCCACCTAAATTGTCCCAATTTTTTTAGAATGCTTCATGTAAGAGCTATTTATATGAGTAAAAACTTAAAAGATTTCCCACAGTAGCATATAAATAGCAACAGATTTCTTCTAAAATTGTAGGATGTGCATTCTTTTCTCTCTGGTTTGGGACTGGAACCTAAAGAAGGTGAAACAATCAGAGATGAGCAATAGAAACCCATCATTCCGTCTTCTTAAAAAAAAGAAATCCAAATAAAAATTTCCTGAGGTCCTGAAATGTTCAGATCCCTCTGTTTACTCTTCCAGGCTCTAGCTGGGTCTAGAAGTGCTGGACATCTTATGTATACAATTAAACATAAAAGAAATCATAAGCAATAGTAATATTTGTTCAATGAAATTGAGCTTTCATCCACTGATCAAAGAGACCAGAGAGAGGTTTCTCTGATACCTATGCATCATAGATCATCAGAACAGCTAGGGTGAACAGGGAAACCTGCTTCCACCAGGCAGGTAATTTTTACAGAAGCATAAGATGAGAGAAGTGAAAGGGCATGCCCCATCCTACAGACTAAGTCAGTGACAGAGCTGGAAATAGACTTCAGCTGGTCAACTTAAGGTCTCCTTTATTAGCCCTTTGATACCATTTCCACAGAGACAGGTACCATATGAAAGAGATCAGTATGCTGATTTTATTTTCCACTAGTAGCAAGTAAGCGAGTGTTCAGTTATTACAATGCTTACCAGCAAAACTGATATACGTTCTCCAAGCAATAAAATAACCAGCTTATTCATGAAGATATTCAGTGTGGTACCATGGAAACCCATTCTGCTCTCATGAAGGTTGCAGTGTGAATGCAGTATTCACACTCCAACCCCAAGCATTCAAATATCATGAGAACGTTACAAAAAAGTTAAATTCAGACTTTTTCCATTGCCTTTTGATTGCTGAGGTTTAGTATGCATTTGTGTTATGTTTTCAGAATTTGTCTCTGCAGGTGAGGTTTACTTTTTCTTTTAATGGATGTTGAGATTCTCACATAATAGCAGGATTTTTGGAGCTAGTGATACAATAAAAACACCCTAATATTGCAAGAAGAGCAATAGAATGGAAAGAGCAAGCTACACAATGTATCTTAAGGCATGAATAACAACTGAATTGTCCCTAAATTCAGCACTGTAGTGATTAAAAAACTATTAAGCAAACATGCACAGCTTTTCCAGAGCTGAAAAGAATACAGAAGAGCCTTTGATGAGTGCTTTTAGTTTCCCAGATCAAAGTTTTCAATGTTATTAATGTTCAAATTTCCTCTATTCTCAGACATGACTGGAAAAAGAACCTACTCTCCAAAGAAGATGGCCTGACCCCCAACTTCATTCCCAGAGTCTTTGAAACACTGAGGCCAGAATCAGACACACACCAGCAGGATATTTTTAGACTGTTTACAAGAGTGGGCTGAACTATTTGTAATGTATCATTGCATTATAACTACAGTGAGGAAAGTGAGTGGAAATTGCTACATTAATTTAGTTATATAAAAATAACTCTTCACCCCCTAAACAGTGACATGATATTTTCTTTACATAGGTTCTGATGTACTAAGGTTTTAAAGAAAAGAAAAGAAAAGTATGCAAGTCTGGCCCTGCTGCAGTGCATTCCTTGGTACCCTTTTCATTAGGGCTGTGCAAAACGGCACCGTTCCATTTCGCCTTGACTTTCGAGGTTTCGATGGAACAGCGTTACGTTTCGAATTTCATTCTGATTCAAAACAGCTGTTCTATTTCCCCTGCGCTGTTATTGGCTTCCCGCAGCCCAGCAGCGGGAGACAGGGAGAGCTAGGGCTGCACTCCCGGCTGCTACTGGGAGCACAGCCCTGGTTCTTCCCTGTCTCTCACCACCTCACTGCTGGCTGCTTCAAAACGTTTCAACTAGCCTCATTTTGTTTTGAGGCTGTTTCGAAGCCCTTCATTTTGATTCAATTTCCATGTTTTGAGCTCAAAATGAGTCGAAACAGTGTCAACTAGAAAACAGCCGGTGAAATTTCACACAGCCCTGCTTTTCCTCTCCTTTCTGCAATTCCACTTCCTCTTACGAAGCTCCCTCTTGTGGCAAAAATGCTGATTTCCTTCCATAGTAGCAGTTTAGGGTCAGCATTGCAGTAGGGGCATTGTAGCCCTTCTCAAATGCATTTTAAGTTTTCCTTTGCTCTACATTCATTATTTTTACAACTGATAAGCCTGGAAGAGATCGTGGTGATGGTGTAGTTTGACTGCTGGTATAAAACAGACCAAAAGATTTCCATGAATGAACACATTTGAACTAGAGCACATCCTTAAAAAAAAAAAAAACTCATCCAAATTTTATTGCAATTATACCACTGGGGAAAAAATTCCCTGCAATACTTACAGTGGTTAATGCTCTCCTTTGGTAAAATTTGCACTTTATTTCTAATTCAGTTTGCCTAGATTCAGCTTCAGCCACTTGATTTTATTATATTTTTGTTACTAGAATGCAATGGCTTCTACAATCCAAGTTTTGTTCCTTGTGTAGGTACATAAACACTGTGACCAAGGAACCCCTAAGCCATTCTCTATTACACTAAAAACATTGAGCTCCTTGTAAGGCATACTTTCCA
>NW_017729000.1:35570303-35570900 GCF_001723915.1 Gavialis gangeticus
AAAAATTCCCTGCAATACTTACAGTGGTTAATGCTCTCCTTTGGTAAAATTTGCACTTTATTTCTAATTCAGTTTGCCTAGATTCAGCTTCAGCCACTTGATTTTATTATATTTTTGTTACTAGAATGCAATGGCTTCTACAATCCAAGTTTTGTTCCTTGTGTAGGTACATAAACACTGTGACCAAGGAACCCCTAAGCCATTCTCTATTACACTAAAAACATTGAGCTCCTTGTAAGGCATACTTTCCAATTTTTTAATCATTCTCATGACTCTTCCCTGAACAGCTTCCAATTTAACAATATCCCTATGGTATTATGGATGATAGAACTTGACACCATTTCAGGAGCATCTTCTTTAGTGTCAAATACAGAGGGAACCCCACTGCCCTATACCTGCTCGATATTCCTGTTTATGTATCTAGGAATGATATTAATTAATTTGGCCAGTGTCACAACAGGAACCATGTTGTGCTATTTATCAAGGCTCCTATAACCAAACTTTTTTATTCCTAAATAGACAACTGCAGTTACTTGCATTAAAATAGTTTCATAGTTCCATAGTTAGTAGAGTCGGAAGGGACCTGAGCAGATCATC
>NW_017729000.1:35624183-35630996 GCF_001723915.1 Gavialis gangeticus
GTCCCTTCCAGCCCTAATGTCTATGAAATCTATGAACTCGATGAAGGTCCTAGCTGGATATTAGCCCAGGCCAGAGGCACACTGCTATTCATCTGAAGGTTGGCACATGAAAAGGGTGTAGGGGAGGAGGAGCCCCAAGAAGGATCTCTACAAAGTGTGCCCAAGGGAGTTGATGACATAAGAGGAAATGAGGGAGGTTTTTAGTAAGACCAGGGCATGGAGAGTGAGTGACGGAAGGGCATGAAGTAAGACCAGGGCATGGAGGCTCCCTTAGGTGATAGCATGCGATGGACGGTTGTGCCAGGAGCCACAAGTGTCTAAGCTTGGGTCACAAGGCCCCGAGTCACTCAGGAGCAACTGTTCAGGCTGAGATGGGCACACAGCACCTGGCCCAACATTCTTCAGCTGTTCTCTCCCTGTGAGGATCAACAATCCCTTGAAGGAGTTTGTGAAGTCTTTACACAAGAATGAAAATGGCCTAGAAACTTTAACAAGCATTTTGCATAGCAAAGCACAGAGATGTACGTGCTGAGAATCAGGTTAGCCTTGGGTATAGATAGAATCATTGGTGGGTATAGATAGAACCATTGGTGGTTGCTATTGCAAATGAAGATCCCAACCTAAAAAGCCCGTCAGTCAGACTGCATGTTTACAGGCAGTATTTGTCCCCGTTTGTCGCTGTGTAAGTGGAAGAGAACAGTTTCTAACATTATGTCCTCTGTTTTTTTTAATCATCCCCGATTGATAAGAAAAAGTACTTCCTGCATGTTGGGACAATATATCTAAACACTCAGGATTCATAATTCTGGACAACAAAAAGGGATCCTCTGTGTAATTGGCACCACTTAGTCTGATTTCCGTGCTTTTTATCTTGGTGGACTTGTACAAGAATGACAGAGAGATTAATAACTTGCAAGCTGAATTTCCTCTTCTTGGATAAAATACTTACATTGTATTAAGCAGATAAAAAGGCCTTTCCAACCCTGTTTGACATGCTGTTAGTTGCCTAAAAGTTATGGGATGATTATTGTTTGGCAAGAACTATACTATATGTAAACTGTTGAGAAAAATGTACAGATGAGAGTTCAGATGCATATTTCAATGCTGCATGTAAAACAGATGTTACTTTTAGCCATACGGTCAAAGAAGCCTTGATTATATAGACTCTTTCAATGTATGATTTTTTCAATTTATAATATATTTAGGAAATAATTCTACCTTTATTTTGTTCAATGAGGTAAGTCAAAAGCAAGCAATTGCAATCTAGCAATTTTATTTAAGTAACTACTATGCATCTATTACCTGCCTTTATCTTCTGGTCGTTTCTTGGAACTGTACCATTTGGTAGTTTCTTCCAGTAGTTTTGACTTCAGCATTGCTCATGTACTAATGCTGTACTGCAAAAAACTCTTTAACAAACTCCCAAGGGAAAGTTCAAATTGGAATTTATTTAACAGGGGTGTTTAATAACTGGGAAGAGACTTATTTGAGCACTTATAGCTATGTCTAGGAGCCTGGTTTTAAAGCACACTTTACAGGGTAGATTATATTACATGGCAATATTTCCATTACATAGGAATGAGAAACAAGGAGAGTGAACAGAACTGTTCGCTGTGAGACCAAGCTGAAGAATTTCTGGTTCTGAGACTTTTTATACCAGGTGGAGCCAACAACAGTAATTATAATTACAGTTCAGCTCCAGCTTGTAGCATGGCCAATCCTAAAGCAATTTTAAGAATTTCAAACTGATACTGGAGAAAAATTTCAGACACCTCAAACCTGAGCACCTCTTAAGTGAAAGCAGACTCATAGCATTTCATATAAGGAGGTAAGAATAGTATCTCCCACAGGATGCAAAGAGAGATTTAGCCAAAAATCAGTTTTAATTTGCTTAGGAGTCTGCAGTTGATGTTAGTGCTTTTTGTTAAGAGTTACTGTACTGCCTTAGGTTGCTTTTCCAGTTCTCAGAGTTACCTCACTGTGCTGACTGGACTTTAATGTTGTTTTAGATTAAAGTCTCTGACCTGCAGTTTCATAAGTTTTGACCTGTGACTATTCTACGTGTTCAAAAACCACCCATGAACAGCACAAGACATTGGCTGTTCAAGTCTGTGAATGTGCTTAGGAATGAACAACTAAGCACAGCGCATCATATCACTTACCACTGTTAGTGGTAACAACAGGATGAGAACAGGTTCTAGCTATCCTAAAAGCCAACAGGTTTGGGTTCTGGGGACAAAAACATCCCACCAGGAGCCATACAAAAGCAAGCCCATCAGTTTCCATTACCACAGTAGACTAGGACGTAGGGAGGAGAGGAATCAGTTAGAGTCAGCACTTTCAACCAATAGAGGTGGGTTCAATATGCTCAGGACAGCATATTAAACTAGATGCATCCATCAGAGTCCACCCCCGCCCCCAGATTTTATTTTCAGCTAAGTATAATTACCAGGATGACTAGTAAGAGCACAGTGGTGTAACTGGGCACTATACTCTCCACCCCTCAGGGCAGTGCTGGGAGCCACTCCATCCCAACCTCTAAATGTTGTTTCATTAGTTGTCACTGATATGATTCCAAGTTTTAGAAATAAGAATTAATTTCAGTGAACCAGGTTTGATTTTGCTGGTGTCTCCAGTATCTTTAAGTATTTGGCATTGCTTTATCATCTCATTCTTTCCTTTTGTGTACCCCTGGCCACCCCTTCAAATATTGTGCACATGCTAGGGTGGAGAGACAATAAGTAATTTCAGTCTGTGCACATCTGTTTTTCCATGTTCTTTATGTAACTGGAATATGTGTTTTCCTCAGGTAAATAAAGTATTTGCTTAAAGAACTCAGTCCCAAGGCAGACATCAGGTAAAGAGAGCGCCTTCAAAATCCATCAAGACTAGACTTCCCCAGAAAATTTAGTTTACCAATAATCAGAGAACCTCTCCAAACAGAGGGATACAGGAAACCATGTACAACATGCTTTATTTCTACTCCGAACCTCAAAGCCGCAAGATCGTTTATTTTGCTTTGATTCTGCCACTTTTACCTAAAAGTGCCTAGAAACTGACCTCTTTAGTTCCTGGGAAAAAATGTTGTGAAGTTTTACAACATCTCATTGTCCTTTAAGTCTGTTGTAAACAAGTTGTCAGGTTGGACTTGGATGTGCTATAAATTATCCATAGCAAACAGTAAATTCTGGAAAGTTAGCAGATTATCAGTTAATATAGTCCATATGGTGAAAAGAAAGTGGCCAACTCTCCTGTCAGTACATGGGAAAAGGCTAGTCTGAGAGTTTTCTCTGCAGCTCTACAGCTGTTAGAATTCCATTTGGAATTTCCTATTAGTAACAATATATTAACTTTTCAAATGAACATACTCTGTACCCAACTCGGGAAGGACCAACTTGGAGATGCAACTATGAGGTGAAAGAAAAATGTAGATTCCCAATATAAAACCATAAGGTCAGTTCAGCCTTTGTTCCTTTAAGATACAGGACACTTGTACATGTGAAAAATTGCCCTTTTTAATGGTTTAATTGCCCTTTTTTAGCTATTTAATCATGTCACACGGTATACGTGCGGCAGTGTATTGAGAATTAAATGACTTTGTTATGTAGCAAACTAAAACACATCCCAATGTATTTTAGTCTGCCATGTAACAAATTGCAGCAATCCATCCGCAGAGCCCCCACAGCTCAGGGGCCGCTTGGCCCGCTGGCAGCTCATTCCCTGGCTGCAGGCAGGCTCCACAGGAAAAAAAAATAGCAAGAGGCTTGATGGGCTTCCAGCACCCCATGCACTGTTCCTGCCTCCTGGGACTGGCTGAGAATGGGCTGGCTTGCCTCTGGGGCAGTGCAGGAAGGCAGCAGGAGAGCAGCTGGGTGTGTTGGCACCTGGAGAAGGCAGCAGGGATGGTGTACAGGGTGCAGAAGCCTGGGCTTGGCAGGCTTCCAGTGCCCCATGCACCATCCCCGCCGCCTCCTCTGGCCGCTAGTATACCCAGCCACCTTCCTGCCACCTTCCCGTACTACCCCAGAAGCAAATCAGCCCATTCCTGGGTGGTCCCAGGTGGCAGGAAGGTGGTGGGGACAGTGCACAGGGTACTGGAAGCCTGCCAAACCCAAGCTTCTCTGAGCACGCCCAAGCTTCCAGAGCCCTGTGCATTGTTGGATTGGTCTGGGTGCTGCCTGCAAGCTAGGGCAGCACCCATACAGCTAGCACCCCATGCAGGCAGCCTCAGGGGGCCCTGCCACTGTGGAGGGAAGCACCAGGCCTCCCTACAGCTCATGGGCTGTGAGACCTGGTGGCAGCTTGCACAGGCAGACTCCACAGAGGGGGAAAAAAAAAAAGCAGCAAGGGGTTTGTTTTTTTTCCTGGCGGAGCCTGTCCACATCTCCTGTGGCTGGGGGACAAGCTGCTGGTAATGTTTAAGCTGTGGGGGGCCAAGTCCTTCCCTCCATGGTGGTGGCATCCCTTGGGGCCCCCTGGGTGGGGTGCTAGCAGGCTGGAGGCTGCCGCAGCTTGGAGCCAGCACCTGGCTCACTAGCACCCTCCCCGGGTAGCCCCAAGGGACACCACCACTGTAGAGGGAAGCACTGAGTTCCCCATAGCTCAGAGGCTGCTTAGCCCACCAGCAACTCACCCCTCGGCTGTGGGCAGGCTCCACTAGGAAAAATAAAAAGTGGCGAGGGGCCTGATCCTTTTCTTTTTCCAGCAGAGCCTGCCCATGGCCGGGAGACAAGTTGTCAGCAGCATTTGAGCTGCAGGAGGCCCCAGTCTTTCCCTCTATGGCAATGGTATCCCTCAGGGCTGCCTGGGTGGAGTGCTAGTGGGCTGGGCACTGGCTGGGTACTGACTCCGGCCTGTCATCGTAACAGTGACGGAGCCCCTAAATTGAAATGGTGGGCTTGTAATCATCACAATTAAAAACCCACCAATTAAAAAGCCACCATTTCAATTTAGGGATAACTAAAACCCCGTCATGTACACAAGCAGCCACACTGTGTTGGAAGCAGCATTGTGTGGTAGGCTTAACAGAGGAGAGCTACTCTGTATGGTATTTTGCTCAGGCCTTCACAGGAAGTTGCTTTTCTACAGCAAGTTGTATCAGCCACCTTCCAACCATTCCAACTGTGATCAAGATATTAATTTTACATAGATGGATCTGACTCCTAAGGCTGCAAACTTCATTTAGTTTTCAATCAATCTTTGTTGCCGTGACAGATACTGCCCCAGCTCAGCCTCCTGTGGCATTGAAGCTCAAGTAAGATAACTTACATTAATTTAACTTGGACAAGAAGTGTTGGTAACTTCCTTCCCATTAAAAGAGAGAAGGCATTTCCTATCTGCATGGCTACAGGTAAATTGAGAACGAACAAATCCTGGCTTCCCTTTGACAGTCAAGTTTGAACTTCAGTTTCAAGGTAATATAGGTATACCGAATTATTTGTACTTGTTTAGAAACAAAACAGTGTTGATAGCCACATTGTAAAGTAACCAGATGTTCTGCAAAGCCCTGACTCTCTGGAGGAAAATCAATTCCCCTTCACTTTCCCAGGGATCAGAAAAGTCAGTTTACAGTTCCAAGCATCAGCTACTAAACCAAATCAAACTTGCCACTTTTCAGGAGAGCTGATCATTAATGTTTTTTCTGCACCCCCCTAGTGCCCAGCTATCCCAGCTATGTCAGCACGGACCTGTTTTCTAGGACAAGAACTCTGTCTTGCCTCTTTTGCCCTGTCACTTCTGGAAACTGGTCTGTACCTGTCACAGAGCAGAAATTCAGTGCACAGACTGATTTAAAAATAATGGCAGAACCTGGACTAAGATTTGACCCCCTGATGCCCCCCACCACAGGATGACTGTGTGTTCTGTTCCCTACCAATCTAAACTATACCGCTTACAGAAAACTGCTTAATTTAAGATGGATTCTGCCTCTGGCTTTTTGAATGTCTGTGCCTAGCCCAGAAGAAACCTAGAAGCATTAGATTAACTGGTCCTGTCTACTGATGACAATTCATGCATGAAACAAAGTAAAGAACTTGATAATTAAACCACCAGCTTCTAAAGCGTTTGCCACAAAGACTTGGAACTAGCAAGTAACCTCTTTCATGAATTTCACTTTTCTTGCTCTAAAACACTGGAACGTATGGATGGTAGCTGTTGAATACACTTTGGCTGCCTTTGGATTTCACCTGAAATTAAAACAAGACCTTCCAGCTAAAGTGACATCACATAGTGAAAATTTGATTTGAAGTTTTGGAGCCTCTTCCAAAACTTCAAATCAAGTTTTCCCAGTCTCTTGCTATTTAAATTACACCAATTTTATCCTTTGAGGCCCACCTAGCCTGTAGGCAACTGATGTCTTTATTCAGTAAGGTATATTTTACTTATAAGTATATCACCTCAACTGTGGGGCAGAACTGTACTGGTGGCAGATAGTGGAATGACCCTTAGAGAAGGTTAGCTGTGAAATAAGCAATTGCAGAACAAGCAACAGCAGCATCACCAGGATGTGATGCGGACAGCAGATGGCAATGGTTTTCTTCCTGAAAAGCCACATATAGTTTCATAGTTTCATAGATTAAGGGTCGGAAGGGACCTAGTAGATCTTCTAGCCCGACCCCCTGCCAGGGCGGGAGAACAACAAAAACCCCAAAAAAACAAGAAACGGGACTCAAATGAGTCCAGCCAGGTAGGCATCCAGCCTCTTCTTAAAGACCCCCAGGGTAGGGGCCAGCACCACTTCCCTTGGAAGTTGGTTCCAGCTCCTAGCCGCCCTAACTGTGAAGTAGTTCTTGCGGATGTCCAATCTATACCTCC
>NW_017729000.1:35632131-35634430 GCF_001723915.1 Gavialis gangeticus
AAGTTGGCCCTCCTGAAGTCTAGGGCTACCGCCTTGCTGCGGGCCCTTGACACCCTACGCTGGATGGCGAATTCCAGCAAGCGATGATCACTATTGCCCAGGTGGTCAAGAACCTGGAGTCCCCTTACCAGGTCGTCGCCTGTGGCCAGGACCAGGTCCAACAGGGCACCTCCTCTGGTGGGACTGTGCACCTCCTGTATCAAGTGGAGGTCCTGCATCTCAGCCAGAAACCTCCTTCGATGGTGCTGTCAAATGGTGAGTACAGGTTGCCACTACAATAAGCATGCCCAGCCCCCAGCTATTGGTCTACAAGTTCTCAATGCCAGAGCAGGAGGAAGATGATGTTAAAATCTGTGAAGGCAGATGAAAGCTGCAGCAGAACAAGATCCCCAGTGGATCAAGGTCCCATTCTGTCAAGAGCTGTGTGGAAGATAATGTGCAGCAGTATCTGCACAATAAAAGAAGTCATGCACAGGCATCTGCTATGCCAGCACATTCCTCAAGCCCTTTGGCAACCAGCTAATGGTGAAGGGAGCAGAACTGTGAGGTCTGGAAGCACCTACTTATGAACTGGCATGAAGGCAGAAGTTACAGGAAGGTCGTCTAGCACTTGGATGAAACAGGAGTGCGATTCAGCAGCTATAACTATGACTGAGCAGCCCTCTTCAGAATATACTCTGCTTACCCAACATGGGGAGGGGGCCAGAAAAGGTGCCTTAAACATAGCCTGTCTAATACAGTAGTCTGTATTTTTTCTTAACTGGATAACCACATGCAGTGAGATTGCCTTTACTATGGTAAAAAGTACCAGCAAAGACGCACCATTATTTTTGGGACTGGAAACATCAGGACCCTCATGGACAACCCTGATAGTGAAAGCTAAGAGCACTAAACTGTAATCATGGCCTGAGAACACAGTTGATGTACCATCAATGTAGCTGCATGGAGCAAGACTCAGCGAGTGGGAGATAGGCAGCTCAAAGACCATGGAGGTGGCTATACCGTCTTCTGGAAGGGTAAACAGGAAGGAGAACACCAACTTGATGGAGTTGGCTTTACTCTTATGAATGAACTCATAAACCAACTCAAAGAGCTTCCTATCGGAATTAATGAGCACCTCATGACTCTCCATCTTAAACCGGCAAGGAGCCAATATGGCACTGTCATTAGTGAGTATGCCCCATTCTTGATGTTGCCAATGAAACCAAGGAGGAATTCTCTGCCAACCTTGACCAAGTCCTTTCTGATGTTCCAGAGGGAGACAGACTTATTCTTCACAGGGTCTTAATGCCAGAGTCAGAAGGGACTCTAACCTCTGGAATGGAACCATCAGCAAGGAAGGAATCAGACAGGTCAACCCCCATGGCATCCTTCTCTTGACCAACTGCACAGAACATGGACCCACCATCACCAACACCCTGTTCCACCAGAAAAACAAGTACTAAACATCATGGCAACACTCACAACTAAGCATTGGCACCTGATTGACTATGTTGTCCATGCCCAGCATCACAAAGATGTCTACATCACCTGAGCTATGCTAGGAGCTGATGACTGCTGGACTGATCACTGACTCATCCACTTGATTATGTCACTCAAACTGACTCCCAAACAATGGCTGCAGCATAAGTAATGCCGATGGAAGATCAATGTTGAAGGCCTGAAAAACCCAAGCAAGTGAGCCTCTTTTATCAGTGCCTCAAGGAGAAACTGGTGAATTCTAATTAACAACAATAAGAGAATGTCAGCAGCATGTGGGGTGCCCTCAAGACCACCATCATCAGAGCCTCTGAAGAGCCATTTGGATTCTCCACCAGGAAACATCAAAACTAGTTTGATAAGAATAACTAGGAGATCCAAGAGTTGATCACTCAAAAGTGTAAGGCCTTTTGTGCTTGGCAAAACACCATCAACTCCAAGCAAAAGAAATTGAATCTCCAGTAAGCCAAGGCAGAGGTTCAAAGGCAGATCCCACAATGCCCAATCAGAGATGATCCCAGAATCCCTCCAACCCTTGATGAGGTGAGGAAAGCCATTGGGTAGATGAACAGAGTGGATGGAATCCTTGCTGAAATCTTAAAACAGGGAAGAGAGGAGCTTACATCACAGCTTCATGCCCTCATCTTAAGGATCTGTGTGATGGTGGACCTTACGATGCCTCTCTGTATCCTCTTATAATCTCCCAAAGAGCTGTAAGTACCCCGACTTTCTCTCCTGCCACGTCTTGGAAGTTATTACAATATGTTCTGCTTTATGATGTCACTTGTCGGGAGGGTTGTTATACATATTCGTTGTTTTA
>NW_017729000.1:35639430-35660930 GCF_001723915.1 Gavialis gangeticus
CTGCATTATGATGTCACTCATTGGGAGGGTTGTTATATATATTTGTTGTTTTATTTTATCTTATTTTTTTAAGAGTCCCGGTATTATAATGGAAAATGTCACTCCACTATTCACACACACTAGCTGATATATATATATTCACAATCAGATGCAGATTAACACTTGTCTTTATTTTTATTCTTTATAACACTATACAAACTATCTTTAAACAGAAGTGGTCCATTTATCTTTTTTTTTTTCCTTAATACCAGTTATATCAACTTTGTAATTCTATCTACATACTGTTCTTACCTAACGATTATCAGTTTGGTCGGGCTGAACTTGGTGTTCGTAAACGAAGTCCCTTTAACTCTGGTTCATCCGTTTATTTCTTTTTTCTGGGGCAGAATTTTCTCTTCAAACCCTGTTGTATTCTTTCTCTTTATTTCTGTTATCATGAGTGTGTACCTTTTATCTTGCGTGTGCCTGAAGCCATAAATCCTTGTGGTCAGCACTCAGATGTTTTTGCTAAGCTTGTGGGAGTGAGTCAATTCACTCCTCTTCTTTTGTGTGTGTGTTTACTTATCAGCGTGGCTGCCAGCCACATCTCCTATGCACCTTTGAGGATCTGCCCCTCTTTCTCTGAGCTCTGCTGTCTCCAGCATTGAGAAAAATCCTGAGGTAAGTCTCATATCTCCTGGGGATCTTCTTTCTCCCTCACTTTCTTCTTCAGATGCTCTTTCTTTTTTCTCTCTCTCTGAGACTCCCCTCTCCTCTTTCTTTTCTTTTCCTGGAGCTTCTATCTTTATATGGTAATAACTCTGGAAGCAGCGTTCTCCAGCTCTTTTTGCCGCGTTGCTGCTTACTCTTTCACAATCTGGAATGATGAGGAAATCCCAGATGACCTCAGGGATGCCATGATAATGGTAATCTTCAAAAAAGGAGACAGGTCCAACTGTGGAAACTGCAGGGTGATCACCTTGCTGTCCACTACAGGAGAGTTCATTGTGAGAACCCTCCTAAACCAACTCTTTCCACTTGCTGAGGAGCTCCTCCAGGAATCTCAGTGTGGGTTTAGGGCATCAAGAGGCACAGCTGACATGATCCTGACAGCTCACCAGCTGCAGAAGAAATGTCAGGAACAACGTCAGCTTCTCTACATTGCCTTCTTTGACCTCAGAAAACCTTTCAACTCTGTCAGCCAATAATGTTGTGAAGCATTCTTCTGAAGTATGGACACCCACTGAAATTTGTCACCATTCTCTGCCTGATTCATGATGGTATGCATGTGGTGGTTATCAGTAATGGATCTGTCACAGATCCCTTTAAGGATAAAATGGGAGTTAAGCAAGGCTGCGTCATTGCTTCAACACTCTTCTCAATATTTCTTGCCATAATGTTATATCTGACCACCAACAAGCTTCCAGCCAGAGCAGAGATAAACTACTGAATGGATGGCAAGCTGTTTAACCTCAGCCAATTCCAAGCTAAAACCAAGGCCACCCCAACCACAATCATTGAGCTTCAATACGCTGATGATACTGTAGTGTGCACTCACTCAAAGGCAATTATCGACGTCTTTACTGAAGCATACAAGAAAATGGGACCGATGCTTAATATTTGGAAGACTAAGGTCCTCCACCAACAAGCTCCTAATGAACAGTCCCCAGCTTCAGTAATCCAGATTCACAGTGAGACTCTGGAGAACTTTGAGAATTGCCCATACCTTGGAAGCCATCTCTCACAGAAGGCCGACATTGACAACGAAATCCAACATAGCTTCAAATGTGCAAGTGCAGCCTTTGGACACCTGAAAGAACAGGTGTTCAAAGACTGCAACATAACAGCTGAAGCCAAGCTCACAGTTTATCAAGGAATCACGATCCCCATCTTGCTATGTGGAGCTGAGATGTGGACAACGTACAAGAGACATCTAAAGTTGTTGGAGAAATACCATAAATGCTGCCTGCAAAAGATCCTCCAAATCCAGTGGGAAGAGACCAACATTAGTGTCCTCCTGGAAGCAAACATCATGAGTAGCAAAGGCAATGATCATCCAGCATCAACTTGGTTGGGCCAGCCATGTCATCCAGATGTCTGACTCCAGACTCCCAAAGAAAATTTTATTCTCCCAGCTCAGCCAAGATATATGCTTAAGAGGAGGGCAGAGAAAGTACTTCAGGGATGTCCTCAAGGCCAACTTAAAAAAAAAGGCAACACTGATGTCAGCTCATGAAAGACTATTTCCCAGGACAACCCCAGATGGAGAAAGAGTCTGCTACAGGGATCTCAGTACTTTGAAACATCACAACATCAGCAGGAGATGGAAAAGTGGGAGTGGTAAAAACAGCGTGTTGCGGCCCAAATAAAAAAGCCAGTGCCACCCCCCACCCCCGGAAACAAATGTCCAAGCTGCAGTAGAGTCTGTTAATCCTGGATAGGCCTCATCACCCATCTTCAGACACACAAATAAGACAGTCATGGAAGACAATCATCCTCAACTCTGAGGAACTGCTAAAGAAGAAAAGGGTATCACCTCAAACTCAGGCCAATATATAGAAATACCATATACCTGTGTCTAACCAGAACAGAGTCTTCCATGAATTATCATATATATTCAAATGACTGCAGTACTTAAACAAAAAAAGATCTTGAAGCACCCATAGTGCTATCCTATATTGCATACATAAAACATTATGGAAATACAATCCCCTCTAAAGGCAGCCAGGGTTGAGTACATTATAGAAGCAGGAATAAAAATGAAGTTTGAATCAAGGACACCATAACATTTTTACAGATACCAAAATGCTGTGGGCTCTTTAATGTCTATACAGACAAGGCAAAAATGTTGGGAATCTTGGAGGCACCAGAGCCTCATATCAGGGAGACCTGAGGCTTTCTTCTGAATAGCAGTACCAGGTAGACAGTGGGCAACATCCATTTCTGGAAAACTGGAGCACAAGAAGAATGGTATAAGGACTGGGACAATTCAGAGTAGAGCTCCAAAGCTATTGAAGAAGCTAAAGACAGTGTCATGGACAAAGAACTGACTAGCCACTACTTGAGCAAATAACTCACAAGTTTCTTACACATTTCATAAAGACAATTTAAATTGGGATTTTATTTTGTGGGAAAAGGGAAAGAAGTTTTTTTGGGGGGGAGGTGGAGGGGGGATGCTGAAAAAGTAATTAGCTGAGCTTCTTTTCATCCCAGAATCCAGTAATTTCACTAGCAGTTGACTGTTTCTATTTTTCAGAAGTTTAGAGAAAAAATGTGAGTAATCGTTGGGTTACAGATTGTATTTGGCATACAATCAAAAATAGGCTGACAGCTCATCTTTGGTATCACATGATATGTTTCTGTTGCGCAAGTTGGCAAAGGGTATTCTTAAGTAAGAGTAAGTGTGAAACATCATTGGCGTCCAAAATATGCTTTTCTCTCTATTACTATATATAAGGCCTGGAATAGACTCCCCTCAGAGGTGATGCATGCACCTACTCTGGACACTTTTAAGAAACAGTTGTATGCTTATCTTGCTGGGAGCCTTTGACCCTAGGTGACTTCCTGCCCCTTGGGCAGGGCCTGGACCCAAAGATCTTATGAGGTCCCTTCTGGCCTTAATGTCTATGAAATCTATGAAACTTACAAAGAGCCTCTCTGTCCTTGCTCTGCAGGTCCAGCAGCTGCAAGCAGCAGAGGGGCACAAGCCACCAGCAGGGATATGGCTGTAAGGATGCCACCGCTGTCAGCCAGTGCCTTCTGTCTGTGCTGCCTCCACCAGCCGCGCACACAGAACCACCCTCCTGCTGGACCAACTTGTCACAGTGGCGGAGGAGTGACTCATGGACTCACAGGCCTAGTCAGACCAGAGGCACTTTGTCCTCCTCAAGATGATGCCTCCTGACTCCCTGCTGCAGGGCCCCTGACTCCAGGCATGCAGCCCAGGGACAGGTGGGTGAGATGGCACGAGCACAGGTGGCAACAGCAACCCTTCACCTCCCACTCTTCCTCCCTGGTGAACCCAGGGCTTATACTGCATGGGCATAGCTGGCAGTCCCAGCAGTCCAACTCTGTCACTAGTGTAGCTGCCTGCAGTGTCTCGGAGCACAATTAACAGTGTCTGGCTGCCCAGGCAGTGGCCCCCTCCGGGCTGGAGCTGCTCATCACAGGGGCCATCCCCAGCCTGGCCTCCCTGCTTGATGTGTGTGGCTGGAGTTGGCAAGACAGGTGTCGGCCTGGGGTGCCTGCACTGCCAGCTGAGGCTGAGGGTGGGTACCATGTGCTGAGTCCTGCTGCCCTGAGGGGCCCTGCCCCAGAGTAGGCAGCAGGACTATCTAGCAGCACAGTAAATTAGTCTACTTCACCCAAACTGCTGCGTACCTGTAGACAGTGGCACTTTACTGTGCAGCAAATTAGTCTGCTGTGCAGTAAAATGTTTTGTGTAGACACACCCAGAGTCACGTAAAGCCAATTGATAAAACAAACTTGGAAGGAATAAAACTGATCCATCCTCCGTCTTTGAAGGAAAAGCTCCAAGAACAAGTGTTCATTCTGTAATCTGCTAATGCTTTTTTGAGTATCTTATGCTGCTTGTTACACTGCAGATGTAACTCCTTTGCTGGGATCAGCTGATTACTTTATCATGCTATTGCTGTATCACAATTTATTTTTCTACAGCTTTGCTCTGGGTTTGATTCTTTTGTCTCCATATATATAATAAAGACCACTGAAGATAATGTTAACATTATCTTTAACTGTCTTTCAAGGATTGCTTTCATCAATGTTACCAGAGTCTGACAATTACCAGTATGAATATAATGGCTAAAGTCTCTTAGTATTTGTTGCTTATGATGGGCCAGAATTCAACTCATGTAGCTCTGCTGAAAAAAATAGTATGGAAATCAGTTGAGCTATACTAGTTCATGCAAGCTGAGGATACAATTTAACATTTAGCTTATTTGAATTGCAGGTCACTCGTATCAGTTTTCATAACTGAATAAATCTGCTATTTTTTAATTGTTTGTATGAACCATTTCCAGCTTCAGGAACAGTTTTTAGGCCTATTATTATTCATATCTGTTCCTGAAGTTGGAAATGATTCATACAAACTATAAAAAATAGCAGATGTATTCAGTGATGAAAACTGATATGAGTGACCTACAATCCAATTATAGTATTATTTTTTTCCTCTGTTGATTTACTAAACTTAAATCAGGATAATGGTAGACCCCTTCTAGTAAAATTGTTTGGATTAAAAACATGCTTAACTGTGACTCTATAGATGTTCAGACTTTGCGGAATATTTGGCAGTTGCCTAAATACATAAATATTACGGGTCTGCGAAGCAGGCCCTATTCGATTCAGATTTGGCCTGAATCAGGGACAGTGATTCAATTCATTGATTCAGATCACTGTCCCTGATTCGATTCGGCCAAATCCAAATCTGAAGATTCAATGTCAATTCGGAAATCAGTGATTCGGACATAGGCACAGCTTTAAGTGTTTTTTCTACTTACCTCGAGGTACCAGTGCAGCTTGTGATTGCTGTGATGCTAGGGCGGATGGAGCATCCCACAGGAGAGCAGGGGGCCACCCCCAAATGCTCGGTGGCAAACCCAGAAATGGACCAGAAGTACTTGGAGAGCTGCATCCAGCTTGTAAGTCTGTTGCAGTGAAAGGGGAGGGGGGAGGGAAGGGGTGTGGGGCAGATCAAGGCCCCTGTGGTGAGGGAAGAGTGAGGCTGGGGCTGGGGGTGGGGCTGCCCAGCCAGGGCAGAGTGGGGCACACCTCCCACCACTGCACGCACCTTGGAAGGGCATGGAGGGGGTCTGTGCCCCTGGATCTGCATGGGGTGTGGGTAGGGTGGGCTGCAGCTGTGGTCTAGGGCCAGGGCTGTGCCAGGCTCTTTCTGGTGTGTGTGTGTGGGGGTTGCACAGGGCTGTATTCAGGACAGGTGGCAGCAGCAGGGGGTATCCGTGGGAACTCTGGTGAAATTTGGGGTGGCTGCAGCCCCTTCTGTAGCCCCCTCCAGCACTGCTGCCACCCACGCTGAGCTCAGCCCAGCCCAGCCCCCAACCAGGAAGCTCCTGGCACCACTCAATCCTGCAGCTGCAGCCTGCCCTACCCCAGCCCGCACAGATCTGGGGGCACACCCACCCCCTCCCATGCCCTCCCAGGGTGCATGCAGCAGCAGGAGCTGCCCCCCATCCTGAGCCCCCTGAACAAGCCGTCTTGCACCTGCTCTGCCCTGGCTGTGTAGGCCCAGCCTCAGCCTCAGCCCCAGCTCCACTCCTCCTTCACTGAAGGGGCCTTGATCTGCCTCTTCCCTCCACCCTTCCCTTCCATTACAACAGACTTATCAGCTGGATGCAGCTGTATCAGAAATTGGATCAGTATCAGCCAATATGCCTCTTTAAAAATAGGCTATCCGTACTGGCCCCCAAAATCTCTGTTGGTACACCCGTAAAAAAGGGAAGAGATCCTTTCAAAGAGGAAAAAGTATTAGCATCAAACAGGAAATATCTATCATAATATATTATAGATCAGAGGCGGGCAATTATTTCGGGTGGAGGGCTGCTTACCAAGTTTTGGCAAGCCATCGAGGGCTACATGGGTAGCCCTGCCTCTTGACAGGTGCCCTGCCCCCTGGTTGCCATCTTGGGACTGGAAGTCCCACCCTCTAACCCCTGACCTTTGCTACCAGAAGCCCCTTCCCTTTCCCCCCGATAATACTCCTGGCAAGGGGTTTGGCCATCTTTGAACCAGAAAAATACCAAATTATATTCTAAAAAAAAATCAAACATTTACTACAACATTCATAAATTTCATTACATTGTTTTTTGTCCTGATTTACATGTGTTTTACAGATGTATTATACGTTTACTATGTACAATAGTGTACATAGAAGTGATAATATAATAGCAAGGTGCCCAGCTGCAAGTGCAGGAGAAGCCAGCCCAGTGTGCCCTTCCCCTTAGCTGCGTGGCAGAACCTAGCTCAGCCCCTCCTTACCTGCAGGCTGCCAGAAGCCAGCCCCGCCTCCCTTCCCCTCACCAGCACTGGAAACCATAAGTCTATCCCACAGGAGAGGACCCAGCCCACCCCATCAGGCCCCATGCGGCAGCAAAAGTTGGTCAATGCCCCCCCCCTCACTGGCATTGGCATGACCCAGCCCATCCAAGCCTGCCCCCTGTGGCATGGCAGAAGCCAGCCCAGGCCCAGGTTCCCCTCACCAGTGCCAGCTTAGCCTCTCTGGTGCTGCAGGGCCCATCTCTTCCTGAGTGGCAGGTGGCTCAGCTTGCTCAGCCACGGCTTTCCCTCCCCGGTGCAGACCTGGCAGTGCTCATCCCGTCCCAAGCAGCACACAACAAAACTGGCCCAGCCATAGCTTTCCTTCCTTGCTGCCAGCCCGGCCCAGCCCAAGTGGCACGTGGTAGAGCCATGGCTTTCCCTTCCTTCCTACCAGCCTGTCCCGGCTGGTCCCAAGTGGCAAGCGGCTCAGCTGCCACTTCTCCTCCCTGGTGCCAACACGTCTGGCCACTGTTTTTTCTTCCTGGCACCAACCCAGCTGGGCCCAGTCCATCCTGAGTGGCCCATGGCCAAACCTGGCACAGCCACAACTTTCCCTCACTGGTGCCAGTCTGGTAGGGCTGGGCCAGCGCAAGTAAGGGGAAGGCACGGCTAAGCCGTGTGCCACTCGGAACAGACTGGGCCCAGCTGGGTCAGCATCAGTGAGGGGAAGTGGTGGCTGAGCCATATGCTGTTTGGGACCAGCTCAGCTGTGGCTTTCCCTCCCTGTTGCCAGCCCAACCCAAGCAGCATGAAGCAAAGCCACGGCTTCCCTTTACCTCAGCTGTCCCATCCCTGCTGGTCCCAAGTGGCAGTCCCAGTGTTCAGCCACCGTTTCTCCTCACCGGTGCCAACCCGGCCAGGTGCAGCCCATTCCAAGTAGCATGCAGCCAAAGCCAGCCCAGCCACAGCTTCCCCACATGCCACTTGGGACAGGACGGGCCCAGCAGAGTCAGCACCAGTGAAGGGAAGCGGTGGCTAAGCCGCGTGCTGCATGGGACCAGCCCAGCCGGAGTGGCACACAGCTCAGCCCCACCTTCCCCTTACTTGCATCGTCCCATCCTGGCTGGTCCCAAGTGGCAAGTGGTTCATCCACTGCTTTTCCTCCTTGGTGCTGACCTGGCCAGGCCCAGCCCATCCCAAGTGGCACATGGGGAAGCTGGGACTGGCCTGGCTTCAGTTGTGCTTGGGACATGATGGGCCTGGCCAGGTCAGCACCAAGGAGGAGAAGTGGCAGCTGAGCTGCATACTGCTTGGGACCAGCCCAGCCATGGCTTTCCCTCCCCGCTGCTGGCCCAGTCCAGCCAAATTAGCATGCAGCAAAGCTGCAACTTTCCCATACCTCAGCTGGTCCATCCTAGCTGGTCCCAAGCAGCAGGCAGCTCAGCCACTGTTTCTCCTTCCTGGCACCAACCCAGCTGGGCCCAGTCCGTCCTGAGCAGCACATGGCCGAAGCTGACCCAGCCGTGCCTTTCCTTCCCCTGTGCTGTGCTGTGCTGTTCTGGCCTGGCCAGGCCGGGCTGGCACAAGTAAGGAGAAGGGGTGGCTGAGCCGGCTTCACTGCATGCTGCTGGGAACGGGCTGGGCCCGGCCATGTTGGCACTGGCGAGACAGTGGCTGAACCGCATGCTGCTTGGGCCCAGCTGGATCGGCACCAGGGAAGGAAAGCTGTGGGTGGGCCAGCTTTGCTGGGAGAGGATGGGCTGGTCCCAAGCGGCACATGGCAAAGCAGCATGAGGCTCAGCCATGGCTTCTCCTCCCCAGTGCTGACCTGGCCTGGCCTGAGCTGAATGCAGCAAAGCTACGGCTTTCCCTTACCTCCACTGGCCCATGAAGAGCGTCACACAGTGAAGCCAGCCCAGCTGCTACTTCCCCTCCCCGGTGCCAGCCCCACCTAGTACTTCCTTTCCCTTACTTGAGTGGCAAGATCCTGTCTGGTCCCGCACAGCAAGGTAGAAGCCAGCCCAGGCAGTGCTTCCCCTCAGCAGTGCCACCGGATCTGGCCCAGCTCCTCCTGCCCCTCTCAAGCTATAGGCCTGGCCTGAGCTAGGGGCCAGGCAAGGCCAGCTGGGTCAGGCTGGAGTCAGGGTTGGTTGCCTAGAAACCACAACCCAAGTAAACAGCCCAAGGTGCCTGCAGCTGGTGGCTCATGCTGCTGCCCACCACTGGAGGCTTTCAGGCAGACAGCCGCCATTACCCGCAGGCATCTCACAGGGATTTGAAGGGGCTCTGCGGGCCAGATGGAAGTGCCTGGTGGGCTGGATCTAGCCTGTGAGCTGTATTGTTAGGGGTGTGCAAAATGGGCCCTATTCAATTTGGATTCAGATTTGGCCTGAATCGAGGACAGTGATTCAATTTGTTGATTTGGATCACTGTCCCTGATTCGATTCGGCCAAATCCGAATCTGAATGTCAGCGATTCAGACATAGACACAGCATTAAATGTTTTTTCTACACACCTCAAAGTACCAGGCGTGGTTCATGAATACTGCAATGCTGGGGCACATGGAGCGTCCCACAGGAGTATGGGGGCCCCCCCACATGCTCAGTGGCAAACTCAGAAGTTGGTCCACTTCTGGGTCCACCAGGGAGTGTGCAGGGGGGGTCCTCACACCCCCCCAGGTTAGTGATCAGCCGTGGGGGGACACTGGGTGCCCCCCCAGACCCAGAAGGCACCAGTTGCCAAGATGGAGGGGTGTGGGGGGCCCCCTGTGCTGTCCCCAGTGGACCCAGGAGAGAACTAGAACTGCTTCTGGTCCACTTCTGGGTCTGCTGCTGAGCACACTGGGGAGTCCCCCGTGCTTCTGTGGGACACACCATGCACCCCAGCATCGCAGCATTTACAAGCCACCTGGTACCTAGAGGTATGTAGAAAAAACATTTAAATCTGTGTCTGCGTCTGAATCGTCGAATCCTTCCAAATCTCTCCAAATCGATTTGGACAATTCTGATTCAATCCAGAGAGACTAAACGGTCCTCTGATTCGATTTGTAATTGGAGATTCAGCCACTAAATCGGGCCAAATCAAATCAGGAACCAAAGCTTTGCACAGGCCTAATTCCCACACACACACACATATATACAGTAATGCATTCACCTTAATGCTATATGTATATAGCATCAAGGTGAATACATTACTGTGTATATATGTTATACTCTGTGCATGTGTGTGAGTGTGCGCGCACGCACTTATATCATAAGGTTTTGTGAGCTGGAGCTCATTTAATCCAATACTGTGAAAGGACATATTTAGAGCTAGGACTCACTTCATCAGAACTGCACAGAACAGTACGCAATGAAAAGAGTTATCTGAATACAACAGGCAGGAAGGGAGAGGGGGAGGAGGACAGTGCCGGGAGAGGCAAACAAGTAAAGAACTCTTAGGAATAAACGCGATCACAAAGGCTAATTTAGGTAACAGGATAGGAATCTGTGGTCCCTGTTTAAACCATGCTTAACACTGTCTAGTCTGCAGGTGATTTCATGTTTTGCAATTTCCTGTGCAAGTCAGTATGTAAAGGTTAAAGTGCTCTCCCAAGGGTCTTTTTGGAGTTGATGTCAGATTAGAGTTCATTCATTTTTGCATGTAGCAATTTCCCTGTCTGTCCAATGTAGACAACAGAGGGGCACTGTAGGCAGGTAATGGAGTATATGACATTGGTAGTGTTGCAGGTGAATGAATTGTGGATATTATATTCAGTATTATTTGGTCCTGTGATGATGTGGTCTGTATTGATGTGGGGCACAGTGTGCACCTGGCTGGAGTACTCCAGAGTTTGTTTGATGGAGGGTTGAAAGTTAAATTCTGGTGAAAAGTAAACACAGAATAAACTTGGAAGACACAGTAATTATAAGCCAACAATATCTGACTACATGCATTTGATAAGACCTTCCACCCTTTCCAATGTTTGGGCAATCTAAAACTCTGCCCCCCACATGCAGTGCAAGTATTTAATAAAATAATGTGTTCCTCAAATAGCCATTTCTCTTCTCTGTTGCAGTCCTATTCGTTGTTTGCTGGCCAGGATTCTCAAAGTCCAGAATCCAGATGGGTCTATCTCTAGCCCTGAAAGGTCAACTAGACCTGGGTTACCACTCCCTGGAAATAAAAGCGGGGCAACTTGCTTTTGTTATATAGTTTTCTCATGTTCGATGTCCAACAGATTTAAGATTAATTACAAAAAATCCTGTTTCCCATGAGGTGACAAGTATCTAGCACAGCTTATGAGTCTAGGCTGCACTGTCTAGAACAAAGACTAAATTGTGGGCAAGTGGTTCAGCTAGTTAAGTTACAGTCACTTCTCAGGCACCTTGGGGTGAAAACTGCACAGACCACATTGACTAAGGTACATTCACATTTTCAAGGTAGTATGTCAAATTAATTTCCTTTATACCCAGACTGGCCGTTCCATTTGTCTTTTTATCAAAACATGAACTGTACAATATGACGGTGCTAAATGTGAAGCAGCCCTTAGAAGCTACAAAGCTAGTGATATCAGCTCAAGAGTCACATTTTGGGATGGAACGCTTTCCTCCCATTGCAGCGTGGGGACAGATATGGGTTTTCAGATGACCAGAGGAAACGCTGGGAAAATCTAATCCTGTGTATTCCCAAAACATCACAATTAGATCTCAAAGCCAGAACCAAACTGTAATTAGGATTATCCAACACCTACATTCATTTATAGCTGCGTCTCTAGATAGATTTATTGTGGCCTGGGAAGCAACCTTTTGTTTTGTTTTCTGTTAATGCTTTTAAGACCAAAAGGAAATGACTTAATGTATTTTTCTACTCTAGAAAAACATGAATACAGGGCGATTTACAGTATCACAGAGGAGAAAACTTCAGAGGTCTCAGCTGAGTCAGAGCAACATCTATCCATCAGTGACCACCCCCTCAAAAATGCAGTCATATGGAGCCTAGGCCAACAAGATACGGAGTACTCCAAGTTCCTATTGAGGTCTTGCAGTATGATAGTTAAAAGGGTTGGATTCAAATGGCAACAAATACCTATCATTCATTATTTCTCTACTGCTCACAATGTTTGAATTTGATCATTATAATCTGGACTGAGCGCTCAGAGGCTGGGGAGAGAGAGAAAAGTCTTCACATCCCTAGTTTGTTTAATATCCAGTTCCCCTGCTGTAGAGGGTCTTTGAAAATTAAATCTGCCCACAGCTTGAGCAGCTTCTTTATAAGTTCTCTCATCTGGGATGTGTCAGGCTGATGATAAAGCTGTGCCACTAGTGTTTGCTGTAACCAGTTTTGTTCTGCAAGTTTTTGTATTCCAGGATTTTATCAGAATCTTTTAACATGTATCTTAGGACCCAGGAAACCAAACAGCTGGCACAAGGGCAGAGTCCTCCAGAGTGGCATTGCTGGAAAAATCTCAGTAATGTATACTTGTGGTATGCTAAATAGAAGGCAAAAATGCTGCCATATGAACTAAGGAAGACTCCCTCCTCCACCACCTCCAACAGAAACCCATAGAGTGTCTAAAAGGAATGCATAGATTCTAAGAGTGGAGAATCTGGTGCTTTAGCTGTGGTACAAGGGCATCCAGATGAGGGTGAGCACTACCCCACAGCAGAGATGGCGATGAGCTCTACACCCCACACTGAGATAAAGAAAAATCTTCCTAATAGAGGAATGTTTGTTAATTTCTTAGGCAGCACCTACAGCAAAGACATTGTCTTTGCCCAGTCAAATGGTAAAGCTAGGGACTAGGTTAGAACAAAATGGACGATGTAAGCAAAATTTTCAGTGTGGAGATTTACTACCAAGACATGGCTAAATTAAACTGTTTTGTTTGCTCCTTAAATTAAGGTTAAAAGATTCCATTCAAACTATTCCCAAGCATTCCTTAAGCTCATCACAATAAACTTAGCTCATTTTCATGTGGGTCAATACCTCTTCAGGAGATACTGAGATGTGGCCTCAACTGAAGTCTGAGGAATGCTAAGACTTGTACTTGATTGTTAACTGCCCCAAGAGCTCTTTCGAGCCAAGAAATTCAGCATTTTGAAAGGATACAAGCCCTTGTGTTTCAAGGTGTGAGTCAGCTGGTGATGAAATGGGCTAGGGAACAGAGCCATTTTTTTCTTACACTGCCTGCTTCACAGTTTCTTGCCTTTCTTTTGAAGTTTTTGGGCATAAGCCACTAGGAGGCCAGAACAGTAATTCTCGTGTATTACCATCACTAACACTTATTCCAAATTCTATTGCCTGCAAACAGAATGACGTCATGGAAAGTGAAATCCATAAAAGAAAAGTATCAAAAGATACAAGTGTAAAGATGGGAGGTGGTTAGAGCAGAAGCCTTTCATCTTTGCTAATGCCAAATACTGCAACATTGTGTATTTACACAGAACACTTCCATCTAAGCACTTTCAAAAACACCATTGAACCTGGTTTTATGGAGAGTTTGTCACGCTGCAAGGGAGTCATAAAGCAGTCAGCAGAAAGTTAGGGCAGGTTCATACTGCCTAGAGGCACACCACACTTATTGCCTCCAGAAATGGAAGAAAGGTAACCACCTTAGTGCAGTACTGGACCTGGAGTACATCGCATTGCTGCGTGGCCAGGGCTGCATTAAAGCTACACCATGTACATTACTATTGTTTAGGGAGGGAGTGTGTACAGAACAGCAGGACTGTGACAAGCTTTGGATGGTGATTTGATTTGGAGGAGATTCAGCCCGATTCGGTGGCCAAATCTCCGAATCGAATCAGGGAACCAATTAAAAGGTCCGAATTGATTCAAAGCTCTCTGAATCTTTGGAAAAGATTCAAAGAGCTTCAATGATTCAGACAGTTCCTGGTGGCTGCGAGCTGCAGCCGGACTCGGAGCTGGTAAGTAGGGCAAGGGGGAAGGGGACCATGGGGGGAACCCTGCCAGCCCCCAGCCCCTCCGTCACACCCCCATTCCTCCCATGGCTGCCCTGCCCGCCCCAGCTCCCGGTGCTTTAAAAAAAAGCCCCAACTCACTGGGTGCTGCCACGTAGGGGGACCATCCCTGCTGCCCCCCATTGCCCCATGCTGTGTGGGGAGCTCTGCATGAACCCCCCAACCCCTCCTTCACTCCCCCAGCTCTCTCCATGGCTGCCCCACTCGCCCCAGCTCCAGCCCTTTAAGGAAAAAAAAAGAAAAGCCAAGGGATTCACTGCTCCTGCAGCCAAGTGCCAGGAGCTGGGGCAGGCAGGGCAGCCATTGCCGGTCTGGGAGAGTGGGCGGGGGAAGGGCCTGACCTGGGTGATTTGGAGATTCAGCAGCAGCCAAATCTCCGAATCAGATTTGGCTGAATCAATTCAGGAGAGTGATTTGAATCACCAGCTTGAATCACTGTCCCCCAAATTGGCCGAATCCGAATCCAAAGTGAATACTAGCTGCTTTGCACAGGCCTACAGAACAGGTTTATGTGAGATAGTGGAGGCATGCTCTAGGAGTCTCTGGCTGCTACACAGGAGTAACAAAGCTAATCAGTGGGGCAGCACACGTTCTAAATGGGTGAGCTTTAACGAATGCAGAGGCTTGTGCACAAAGACGAGGAGCTGAGATGCTGTAGATCTGTCATTATGGACCACAAATGCTGCAGAGAGCTGTATTCACTGAAAGAAATAATGAACATGTTTCAAAAAGCTTTTTCCCTTGCTCACTTCTCACACATCTCATTGCTGGACTGCAGGGACTGTGTTTAAAAGGGAGTAATTTTCAATCCCTATTTAAAGAGCGAGAGAAAAATGTTTTCCCTGAAGTTGTGCAAAAGACTCCCTACAGCCAGGCTGCAATGAAAGCATGGATTCCAAAGCTGAAATACAGATGTTTTTTCACAGGATGATGTCAGTTTCCTGAGATTCTGAGAAACGCTTATGTAAATGCAAGTTTGCTTTTGCTCTTTCGATGTACTAGAACATTAATGAGCTAATATAAAAAAGCTTGGCAATTCCACAAGGGCATGATGGGTGGTCCTGATGTATTACAGGACATCAGGCAATTCATAGCAGAAAAGTTAAGTGAAATAGAAAGTATCAACTGCAAAAGAAAGTAATGGCTAGGACTGGACATGGCACAGATTCACAGCTGCACTCTGATCAGGTTACAAAACTGAAATGAAAACAACCTCAGCTTCCCACAAGACTGGGAAGGTAATCCCAAAACAGAACAATGTTGGCCTTGATCACCCACAATGCAAACCAAGATATTTCATAACTTGCAAGAAAGATAAAGGTTAGGTACAGATGTTACACCCATCACACATTAATTGCCTAGAAAGTGCTCTAAAGCTGTAACTGAACAGATGTTCACTGCTTTTCGGGTGCTTTAAAAATGCCTGATCACATTCTAATTTAACCCTCAATGGATGAGGTATTAGACTAAAGCTCTTTCTGTTGGAGTGCTTTATCAAACGTCTGTGCCAGATCCCATCAAGGATTAACTTAGAGAGCGAATGTCACTATCCCAGGTGGTGTAGTGCGGGACTGTGCTCTAGCCATGAGCAGAGCTCATTTGCTTTGCCTGAGTGCTGGTCAGGCCTGCCCCACCCCAACAGTTTTCAGTGAGTCTCTGATCCCAGACCCGCTTCCTCCCTCTGGCCAGCTGTGAGCTGCAGCCTGGCCAGGGGGAGAGTCGCAGGAGTGGGAGTGGGGGAGAGGAAGGGAAGACTGTCTCGCTGCAGCTGCCCTGGCCCTGTGGCACACTGCAGCCTGGCTACAGGGGAGCTCTTTTCCCCAGCTGCAGCCAGGTGCTGCAGTGTGGTGACATTTTTTGCTTTGCTGGGAACTCTGGTGGATGGGTGGAAAAGGAGAACCCCTTACCAAAGAGGGGGCCCAGTCCTGCCCCCACCAAGGTGCGAGGTGATTGTACCACCTCTGGAGGGAATTTATTCCACAGTCTGGACACTAACTGTGAAGAAGTTTTTCTTAGTTTTAAGCCTGAAATGGTCTTCCAGGAGTTTGTGGCTATTACTCCTTGTTTTCCCCAAGGGTGCCTTGGTAAACAGTTGTTCACTGAGCCCTTGATGTATTTCCCTGATGTAGTGGTAAGCTGTTACCAAGCCCCCTCTCAGCCTTCTCTTTTTGAGGCTGAAGAGTCCCAGGTTCCTCAGCCTTTCCTAGTATGGCTTGCTATGCAAATCTCTGATCATATGGGTGGATCTTCCTTGGACCTTCTCAAGCTTTACCACATCCTTGTTGAAGTATGGCACCCAGAACTGGATGCAGTACTCCAGGTGCCATCTCACCAATGCTGAGTAAAGCAGAAGAATCACTTCCTTGGTTTTGCTTGAGATGCATCAGTTGGTGCATGTCAGAGTATTGTTTTTCCTGCTGGCTACAGCATCGCACTGATGGCTCATGTCCATACTATGGTCTATTATTACCCCCAGGTCCCTTTCAGTCATGGTGCTAGTCAGTTTGGTGCCACCGAGCCTGTAAGTATGTCGGGGATTGTTTATTCCCGGATGGAGCACTTCTCAATGTTGAAATTCATCTGTTTCGGATCCACCCGACTTGCCAGCCTGTCTAGGTTCATCTGTATCTGCAGCCTATCTTGAAGCGTGATCACAATCCCCCATAACTTGGTGTCATCTGCAAACTTGGCCAGCGAGCTCTTCACCTCCACATCCAAATCACTGATAAGGATATTGAAAAGTGCTGGACCAAGCACGGACCCCCTGAGGGACACCACTGGCCACTTCTCACCACGACAACACATCGATTCATTAGAACTCTCTGGGTCTCACCCTGCAGCCAGCTTCCTCCCACCTAACTGTCGAGCAGTTAAGCTTGCAATCCTCCAATTTTCCCATGAGAACATCATGGGATACCAGATCAAAGGCTTTTTAGAAGTTTAGGTATACAATGTCAACCTCCTCTCTCTTATCCAGGTGGCAAGTTAGCTGGTTGTAGAAGGAGATGAGATTGGTAAGACAAGACTTGCCCACAACGAAGCCATGCTGGCTGTCATTCAGAATCCTACCTTCTGCAAGCATATCACATATAGATTCCTTGATGAATTTTGCAGGATTTTCCCTGGGATAGAAGTTAGGTCCTCTCTCCTCCCCTCCTTAAAGATGGGCACAACATCGGCCCTCTTCCAGTCTTTGGGGACCTCCCCCGAGTGCCATGAGTTCTGGAAGAGTTTCCCCAAGGGTCCCATGATGACTTCAGTGAGCTCCTTCAGCACTCTCAGATGAAGTTCATCTGGTCCTGCTGACTTATAAATGTCTGTTGTAACTGATCATGCACCAGCTTAATGTCAACAGTAGGAAGGTGGTCATTCCCACCATGCCCATTTTGTACCCTATCTAGCATGATTTTCCCCTTAGTCCAGTGAAATACCAAAGCAAAGTAGTCATTCGGGAGTTCAGTTTTCTCCTGGGTGTTGGTAACCAGCTGTCCTGTGTTGTTAAGCAGTGGCACCACGCTTCCATTTGTTTTCCTCCTGTTCCCTACATACCTAAAGGAAGACTTCTTATTGTCCTTGATTTGCATTGCTAGTTTAAATTCAGTCCCTGCCTTAGCATTTCTAATCTGCTCCCTACAAGTGTGGGCCATTGTTGTATAGTCCTCCTTGGGGATGGTCCCAAGTTGCCATTGTTTGTATGGCTCTTTCTTCTTTTTCAAGATGACCATGATTCCCCTTTAAAGCCAAAAGGGCTTCCCAGACCTTCTATCTTTCCTCCACATGGGAATGGACTTCTTTTGTGCTTCAAGGATTATGTCCTTGAGGAATGACCAATCTTCATGCACTCCTTTCACCTTCAGTCCCTGGTCCTAAAGTGCTTCCCCTACTATTGCCCTAAGCTTGTTGAAATTCCCTTTTTTGAAGTCCAAAACTTCAACACTGCTAGCTGATTTGCCTGCCTTGTGATGGACAGTGAATGTGATGGCTTCATGGTCACTGTTGCCCAGGTTACCATCTATATTCAAGTTGCTCACTAGATGGTTTCCTTTGGCCAAGACCAAGTCTAGGAGAGCGTTACCTCTGGTTGGCCTGTGCACCTCCTGAGTCAGGTAGAGCTCTTTGATACAGGTCGCATTCCTTCCTGAACTATCTGACTTGGCCAAGCGTTCCTTGCAAGAGATGTCTGGATGATTGAAGTCTCCCATGATGACCACGTCTCATGCACTCATGGCCTCTGCCAGTTCTCAAGAGAACTCCAGATTGAGCTCCTTCCCCTGGTTTGGTGGTCTGTAGTACACACCTACAGTCAGGTCTCTCTCACTGTGCCTCCCCCCGCAGTTTGACCCAGAGGGTTTCAAGACAATCATCTTTGGAGTTGATGTTAACATCCAAGGAGGTGTACTGCTTCCTCACAGAGAGACCTACACCTCCATCTTTCTTCCCTACTTGGTCCCTTCTGTGCAGGGTGTAGCCCTCTATGGCTATGTTTCAATCATGTGAGGAGTCCCATCAGGTCTCCATAATCCCTACTGGATCATAATACCCATTGGAGTGTGGGAAGGCTAGTTCCTCCTTCTTGTTCCCCATGCTCCTGGCATTACTGTACAGGCATTTGAGTCCTCTAATTGAGACCCCTGGTTTCCTGTCCTGCTGAGGGAGAACCATGCCCTCAGCTCTTGCAAGAGTGGCTCCCCTAGTGTCCCCAGCTTCAGAGCTTTCTTGTATGCTGGTCCCCAGGCATGCTCCAGTCAGTGTTTCCCTGTCCCCCAGCAATCTTAAAGCCCTATCTAGAAGATCAGCCCCTCTGTGTGAGTTGGATGCTGTCCCTTTCCAGGAGTCCTCTCTTCCTGAACTGTGCATTGTCATCAAGGAAACTGAAGCCCTCTTGGTAGCACTATGTTAATGTTACATTTTAACATGTTATTTGGCCCAATGTGCACAATTAAGGTGAGTGTTCATGCTATGGTATTTTATCAACATTAGTATTTATTTTGAATTCAGATAGAGAGGGAATAATTAAAACATTGGTAAAATTAATATAGCCTCCCTTGATGCGTGTACATAATCATTTACACTAATGGAAAACGTTGTACATATTGAGAATTCTTTTTTTAAATCTAAGAAAAAGTTTAAAGCTTAAGTTGTCTGCTCCCCATCTGAGAAACAGTGAATCCTTGTCCATCTCTGTTGGCTGCTGTCAAGTTCTCAATACTTAATATAAATCACAGGCGTTTAATACAAATGCTGTAGTTTGTATTGCTGGATAGGAAGATGCTGCACCCACTAAAGACTCATTCACATCTGTAGGAGTAGGACACACCACCCAATGTGAACAGCCTGTTGCCAGTATTAGTAAAAATCACCAGTGATGGATCATTACCATGAGAGAGAATTTAGATGTTTTCTGCAACAGTCATATAATCTTATTTCCATCACAGCAAATCACCCAAACATAGGGGTCTCACACAGAACCAAGCAAGCTTAGAAAAATGCTTGAATGTTACTCTTGGTTAACAAATTTGCTATTTTGTACCAGTCCAGTCTTGATTTCTCATGGAGAAAAGTGGGAAACGTTGTTGGCACTGGTGTAGAAAAGATGACTTATAAGTAGGTACTGGGTAGCACCTTACTTCTCTCATATCTATGCTCACCCCCTAGTCTAAGGTATACAGAATTATCCAGATGCTGCTTGTTACTCAGTTCACTCTATGCATGGCTGTCTCTACATCTAGTTCCCTCTGCTTTGGATTGGTTTACCCCCTTTCAAAACTAAAGTGCTGTCTACCAGCATGAACCAGTACAAACAATTCTATATCTTTATATAGCATCCAAGAACAAGACACTTAGCTACATAAAACTTGCTGGCTATTTTGTAGACTTTGATTTGAGTGTCTCTTGGATTTCACTGCAATCCAAATGCAGAAAAGAGGAATTCAAAACTAAAGTAGATTTGGTAAGGAAATCAAAGGTACTTTTAAGGGTTTTTTTAGCTTGGGAGATTAGCAAACATTTATAGTAATACAGTAATTACTGTCAAGACTAGAAATAGGAAATATCACCTAGCATTGTTTTACCTTTAAGTTCAAGGGCCCCAAGAAATTTAGCAGATACTCTTTTCCAGTTCAGATCTGAAAATAGCTACATTCTGTATTTGATACTTCATTATAAATTGTGTGAAACTTAGAAACACTGAAAATTTTCAAGTTTGTGGTTTTTACTCCTTTATCTTCTATAATTTCTAGGCACACCTACACGAGACGCTATGGCACAGGAGCATTGCCAGGCACTAACTGCGATGTGATGCTACTGTACAGTATTAATGAGCTACTGTGCAATAGCTCATTGCTACTGCGCAGTAGGGCTGTGAGAAAAGCCTGCATTTTGTTTCGGTTTCAGATTCAGCATTTCAGAGGGACAGTGTTTCGTTTTGGTGTTTCGTAGGGCTGTCTGAAACAGCTGTGTTTCATTTTGTTTCATTTTAGATTCGGCATTTCAGAGGGACAGGGATTCATTTCAGTGTGTTTCAAATCGCTGTCCCATTTCGCTTCGATGAAACTGTTTTGGAATTTCAACAGTGTTTTGGCCATAGGCTATAATGGGAAATCACAAAACTACCTATTAACTTTGTCATTTATTGCCTGATTCAAATGAAACTTCCAGGGATGCTAGCTCCTTCTGAGGCCATGAATCCTGCCTAGTTTCAAGGAGATAAGCAAAGGAGTTTCTGGGAGACAGCATTGCAAACTGTTCAAAGCAAAACTAGTATCACTTGCGGCAGCGGCAGCATGCTGTCATCCTGCACACAGATCCGGGGGCCTGCTCCTTCTAGGAGGAGTCTGGCATAGCCCTGCAATCCTCCCAGGGGATGTGGGCCCCCAGATCTGCATGTGGGATGACATCTGGGCAGACTGGGTGCTGGCAATCACCCCAGCCAGCAGTGGCAGCATACTGTCATCCACATGTTCTGCAGCCAGTGAGTGCAGATCTTTTTTTAAAAAAAAAAAATCCCCACACTTACTGGTTCTGGCAGCAGTGATTGTGGCCTCTGAGGGCTCATGGCAGAGCTCCCCCACACAGCGTGGGGCAGCAGGGGTAGGAAGACACAAAATTATGGGGTAAAGTTAACACACTACTGGGAAGGGATTGAATCCAGGCAGACCTGGAAAGTTTGGAAAAGTGGGCAGAAAAGAATAGGATGCAGTTCAACAAAGACAAATGCAAAGTGCTGCATCTAGGGAGAAGGAATCACCAACACACCTATAGGTTAAGGGATGACCTTCTCAGTAGCACAGTGGCAGAAAGTGATCTCAGAGTCATAGTTGACTGCAAGATGAATATGAGTCATCAATGTGATGAAGTAATCAGTAAAGCTAACTGCACTTCATCATGCATTAGCAGGTGCATTATGAACAGGTCCAGGGAAATGATACTTCCCCTCTATGCAGCACTGGTCTAGTTCTGGGCACTGCACTTCAAGAGGGATGTGGATAACCTTGAGAGGGCCCAGAGGAGGGCCACTTGTATGGTTGAGGCCTGCAGGTAAGGCCCTAC
>NW_017729000.1:35665930-35666525 GCF_001723915.1 Gavialis gangeticus
ACTTGTATGTTAGAGGCCTGCAGGTAAGGCCCTACAAGGAGACTGAGGGACCTGGATCTCTTCAGCCTCCACAAGAGAAGGCTGAGAGGTGATCTTGTGGCCATTTAGAAATTCACTGGGGGGAGCAGGGGTGGCAGCAAGAAATTGGAGATGCTGTGTTTACCAGGGCACCCCTTGGAATAACCAGAAACAATGACCACAAACTGACAGAGAGCAGATTTAGGTTGGACATCAGGAAGAACTTCTTCATAGTAAGGGTTACCAGATTCTGGAATGGGCTTCCAAGGGAGGTGGTGCTCTCTCCTACCTTGGGGGTCTTAAGAAAAGACTGGACAAGCAGTTGGCTGGGGTCATAGGACCCCAGCGCTCTTTCCTGCCCAGGGCAGGGAGTCAGACTTGATGATCTATTGAGGTCTCTTCCAACCCTAACAACTATGAAACTTTTATAATTAAGTTCTTTGACACCAAAGCTTTTCATAGAATTTTATCAGTTTTGATTAAACTTTTTGTCTAGAAAAAAGAACTTGCAGAGCAGGATGGAATTTCTGGTCAAAATCAAATACAAACTGGAGAACAGAACAGCTACTAAACTATG
>NW_017729000.1:35671525-35688990 GCF_001723915.1 Gavialis gangeticus
AAGAAAAGACTGGACAAGCAGCTGGCTGGGGTCATAGGACCCCAGCGCTCTTTCCTGCCCAGGGCAGGGAGTCAGACTTGATGATCTATTGAGGTCTCTTCCAACCCTAACAACTATGAAACTTTTATAATTAAGTTCTTTGACACCAAAGCTTTTCATAGAATTTTATCAGTTTTGATTAAACTTTTTGTCTAGAAAAAAGAACTTGCAGAGCAGGATGGAATTTCTGGTCAAAATCAAATACAAACTGGAGAACAGAACAGCTACTAAACTATGGGTGAGACCATTAACTTGGCATACAGGAGAATGGAAAAGAAGAGACTTGAACTTGGTCTCTGGCTTTCCAGTGTAGTGCTCTTACCACTTCTCTAATTTTCAGCCCGTCAAATATTTGTACCATGTGAAATAATATCAGTAATGCATCCATAATGCAATGCTCTTACAGTTCATATGTCTTATTCTGAGCATCTGTTTTCAACATGAAGCACATCTGGAATATGAAGCACTTGCTCAGCCCTTTTCATTAACAACTGCCAACAGCTATTTTAAGTATGCTGTTGTAACATTGAAGAAGCTCTTTAGAAAAAGAAAAAGAAAAATGAAATGACTTGCCTGCATCACAGCAATACTGTGATCTACTAGATTCTGAAAGTTCTTCCAGTTAAAAGAAAGTCTTAAGAGCTTGTGCTCTCATTCATAGAAACAAGTCATTTCTATAAATCAGTATAAGATTCCCTTTCTGTACCCTATCATAGAGCTAAGATAAATCTGAATCCAAACAAATTCAAATTGGTCCAGATCTGTGGTTTGGTTTAAATCTTAAACCTGATTTATTCATCTAGGCTACATCTAAGATGAACTGGTTCCCCAAGAAGAAAACAATAGAAAAATTAAAATCTGGTCTAGTACTTTAATAGATCTCAAAAAAACCTTTTTTTTTTCCTGGAAAAAAAAATTCCTGTTGCAAAGTATTTTTTGTCAAACTTTTCTATAGGGAAACCATAGATTACAATTAAATTTTGAATGCTTGATAGTATCTCAGAATCATGTTTCAAGTTGTGTTTGAATTGGTCCAGATTCCTTGAAACTGAAAATACCATTTACAATATAACATTCTAAGTGATCTGAAATTTGCTATTCCCTTAATATTTTTATATTGGGAGTTTTTAGATGCTGATTGGAAAGTAAAATTGGAGTTTCTTTTACAGGGGAAACTTCACCTTTAAGTGCTGTGCTGCTTGCCAATAGGAATGATAGCAAACCAGCTAGAGGTCTGTTAGGAGTAACCGGATCATTTAGTGCCATCAAGTTAGTGTAACACTGCAGGTCTTTTGACATTTAATATTGTGTTCCTGTTGAGGATGAGCCCTGAGAAATTGATATTACCTTTCCTTTGACTTGATTCCTAACAAGCAGAACTAAGACAGAAATGAATAGCCTATGATTCCCATTCCATGTTTCTTACTTTGCCTGCTTCAAACTTTCCTACAGTTAAGTAGTTTGGGAGCAAAAATACCATTAAAACAAATACTAAAACAACTGTTGTGAAATCAACTTTATGTTCATCAGTACAAGCTGTCTATCATTCAGTAGAAACCAAAACACCTAGCTGTTAGGTTTCACCTCCAGACCAACAAGGGGTTTGTTCTCCTGCTTCAAGTAGCTTCACTTCATCTGTGTTCCATGCTTCCCATGCACAGGGTAATACAGGTTGACCCATACTTCAGCAGCAAGTCTACTTCAGGACGTTGAAAGAAAATGATATGCATTTCCAAAGATACAATAATTTCAGTTCATATCTCTTGTATGTTGGAGTAGATACTTCTCTAGTATATAAAATATGAATGGAGACAACTCGGTATCAAAAATTCAAAGTACAGACAACTCAGTGTCTTAAAATCAAAGTCTAACTTTATTAGTACAACAAGTATTATCTTAGCAGTTTCTATATTCAGAGAGAGAAAAACATTCAGTACAATAATCTCACCCAATTCCAGATGTTACTTCACTTAACAAAAAAGACGGCCGCTCGGTTCCTGGAAGCAAAGGGTACGTCATGGGCTGGAGCGGTTTAGACAGGTGTTGAAGGCTGGATTTATGATGATAACGATGACAATGAACTTCCTTGCTCCCTCCTTTTATGCATTTCTTCAACTTCACTTCTTTGATGGCTCTTTGCTTTCAGATTGGTCCCTCTGAAGTCAGTATACTGTGCATCATTTATTCCATCAGCATATTTCTTTGTTTAACAGACTCATCACAAGTACACCTCGTAATTTGGTCTTTTTCCGGTGTCTTACTTTGGGCATTGTCCACTGGTCTCCCTTATCGCCTTTCATTAATATATCCAATTCTTTCATCCCTCTGATTCAGCTGGTTAGTGTCAAGTTCAGTTAACTGGAGCTAGTAACAAGGCCATTGCTATGTTATGTTAAAAGAACTTCTCACAGTGATAAAAAATAAAAGCTATAATATAATGAGCGTCTATGAGCTCTACAAAAACAACTCAAAGTCAGCTAATAATAAAAAACAAAAAGTTAATAAGGACAAAACTTAAGCAATGATTAAATAAGGCTAATATATAAACAATACTATAAGCAGGTACAACTTCAAAGCATTAAACATAACAAGCTACCCTAACACTAAAGCGACTGGTGCCCTTTTTCAGTATAACAACCACCTCAGTGGAACGGGCTAAGACTGACAGGCCACCACTTCATAAACAAGTTCCTAACCCACAAGCATACAACTTTTACAAGAGTTTAATTTATGTCTACTTCAATTTTGAATTTAGAGCCAAGTGTTTCACACCTTGGATTAGTACTCAGCAGACAGAACAGTAACCAACACAACCAAAAAATGTAAAACAGCACATAAAACCCCAGAATTTAACCCCATGAGAAATCTTTTTGTAAGCTGTTCTGTGTAACACTTCATCCAATGTCTTCCTTTAGGGACTCCGCTTAATATCAAACTATCAAATACATAGTTCCAATGTCCAAGCACTAAGATGTGACCGGCCTAAATATTTGACATACAACTTAACACTCGCATTTTGTACAGACATTTGTATCTGACGAATGGAAAAGTCTGTCAAGAACACGCAGTTGAGTTCTACCATGAAGACAAAAATAATTCCCATGTCACCAAGAGTAAGTAGTTTCCAAGGAAAGCCACTCTCTGCAAGTATCAATACCACTAACTAAAAACTTTTTACTCAACCACAACCTAAACCATTCCCCACTGCAAAGGGAAAGCTTGCACCCAATCCTCAGTAGCCTTACAGCCAGGCCCGCAGCCCTACTCTGACAGCTTCCTCCTTTTCATTCTGGACTATTTTAATTTAACCTGTCTAGCAGGAGTTTCTTTTTTAAAGTCTTGTGCCTACTCTACAAGCCTTTGTGTGTAGTGTATAGTCTTGTAAGCAATAGGAAAAAGTAAAAATGATAGAGTAAGAGCTATAGCTTTAGGGTACTTTTCTCATTCCATGATAAAACATGCTTCTCTTGCAGGGGTATGTATCCTAACTTTGAAAGAGAACTCTGGATGAAGGATTTTACAGCTGTAAGACAAGATAACACTAAAGTACAACACTGTTTGCTTTCTATTGCTAAGTGTAACTTCTCAATATCCAGTTCTTCAAAAACTATTGCTGGAGCTTGAGCATCTTTTTCTATACATTTTACCTCACAGGCCAAAAATACTAGAACACGTGACAGAAGTGATGCTCTAAAAATGACAAAGCTTGTTTCAACATGGCTGACTCATAACAAGGGCTTTTTCTACAACAGTTACATTTCAGAAATATTTTTTTAACCCAGGAATTATGGGGGAAGACTTTTTTTCATCTGAGTTTTTATGATATGCTAATTGAGCTGATCAGGGAAGTTGAGAGAACAGATTTTGTCAAAAAAAGAAGCCATTTATCTAAACTGAAATATTTTGCAGGAATGTGCTGCTCATGAAATTTGTTCTGGGTCACAGTTAATAATCTCAGTTTTCTAGTTTCTCTCTTAATTTCTCTCTCACCTCAATTTTTACATAGAAGTCATAAACCGAATTTAAAGAAATGCAAAACTCTACAACTCCTGGTTCAGATTGATACTTTTTATTATCTCTGAACCAAGAGTTTGAGAGTTTTACATTTCTTACAGTCTCGGACCAGCACAGCTACCAAATTACACCCCTAAACCAAATTTAGGCACTACTTGAAAAACAATTGATTTCTATCTACAAGGACCGAGTCACGCCACTGGATCTGAAGGTTCCCTCTATTCAATACCATCGTCATACTGCCTGTGGCCAGCGTAACTGAACCTCTGTTGTGCGTTTTGTCACTTGAGGGCAGGGATAACGATGGAGCTACAGGGGAGGGGGCAGGGAAGCAGAGGAGAGGTTTGTTTTCTTGCTTCTAAGCATTGTTAAACAATGTAGCTGTACTAGCAAACTTCTAGGGAGTAAGGCACAGAAACAATCAACAACTCACCCAGGGTTTTGAAGAGATGCTGATCTTGAGCACAGAGCTGAATCCCCAGTGTCTATAATCCCAGCCTCACACCCTAGCTAATTCTGGGGTGCTAGTCTAACTCAGGGCTAGCCTAAGTCACGTCATGGTTATGTTGCTAAATGTGACAAGGTTTTTTGGTTAGACTTGACTGCCTTCCCTCCACTTCAGAGGGAAGATCTGCCCTCTTGATAGGTAAACCTGCTACAGCTGTTTTTTAAAGTGGCCCTTTCATGGTTGCCATCAGTAACCAACACCTCAGCTCCAGGTGTATGCGTTTGCTGGGTAAAGGAAAGGTTGGTAAAACAAAGCCAAGACTGTATCACTGGACAGAAAAGAGGACTAAATAGACTACCTTGTACTCAGACCACAATCCCTTTCACACCCATACATACCATACACAAAACAATAGGAAGCAGACTATCCCATTGTTGACTATGTCAGACTTGGTTCAGTTTCTCTGAATAACATTTTCTATTGGGCTGCCAAAGACACCATGTATAATAGTTTGCAGCAACACCTGGTAATAGCAATAACCTCTTACCTGAAACATTTCCTCAGGTCCCGCAGTGCTCTAATGACTTTGAGTGAACATGAATACGTGCATCCTCACAGTGAGGAACTTTGCCCTGTGATCACCATTTCAGCTGGAATGAAAAAATCAATAAAAAAAAAGTGTTGGGCTGCTAGGTAAACCCATATATAGATGACTTTTCATTTTTTGCTATCTTATTGTAAAGAGTTCTCTTTATTTTAATAAATACTTTAACATACTTTAGCATCACTCATTGCAAGACCTGAAGTCTGATATCCATGATATGCAATAAAAATTTTAAAAAATAAATAAATGTAACACATGTCACTCCTAGATTTCAAATAAATTACACAAATTAAGGAAAGATATGACTCTATAAATATGTGTTTTGAAATTGTTCATGCCTAGTAAGGGCCCCCTGGTTCAATTTGTGATTAGACACAGGTTTAATATGGCTGGTGATCAACAATTTATATGTGGTTTCAAAGTCAATGAGCCAATGATAGGTTCTATGCAGTCAGGTATGTTGCCAGCAAACAATCACAGCTGGCAGCTGGCCACGGTTCATAGTTTATGGTTCATGAACACAGGCAAACCAAATTTTGCAGAGTGGGTCAAGTTCAGTGATTTTTCCTGAGGGGTCAGTGTTTCTTGATGACATCAACATTGTCCCAGGATGCCCTCTACTGCGTCATAAGATTGTACAATGGCTCCATGAGAGCATGTTTATTACTTGGAAACAAATGAGAATTTCAAGTGGTTAAATACAATGTCATATTTCTCATGCTCTGCTACAGAATAGTTAACACTGCTTACCATGGCTAAGACAGTGGTACACACTTAACAAAGCAGTCATTTTGTGCATGCTAAATTGACAAGTTGGCCATGAATGGCACTTCAAGACAAATTTTAATATTATTAGCTTCTATAGCCATTTCGACTATACCATTCATAGACAGAATAGCAAAAAACACTGTGGAATCTGGCGATGAGAATAGAGATAGCTATTAATCAGGGACTTAACTCTCTGTAGCTTTCTGCAATTTCCTTTTGCAGTTTGGTTAGAAAAGTAGAAATGTACAACTATAACCTTTTTCTAACAATGTCCCTTGTCTGACATTGGAATTAGAAATGAAGTGATGTCATATTAATGCAAATGACTGATAAATCAGAGACCTGCACAGAGTAAAGTGAACCCTATTTTGGTTCAGGTATCAGAATTTTTAATTAATGCTTTTAATAGTAATCAAAAAGCTGGAAAGAATACAGCTTTTTATTGTGGTTGAATAGGGAGTTAAATAGTGTTTTCTACTTTGTATGCTATAGTCAAAACACAAAGGAAAGCAAACAAAAATGCCTCTATCTGTCTTTGCACAAAAAGCCTGAAGTATAACTTCTGCTCAGAGTGAAATGTAATCCCCTTACTGCCACAGTATGCCATATTTATTGTCCTTAGCATAGCACAGTGCAATGAAAACTCCCAGTGCTGATAATAGAGCTGGAAGTGCATCGTCCATGCTGGGTAAATGTTTAGCGTGTTACCCAAAGAATTTAAGGTAGTGTTAGTGATATAGCAGTGATCATCCAGGAATTATGTGAAAGGCAAGGCTTTTTCCAAATGGCGGATATTAAACTTCTTCAGTTCTTCTGACAGTAACAGAAAGTCTGTCAGCAAAGCAAATGCATCTCAAGCTAAAGTCTTCAGATGCATCATGTGTACATGTGATGCATCTGTGTATATATGGCTTCTCAGCAGCAATAAACTTTCCTGACTCTTTGTTTCCCTTAGAGCTCTGTTTACAAGAGTACAGAAGCTTGAACAACATTTCCTTTTTGGTTTCATAAAATTGATTTTAAGAGCTGCAGCCCTCTTTTGTGTACTAATTTGTGTGCCAGACTGTGTGTGGTAGCTCTCCCATTAACTGGACTTTGGAGAAGGGAAGAAGCCTTGCAAAGATACAATTTTCATGGGACTCTCATGAATGGGAGGAGTTTGGATTATATACATATAGATTTTATTTAATATTTTCTGTGCTCCACCTGGAGCCTTTTTAGGAAGGGTGGCAGGCACATAAACCAAAGCAGCCAGTCCATTAAAAAGTATGTTTGCAAAAGGACTAAGAAGGAGAGTTAGGTGATTTTCTAGAAATTTTGACTTTTTGTATATATAAAAGTAATTTTCTAGCTGTCCTGTCTATGGAGAAAAGCTTGAAAATGTACCCCTGTTGTATCAAACCAACAGGTATATATATAAAGGAGCCCAGATGTGCTATTTGTCAGATGTCACAACTTTAAATGAATCTCTTGATTTTTGTGCAGTGTCTTATTCGTAAGTTCTGACAAGCTGTGGTTAATAATGCTGCGGTAAAAGTGATACAGACTGACAAAACTGCTCAGGGGGGTGAGGGGAGTATGGAAAAAGTTTCAAGGGAACAAGGCATGACTAAATAGTAAGATAGATGTGTAGTTTCCATTTGGTTTAACTCCAGGTCTGGAGCTCTGAGGAGTGCTTCGCTGCCCCCGCTCCCCAGAGTTTAAGGAAAGGGAAGGTCTAGTTTGAGGAAGGATGGAAAAGACTAGAGTATAGGCAACCAACCTTCCACTTCACTTTTCAAACTTAAGGGGCTTTCCTTGTCCGTTAGAAATATTGGGAGAACAGGTACCACAACTGTCTGAGAAGCAGCATCCTTCCACAATGGCAGAGCTCACAGCACAGCACAAAGCAACTTACTTTGCAGAAAAAAAAAGAATATATAAGCCAGGTAAGCTGTCCAAACTGCTGTGTACTGGAGGAAGGTGCAGTTTACTTATCATGCTTATCCCAGTAAAACATGTTTGGAAACAGTCCATGAGTGTTGATGCCTCTTTCACTAGGCAGCTGTGGGAAAACTAGAATGAGGACAGAAATGTTTGTTTGGCTCGTTCTGGGAAACAAGATGAAATGGATGGAAAAAGAAGTCTCAAGAAACTCCTAGCTGTGGATAAAGTTTTGAACTTTAAATTATTTCTTGACAGTAAGCACTATTGGGGTTTATACCACTTAGCATTTTGGGGACCATGTCAGTACGTTAAACTAATTTAAGGAGTAATTAACACTGAGATTTTATGAAATTCTCTCTATGGGCATGTCTATACAAAATGCTTTACTGCCCAGTAGACTACTCTACTGGGCAGTAAAGCATCACTGTCTACACATGCACACCATTTACTGCGCAGTAAATTAGGCTACTGTGCAGTTAGCTAGCACGCATAAAAACAGGGCACCTTTGCATGTGCTCCGACGCGTTCTGATTAGACCTCAGAACAGACTTAATTAATCAAGTTGTCTGGAGTGTTCTAATCAGAGCACGCCAGCGTGCAACAGCATCTCATGTATTCAGCATCGCTGCATTTCTGAATGGCAGCAGGAGTGTTTTAAGTAAAGTGTGTTGAACAAGCTTTAGTTAAAGTGCTTCTGCCGCCATTTTGAAATGTGGGATGCTGAATGTGAGACGCTGTGAGTATTTTAATTACAGTGGCTCCCAAGAGCTGCTCTAATTAAAATGTCCCCACCCCACCCTGGAGATGCCCACAAGTACTAGAATAACTGCAGTAGTTATTGCACAATAATACTTGTGTACATGCTGATTGGGAGTAAATGTGCTCCCAGCCAGCCTAAGTTGCAGGGGGCCACAGGGGACAGGGAGCTCTCTGTCCCCTGTCCTGGTGCTGCTCAGCTCCCTGGCACACCCCAGGAGCTGGGAGCTGATCAGTGCCAGGACTAGGGAGCTCTCTACTCCCTGTCCCAGCTCCTGGTGCAGAGATGGCAGATCCAAAGGGTGAGCAGGGGCTGGGAAACCAGCTCCCGCCTGTCCCCCAGAGCAGCTCCACACAGCATGGACCTGGCTGCTCCAGGGAGCAGCTACCTCTGCACCAAGTGGGTCACCTGCCAGCAAACCCTGTGTCCCACTGCCTGGCAGGAAGTTTGCTGGCAGCTACCCTACACCTGGGACACCTCCTGGTGAATCTCCTGCTGGGCTTGCTGGCAGCTCTATGCCTGCAGGGGTAGCTGGCTCCTGGCCCAAAGTACATCAGGTCTCCTCCTGATGTACACAGGGCCAGGAGACAGCTGCCACTGCAGCTAGGGGAGTTCTCCTGACCCTATGCCAACTGGGACTGGCCCTGTGCACCTTGACAGCACTTGGGCTAGCATCCATGTGAGTCTGGAGCTTCCCCTGCCTGCTGCAGGCAGGCAGAGCAGGGTGGGAGCATATCTCCCAACAGAAAGCACATGTAAAAGTGCTCCTGGGAAGGCTTACTGTGCAGTATTTTACTGCTCAGTAAGCTTACTGCAAATTAATAGCTTGTGTAGACATGCCCCATGAGTGCCATAAGTATAAAGCACTGCACAAGTTATATGAGCACAGAACAGCTTGTAATGAGGCAGGGCATTGGAGCTGGTGGTAAATTATTTCTCTGTGCTGTAAATATTTTTTTGATTTCCCAAAGTTTCCTGCTTCACATTGGGATAAATCAAGAGCTTCAACATTGCAGATGGAACCTCCCAGGCCCCCACCCATCCCAGAATAGCTGATAGCACAGTGGTTAGGACATTGCACTCAGAGATAGGAGACCCACCTCTAAGTCCTTTACCTGTTTGGTTTCAAAGAGTGACCAGGTGCCATTTCATCAATCCAGTAGAAAAATTAAGCAGGTTTTGTAGAAAACATAACAGCAAATTGTGCCCATTGGTACACATACCATATCCAAATTTCTAAAGGTGCAGTGTATGTTTTGTAAAACCCTGCAAAAAGGTCCTTAGGCTGCTTACAGATGTTTAAATAAAATGGTGCTAAACTAAGAGAATATTCTTTGTATGTGAGCCCCAGAGTTACCCTTGATTTAAAGTGTTGTTATCACAGCCTTTCCAGGGTGCAGTAAATTTTTTAGCTAACTGTCTTTTGACTACGTACTTGAGTATCCCCAACACAAATGTAGTTCACTCTAATATGTGTTGTAGGGGCTGCATTTTTAATTTCAAACACATTCCAGTTACCAAGGCAACACACACTTCCTCAGATTTAAAGCAAGCACAGCAAACTGCTGAGGAGGGGGGATTAAAGGCTTTGTCCTTGATCTATTTTTAAATGTTTTAAGAATGGAATGCTTGCTGCAGCTGCAGGACCTTTCCTCCTTGAACTCCAGCCCTTAGCAGTGCCCTGACTAGCTATGCCTTAGCTTCAGCTTGATTTCTCTGCCCGACATCACGAGAATCCACAAACATGATGCCTCTCACTCCTGAGGGCAGGTATAATTTTTCGTTATTCTTCCTAACCAGAGCAAGTGAGCCTGGAACTGAGGTTGATAGATATGTGCCTATAACCTTCTATAGCTAATAAGGCTTTTGCTATGAGTGGCAACTTCATCATGGATCTTCATTACACTGGGAGAGTGAAATGTACTTCTAAAACAGTGTTCCCAAACTTTTTAGACTCTTGGAAAATGCCAGCTCTTAGATGTCACTCATTTTTTGACTATAAAAAAAATAACTTAACAATCTCCTTTGGTGCAAAGAACAGGTCTGAGTGCTCTTGATGCCATGGATTCCTACCTGAAATCTCTGGGTTCATGTTGTGAATTATGTGTAGATGTCTGCACACCTAACGATGCTAATGTTGTGCAGCATGTTAAGGCTAGGGGCCTACCTAATTCACTGAGGCTGCCCCCAAATTTAGTGGACAGAATGTGGGCCCGGGCAGCTATTTCACAGGCAGAGTGTGGTGGGCCTCCCATGCCTCTAATTGGCTGAGGGGCTCTGCCCCTTGTGGCTGAATGTCTGAGTGGGCTGCCTCTCCTGTGGTCCCGCCCCTCACCACTGATTGGTTGAGGACTATCTGTCATGCAACCCTGCCCCTTGCTGCCAGTTGGTGGAAAGGGGCAGGGCCACATGACAGGCAGCCCATGCAGACAGTCAGCAGCAAGGGGTGGGGGTGGGGGTGGGGTCACCATCTTGCTGGCAGCCCTTTGAGCAGGCAGCCCCCTCTCCCTCTGGTGAGCTGCTGCAGAACTATTTTTTTCCCGTGGATTTCACAGATTCTACACATTTTGTGGGAATTGCTCAGATTTTGCAGAATCCATGAAATCATGACTTCACTAAGTCCCTATTTATGGCACTCTCAAAAGCATCTCACAGCACCCTGCTTGAGAATTACTGCTCTAAGTAGTCATTCCCTCTGCTACACATGTAACTTGGTTTCAGGAAGGCATGAATGGGAAGGTAAGGGAAAATTTGGTTTTAAGAGGCTTCTCCCACAAAACTCCTTTCCAATATGAGGAAGAAGGGAAACTAAAGGACAAATACAACCAGTTAATTCTATTACCAAACTATTTGAAATTAATATTGCATTAATTTCCAAAACAGGAACATGATGTGTAGTGTTTTGTAACAATATCCATGTGCTAAGAGAGCTTCCAAGCATGTTGTAATGTTTGTCTAAAACTCCCTTCTTCCTTTGGCAATAGAACTTTGTTTGAATTGGCAAACTTTCTGGCCAGGAGTGCCAATTCCCAGTGTGCAGTAGGAGAGAAGCTGAAAGAGGAAAATCTAGACAAGTCATGTACATTTTATGAGGCATACAAATGTATAATTCTCAGCACATCAGAATAAAGGATATCACACTTTTGTTTTGAAATGACCCCATCTTGCCCCATCTGTCAGGATATATTTGAGAGAGATTTATTACTTGAGGCACTAAGTAGTTAAAAATTTAGTGTCCAGATTAACAAGATTGCCTTGTATTTTAAAGCAGCATTTATCAACCCATGGGTCATGACTCAAAAGTGGGTCACGAGAATATATGAAAGGGTCACAAGAAAACTTTAAAAATGGATTCTCCTTTGAAGGAGAAAAATATGGGTAACGGTGGCTTTTCCCTTGTAGGCTGGCAGAGTTCCAGCCTGCAAGGGGCTGCTTGTGGCCCCCCATGCCCTACACACTGGGGGTCCGGGGCCTGAGGGCCTAGAGGGTCCGGAGTGAAAGGCACTGGGTTAGGACTGGTCATCGATGTTTACAAATGGGTCCTGGTACAAAAAAGGTTGAGAACTACTGCTTTAAAGTGATAATCAAGTTTTTCACACTTATAAAGCACCATCAGCCCCAAGGACCAAAACAGCTGTGCAAACTGAACATAGTTCATTTTGATCACCAGTCCAGCTGAAGCCATCCCTGGCAACCACTAGATAAGGCTTAGCACATAATTCTCTAAAGCTGAAACTACAAGAGAAGTATAAGCAGCTATTAGAGTTTAAATTTGTTTAGGATATATCCCAAAGAGGGACTGATCACGAGCAGTTAGGGTTAGTCTTACAGTTTTCCTGAAAGGCAGCAGTTCAGCATTTTAAATATCATCCAGGGGTTCAGTTCAATAGTGACTCACAGAGACTGTGATTCCCAGTTAATTAATGTCACCAATAATGTTTTCCTTTAGTGTTAAATTGCTAAGGTTATCTGGTCTAGAAATATTTGCGGGAGAGCTATACAATTAAGGGGCGTGCCCACGTATGCAGGCATGTGCACTTGCAACAGCTCAAATAGAAGTGTCACAAATTTGAGCTGGGTTTTTTTGCCTCAGTGCACGTGCCCAGACATGCATTTTGCTGTGTGGCAAGTTGTGCCACATGGGGCAAAATAACCCTACCCAGCTCCTCCCAGATCTGCAGCCAGAGGGAGCTAGAGGCTGGTGCTGGCAGGGGAGGAGGGGATGGGGGAGAGGGGGCAGTGGTTGGGGGCTGGAATTGGCCTGGAGAATGATAGGGCGAGCGATGGGGGGCTGGGGCTAGGGGGGAGGAGTGATAGAGGCCTGGGGGAACGAGCAGGGGGCTGGGGTAGGGGGCAGGCAGAGGTGCCCCTCCCATGGTCCCCCACCTACTCTAGCCTCCCCCCCTCCACTTAGCTGGCACAGGGCCCAGGTCCTGGTCATTGCAGCCTGCACCACTGCCTGCCCTGCACAGGCAGGCAGTGTGCTTCAGCTCCAGGGAAAAGGTTGGCTACCAGAGCGTCTCTATGGAGGACCAAACCTCCAGTTGTCTCAGGAGGCTGTGCCCTTCCCTGCTTTTTTCTGCTGGGGTATTTTTAGATACATGGATATCCAGGTGTCAAATTTTGCCCCGTGCTACTTTTTTTGTTCCCACACATGCATCTTGCAGCATCTAAAAGGAGCTTGAGATGCTGCAAGGGGCATGTGTGTGCTTGTGTGGATGTGCCCAAAGTGCCCCATTTAAAAAGTCCTCTGCCAAAAATCAAAGTATACCAATATTCTAAACAAGAAATGGAGTGTAGGCAAAGGTTTAGAAGCCTATGGTATGAAAATGATTTGCCAGAAAGATTGTCATAAATTATTGGATTTACCAAGCTGAATGAACATCTGGGATGTAGAAGGCTGATAGTTTTTTAGATAACTAATACAATTTCTTCAGGAAAGAGAGGCATTCTGTATTGCCTACAGATGGTAGAGTAATCTCCAAGCAATGAGTAACTCATACAGATGTAAATGTCTTTAAATCAGATGCTCCTACTTTAGAGCACCTTTTGTGAACATAGTAACTCCATAAAAATTAAACACAGGACTCAAATCAGTAAGGTCTATAAAATGTCCCACTGGAAATCTTACACTTTTTCATGTAGTCTAACATGAAATGTTGATTTGATGAGCATTTTTGGTAAGCAAAGAACAGTAATAAAGAGAGGAGTAATACTTACCACTTGAGACGTATCTAGATTAAATACTGCACAGCTGAAGTTTGGAGTTCCTATCTTTGTCATCATATGTTTATTCATGCCCAGAATCCATCATCAGAGGAGCATACACTCTGGCAGAATGTAGTAATTAGAACAGAGTATTTTTTCACCTCTAGAAATGGAGTTCAAAGAGCTGGCACTATGAATTAATTTTAGCAGGAGAGATCCTTAGAGGTGTTGAGCACAAGCAACTCGAGTCAAATGGAGGACATGATGCCAATTCTTGTGTTAGTTGGCTGTTAGTCCCCACTGCAGTGATGCAGGATTAAAAAAAAACCCTTGTAAGAACACTTTAAGAATGATGTGTTCTTGACCCACTAGCTACTCAATCTATTCCTCCATCTCCCTTATGCCTTTCATTTCTAAGTTTAATAAATATGCTGTTTACAAATGGTGTCTGGAGTTCATCTCCTACAATTTCATCCCGGCCTCTCTCCATTCCAGCTTGTGCCCTTTGTACTCCTGTGAAACAGCTCTCCTCCTACAGATATCTCAGAACCAGAATTTCATCTTCATCTTCCTGGACCTACAAGCCTCCTTTGACACAGATGAGCATGCTCTTTTTCTTGAAACCTCCTCTCTCCTGGTTCTTCTCTTTACTCTTCCCTCAGCATGTTCTCTGGATGAGTCTCCTCATGCCCCCTACAGATTTATATGGGCATTTCACAGGACTTTGCTTCCGTCCTCTGCTCTTCTCCCTCTACATTTTATATCTTGGAAATCTCATTCACAAAACAACAATTATCTTTATGTGAATGACTCAGGTCTGCCACGCTATGCCAAATCTATGTCCTTTTGCTTGATACTAGAATCAGTGCCCTTCTGATATTGCCACATAGATGTCTAGTCATCAAATCAAACTGACCATGGCTAAATTAAAGCTGTTGATATTAACCCATCCACTCTCCACTACTTAAGCCCATTTTATATAAGATATTCAATATACGTATTTTGTTTAGCATGAACTTGCTAGTAGTGACAAAAAAGAATTAACCTCTCCTCTGTAAAATAGTTTTGCTTTCTAGGGGAGGTAATGAATGAAAGCACCATTTCTGGTATATTTCTAAATTAGAGGTGGGCAATTATTTTGACTGGAAGGCTGCTTAATGATCTTTGGTGAGCTGTAAAAGCCACAAGGTTAGTCCCTGCCCCTTCACAAGTGCCCTGCCCCCCTGGTTGCCATCTTGGGACTGAAAGTCCCACCCCCTGATCTTTGCCACCAGAAGTCCCTCTTCTTGCCCCCAGAAGTACTGCTTTTGGGAAGGGGGCTTGCCATCTTGGAACCAGAAAAAAATCAAATTAGGGCATGCATAGACAAAATGAGGGGCATGTGTACACGATACTTTAAAGGGGGTTAACTACTTTTGCACCGCTATAATGGTGTTGGTGTTTCCATGTGTTGGTGGCGTATTGCGCATTAATTCCAGCTACTGTAGCATATTTGGTGGCATAACATGCCTTAAATGACTTTGGGGTGCAGCAAACTAAAACACCTGCAAGGACGTTTTTTCCCCCCTTGGCCCCCCATGACCTGCGCAGGGATCTAGTCTTTCCCTCTGTGGCTGCGGTGCCCCCTGGGACCACACGAACCGGGTGCCGCCACTGCCGTGGTGGGAAGCATCAGATCCTGCCATTCCCCCTCCCCTGTCTCCAAAGCCCAGGGACTGCTCCGCTGCCAGAGAGGCAGGTAAAACACAGGGATTTACTTCACCCTAAATTGAAGCGGTGTTTTTAAAAACCCACTGCTTCAATTTAGGGGCCCTGTCTCTTGTACACATGCCCTTATAAACTAAAAATCACACATTGACAATAACATAATTTTATTTTAAAAAATATTTTTGTCCTGATTTGTGTGCGTTTGTGTGTAGTGTATACAAAGGTGATTGCATAACAACTCAAAATGAGGTCTTACTCTTGTATATGGAGGGGGGGAGGTATGAAGGGGTGGTGGGTATGGGTAGGTGCGTATGGGGTTTGTGGGAGGCTGTGGGTGTGCGTGGATGTGGGGTGTTGGGGAGGGTGTGAGGGTTGTGGGGGTGAGGCCAACAGGTGGCAGCAGCTGGAAGGAGTCGCTGCCACCTGGGCTGCCTAGAAATATAGTCCAGCTGTGAAACCACCCCAATGCCTCCGTGTGCCTGGGGGTGGCAGGATGTGCCACAGCTGGACTATACCTGGGCCAGGTGGGACTGAGGGACCTGCCACGGGCCAGATAAAGACCCACTGCAGATTGGATCTGGCCCATGAGTTGTATTTTTCCCAGTCCTGGTCTAAATATTTGCAAGTCTGAAAATGTCAATTTATTGGAATGACAGAACAACCATCCTATATGCTACTGCATTATATATACTAGGTTGTGTATTACCCCCTGCTTCTGCATGTCAAATAATTGACAGCAGAGCTACTTCCTCCTCAGTCTTTTCTGGAAATTTCTCTCCCTCCCCCAATGAGGGTCTATAGAGGACTGATCTCAGATGTACACATAATTCTCTCTATATAAAAGCCTTAGTCTGCAGGTCCCTAAGGCTTTATTCACACTCTAATTAGTTGTCTCGGCAACCAATCAGAGTGCTCTGTGCAGACAGCTACAGATGAAGTGCCACCATCACACTGGGGTTGGGGGAACGGAGCAAGGGTTCCTCACCTCCCCTCCCAAAAAGCAGCCAGCAGGGATGGGGAAGCAAGGTGGAAGAGGAGAGGAAGGAAGGGAGGGAGGGAGGGGAGCAGGAAGTGGGGGTTTCCAGTGGCAGCGTGCTGCTGCGCCCTCCCATCCCCTCTGCCACCGCTGACCATCCCCGACAACAGCCAGGGGGAGGTGGCCGAGAGGGAGGATGTTGCCTGCAGGCGGATGCAGTGGCAGCAGCACAGGGCACTGCATGTCATCTGCCACCACCATATGCAAGCTTCCCTCCGCCCCCACCCCCATTCCCAGGAGCTGGTGGTAGCACAGGGTGGAATGGCAGAGGGTGGCAGGGGCGCATAGGGCCAGAAGTTGAGGGTGGCGGGGGCGCATGGGCCCAGAAGCGGAGTGGCGGTACCATGGTGTACTAGGTCATGGCGCTCCATCCACACCTGCCCCCACCCCCCCAGTCATGATGGGCAATTTGCTAGTAGTGACATAAAAATGGGAGTCCAGTTTGAAGATGAGTATTCCCTTACATGCCTTCTACACATTTTCATTACACAGAATATACAAAATTCAGATAATGTACCTGAAAACAGCTGGATATTGTTTGAGAAGCTTCTGCTTGGTTTGGTTTTCTCTTTCAGTCTAGTGATTCCATTTCAGTATCTGGTCTTATTACCTTGGATCATCGCTGGGAACTACCTGGAGAGATGTGGGCAGTAGTGTCCCCCAAGGCTCTGTCCTTGGACCAGTGCTGTTCAATATCTTCCTCAGTGATTTGGATGAGGGTGTAGAAAGCACTCTGTCCACATCTGCAGATGACTTTAAACTATGGGGTATAGTAAACACACTAGAGGGTAGGGAGCAAATTCAGGCAGATTTGGACAGACTGGGGAAGTGGCTGGATTAGAATAGGATACAATTTAACAAAGATAAGTGCAAAGTGCTGCACCTAAGGAGAAAGAATCACCAATACACCTGCAGACTGGGAAGTACCATTCTAAGTAGCACAGCAGTGGAAAGAGAT
>NW_017729000.1:35689073-35689300 GCF_001723915.1 Gavialis gangeticus
AGGGAATAGGGGATACTCTGTTTACCAGGGCGCCCCTCAGGGTTACTAGAAACAATGTCCATAAACTGAAGGAGAGTAGATTTAGATTGGACATCGGGAAAAAATTATTTATGGTGAGGGTTGCCAAAATATGGACTGGGCTTCCAAGGGATGTAGTGCTTTCCCCTATCTTGGAGGTGTTTAAAAGGGGATTAGACAAGCACCTGGCTGGGGTTACTTGACCGCAG
>NW_017729000.1:35694300-35694735 GCF_001723915.1 Gavialis gangeticus
AGTGGCTGGATTAGAATAGGATACAATTTAACAAAGATAAGTGCAAAGTGCTGCACCTAAGGAGAAAGAATCACCAATACACCTGCAGACTGGGAAGTACCATTCTAAGTAGCACAGCAGTGGAAAGAGATCTTGGAGTCGTAGTCGACGCAAAAATGAACATGAGTTGCCAGTGTGATGAGGTAATAAGTAAGGCTAACCACACTCTTCCTGCATTAGTAGGTGCATCGCAAGCAGGTCTAGGAAGGGGATACTTCCCCTCTATGTGGCATTGGTCAGACTGCAGCTGAAGTACTTAGTCCAGTTTTGGGTGCCACACTTTAAGAAGGATGTGGATAACCTGGAAAGGGTTCAGAGGAGGGCTACTCGTATGGTTGAGGGCCTGCAGGTACGAACCTATGAAGACAGACTGAGGGACCTGAATCTCTTCAGCCT
>NW_017729000.1:35699735-35735494 GCF_001723915.1 Gavialis gangeticus
TAGACAAGCACCTGGCTGGGGTTACTTGACCGCAGTGGTCTTTCCCTGCCTGAGCAGGGGGTCGGACTCGATGATCTAATAGGTCCCTTCCGACCCTAAAAATCTCTCTCATTGTGCAAAGGTTGACCAAAATATTTGCCTTCAGTGACAGCTTGTGCTGGTATGCCACTTATATGTGCAGAGAGCTGACTGAAGTCCACTTTGGCTTAAAACCAAGCAAAAGAGAAAGCATCCCAAAATAATGAAAAAGGACTGCTCACATTACTTACCACACACAGCTACAGCAAAGAAGGGTTAAGTCATCTGTAGTACAAGTTACTTCAATACATAAAATGGTTTGCCAAAACTTAACTCTAGAAGCGCTTAGTTTAACAAAAGTTGGCTTGGGACCCCTCTTACCTCTTATTTTGAAAACTAGTTGAGTTAGCAACCCAAACAATGTCCCTGGAAACTTAAATGTATAAAGGGCTTTACCAGCCTCAAAAGGCAGGCAACTCTGAGAGTGCCTATACACGGGTGCGGAGGCTGCTCCGATCCGCTGGAATTCCAGTGCATTGGAGCAGACTCAATTAATTGAGTCTGCTGAAGCATGGCAATTACCGCACTCCAGCAGCCTCCTGTCTCACATATCAGCAACCCTGCGCTTAAAAATGGTGGTGGGGTGCTTGAACTAAAGCTTTAGTTCAAGCACTCCTGCTATTTTTAAGTGTGGGGACGCTGATACTTGAGATGTAGCTGCACTCTAATCCAAGTGGCTTCTGGAGCCATTCTAATTAAAGCACTGCCCCCTCCACCGCTGGAGCACATGTAGAAGTGCCATAAAAAACTAAACTGGGTTATTTTGTCTTTCAGTAAGGAATTTATCAGCAATGAAACTTAATTAAGCTTTTTCCATAACTTTATAATTTAGGCATAATACAATTAAACATTTGTAGTTCTCTGACCCCAAATATTTTCAATCACTGCTACTACCTTCCACATATTTTATAGGTTATACACACAGCATGCCTTCATGTGAAATTGAAAGTGATTTACCATAGTTGAACTTGAACCTGATCTCCTTTCTATTGAATTTCCCCATTCCCAAGAACCTGAGGTCCCAGAGTGGGCATTGTTTTCATTTTAGAAGGAAGAAAACTGAAGCACAAGCAGTTTTAATGACTTGATCGAGGTCCAAGTCAAGGCCATACATGATATCAGTGGCAGTTTGGAAAGCAAACCACATTTCTGAGGTCCCCTCTACACATTACAGATATTGCACAATAAACTGGATAATTATGAATTGCACAAAAGCATGTATTACCCAATAAAAAGCTTCAACTGGCTATAAAGTTAGACCTAAAAAATGTATGCTAACTTTATAGCTGGTTGCTATCAAGCTTTAGTTTGCACACGTAGCAGGGTCTTCCCTGCTGCTAGGATGCACCATGTCCAGTGAAAAAACCCCAAGCTGCAGGGATCATGGCAGCCGTGACCCCCAAGGTCTGGGGACACAAAATCCCCACGTCCGGAGAAGTGTCACAGGGATAATTCCCCTGCCTCAGGTGTGCATGGGCACACGTGCAGCTGGAAGCCCCTCAACTGGGTTGCACAGGGCTCCCAACTACAGGAACCTGCTTTTTGCTGGTGCAGGTCGGGAGGGAGGGGCCGGGATCAGGCTCCCCCTGCACTGGCAATAAGGTGCACGTGATATAATCAAATACATGATCCCACAATTGTGCCTCCTGCCATACCACATGTGCCCGGCAGGAGGTGCAATTGTGGGATTATGCATTGGATCCCATCATTCCTCTACTTGTAGAGGGGGCATGAAGCTCAATTCTCAGCACATTTGGGCTGTCTCTATGCCTCTGCATAACAACAGTGGCTCCAACTGCCTTATGCAAGCAGCCATCAAAGATCATCTTAAATTCACGCCAAATCATTGCTAACAAAAACACTTTTCTTAAAAAGGAAAAGACTTTGTGTGTAAAGGAAACAGTATGGACTTTAAATAGAAAATTGATGGTCTCTCTGCTCCCTCTGCTGGCTCACTGCATATGTTGTAAAGAGAATTTAAGAGCATATGTACTTCCGTGTTGTAGTAGTGCTGTAGCCTAGGGAATATGCAAGAAGTCTGGATATGCAAGAGGGAAACCCAATTATTTTCTACTTTTCTAAAAATGGGTGGAAGTTAGTTATTTCTATGTTATCAGAGGTCTATACTTCTGATTTTGATAGATTAACTAGTAGTACAGCAACAGACTGAATGCATATGAGAAAAGTAAAGGAACCTAGTCATATGGAAACAAGACAGCATTGGCATAAGGAACTGCTCCTGATGATTTTATAGGTTTTATGGTCTCTGGGAATATGCTAGAACTACATACAGCATTTACCTGAATCCAAGACCACTTTGAATTTAAGACAACCCCAAAATAATTGGATTTTGAACATGGAAAAGTAACAAATTCGTTACATTTCTCCATATGTAGAATCTAATTTTTGGAGGATTGTCTTAAAATTTGTTCCCCCCACCACTGTAGTAGGGCAAGCAGTGGCAAGGGGGCAGGTCATGAGGGGCTCGGAGAGGAGTCAAGTAGTCTGACCCTTGTTCCTTGCTATCCCTCCTACCTCATCCTCCCCACCTTGCTGCCTGCTTCCCACCATTGTGTCTGTGCCCCCTGGAATCTGCCCCCACACTTGCAGGGGGAGGGGGGTGGTATAGGCCCCATGGGAGCATCTGCCCCCACTTGCCCTCTCCTGCCCCTCCCCACCTTGCCCCCTGCTCCTTTTGGGGGCAAGGTGTAGTGGGGTGGTGGCAAGGAGAAAAGCTGAGGGGAGGAGACAGGTGGTGGATATGGCAGCAGCTGCAGCTCCAACTCTGGGCTTAGGGCTGGAGTCAGAGCCACTGCCCTACTCTCCTCCTGTTTAAAAAAAATAAATAAATAAAAGCTTCCTCCCCCCTTACCCCCACGTTGGATTTGACTAAGTATGGCACTTTACAAGTAGGGCCTTTCCAAAGTAACCTCTATGTTCTCATGTTCACACATGGTCTGAACCAATGAGGTGTTTAAGCATCCCAGGTGAGGAGCAGACCTCAATCAAAAACCTTTTTTCATCAAATGACTTGGTGCATAATGCCTAATTTACATCAGTGGATGTATTTTACTTTGAAAAGGCTACTCCAGTTAGCCAGGAAAACTGAAACTCTGAAAGGAATCTTTCCCTTTTGGACAACAGTAGCACTGGCAAGTACAAGGTAAGAGCGTTTCAAAGGTGGATATAAAAACCCTGAAACTTCTATTAGCTGCTCTACTTCAAACTACTGAAAACCCCGAACAGGCCACAACTACAGTATTTGACCTGAACTGTCAAATTTGTGAATATTCAGTTTTGAGTTTTGGATTTCAACATATCTTTACTGAAGACAAAAAACTGCTGGCTACAAAAATAAAACTAATAACAAATATTCTCATAATACCTCTTACCACCACCACTGCAGAACCCCTTCCTCTTGCAACTCCTTTCCATGCCATGAGCAGGCCTGAAAAAGCTTAGAGCCTTTCACTTCAAGCTATGTGCATCCCATGTAAATATGCCAACCATGCATTCCTTCTTGTCAGCTCATGATTTGTTTTCTACACCTGACAAACTGTTTCCTAAGTATGAAAATTGAATTTGATTTAGCTTTTGTCTACATAGGAAGCTATCGTGACAGAAATGCTGTTGACCCACAACTAACCATACTGCTAAGCTTCTATAGTGCACACACATCACCCATGCTTGTGCTGGCACCAGGCATCCTCACTGTAAGCAGCTGTGCCACCTGGAAATAAATCCCACCACTTCCCAAGTTCATTGTGAAACTTGAGAGGGCATTTTTAGGTATGACGCCGCACCAGACGCTTTTGAAAATGTCTGGAGCTGCGCCGCATATATTTGTATAAACGGCAAAATGCACGGTGGCGCACTTTTGAAAAACACATTGGTGTTTTAGTTCAAAAGTGCACCACTGCCATTTTCCCAGTGCTGATGTGCATTTTACTGTTTATACAAATGCATGACATACAATGCCTGGCACATGAGCTCACATGCAGAGCAGACTCGATTAATCGCGCCGGATCTCCGGCACATCACAGCACAAAAAGGTACATGTAATGGAGTGGCCTCAACATCAAAGGGCATTCAAGGAACTGCAGATGATGAACATTGTTCTTCTCCAATAATATTTTTCCACCCTTTTGCCTCGTCTGTTTAACTTCTTTTTTGAATACCCAGTTTTACCCCTCCACAAAAGTTTTAAGAGGCAGAGTTAGGCTCTAGTCCATACAGATCAGACCACTGTTCAGTGCAGACAGTAAAAGGCACGGCACTGTGAGGTTCCTGCTGAAAGTCTGCTACAGAAAGTGAAAAACTATTTACATATGCTTTCTGTTGATTGCTGTATGTTGGCAGAGGGTTTATGGCACTAGAGAGAGGTGCAACTCAGCCAGCAGAAATAGGCACTTAGTGGATGTATACAGTTCTGTGGGAAAACACATTTTAGGGTGGATTAGCTCCTATTTTAAGACACAAACTACTGTATTAGGGTACTAACATTCAAAACATCCATTTAACTTAACACACACAGAGTTAATTTTTTTGAAAATGGATTTCAGTGCCTGTGCAGTACAATTACAAAGAGAAGATAGTATTTATATAAAATGTAAAACGTAGGTTAATTACAGTAACCATGCACACAGTTAGTGTTTGGTACTGATGACAGGCGAAAATGACTGTAACTAGCCAAGTAAACTGATGTGCACTAAAGCTTAAGTACATGGGTACTATTCATGATGCTTTTATTTAGAAACTAGCATTTTCCTTTGCGGAGAACTGTAAAACTCCTTGGGCCAAGTGTAGATCTGCTCTCTCTCAGGACTGTTGATAAAACTAGAAGACTCAGGGTGAAATCAGCAGCACTTTGTTGCCTTTACATTAATCAAGCAATTACTGCATTTAACTGAAAGAAGTCAATCAGACCAAATAAAGCCAGGTTGCATGAATATTACCAAAAAGCAGTAAATTGAATGTGGAAACCAATACAGGTTCCCAAGGTCACCAGGAAAGATGGTTTTGATATTGCAACTGCATGGCTATCACCAGGGTCACGGTTGTTGCACAGAATATTTCATTCTTCAAAGTTAGCAAGTTAGGGCAATTTACAAGCTTTAAATTAAAGCATGAAACAAAATAATGGAATCCACACATCAATATTTAGTAATGCAGCAAGAATGCAATCAACTTTCCCTTTATACTGCCTTACAGAAGTGCAGAAGGTAAAGAAAAGAAAAGATAACAGACATGTTCCTCTACTATTAAACCACCTATAATTGTACAGAGCATCAATTACTGATGTTACACATGACTAATCCAAGAAAGGAACAAAGGAGAAACATGACTGAACAATCTGGAGTTATTTATTAGGAAAAGTAAGACAAAGTACTGTTTCAACATTCATACAGAACAAACGTTAACAAAACCAGGAAAATAATCTATAAAAAGTAGGCCCAACATACTGAAATTGGTTTATGGCAGTATGAATAAGTAAATTAAATTCAAACTTCAACCATGCAAACAGGCAGTTAAGATTTATACAGTCTTAATGGGGATGAATTACAGTATTGGCCCCAGCTTGGCCACAACAAAAAGACTTAGTGACATATTAAAGAAATCTATTCTGTACATTCAGTAATGAGCATCTATAAAATGAAAAATAAATTAAACAATTTACAAGAGATGTATTATAGATTACATAAAGGTATAATTTAGTAATTTTACAAATAAAATTTGCATCACATCATACATTTTTTACATCACATCTTCAGTGTCAGAACAGTAAACAAAAAAAGCTGAGACATAACATGAGTACAATACAATAGAATAAGGCAACTGAACCAAAATGGCTCATAGAAGGAAGTCTTCTCCATGTGGGTTTGCAATTTACGAATTTGCCATCCCTTCTGATAAAGAACCAACCTCCCCCAACCCCCAAATTCCTCCAGCCCCCCTCTGAAATTATGATTTGGTCATTAGATGGCCTGCATGCTGCAAGACAATTGCTTGACAACCAAGATAAAAATATGTATGATTAAAATGCCAAAAGTCCTATTACGACCAGTGTAAAAAAAAAAAAGATGATGCTGCCTATCAAAATTCTCCTTATTCCCCATTGTAATTCAAATACCCAAATGTTCGACCCCATTACTTTTGAGCTTCTTGGCATTGTAACAAACTTTCTTCATGTTTTCATTCATAACTTTTACTTTGTTTGAAATGTTCAATCTGAATTAATGCAACTGTTCCAAGTCTTTGTATTTACAATGGTCTAAAATTGATGCCTATGAAATTGTGAAAATGTTTAGTTAAAATCAAAATATATGACTCCAAACTAACAATCTGTATTCCATATTTCAGATTCTCTTATGGATAGGACCAATTTAACATTTCATCTTTAAATGTAGTTTTAAATATATATATTTACAACTTTCAAACAAAAATGCTTACAGTAATGGCCATACTTTTTTAAGAATTAACAAAGGATGTATGTCAAACCATTATAGGTGGTACTAAGAACTGTTTTTACTTTAAACAGCTACAGTGACAATGGATGGTAAGCTGTAAGATTAATACCTAAACTACTCTTACAACTGAAATCTAGAAATGGAAGATGATCTGATATAATACACAAACTAAATGTTACCTGCTTTACAGAAAGCAGCATAGAAAGCCCATCCCACAAATGACTCTCGACATTAATGAACCACAGAATATATATTAAAAAGGTAAGCTTGAAATAAGGCCAGAAGAAATCTGAGTGATAAATTTCAAGTCAGTCAAAAGGACCAGGTCATAAACACAGTATTTACAACTTGTATTTAGATTTTAAATTTTTCAACAAGTGATTTAGCACCAGCAGTAATATGCAAAGTAGCACTACTGTGTTCTCCATTTAACTACATTTGAGAAGACCTTGGAGCCAAATCTTGCTCATTACTGCTTAAGGTAGTACCTACTTAAGTCATCAGGCTATTTGGATATCTACAGTGGGTGCAGGGCTTGGCACTCTGTTAAACAACCAGGATCACTCAAATATTCTTCCGTTAGCACAACTCTTGATGTTTCAGGAGGGCTGGCTGTTACAGTGTTCTACAGACATCAAGTGTGAGCAGGTTAGCCAAATAGCCTTGCTTGCAGACTTTTGTTTTCTTTATTAAAAAGACCTCACTGAAGATTTTTTATTATGGATTATAGAATATTGGTAACAATCTTTGGAATGTATTAACAGAAGCCATATTGTAACTGATACACAGGGCATTTAAGAATATTGTGGAATATCACTGGGGAATAACCCCAGTAGACTGCATAAGGCATTTGTGGTCCTCCATATTAGCTCCATCTCAAATACAAACTTTGTTTCTGCAGATTTAGATAACTGATTCCCACATTTTAGGCACAGCAAGCTAAAAGTTACCCTTCCACGATGGTGTGGCCTAAAGCAGAGGTCTTCTCTCAAAACTTCACTTCAGTTATTGTTTCTATAACATGTTTGTTTGCTTTTGTACTATAACCCATGCGTGTCTGGGTCATAAACACTTAAATCTTACACAACGTTTTTGTTAATTCCTCCTCTATATATTTTTTGATTTAAAAAATATATATTTGTAGGAAGGATGAAGAAGCCTGCTTCATAAGGAAAACATTACCGTGTTAAAAGGTACCTTCATTATGATTTCAATAACTGCAGGAGAAATAGTGGATTGTACCCAATTAGCTGTACTGACACACTCATAATAATTTTTTTTGCTTTAAATGCTAAACAAAATTGTCTTAGCACAATTCTGAACAGAATCAAAGACATCTTGTCTTCTTACAATATCAGTTGTTTCAGAGGGTGCATAATGAATGCAATATATTTATAAAGCAGTACAGAGGCATGAGTGCAAGCTGAATAATTATATGAGACACTGGACACTTTACAGAACACATTATTTTGCTCCAAATGAAAGCACTTGAATTACATGAAAGCAAACTCTCACCACTTTCCTGAAACATTTAGGGAAGATAATTTATTGCCACCATTACTTGAAATGGATTGGTTTCTAAAAAATACAAATGTTTGGACCTACATTGGTTCAGGAAAAATATAAAAGCTGTGGTGTAACAAAGACTATTTTCTCCAAGCTAAAGGAACAAGGAATACCTCAACCTAGATACACAGGATACGTACTAACCGCCACTTAAAAGCAAGAGAAATGTAACTCCTCAAATAAGATTAACAGTCCTAATAATACCTTTAGAAGGACTATAGTTACACTTCTCTTCAATTTCTAACACACAGGTTAAGCTAATAGTACAACCTGGCTTCTAACTCTATTAATGCCATTAATTTAAATAGTGTCAGAGGGTATTTTATGAAGTGCCGACAGGACCTTATGGATAATTTGTTGCTGGAAGTATGTCAATCAAAGAAAAAAGGCTGACATCCTCAAAAGGTGCCTAAGTACCTCTGAGGACCTCTGACAAAGCTCTTAAAAGAATAAAAGGGAAAGAAAAGTTATCCATACTGCTACTCTTGCCTAGAGTCTAAATTTAATGAGCCCTTCTAGGAAGTTGTTTGTGCAAGTGGCAACAATCTAATGGATTCATTAAAAAGGACTCAGCAGAAAAATACTTACAGAAATACTATATTTACCCCAATGTGTTAACAGTCCAAAATGCACCAGAGCAATATTGCTTCTCATTTAAAGTGGTTAGCTCCCTTAAGCAGATTTGGGAAGGTTTTTGAAGTAGTTAAAGATTTTCTACCATACCAGCCAGACCATAATGGTATTTTCATATAATAATGAAGTGTCTGATATAGAAATTGCCTAAACTTAGGTGGCTAAAAAGTTAACACCACTGCAGAGAGACAATGACCCCTTAAAGTTGGAAGTGACACCTGGGGCAGGGCCAAATGAGAGGGATGAATGAAAAGAGACTAGTTTAAGTAATGATTCCAACAAAAGTAGAATAGCTTGCCAGGAGGATGGGAGACCAACAAACTTGTATCATCTTCCTGACTGTTCTGTGTCAGGTCTGAGAGATCATTTACAATGCTGATAACAGTATTATTGTTGACATCTTTAGTGTTACAGAATGAAAACAGTAGAACTATTGCCAGGAATGCTCCTGCACTAAGTTCCAAAGCTAGCAAATCCAGCATTGTTGGCACCATATGAGAAATGAAAGGCACTCATGTGGTTGCTTTATCTGGGTGTTACTACACTCAGAATGAGCTTGCTTCTTCCTTTAAAGGAGGAAAAAAAATCTGTTCTTTGAAGGAAATGGTCCCACTGGAAGAGAGAACAGTTCAGAAAACCTGTACATTTGACAAAGCATTTGCTGCGCTTCCTCTGCTAGATTCAGCTGCTACTTGATTCAATTTACAGCAAAGGGGCACTGACTAGCTCAGAGGCAGAAATATTAAATGCGAAGTAACAACAGCAAATATGAAGAAGAATCAAATCACTCTGCTGTACAGAGAGAGTACAGACTTTTACATTGTACACAGGAATCCAGATTAAATGATCTAAAGCTAATCTCACAGGGCACTTTTATACATGTTCCAGGGGTGGTGGTGATGGTGGAGCTTTAATTAGAGTGACTTCAAGAGCCCCTCTAATTAAAGCACCACTGCGTCTCGTGTAGCAGCATCCTTGCACTTAAAAAAGGTGACGGGGACATTTGAACTAAAGCTCTTTGAATCAACTTTAAGTGCCCCTGCTGCCAATTTTAAGTGCAGGGATGCTGATACATGAGACACAGGAGGCACCTGGAGTGCAGTAATTACCATGCTCCAGCAGACTCAGTTAATCGAGACTGCTCCCACACAGTAGAATTCCAGTGCATTGGAGCAGCCTCTGCATTTGTATATATCTATATATAGATATCTGTAATACCTATCAACTTGGATGACAAAAGGAGCAACAAATTTTCTGTTTTGAAAGAACAGCCGAACACATTGCAAAAACTGTCCTGAACATAATCCTTATTGATGTGAATTACTCTTATTGTAGATTAGGGGCAGAAAACTTGTCTGATATTTCTTGGAGAGGTCAACATAATTATACTGATGGAACTATAGATCGGAAACCATCTTTTTCAAATTTAAGAGAAAAAGATTATTCCTAAATTGTCAACATGTTCTGTCTGTTATTCCAGAACTGATTAATTATGTCCTGAATTGACCAGGGTAATCTCTCTGTTAGACAGACATCCTAAAAAGACTAGAATGAAAAAGGAAAGTTGCGACTAAATCTTACTTTAATATCTGCTGGTCAGTATATATAAATTACTTTTAATTACTATTTCAAAAGCAATTTTTAGGTTGTGTTTCAGTACTACAGGATATATAGAGAATAAATTATCTCACAATTTATCTGGACTAGCTGAACTGTTTCTTGCGAAGAACTGCAAGAAGAATGAGACAGAAGTGCTCCAACATCTAGGAATGCCATGAATACAGGATGCGAAACTCTGTATGAGGTTCCTACAATAAATCTTCAAAAACATTTTCCTTTGTGGAAAATGTATAGAATAAATGTGTTTTAATGAACTACCCTTACAAACCACTATATTATACTTCTTGTACTACATCATCGCTTGAAACTTGTAGCAGCTTTTAGAGAGACATGTTACTCCAGATGTGCTCATCTGCTTCACAGACTGAAGATAGCCTTCAAAATAGGATCACTTGGAGAATGAGGTTTTCCATTTTCTAACTGAAGCAATATTTCAATATACTCAAAATGGATATCTGCCTTCAGTACCCAGCAGCAATAACAATCAAACTATGTCTGAAGTTGGCACTGTTCCAAGTTGAATAAAGTGGCTATTTGTACAAATCACTGCACTTTGGGACTGTAGGAATTTCTAAAATCTCCAGTTTAAAAGGAGTTCAACTTAAAGAAGAGAAAGACAAGTTTTACCTAGTACATTCAGTCCTTTCCGTGTACATAGTGGATTAGGAAATATGGTTAAAAAGTTCAGATGCTGCTATAATGGAATATAGCAACATTCTGGAATTGTCTATTAATCTTTTTCATTTTATTTTACTTTTTAGACTAACACTCATTTACAAACATGAAAATCTAATTTATCAGTACATTTTATTCTGATGTTTCCTTTATATTCAAAAGAAAAAACCTCTCTCAATGTACTGTAAAAGCTGGACATTTCTTATTAGAGACACTAAATATGCTAGCACCTAGCTGACGATCTCCGAAATGGTCTTTCTAATCTAGTAGCTCATCTCACTGCAGCACTAGACATCACAGTAAATACACTACTGTAAATTTTTAAACCACTGTGAGAACGAAATATTCAGGCAAAAAATGACTAGTTACAAAATATGGAATTTATCCCAAGGCCACAGTTCAATACGCAGTTCCAATTATTGCCAAGTGTACTGAATACTGGTCCTTTTGACATTGCAATACAAACTCTGAAGCCATTGTAAACAAACCTCCAATTCCAAATACATGTATAAAAATATTGTTATTTTTTTAATAAGCTCAAATTTGAGAATACATCTAAAAAATGAAGAACTAACCATCCTTCAAACCAGTAAAAAAGGAATTGAAGCTATGCTTGATTACTCATAAAGATGATCGACACTTCAGATTTACAAACAGATTTACAAACACTACTGCTATTTTAGTCCTTAGTCTCTTTTGGGAAGATTCTATAAACTCTGCCAGGTTTTATGGTGGATTTGATATTGAAAGTGGTGGAAATCAAGAGTTTGCTTGATCTAGACAGGTCCTTTCTAAAGCCTTCCTGTTCTTCGACTCAAACCTAGTTCACAGAGGTGGTCTTGCCAAGATTCCCCACGTGCTGCTGATTTGAGCAACCACATATCCTCAGAAACACAGATAAAAGTACAGTTGCAGTAGTAGCTGCTACTGCCCTTCTCTGCTTTTTGCTTACAAGGCAAGGAGATTTTTTTGTATTTCCTCCCTGTTTTATATCAAATACCATGATTACTGAAGTGTGTTTAATGCCGTAACACTTTACTGTCGTTATAAGAAGACATTTTTAAACTACATACAACTTTTCTTTTTCCTTTTGTTGATGACACCCCTTTTTTTAAGTCAATGTTTTGAAACGTACAACGGAAATTCTGCTGTTAGAACAAGGCTAACAAGGACTAAAACAAATAGATTAATAAACCATCTACATCAGATTACATACAAAACAGATTTGTTTAGCATTAAAGCCCAAAATATTTTGTGCCAGACACATAAGGAGCTGGAATTCTCTCTTTTGGAAGCTTGTTTTTCAGAGGATGTATTGCATATTAAAAGTTCAATACTGGTTATGTGTACTGGAGTACATCAAACAAACCCCTCTAATATTTTACTTATAAATGCCCAAACATGGCAAGATTCCACTTCATTAAAATGGCAATATCCAGCAGCTTACCACTTTTAAATTTAAAAACATTTACAGTAAAACCACTGCTTTTTTCCTTTGGTTCCCATTGATTTAAACAATGCAGTAATGTCATCCAAGTGGAAAGCAGCTCAGCGTAAAGACATCTGGGACTTCAGCTGAAATTCGGCAACCCAAGAAGAGCACCAACAGCTCCAAAATACCCCTGTTTATTTAAAGAAAAGAGCTGTCATTCTAAGTTTGAACCATAACATTTAAAATTCAGTATTCAGATATACATTTCTTAACCCAAAGTGAGGACTTGAAAAGAACGTTTACTTGTGCTACACTGTCCTTCATGCGAAGTTTCCAAAGCTCTACAAACACAAACCCTTTGCTCTTAAAAGAATGCTTGCCCTACTTGACTCTTTTCCCTAAAATTTATGAATCTCATTAGACTCTTTCATTTACTAATGTATCTTAAGCATTTCCAGGCATGTATCAATGATACTTGACCACACACAGCAAATGCTTTTCAGAAGAACTGAGAAATGACAACTGCCCTGTGACCTTTAACATTCACACCAATGTACTACTCTAAACTTCTCCTCCTAATTCCACCCTAGTCTCCTACAGGTAACATCTACTAGTAGTAAGTAGCTTGATAGTGTAAGTTCTGCCCCTGCTCAGTAGTGGCCTACACTCTAGAACTCACTGAAGCAAGAGACAATGACCATAGAATAAAACTGTTTTTGGAAAGGCCCAAACATAGCAAGCTACACTCTGGACTGAATCTTTATGTTGCAGACAAACGCAAGAGCCATGCCTTTGTTATAAAACCCCTTCTCGCACTTAATTGGAAAAAATGCTAAAAGAGCACTATTATGATCTCCAGAGACTTCTAGACCTTGCCAAATACCAGAATCTAAAACCAAACCAAGCAAAACCCACAGACAATTAGCAAGGAAGTACAACTAACAACTACAGATACTATCACTGAGATGCCTGCTCCAACAGTCATCTTGGTTCCATATTCAAACTGGAACTAAAAGGGAAAAAATGGAGAATTGATCAACTAAAAAGATCTGATACTGAATGTCATATACCACTGGCATTCTGTAGGCTTGTAGTAGATCTATCAGAGTTTACTGGTCATCTTCCAAGAGGCAACAAGTTGACACCCTGGCTGAACCATAAGACTTACCTGCAGTCAAACCAGGACATGTTCTCTCAATATGAAGAATCAGCTAATTTTGCAGAATGTACCTGTAGTCAGGTGTTAGACCACCACTAAAAGTAAACAAATGGTTTTCCTGAAATTTGAACTGTTCACTGTAAGCAGCAGTTGTATAAAGATTAAAAGGTCAACTAGGATTCTGACCTGTGACCTTTCAAGATGTGAAAATATGCTAACAAAGTATAGTATAAATGTCCAGTCAGTGCCACTTCTTTACATCCCTCAAACTGTAAGGCTGCAGAAAGATGCATCCCATACTTATTGCCCTGTTGAATAATCATCTACTCAGAAAGGAAAGGAAAGAAACCTCTTCAGCAGAAGTTGATGGCATTAAAATATTTCTGCATTGTCTCCAATAAACTATGGGGCAAATGGAATTTTCCTCAAATGACTAAAGTCTTTCCCTTCAAGTCCTACTTTGAACTGACCCAGAGAACTGATACAGGCAACTGCTTCTGCAAGACCTAGAATACTAACACCTACCATCAACTTTACATATCAAGATGGAGCTGCAAGATGGAAATATTGTTAAGTAATGTTATGTAAACGACATCTAGTAGCTCCATATATCCCAGAGTTCTCAAAAAATTAGCATAAGTTAACACAGCATAAAAATGAATTCAGGTAAAACGGAGACCATGCATGTTCAATGCATGCACTACAAAGGGTTTAATTTTTCTGACATGTTCAGTTCTTGAGGCTATTTGCCATCAAACTTCAATGATGCATAACCTTTTCAAATCCCTTCACTGCTTGTAGACGTGGTAGTGAAATGCCTAGGTGTTCAACTGACCAGAAGATTTCCTCATCCTAATAGGACAAACTTCACCATTAAAATTTGCCTATTGATTCTTCATGACCCCCTAATCAAAACTACTTATTGAAAATTAACACTATTGTGAGCATTCTGAGTATCTGATGGGTGTCTGGATATTACTTTTAAGAGGTGGGTTGGAGATTACAAGTAAGAATTTCTTTATTTGTAAGTGTTTATAACATACCTCATGTTCTAGGAACAGAGCTTTTAGCTGGCCTTTTGACCAGTAATCCAGTGCGTATGCAAGAAGCTTCATTGACAAAGTATTCACACGTAAAAAATTGCCAACAAAGACAACTCTGTTTATTTTCTAAAGCAGAAAGAAAAAAATTGAGCATTATATAATTCCAGTATCCAGAGCAGCTTTACAAATCTTTGACATAAAAATAAGTTGTCACATCTATCAGTATATAATTTCGGTTCAATCTTTAAAGCATTCCAGAACTAACAGAAAAGATCAGTAGTAGAGACATTTAAAATCTAAGGTTGCACAGTTTTACAAAATAGGAATTATTCAAAAAAAGTGAAACAATCCAAACAAAAAGTACAACTAAACCAAATATCTTATTTGTGGTAGAGCAAGACTCAGTGTCTTCATAGCCCTGTACAATGCTGCTTGATCCATATGCAACAAGGCAGCACTGTAAAGAAGCCAAAGACATTGAGATATTACAGATGTTCCCTGGCTCTTAACACATGCAGAACAAGACTGTTAGAAATGAAATTAAAATGCATACTAGGCAAGTGATAAACGTAGTCAAATTTAATTTTCAGTTTCTTCACCGTATTCTCCAATTGTGGAGACATTTGAACTGAAAATAAAACTGATGAGATTAAGCTCCAGTGACTGAATGAGACTGAGAATTAAACATATAAAATAGGAGAATATTTTACTAGAGCACCTACTAGTGACATATGAATATTCATTCAAATTAGGATAAAACTTGTGGCATGTCCATCTGTTACCTGTGCTCAAAGGAATAACACTTATCTGCCTAATCCCCTTTTCATTGTGAGAAGTTAATTTTAAGGTACAGAAATATTTATTAACTCTGCTCAGTGGTGGTGTGGGGAAAATGAAGCTCTTTAAGAAGAGTTTAACCTGGGACCAGATTATATTTAATCAGAATCTTACAGTTATTACATAGCATCATTACTGGAATGAATTAAGGTCAGTCTAGGGGTTTACTGGATTACTGGGGTTTATTTATTCACATACTTAAGGTATAACAATTTGATTTCCTTTGCTTATTATATTTTTTAGTTACTAATGTGTACTCTTATCCTTCCCATTTTAATGTAGGCTTTTCTTTGTAAGAAAGCAAAGACCCAACCCCCCACCCCAAAAGCCCTTTACTGGAAGAAGTTAAATACTAAAGAAAGTGAGGGAGGGATCACCAATGGAGATGAAGACACTCTCTTATTTCTTTTTTTATAGTGGCTAGTAGCATCTTCATTGGAAGCTACGCTCCATCTTGCTGACTACCAAAGTAGAAAAAGCCTTCTCCTCTTCCAGTCTTCTTTCCTATTCCAGCCTTCACTGTGCAGTTCTAGGGCCTCTATATTTCTTGTTTCTTGGCTCTCATTGCTATTCACAGTTCTATGCAAACGGTAGCGGAAATAATCCTCAAATTTATTCTGGGACTATGAGACAAATCTCTGAGAAGATGCAACGGAGCAATCCTTCTTCAGATTCATGGCAACTGATGTTTCAAAAGTGAAATTTTGCAATAGTTAAAAACTATTTTTATAAAACAGCTCAAATTCAGCAAAACCCAATGCTTTTTTCACCACATTTTTAAATGGGAGAAGACTTTCATTTATTATTCATATATTATACAAAATCAGGATTGGAAGGGGACCTCAGCAGGTCATCTGGTCCAACCCTTTTCAAAGCAGGACCATCCCCAACTAGATCACTGCAGCCAGGGCTTTGTTGAGCCAGGCCTTAAAAACTGCCAAGGATGGAGATTCCACCACCTTGCTAAGTAATGCATTCCAGGGTTTCACCACTCTCTTAGAGAGAAAGTTTTTCTTAATATCCAACCTAAAATTCCCTTGCTGCAACTGGAGACCATTGCTCCTTGTTCTATCATCTGCCACCACAGAGAACAGTTTAGCTTCATCCTCTTTAGAAACGCCCTTCAGGTAGTTAAAGGCTGCTATCAAATACCCTCTCAGTCTTCTCTTCTCTAGACTGAAGTCCAGTTCACCTTGGTCTCTCCTCAGAAATCATGTACTCCAATCCCCTAACCATTTTTCACTGCCCTATGCTGAACTCTTGCTAATTTGTTCACATTCTTTCTGCAGTAGGGGCCCCCCAAAACTGGACACAGTACTCCAGATGTAGCTTCACCAGTGCCAAATAGAGGGGAAGAATCACTTCTCTCCATCTGCTCGCAACGCTCTTATTAATGCAGGCCAGTATGCTGCTAGCCTTCTTGGTAACGTGGGCACACCACTGACTCGTACCCAGCTTATTGTCCACTGTAACCCACACGTTCTTTTCTGTAGAGCTGCTGTTTAGTCCGTTGGTCCCAAGCCTGTAGCAGTGCACGGGATTCTTCTGTCCCAAGTACACGACTTTGCACTTGTCCTTGTTGAACTCATGCAATTTCTTTTGGACCAATCCTCCAATTTGTCTAGGTCACTCTGAATCCTAGCCCTAACCTACAGCATATTTACTACTCCCCCCAAGCTTGGTGTCATCTGGAAACCTGCTGAGGGTGCACTCCATCCTATCTTCCAGATCATTAATGAAGATCCTGAACAAATCTAGCCCTAGGACTGACCCCCTGGGGCATTGCACTTGAAACCAGCTGCCAACTAGACATTTAACTATTGAGCACTACCCGCTGCGCTCAATGATCCAGTCAGCTTTCTACCCACCTTACAGTCCATTCATCCAATCCATACTTCCTTAGCTTGCTTGCAAGAATGCTGCGGGAGACTGTATCAAAAGCCTTACATCCCATCCACTGCTTTCCTCGCCTCCACAGAACCAGTTCTCATCACAGAAGGCAATCAGGTTAGTTAGGCATTACCTGCCCTTGCTGAATCCATGCTAACTTCCCGATTGCTATTACTACTAGAGAATGAATTCTCAAGCCAGATGAATCTTCAAAGGCATTCTGAACTGCTGCAGAGCCAATGGAAGTCTGTTTGCTTCATCTGAAAATGTGGTAACCGACTTGAGAGGACAACTGTTAAATATTAGCAGTTCAAGTAACTGGAGACCCCACAGTAAGAATATAAAGTTTTTCTGACACTTCTCCCACCCTCCTTTGAGATTACCTCATTAACAGCACACATCCGTGCTATAGACCCAATGTTATTGGTGATGGTAACCAGTGTGGCTCTAGCCAGGTCTTCTTTACTAACAGATTCTCTCTTCTCTTTGTAGATCATATTCCCAAAACTGGAAAAAAGAGGGGGCGGGGGAAAAAGTACAGAATGATACATTTTGCATTTACAACAGGTTTTAAGTATAGTTTCCATGCCGAGAGCAGATTTAGGGGGATGGGTATACAAATTACTTTCTATGAGTCAGCTGCTTTACGGTAGCTGCCTCAGGGCATGCTTTTACCCTGTGGCAGATGAATGCTAAACCATGCTAGCTTTACCTTTCACCTGTCATGGGCTGAGAGCATGCACATGGACAATCACAGTGCAGCAGATACCATGCATTAAATCCCAGTCCCTTTTTTCCTTGGAAGTAATTAATTTAATTTATCTGCCCTTACATCTCCTATTTATTCCAAATTTTAAATAATCTTTTTTTTTTTTTTCTTCCAAATCTTCATTAAAAGATGATAATTTAACAACTGAGATTATGATGTATTTATTGTTGCTTCTCTTTCTTTTCTGGAAATTTCCAGACCAGCTAAGAAAATGAGCCCCCATAAACTTAAATCCTTCTTTTTAGGCTATGAAATTTAATGAAGATATAGCTTGTCACATTATTTTAGAAAGTAAGAACGTAGGAGGTGCGGTACTGGGTCAGACCAATCGCCCATCCAGCCCAGTACCCCATTGCTGACAGCAGCAGGAGTAGATGCTATGGAGAGAGAGCACTGAACTGGATATACCTAGAATGATCTCCCCTATTCAATACCCTCCCTGGCACCAACCATTATTGGTTTAGAGATGCTGGAGGAAACATCTCCAGCCGATGTTTCCTTTTCCTGGGTGCTACTATTCCATGCTAGACAAAGCACAGGGAACTAATTCTGAGTCTCGACAGCCAATTCTGCAGCTTCTGAAAAGTCAGCCTTTATTCCTCACTTCACATGTAATCCTTATGTTGCTCTCCAGGTAGCTGAAGCAAAACTGAGGGGCATGTAAATAAGAGAACATTTACTCACTATAAAACACTCCAAAACTGAAATTGGTATTCATTTTGGAAGCGTCATGAAATCCCAGAAGAGAAAAAGCAGAGAGAGATAGCATACAGGAGATGCCAACTTAATATAAAAAATAGAAATAAAAAATTTCCCTGGGGAGGAAGAGCCCGTTTAAAGAGAAAAATAAATTCAAACATCCATAGAAACAGTTGATAGTCAGCAGAAAGACTGATAGTAAGTGCATTATTTGTCCATATTAAAAACTGTCTGCTTCAAGTTCACTAGCCTTTCCTCTCTAGTTTCTCCCAAGTTCCAGCTTCCAAATACCTAGAAGCTAATGAAGCACAGACCAACTAATAAGCAAGCTTGCAGAGTGAAGTATTAACTGGCTGCTGTTGGAGGACTGCCCAACCGTCAAATTTGCTGGTGGCATAATTACCCACCGAACTGAAACTGGCTTAAAACAGCTTTACACTTACAAAACATTGTGACGAGCTAACAATTGGGTTTGACAGAAGCTGCAGAATAATCAGTTATTCTGAACGTTTAATACAGAGAAACACTAAAGCCCAGAACTGAGTGATAAGTTCATATGTTGAAATGAAAAGCAACTCCCAGAGCTGACAAATTGTGGCAATTAATTTACAGAAGCCCAAAACTTTCCAAGTTGAACAACACTAAGTCAACGATTCCTTAAAATATGCATATTAACTTCACCACTAGTGACTCTGGCTTTGTCTACATCAAAAAGTTCTGCTGACTTAGTTAAGCTGACTAGAAGTGTGAAAAGATCCCACGTGCAGCTATGCCAGCAAAACTCTCAGGGCAGACTAAGCCTTGTAACATAGACTAAGCTATAGTGACAACAGCTGAAATTCTAACTTCTCTCACTGCTAGCTATTCCAAACCTCGAACTTATGAATGGGCAAAACAAAGTACTGTAATAGGGGCAGGGGGTCATAGCTGTGAAATCAGCACGTATTAAGCCACTGTGTGGACGTTATTGCTCAAAATTTATCTATTTGCCTTAATTGACTGCAGAGGGATTAACCTACAATGAAAAATGTTCACTTGGAGTAACAGCAGCTTTAATTTATTCTCAGTAAACCCACATTGTAAATTAATTTGTTTAAAATTTCCCAGAGTATCCCCAAAGTATCTGCTGCAAAAAAAGTGTCAGAAAACACCCAAAGATATTTCACAATCAAAAAACCCTCAAAAATCACAATTAAAAATAAATCGTTCCTATGCTTTGTGTTTATATGCAATATATAAATAAAAACAATGGCTAAAATATTTTGCAACAGTTCGACTGGCTGATCTACATGTACAAAAACAAGTGAAATCAATCTAGAAAGGAAGAGATTGCAAAAGAGAGGAAAAATGGTGGCAGGTTAAATACTGGCTACTACATTCTCAAAGACCTTGGCCAAAAATGCTAAAAATTCATCAAGGAGCTTTAACAATTTTTTCTTTTTTTTTCCTTGACTCTCTTCTGATGTGTCACTTAGGGCATTAAAATATATATATATATTTGCATACGAGGCTGTGTTTCAGCTGCTGGGGTCACAATATTCTACAAAAGGCAACTATTGTAGTATTCCTCTCTTGCCAGCAATCAGATGTGTTCACATGATTTTAAAAATCTCATAAGAGTATGTATATTTAAATACAAACACAGTTTAATTAGCTGTAAAAATAAGTACACAAAAAGCAATTATTCCTGATAAGTGATAGTGAACTAACATCTCTTTAAAATCCTTCCATTTCTGTATTAATGGGGGGGAGGGGAAGGGGAGGAAGGGATTCTCAACAGCAGTTTGTTATAAGGCAACAAGCAAGTCTTTGCTTACCTAGATGCTACTGCCCATCCTGGCAAGCCAAATCGTTCATAGTCTCCTCCATAAATATCACGGACCAGCTTGTCAGCATGTGTACTATCCCCTTTGGATGCCATTTCAAGAGCTTCTTCAAAACTTTCACAGCCAGTTAATAAACTGCATAAACCTAAAAAGGTCCCTCCACCTAGACTAATTAAAAAAGAAATAATTACTTTTACATGGTAATTCCTTTAATTAATTAATGATCTCTGCATTAGGTCATAGATTAGTACACAGTGCAACTTGCTTGCTAAAGAGTTAACTGTGAATCAAGATAAAAGTGTTTATGTGAACTTCATCTGTCAAGCTAACTGAACAAAAATATAGAATGATTTAGAACTGTAGTTCCAGGGAAATATTTTCCAATAAGTAAAGTTACTCAATTTTCATACTGGGAACTGCAGGAAGCAGTTGTTTGAAAACTTAATATGAGACTCATTATTCTGTGTACCAATTATAACTTGCTGTTTAAAATCACTACCTTGTTCCAGTTACTCTCTTGTAGTTGTCTTTGGAATGGACTGCTAAAATACTGACTCCTGAACCAATATTTACAACCAGCAGTGGGTATGGGTCATCCAGGTTAAAAGGCATCTTTTGGCATCTCTCAGGTTCCGAGGCATTTTCAAAGTAATAGCACTCTGCCTGGCCATTAAAACTGACTGAATCTATATACAACAATCCTTTGACAAGGCAGTCAAGCTCATCCAGTTTGTGCAGCTGCAGGTTTCCAATCTGTGAAAAAGAAAAGGGCAATGTTAGTAATTCATACAATAGGTATGTTGGTCTTACCTATATGCAGATGCCTTTGCTTTCAGCTCACGCCAGTTAGCAACCACTACTGCCAAACACAAGCACAAATGCAAATCTATTTCATTCTGGTGGTGCCATACACTGCTGCTCAGTAGCTTTTCCAGTATGAAGTGTATTCTGGGCATTATCCCAGATGCCAAGGGGAAAACGGCAACCAACAAAAAGCATGCAACTGTCTATACATGCCTTCTTCTTGCTACTATATGACAGTAAAATAACCTTTCACTGGACTAGAACTTAGTAAGCTATTTTGCTACCACTGAGCAAGAGAGGCGAGCTTTAAGCCACTGTAAAAAAAAAAAAAATTACTAGCTTTTTTCTGGGTCATTCCAGACCAGATTTTTAGCAAACACCCCCAAAATCACCCTCAAATATTCTCAGTCAATTTAACATATTTGCAAACCTACTTAGCTTTTTCTATTACCTCCGGAACCATCTTGAACACAAACATTCATTTGTAAAGTGACAAAATATAAATGCCTCAAATGTTTAAAAGCTTTAGTTAGACCACCACTTCAAGGATCTCAAGAAATCTAAGATGCAGGCCTTGGTGCCAGAAGTTCACACAGCAGTCATCTCAATGAGCAGAGGCCACATACATCCATGCTCTTCTGGCAGCTCTGCTGTGTTGCAGAACATTAACTGCACTGCAGGGAGGCCTCAGCTTCTGACAGTATGATGGCAAGCAGCAGTGTCTACACCCAGCTTCTGCTACCTACCAGACGGTGACAGAAACGTTACTCAGTTTGGTGGAGGAAACTTTACTCTGCCACCAGCAAAGATGCTTTAAGTATGTGCACGGTCAGAGTTTAAACAGCAGATTTTCCAGCTGTTCTGCAGTATAGACTAAACCAGGGGTGGGCAAAATGTGGCCCGCCAAGTCATTCTATCCAGCCCGCAGGGCCCCTGAAAAATTTAGAAAATTAATATTTACCTGCGCTGGGCTGCCTGTCATGCAGCCCTTGATGGCTTGTCAAAACTCAGTAAGCAGCCCTCCACCCAAAATAACTGCCCGCCCCTGGACTAGACCCTGGCTTGTATTATAATGTTTGGCCTGGATAACTGTCAACTAGCAGAATAAGGATTCTCCTTCCTCGACCAAAAATCTGACAGACCTTTGTTGCAATGCTGGTTCTAGTCTATTAAAATGGTGTGCTTTTTTTATTATTTTTTTTATTTTAGAATCTTACAGGAGAAATCTGAAGACATTTTAAAACAATAGGTGAAATGCAAAAAGGGAGTTCTTCATTTCAGATACTGTTTCAGAAGCCCACCTGTTTAACAACATACACAATAGTTGAAATATAAAAATAGCCATTTTTGCCAGAAGGAGTTAAGAAGCATTTTAAAATTCCTGGCAAAAAAGAATCCCCTGTAGAAACTGTTTATTGTGTTACAGAATAATAACAATGTATCAGACTAGTCTCCTTAGACTTGATTCACTCTACAAAAGTGGAACAGCAGATTAAAGTCACTTCACAGAAAGACTAGGAAGAGCTACCAATGACTGTATAGGACAGAAGGTCCAGAATAAGCATAATGACACAAAGGTTTAAACTCAAGTGCCTCCCAAAACAGAAAACAAGAAGTGAAAAAGATTTTAGAACAAGTGAGATCTCTCTTTATATCTAGGTACTGCAACCTATTTCATTACATGAATGGAATTTTCCAGTTGGCTTTCAAGATCAGATCTAACAGTAATCAAGACCATCTTCCTTATTTATACATAATATAAATAATTGAGACTAACAATTGTACACACCAGGAATCACATTTCTATGAGGTTACTGATTTAACGTCTATCGAATTACTCACTTATTTAACGCACAAGAACTGAAATGATTCCTACTACCTGTTGTATACCAATTAACCAGCCACAGCCCAAGCTTTTACACTGTCTACAATACTAGCAAAGTTAGACTACCTACTGTGCGAAAGTCTTCTTCAAACTTATAAGCACCACCTCCTGTGGCACAAAGCACTGTGTGTAGCGTTGAAAAGTTTTTATTTCTTCCCATTTGAATAAAAGTAGGCAAGTCATGAGTTGGGAATCGAATAAAGTGCAAGTTTCCCTTTCGGCCGAAAAGTGTCAAGTCTTTCAGTTCAAGGTGGACATCTCGAATGCCAGTGGATCCATAGGCTACATTGGAAGTCAAATATTTGCGGATACTCTTCAAGCTTTCAACTTCCTCCTGCTCTTCTTCTGCAGTGATATCAATTGGTTCAAAGTATGCAAGTTTCACCAGGGTTCCCCCAATGTCCATACCAAACCATGGGAAAGCTGTAAAAGTTAAACAAACAAACATCACATTAACGCTGTTACAAGCCAAAACTAATATACAGTAAAAACTCTGTTATCCGGCATCCCCCAGGAACAGGGGATGCTGAATAACAAAATATGCTGGTTAACTGAGTGGCCCTGGCCGCTGCGTCTCACACCACATCTGAGGTGTCCCTCTGCCCCTCCCATGGCATCGCCACCCCTCCTGCGGGGCCACAGAACAGGGAGGCAGGTTCCGCACAACCTGTTATGCCCCCGGGGTCATGGGGGCTCTGCAGCACAGGCTACTTTGCCCTGAGCAATGGGGGCCGGAGAAACTGTAAGTGCCAGGGTGGGCACTTCCAGTTTCACTTTATCTTACAAGCAGGCATGCCAGTTAGTGGAGCATGCTGGCTTGTAAGATGCCAGATAACAGAACTTTTACTGTACACCTGTAAATTATAATTGTGACGGCATACCTTTTGAGCTAGGAAACAATATGATTACTTTGCTTCAAGGCAAGTCCAAAGAACAACTTGGAATTTAGAACCAAACTATAAAGAAAGTGGCATTATCAGCAATTCCTTTAAAATTATCTTTGTATGTGTGCACTACTGGGTCCAGTTAAAGCAGATCATGAAGTGGCATCCTTTTTGAAGACTAAATACCATATACCATAAACCAATATCACAGAATAACCTCTGCAACAGCAGTAGGCAATGTTTTTGGTCAGAGTGCCGAAAAAAACACAATGTCTACCTTGTAAGGTGCTGGAATGCCAGGAAAAAAAAACTGGAGTGGGGGGTACATGGCAGGATGCACTGCATATTAATATAGTTAATAATCATAAATGCTGCTTGTTTTTTTAAAACAGTAAATACCAGGTTTTTTAAAAATTTGAAACCTGGTAACAATAAACAGAACTTCATACACTACCCTTTATTGCTGTGTATTCTTTTTTTGCTAAGCATGTTGTGATATTAGAGAACCAGACACACACATGCACGTGCAAAAACATAGAACCACATGCATTCTAACAGAAAAGCAGACACACAAGCAATGACACATGTGGACATGCACACATGCCCAGAACCAAACACACATGTGCAGACATGCACATGCAGAAAGAAACACAAAGAACCAGACACACAGACTCACGCACACAAAACCAGAAACACCCACACAGAACTAGACACGCACACAAACAAACAGACACATGAACACTTGCACACACATGGCTGTGCTGCTGGGCCGCAGAACAAAGACGGACTACCCAACGACGCCTGCCACAGCCCCTGTGTTTCACTGGGGAGCCAGCTCAGGCTGCAGTGTGGCCCACTGAGACTCAGCCCCATCTGCCCATGAGCCAGCTGCAAGGGTGGCACTAGGGTGGCTATAGCCACCCCAAAATTTTCCTTAGCCCCCCATAGCCACTCCTCCAGCACTACCCAGACCAGTAACTCAGCCTGTTCCACTCCTGCCTGCAGAGCAGTCCTCCCTGAACCTCCCCCAACACTGGGAACAGGCTGGCACTGCCTCTGCAGCGGGCTCAGGCCCTGGGTAGCTGCTGCCAGCCTTGGATTCCTGCTCAATAACACGCAAAATATTCTGCTTCCCATGCAAACCTTGATAAAGGAAGTTCACCTATAATTTTTAAAAAGCATTCAAGACTAAACAGTGTGTTGCCCTTTGAACGATAGTTTGTTTACATGCTTAGCTCATGGATTGCAAAGTGCCTGGCAACAAAACTGACTTACTAATTACTGGAAAAACAATGGTAAAGCCAATACTTAATCCTCCATCTAACAGTCACTTTCTCTTGATCTCAGAATACAATTAATATTTCCATTGAAAAATGGCACAATTTCACTGACTTCTACAGAGTATGGCTGACTGTCTTAATACTTTTCCTGAAAGATACCTAATACAAATCTAAACTCTGTTTGAACATGCAAGTCAGCAACAAACATCAATCAGTTAAAAAAAATTCTTTAGTGCTTCAGGGAGGGGATGGAGAAAGCAGTAGGAAACTGGCTATGAAATCACACATTCAAGAATGTGCATAAAGCACTGGAAGGTCTTGCACACTGACAGCACTGGAAAAAAAGTGTAGTAATAATCATAGAATGCTACACTATTTGTTGAATAAGTAAAATGCACAGGCTTTACATACCCAAAATTTCCCCTACACTGAGTCAGTGGTTCTCAGTCTGGACCCTGTAGGCCAGATGAATGGCGCAGGCCTGACCCATGGGCCAGATCAGGCTCTGCTTCGCCTCTGGTGCCCTTGACCACCTCAGCCCTGCTGAAGGCTGATCCTGGTTGGGTGGGGTTGGCACTGGTCCCTGGGGACCAATCCCAGGTCATGGGGGGCAAGGCAGAGGCAGTGTAGGACTCTGTTGCCCCACCTGGCCAGAATGAGGCTCTGGGGGCCCCATGCTGCCCGAGCCCAGCCTCTGCCCCAGGACTGGGTCTCACACTTACCAGCATGCCTATCTAGTAGACAGTCCAGGATCCATGGGGAGATCTGTGGGCTAGAGCTGACCTGCAGGCTAAGGGTCGAGCATCCCTGCTGTAAGCTATTCAGATTATTTCTAGGAAAAATTGACAACTACATGAACTGAGATCTAATTATGTAACTGGAGAAACACAAGTAAGAATGTTTTGCTTTAGTATGTAGATACCTGCTCGGTTTGCAACTCTTTCCCCAATTTAACAATATTTTTCATTTTCAGATAATGTAACAGGGCCTTGCCCTGCTGCTGGAGGCTTGGGGGAGTTTGAACAGCCCCACATCCCAGAAGCACCTCGCACACCCACCCCAGACCTGGGAGAACTCACTGGAGGCTGAGGAACCAGGTCCTGGGATGTAGAGAGTCCCCCAGCAAGGCAGCTGGCACAGGTGTGGGGAGTGAGAGAGGGTTAGCCACATGAGCCCAGCCGTGGGAAAGATAAGACACTGAAAGCTCCCTCAAGGGACTGCACCTGGCCAGAGAACAGGCTGCCTGGAGTTACCAGGTGTTAAGCAGCCATGGGCAGAGCCCAGACAAGGGTTCTTCTCTGTTTTTTTGTTTGCTTTATCATTTGCTTTGTTGCAGAAGCCTACAGGCTCTGCAAAGCCTCTGAAAGAGAAGAGGCAACCAGGAAGTGGAGCCTGGAAGAACCACCGGAAATCAGCCAAGTACTAACTTATTTAACTTCTTTTGTTTATTTTGCATCCCTACCAAGCCTGGGTGGCCTCTGAGTATTATCTACTAGCCTGGCTGCAGCAGAGGCAAGGGCCCTGAACACCCCTTGGCCAACACCAGCAGCAAAAGTAAAACCAGTCAGCTCAACTAGCATGACCAAACAACCTGCTGCAATCTGCCCAGATTCTTCCCATAACAGCTTACAGACAGCAGTTCACTTCAATATTAAGCAACTTCCCAGAAAGCCACATTTCTTGTGTGGCACACAAATGTCACATTTATCCTAAGATAAAACATTTCATCTTGGGACAAGGTGCAAATCAGACAAGATACCTATGTCTACTGTACCAGGATATACCCTAAAAACATTTCCTGGAAGAGAGGTAACAGTAGTTGAACCCAGAACAGTGCCAAGTATGTCTGTACAGTTACCCTGAGATCATAACTGAATCTATGGCAGAAAAGTTGCACTGCATTCAGTTGCTCAGTAAACTCCGATTAGAAGGGGTGATGTCTGTATATGCCAATCCCAGGATTTTTTTGTTCCAGGACAAACATAGGCACAACTTATCCAGGGACAAATGTAATGCCTGAATAAATACCCTTGAATACATACAGTGTCACAAGATAGAAAGGAGAACCTTTATTTACCCAACAGACCAGAAAATATTTTTAGAAATTGATCCAATCCACTCTGTCAGTATGTAATGAGGACTTTTTCTCCCCTTTTAATGAAATCAAGTATTATACTAAATACAAAGGATCCTTTCTGGTTGATGGGAATATTTTGTAATTACAACATACTTTTTCCTTTGCAACTCACCCAAACGATTGTGAAAGATTTCCCTGTATCTTTTACATTTGTGCAGTAGATATTTCTCATTTCAGCTCTTAATATTTAATCATTTGTAGGAAAACCTTCTCAGTTAGATGTGTACTAACATCTTTGAAAATTGAACCCAACTGACAAATAAATGTAAGGACAAAAGCATGTTTACACTTCATGAATACTCAACAAAAAACAGGTGCAACAGTTTTAGCAAAAACTCTACCCCACCTGATGCAAAATGAAAAACATGCCACTTTTTTTTTTAATTGGAAGTAGATTATGACAGCATTATCTACCTCTATCTTCTTCTAAATTCAGTGATTGGTAGTCTTAACAGTAAATTAGAATTCAGAAATTTAAGCATCTGATTGGTCTTTTCATTTATGTACCACAGCATCAAGTTTCATGCCAGCAGATATTTATTTGGTTAGCCCTGTCAGTATGCACTAAGAAAATCATTCAGGTGTTTTGGGGGGCTAAGGAGTACAACAATGCAAACTTGATATGGCATTTTTTTCCATAAATGCAAAAAGGGAAAAGTCCTGTTAGCTCACTGTACCTAGAAGAGCCAGTTGAAAATAAAATACACGGGCTTCTCAGTTATATAAACCAAGTTAATTCAGTTTATGTGAAGGTTTAGCCCAAGGACATAAGGATGTTTTACTGTCTTACCATGCAAGTAATTATAAACAGGACATTTTTGGAGTTAGCAGAGTTCAAGCTTCCAGGGTGGCATTGACAATGAAGACATGCCAAAATCATATCCATGCTTACTCACGTTAATTACTTAACAGTAAAAATCTAAAGAAAACAGACCTCACTTGAGTAACCTTCCAACTCAGCTAATTTACGCAGGTTTAATTAAATAGTGTGTATGAACCACATATTGGGGAGTCCTTGTAATCCCTGTTCACCCTCTTCATCCCCTCAGTCAGTAAGTTTTTACTGGTCTGTGATCCTTTACTATTATAAAATGGAATATGCATTGTTTTACTAATTAGGTAACAAAAAAAAGTCAGGATATAAGGCTATTACTGATTTTACTCACACATCTTACAGTATTTCCTGCATGCAACACTGTCCTTATTCGATTGTGATACCTGATGCACCACTAACCTCTTACTTGATTACACAACAGCCTTGTACAATTAAGAGGCACACAATGTGATCAACTTGCATATTTCTTCATATGGTCTAATTCTGTTACAACTTACATCACATGCAGATTTTTGCCTTTGCAACATGCCCTTCTGGTATGAGCTGATTCTGAGGCCTTGTTGCTTTTACCAGTGGATGGATATCACAAAAATAGTGTTTTGGACCTAGACTGTATAAAAGCATTCTACATACAGGATTTGTGCATGTATGCATCATGCCAGAGGACAGAATTACAGCAACACAATCTTAGGACCAAGGGGCTGGGGGGGTTGAACCAGAAAACGAGTTAACTGAGTGTAAAAACGGGGTTCATCATTTAATTAATACCATTTTGGTGGTGTGATGGTTGTAGGAACTGTTGTCTGAATAAAGGCATTTCCTAATCCCAATTTTTTTCCTTGCTTATGTCTCCTCAAATTGGTTATGAGGACCATATGAGATTCCAATTATCCAAAGCATTGTTCAGCTCATGCTCATTTAGGGAGAACCACAATTCCCAAATTAGAATGATTCGTGTTTTGCAGCTTGCTGGAGATGTATTGGGGAAAGAAGAACCTTCTGGCCCACCCTTTTTCTGATTTTTTTTTTGTTCTGCCCAGGAGATATGGAAAAAGGAATACAGAGCTCAGTTGTTTTCTTCTCAAGAAGCTTTCACTTAAATCTTGGCCCTCCCAAGGTTGGTCTCCTCCTTATAAAGGTCCAGTGTTCTTACAGCTAAATTAATGGGAAAAAAGAAACAAACTGTTTGTAGTCCATGAGCTTAATTCCCAGAGATTGATCACACCAAACTGATGAAAAATATATCTCCTTTTGTACTCTTCTGGGAAAATGGATTTCAAATGTATTAGAAAGTGAGATACAGAGACCATAGCTAAGGAAAAAATAAATAAAAAAGTTACAAGAAAAAGTAAAAACCAAACTTGCAAAAAATCAGGAAATGCACGAAGGGGTCTTTCACATACACTACAGACCTAACTCAGCTTCTGCAGACATCATAAGAGGAACACAGGACTTTATTCCCCTGACAAAAAGGTCAGTGTTTTCTTTCTTTCCATCACTTCAACTCAGCATATACATTCAGTGGCAGCATGCCGCTCGCCCTCCCACACTGGATCCCCACTCACTGGGCTGCAGAGGTAGCTGCTGCCTGGAGCAGTTCCAGCTCCACTACAGCCTTGCACTTCACTATGGGTGTAAAAACCCCAGCTCCTTACAACAAAAGGTAGTATATCAAGTTTTATTTATAGTTACCAGGTTTAGAATTTTTAGAAAACCTGGTATTTACTGAAAAAAGCAACATTTACGATTAACTATATTAATATGCAGTGTGTCCTGCCATGTACCCCTTGCCTCAGCTTTGTTCTTCTGGCATGCCAGCACATCAGAATCTTACAAGGTAGACATTGTGTTTTTTTCAGCACTCCTGCCAAAAACACTGCCTACCCCTGCCTTAGGCTGCTCCCTGCCCCTCCCTAACAGAACAATTAAATCAGTATCTACATTTTATCAGAAAGACTATCCAACTAATAGATTTTGAGTTCTAAATCAAGTTGCATTGACTGTAAGGTTCTGTAAGAAAATTTACATTAGTCTTGTCTAGGATCATAGGAAAGTAGAGCCTGGAAAGGACCTCATTAGGGTATCTAGTACAGATGCCTGCTCAAGGCAGGATCACCTGGGACTAAACAATCCCAGCCAAGGGTCTGTCCAACTGGCTCCTACAAATTTCCACAACTTCTCTAGATAGCCCATTCTAATGCTTAACCATCCTCACCATCAGAAAGTTCTGCCTAATCTTCAACCAAAAATTTCTTGTGCTGCAGCTTAAGGTCATTGCTCCTAGACTTGTCCCCGTACAGACCAGATTTCTCAAGAGATAGAATGTTGCAACAAGTCATAATTTCATGCCTTTTACTTTTCTGTACAAGACCAACTTGTGCATGAATTGTTTTAGTATGCAAAAGTTTATTGCTTCAGCAGTTTGATAACTTATTCTTCACTTTGGGTGTCCACAAATTACATTAATTTTGAATTTGTAAACACAGCACATAATCTGCTTCATAAGAGACTACATCTCCATTTGAACTCTGGATGGTAATGTTATTATCCTTCAGTTCATAGTTTAAATTAAGCATCTAACTAGTCGCAGGTAAAATATTAACCTGAAACTTGTCTGCAGTCTGTAAAACAGAAAGTGCAGTACAATTTAATGTAACACCTTGTTATCTATTATATTTTATATAACAAAGACAAGTACAAAGTATCATACTTAAAAAAATGCTCAAATAGAAAACAGAGAAAAGTTAGCAAAGTGGCAATATCACACAAAGTATCTAGAGTTATAGTAGGCCATAAGGTGGATACAAGTTTGTGATGCAATCGGGGCACTTTTAAACGTGGGGGGGGGAGACAGTGCTTAAATCAGAGCAGCTCTGAGAGTAGTTTTAATTAAAGTGCTGCTGCATCTCACGTATAAGTTTCCCCGCACTTAAAAATCACCTGAACTAAAGTTTGTTCAACTAGCTTTAGTTCAAGTATCCCTGCCGCCATTTTTTAAAGAACAGGGAAGCTGATACATGATACAAGCAATTGCCATGCTCCAGCAGACTCAATTAATCGAGTCTTCTCCAACGCAGTTGAATTGCAGCGTGTCGGAGTAGCCTTGCCACTCACGTATAGGCACCCTGGGATGCTGCTGCAAAGAAGCCCTCCACTCTCTTTCTGGGATGTATTAACAGGAAGACCATATATGGAGGACACAAACCAATTATTTTGCTACTTACAGAGAACTTTCACTGGGAGCGTTGTGTATTTTGGGGATAACACACTAAGAAAGTTGTAGTCAAACTGAAGAGAGCCCATAAGAGAGCAAAAATGATATGAGGTCTCAAAAACATTATCCAGGAGAAACAGTTGAAAAAATCTTTAGTTTAGAAAACAGGACAAGGGAAAACAGGAAAAAGGTAAAAGGTTGATATGGAAGTCAGAAATAAACTGCTCATCACGTCCAAGGGCACAATAAGCGATATGCGTCTTAATTTGCAGCAAAAGGGAGATTTAGAATAGGTGTTAAAATTTTTAATTCTGTGGACAGTTAAACATTGGAATATTTAATGAGGGATCTTGTGGCATCCCCATTATTGGAAATTTCTAAGAACAGGTCAGACAAACACCTTCCAAGGATGGTCTAAGTGTAGCTGATCCCACCTCAGAACCAAGAGATGGAAAAGACCTGAACATCAGTTAGACCAACACTACGCTTGTAAGGTTCTGTTTTGCAAAAATGTCTTTCTTCAGTATTTCCACACCTTCAATATTCCTAGTTCAACAAACAGGGTGTTGGTTTCGACACTCAAGAGAATAGACTAGTAACTTGTATTTTCTTTTTATACAAAGATCACAAAGAAATGAAAATATCTTCCCTTCATTGCAAGCTTCTCAAGAAAATGAAACAATTTATGACAAAATGTTCATAATGTGGTTCCCTCAAAATTTGTTGTGTGGGAAATAATTTTCTCTCTCAAATGTGCATGTATGAGCGTTCCCTGTTTTCTCCCTCACTCCCTTAAGCTTTCCTTGCAGGATAGATCTAGCGTGCAGGTAGTTTTTTTAAAGACACCTTCTTAGGACTGTCTTTTTTGCAAACTCAGCTCTAAGTTCCTTTTGCAGCAGAGGCAGAAGGACTGTGTTTCCAAAAAGATTTCCTTTTCAAAAAGCTGCAACGTCTCATTACTTTGAGACAGGCAACCCCAGAAGTAGTTAGAAAGATGTTCTTTCAAAATAGCCAATGATTTTTATTGAGAAATCTAAGAATGAAGAAGCCTGGCTGTTCCCAAAGACAGTGGTCTAATACAGTTTGAGGAGCTGAGGGCAGCCAGACATCATTCAGGGCTCCTTTTTGCCATCTGAATGCACCCCCAAACTTCTGCTCAGCTTCTACAAGCAATGCCAAGAGAGCACACAATGCACTGTGGGTGGTGGCAGCTTGCAAAAAGAGCAGGTGCATCTACATATGCTTTCTGGTAGTCTCTCTATGGTTGCAGACACCTTTGGTTGCTTGCAGAGCACTGAATGTAGCTATCAATGTAGATGTGCATGCAGGCAGGTCTATGGGCAGAATCTGTGTTTTGCTGGCAAAACAATGTAGAGTAAGACCAGACCTCACACTGTTTATACCAGAGGAACTACTGAGGAGAGTACTAAGAACTGAGAGTTTCTCAGCATACATGACATTGTGAAAGCTGCAGAAAGTTAAGTCACGTCACGTCACTACTGTATTGCCACCTGGTTTGTGGCAGGAAATTTATCTGTTGCAACCCTTTTCTTCACTGTTCTAGAACATGGTTCGTTGTATATACATTGATATTTATAGCATTCACCCTTTCCCAAATACTCATTTCTGTTTGTAAAAAGCCTTCAGTATATGTTTTCAGCTGGTGTTTGGTGAAAATCATAGATATTAAATAAATATTTTTCCTCTAAGAAAGCATCATTTTTCTGAACTCCTGACACTTTAAAATACCCAGAAATGCATTATGAATTGTTTGGATAAAAGCGATAGTGCTGAGTAACTTTTAACGCCTTACTCAGACACTCAGGCTCAAGTCCCCAAAAATAGTACCACTGGATGAAAAGGAATAACTATCTACAGGAAAACTCATGAGTAAGGGTTTGTAATCTGGTTCCATGGTCCACTTCCAAAACAATAAATTCAATAGGATGCCTAAATAGTTAGTTTTCATATTCAATTGTTAAGATTCTTAGGAATAAGCCTTAACTGTCACAGATGATCCTGTGAGACACCTTCTCTCCAAAGCTAAAATTCTACTAACAAGTACAACCTGTTATGTGCAGCCAGAGTAACATCATTTTACAAAATAATGGTCTATTATAGATTCTTATGGCTCATCACCATTATGAAGTCCCGACAACCACCTTTAAATGTTTGTCTTGGGACAATATTGAAAGAAACGCTATTTTCAAAAGATGTTGTCTGAAAAGAGCTATAGGAACTATAGCTTTCACTAAGACCAATTTTACACTGTCCTGACCAATTCCACGCTGTCCTCAGGAACCTGCCACTGAGGTTAAGGGTAGGTCATGCCTTTCAGTTCCCCAAAAGACAGGGAACATAGATATTAATTGTATGTACTAGAAAAAGAAGATTTCGCATAGAAAAAAGGTCTTCATAATTATAATCAAATCCTTAGTTATAAACTCCTCTGCAACCAGACAAATGTTTTGTGCATTATGTGCATAGTTCAATGTTTTTTTCAACCTTTAGACTTTAAAGGCAAGATAAGCAAAGTGGCTCTGGTCTTGTAATAAATTTACAAACAAGAGGTGGTCAGACTGTTTGGGTCTCCCAATCCAAATGCTTTCCCCTTTAAAATGCTTTAATTCTGCCTGACATATCCAACAACCTTGACCAAAAGCAGAGAAATGGTTCTTTCTGGACCAGGAATCAAGACGACTGCTTTTAGCTTTCACAGGCACGCAACGTAACTTTGGGCAAAACCAAGCCATTGAATCTTCAGTTGTCCATTTGAAACATAGGGGGACTACTGCTCTCACACCAAATCAATCTCAAGTGCTACCAGTAGTCTATGAAGTTCCATGGGATAAGGACTCTCTTACATTTCAAGTGTTTGGTGCCTAATGTAAGGCGGGCTTGATCTACATTTGCGTCCACTGTTGTAGGCTAATACAAATGCTTAATTACACGACTACGTAAAAAGCCTTAAAAATCATCTTACAACACAGATTTTACTTTAAAAAATGATAAAGTTGACTGAAAGTTTCAAAATGAAAGAGGTAAGAGTCTGCTTAGCATCAAATCATGTTTTGAAAACTTCCAAATGAGAGATAACTCAGCATCACACCAGTGTCTCACATGCTGGATAGGCCAGTGAAACTTCTGGGTTATTAGTAAAAGAGTAGGATGCTACCAAAAATATTGTTTCTTCCTTTCAATAGCAAAAAAAAAACACTACACACTAGATTGCTGGCCTAGGTGATCTGACTACCAACATGCTGAGGATCTCTCCTATTTAAAAAGCAGTATTAATTGGGGCTTTTAGAGCCAGGTAATTTTGGAATTCAGCTGATCTCCCCACAAAAGATCAGCTACTCAAGAGCCAGACAAGTGATAATAAAACAGACAACTTCTCCATTTACAAACCACACCATGACAACTACCTCCCCCTCTCCCCTTCCCCAATTCTGAGGGTGGAAAAGTAGAAACACCTTCCTTACTAAACCAGTGAAGAAGTCAAAGAGACAGAGATCGATGTATGTAAATGCACTCGGGCTTACATGGTTTCTTGGCATCCTTGATCTTCATGTCTTTGTCGTGGCAGCGGCGACGGCTGCGTCCCCCGAGGCTGGCGGCTGCGAAGCGGTGCTGGCGCGGGGTGGGTCCCTCTCTCTCCTGATGGGGCGGGAAGTGTCAGCAGCGTCTCAGCGCCGCCGCTCGTCTCTCCTGATCGCGGGCTCGCGCGTGGCTGGCGAAGCGGCGCCTGGCAGGGGGCGGCGGTCTCCTCGCGGGATGGAGGCGGCTCCCAGGCCGCGTCGGGAACGTCGGTCTCCAGCCAGGGGCGGGGATGGAGGCACGAGGGCCGCGGGGAGGGGGCGGAAGCGATGTCTCCCGGCCGCAGCGGCAAGCCTAGGCTGGCCAGGGCCACGGCGGACGTCTATGAGGGCCGGGCCCGTGCGGGTAGAGGTGGCGTCGGCGGCGGAACCTCCTGCCGAGGGAGCCGAGCCCGGCGCAGGGCCCGCCTACATGCGGGGGCGCAGCCAC